>NC_062993.1:8747440-9429025 GCF_023078275.1 Leguminivora glycinivorella | reverse complement strand
AACTGCTGAGATGCCGGGTATTTTACCTGCATGGGCTGGGATGCTAGCCTTCGAACTTAGCAATTCCTTAATTTTGATACTATTGTCGCACATAGTCATTGAGAACTCTACCAAATTTCGTTCTAGAAGATAGAACTGTATGTTTTCTGATGCACTGGAGTGTTGCTTACACTGAACTGCTGAGATGCCGGGTATTTTACCTGCATTCGCTGGGATGCTAGCCTTCGAACTTAGCAATCCCTTAATTTTGATACTATTGTCGCACATAGTCATTGAGAACTCTACCAAATTTCATTCTAGAAGATAGAACTGTATGTTTTCTGATGCACTGGAGTGTTGCTTATACAGAACTGCTGAGATGCCGGGTATTTTACCTGTATTCGCTGGGATGCTAGGCTTTGAACTTAGCGAGTCTTCAATTTTGATTCTATTTTCGCACATAGTCATTCAGAACTCTACCAAATTTCGTTCTAGAAGATAGAACTGTCTGTTTTCTGATGCACTAGAGAATTGGCTATACAGAACTGCTGAAATGCCGGGTATTTTACTTGCATTGGCTGGGATGCTAGGCTTTGAACTTAGCGAGTCTTCAATTTTGATTCTATTTGCGCACATAGTCAATCAGAACTCTACTAAATTTCGTTCTAGAAGATAGAACTGTATGTTTTCTGATGCACTAATGTGTTAGCTATACAGAACTGCTGAGATGCCGGATATTTTACCTGCATTGGCTGGGATGCTAGCCTTCGAACTTAGCAATTCCTTAATTTTGATACTATTGTCGCACATAGTCATTGAGAACTCTACCAAATTTCGTTCTAGAAGATAGAACTGTATGTTTTCTGATGCACTAGAGTGTTGGCTATACAGAACTGCTGAGATGCCGGGTATTTTACCTGCATTGGCTGGGATGCTAGCTTCGAACGTAGCAATTCCTTAATTTTGATACTATTGTCGCACATAGTCATTGAGAACTCTACCAAATTTCATTCTAGAAGATAGAACTGTATGTTTTCTGATGCACTGGAGTGTTGCTTATACAGAACTGCTGAGATGCCGGGTATTTTACCTGTATTCGCTGGGATGCTAGGCTTTGAACTTAGCGAGTCTTCAATTTTGATTCTATTTTCGCACATAGTCATTCAGAACTCTACCAAATTTCGTTCTAGAAGATAGAACTGTCTGTTTTCTGATGCACTAGAGTATTGGCTATACAGAACTGCTGAGATGCCGGGTATTTTACTTGCATTGGCTGGGATGCTAGGCTTTGAACTTAGCGAGTCTTCAATTTTGATTCTATTTTCGCACATAGTCAATCAGAACTCTACTAAATTTCGTTCTAGAAGATAGAACTGTGTGTTTTCTGATGCACTGAAGTACTGGCTATACAGAACTGCTGAGATGCCGGGTATTTTACCTGCATTCGCTGGGATGCTAGCCTTCGAACGTAGCAATTCCTTAATTTTGATACTATTGTCGCACATAGTCATTGAGAACTCTACCAAATTTCGTTCTAGAAGATAGAACTGTATGTTTTATGATGCACTGGACTGTTGGCTATACAGAACTGCTGAGATGCCGGGTATTAAACTTGCATTCGCTGGGATGCTAGGCTTTGAACTTAGCGATTCTTCAATTTTGATTCTATTTTCGCATATAGTCATTGAGAACTCTACCAAATTTTGTTCTAGAAGATAGAACTGTATGTATTCTGATGCACTAGACTGTTGGATTTACAGAACTGCTGAGATGCCGGGTATTAAACCTGCATTCGCTGGGATGCTAGGCTTTGAACTTAGCGAGTCTTCAATTTTGATTCTATTTGCGAACATAGTCAATCAGAACTCTACCAAATTTCGTTCTAGAAGATAGAACTGTATGTTTTCTGATGAACTGGAGTGTTGCTTATACAGAACTGCTGAGATGCCGGATATTGTACCTGCATTCGCTGGGATGCTAGGCTTTGATCTTAGCGAGTCGTCAATTTTGATTCTATTTTCGCACATAGTCAATCAGAACTCTACTAAATTTCTTTCTAGAAGATAGAACTGTCTGTTTTCTGATGCACTAGAGTATTGGCTATACAGAACTGCTGAGATGCTGGGTATTAAACCTGCATTCGCTGGGATGCTAGGCTTTGAACATAGCGAGTCTTCAATTTTGATTCTATTTGCGCACATAGTCTATCAGAACTCTATTAAATTTCGTTCTAGAAGATAGAACTGTATGTTTTCTGATGCACTAGAGTGTTGCCTATGCAGAACTGCTGAGATGCCGGGTATTTTACCTGCATTGGCTGGGATGCTAGCCTTCGAACTTAGCAATTCCTTAATTTTGATACTATTGTCGCACATAGTCATTGAGAATTCTACCAAATTTCATTCTAGAAGATAGAACTGTATGTTTTCTGATGCACTGGAGTGTTGCTTATACGGAACTGCTGAGATGCCGGGTATTTTATCTGCATTCGCTGGGATGCTAGGCTTTGAACTTAGCGAGTCTTCAATTTTGATTCTATTTTCGCACATAGTCAATCAGAACTCTACCAAATTTCGTTCTAGAAGATAGAACTGTCTGTTTTCTGATGCACTAGAGTATTGGCTATACAGAACTGCTGAGATGCCGGGTAGTTTACTTGCATTGGCTGGGATGCTACGCTTTGAACTTAGCGAGTCTTCAATTTTGATTCTATTTGCGCACATAGTCAATCAGAACTCTTCCAAATTTCGTTCTAGAAGATAGAGCTGTATGTTTTCTGATGCACTAGCGTGTTGGCTATACAGAACTGCTGAGATGCCGGATATTTTACCTGCATTGGCTGGGATGCTAGCCTTCGAACTTAGCAATTCCTTAATTTTGATACTATTGTCGCACATAGTTTTTGAGAACTCTACCAAATTTCGTTCTAGAAGATAGAACTGTATGTTTTCTGATGCACTAGAGTATTGGCTATACAGAACTGCTGAGATGCCGGGTATTTTACCTGCATTGGCTGGGATGCTAGCCTTCGAACTTAGCAATTCCTTAATTTTGATACTATTGTCGCACATAGTCATTGAGAACTCTACCAAATTTCATTCTAGAAGATAGAACTGTATGTTTTCTGATGCACTGGAGTGTTGCTTATACAGAACTGCTGAGATGCCGGGTATTAAACCTGCATTCGCTGGGATGCTAGGCTTTGAACTTAGCGAGTCTTCAATTTTGATTCTATTTACGCACATAGTCAATCAGAACTCTACCAAATTTCGTTCTAGAAGATAGAACTGTCTGTTTTCTGATGCACTAGAGTATTGGCTATACAGAACTGCTGAGATGCCGGGTATTTTACTTGCATTGGCTGGGATGCTAGGCTTTGAACTTAGCGAGTCTTCAATTTTGATTCTATTTGCGCACATAGTCTATCAGAACTACCAAATTTCGTTCTAGAAGATAGAACTGTATGTTTTCTTATGCACTAGAGTATTGGCTATACAGAACTGCTGAGATGCCGGGTATTTTACCTGCATGGGCTGGGATGCTAGCCTTCGAACTTAGCAATTCCTTAATTTTGATACTATTGTCGCACATAGTCATTGAGAACTCTACCAAATTTCGTTCTAGAAGATAGAACTGTATGTTTTCTGATGCACTGGAGTGTTGCTTACACAGAACTGCTGAGATGCCGGGTATTTTACCTGCATTCGCTGGGATGCTAGCCTTCGAACTTAGCAATCCCTTAATTTTGATACTATTGTCGCACATAGTCATTGAGAACTCTACCAAATTTCATTCTAGAAGATAGAACTGTATGTTTTCTGATGCACTGGAGTGTTGCTTATACAGAACTGCTGAGATGCCGGGTATTTTACCTGTATTCGCTGGGATGCTAGGCTTTGAACTTAGCGAGTCTTCAATTTTGATTCTATTTTCGCACATAGTCAATCAGAACTCTTCCAAATTTCGTTCTAGAAGATAGAACTGTATGTTTTCTGATGCACTAGCGTGTTGGCTATACAGAACTGCTCAGATGCCGGATATTTTACCTGCATTGGCTGGGATGCTACGCTTTGAACTTAGCGAGTCTTCAATTTTGATTCTATTTGCGCACATAGTCAATCAGAACTCTTCCAAATTTCGTTCTAGAAGATAGAACTGTATGTTTTCTGATGCACTAGCGTGTTGGCTATACAGAACTGCTGAGATGCCGGATATTTTACCTGCATTGGCCGGGATGCTAGCCTTCGAACTTAGCAATTCCTTAATTTTGATACTATTGTCGCACATAGTCATTGAGAACTCTACCAAATTTCGTTCTAGAAGATAGAACTGTATGTTTTCTGATGCACTGGAGTGTTGTTTACACAGAACTGCTGAGATGCCGGGTATTTTACCTGCATTCGCTGGGATGCTAGCCTTCGAACTTAGCAATTCCTTAATTTTGATACTATTGTCGCACATAGTCATTGAGAACTCTACCAAATTTCATTCTAGAAGATAGAACTGTATGTTTTCTGATGCACTGGAGTGTTGCTTATACAGAACTGCTGAGATGCCGGGTATTAAACCTGCATTCGCTGGGATGCTAGGCTTTGAACTTAGCGAGTCTTCAATTTTGATTCTATTTACGCACATAGTCAATCAGAACTCTACCAAATTTCGTTCTAGAAGATAGAACTGTCTGTTTTCTGATGCACTAGAGTATTGGCTATACAGAACTGCTGAGATGCCGGGTATTTTACTTGCATTGGCTGGGATGCTAGGCTTTGAACTTAGCGAGTCTTCAATTTTGATTCTATTTGCGCACATAGTCTATCAGAACTACCAAATTTCGTTCTAGAAGATAGAACTGTATGTTTTCTTATGCACTAGAGTATTGGCTATACAGAACTGCTGAGATGCCGGGTATTTTACCTGCATGGGCTGGGATGCTAGCCTTCGAACTTAGCAATTCCTTAATTTTGATACTATTGTCGCACATAGTCATTGAGAACTCTACCAAATTTCGTTCTAGAAGATAGAACTGTATGTTTTCTGATGCACTGGAGTGTTGCTTACACAGAACTGCTGAGATGCCGGGTATTTTACCTGCATTCGCTGGGATGCTAGCCTTCGAACTTAGCAATCCCCTAATTTTGATACTATTGTCGCACATAGTCATTGAGAACTCTACCAAATTTCATTCTAGAAGATAGAACTGTATGTTTTCTGATGCTCTGGAGTGTTGCTTATACAGAACTGCTGAGATGCCGGGTATTTTACCTGTATTCGCTGGGATGCTAGGCTTTGAACTTAGCGAGTCTTCAATTTTGATTCTATTTTCGCACATAGTCAATCAGAACTCTTCCAAATTTCGTTCTAGAAGATAGAACTGTATGTTTTCTGATGCACTAGCGTGTTGGCTATACAGAACTGCTGAGATGCCGGATATTTTACCTGCATTGGCTGGGATGCTACGCTTTGAACTTAGCGAGTCTTCAATTTTGATTCTATTTGCGCACATAGTCAATCAGAACTCTTCCAAATTTCGTTCTAGAAGATAGATCTGTATGTTTTCTGATGCACTAGCGTGTTGGCTATACAGAACTGCTGAGATGCCGGATATTTTACCTGCATTGGCTGGGATGCTAGCCTTCGAACTTAGCAATTCCTTAATTTTGATACTATTGTCGCACATAGTCATTGAGAACTCTACCAAATTTCGTTCTAGAAGATAGAACTGTATGTTTTCTGATGCACTAGAGTATTGGCTATACAGAACTGCTGAGATGCCTGGTATTTTACCTGCATTGGCTGGGATGCTAGCCTTCGAACTTAGCAATTCCTTAATTTTGATACTATTGTCGCACATAGTCATTGAGAACTCTACCAAATTTCATTCTAGAAGATAGAACTGTATGTTTTCTGATGCACTGGAGTGTTGCTTATACAGAACTGCTGAGATGCCGGGTATTAAACCTGCATTCGCTGGGATGCTAGGCTTTGAACTTAGCGAGTCTTCAATTTTGATTCTATTTACGCACATAGTCAATCAGAACTCTACCAAATTTCGTTCTAGAAGATAGAACTGTCTGTTTTCTGATGCACTAGAGTATTGGCTATACAGAACTGCTGAGATGCCGGGTATTTTACTTGCATTGGCTGGGATGCTAGGCTTTGAACTTAGCGAGTCTTCAATTTTGATTCTATTTGCGCACATAGTCTATCAGAACTACCAAATTTCGTTCTAGAAGATAGAACTGTATGTTTTCTTATGCACTAGAGTATTGGCTATACAGAACTGCTGAGATGCCGGGTATTTTACCTGCATGGGCTGGGATGCTAGCCTTCGAACTTAGCAATTCCTTAATTTTGATACTATTGTCGCACATAGTCATTGAGAACTCTACCAAATTTCGTTCTAGAAGATAGAACTGTATGTTTTCTGATGCACTGGAGTGTTGCTTACACAGAACTGCTGAGATGCCGGGTATTTTACCTGCATTCGCTGGGATGCTAGCCTTCGAACTTAGCAATCCCTTAATTTTGATACTATTGTCGCACATAGTCATTGAGAACTCTACCAAATTTCATTCTAGAAGATAGAACTGTATGTTTTCTGATGCTCTGGAGTGTTGCTTATACAGAACTGCTGAGATGCCGGGTATTTTACCTGTATTCGCTGGGATGCTAGGCTTTGAACTTAGCGAGTCTTCAATTTTGATTCTATTTTCGCACATAGTCAATCAGAACTCTTCCAAATTTCGTTCTAGAAGATAGAACTGTATGTTTTCTGATGCACTAGCGTGTTGGCTATACAGAACTGCTGAGATGCCGGATATTTTACCTGCATTGGCTGGGATGCTACGCTTTGAACTTAGCGAGTCTTCAATTTTGATTCTATTTGCGCACATAGTCAATCAGAACTCTTCCAAATTTCGTTCTAGAAGATAGAACTGTATGTTTTCTGATGCACTAGCGTGTTGGCTATACAGAACTGCTGAGATGCCGGATATTTTACCTGCATTGGCTGGGATGCTAGCCTTCGAACTTAGCAATTCCTTAATTTTGATACTATTGTCGCACATAGTCATTGAGAACTCTACCAAATTTCGTTCTAGAAGATAGAACTGTATGTTTTCTGATGCACTAGAGTATTGGCTATACAGAACTGCTGAGATGCCTGGTATTTTACCTGCATTGGCTGGGATGCTAGCCTTCGAACTTAGCAATTCCTTAATTTTGATACTATTGTCGCACATAGTCATTGAGAACTCTACCAAATTTCATTCTAGAAGATAGAACTGTATGTTTTCTGATGCACTGGAGTGTTGC
Source organism: Leguminivora glycinivorella (assembly GCF_023078275.1). Classification (NCBI taxonomy): domain Eukaryota; kingdom Metazoa; phylum Arthropoda; class Insecta; order Lepidoptera; family Tortricidae; genus Leguminivora; species Leguminivora glycinivorella. Next base: position 9,421,732 of record NC_062993.1, on the reverse strand, counting down.
TTATACAGAACTGCTGAGATGCCGGGTATTAAACCTGCATTCGCTGGGATGCTAGGCTTTGAACTTAGCGAGTCTTCAATTTTGATTCTATTTACGCACATAGTCAATCAGAACTCTACCAAATTTCGTTCTAGAAGATAGAACTGTCTGTTTTCTGATGCACTAGAGTATTGGCTATACAGAACTGCTGAGATGCCGGGTATTTTACTTGCATTGGCTGGGATGCTAGGCTTTGAACTTAGCGAGTCTTCAATTTTGATTCTATTTTCGCACATAGTCAATCAGAACTCTACTAAATTTCGTTCTAGAAGATAGAACTGTGTGTTTTCTGATGCACTGAAGTACTGGCTATACAGAACTGCTGAGATGCCGGGTATTTTACCTGCATTCGCTGGGATGCTAGGCTTTGAACATAGCAAGTCTTCAATTTTGATTCTATTTGCGCACATAGTCTATCAGAACTACCAAATTTCGTTCTAGAAGATAGAACTGTATGTTTTCTGATGCACTAGAGTATTGGCTATACAGAACTGCTGAGATGCCGGGTATTTTAACTGCATGGGCTGGGATGCTAGCCTTCGAACTTAGCAATTCCTTAATTTTGATACTATTGTCGCACATAGTCATTGAGAACTCTACCAAATTTCGTTCTAGAAGATAGAACTGTATGTTTTCTGATGCACTGGAGTGTTGCTTACACAGAACTGCTGAGATGCCGGGTATTTTACCTGCATTCGCTGGGATGCTAGCCTTCGAACTTAGCAATCCCTTAATTTTGATACTATTGTCGCACATAGTCATTGAGAACTCTACCAAATTTCATTCTAGAAGATAGAACTGTATGTTTTCTGATGCACTGGAGTGTTGCTTATACAGAACTGCTGAGATGCCGGGTATTTTACCTGTATTCGCTGGGATGCTAGGCTTTGAACTTAGCGAGTCTTCAATTTTGATTCTATTTTCGCACATAGTCATTCAGAACTCTACCAAATTTCGTTCTAGAAGATAGAACTGTCTGTTTTCTGATGCACTAGAGTATTGGCTATACAGAACTGCTGAAATGCCGGGTATTTTACTTGCATTGGCTGGGATGCTAGGCTTTGAACTTAGCGAGTCTTCAATTTTGATTCTATTCGCGCACATAGTCAATCAGAACTCTACTAAATTTCGTTCTAGAAGATAGAACTGTATGTTTTCTGATGCACTAAAGTGTTAGCTATACAGAACTGCTGAGATGCCGGATATTTTACCTGCATTGGCTGGGATGCTAGCCTTCGAACTTAGCAATTCCTTAATTTTGATACTATTGTCGCACATAGTCATTGAGAACTCTACCAAATTTCGTTGTAGAAGATAGAACTGTATGTTTTCTGATGCACTAGAGTGTTGGCTATACAGAACTGCTGAGATGCCGGGTATTTTACCTGCATTGGCTGGGATGCTAGCCTTCGAACGTAGCAATTCCTTAATTTTGATACTATTGTCGCACATTGAGAACTCTACCAAATTTCGTTCTAGAAGATAGAACTGTATGTATTCTGATGCACTAGAGTGTTGACTATACAGAACTGCTGAAATGCCGGGTATTTTACTTGCATTGGCTGGGATGCTAGGCTTTGAACTTAGCGAGTCTTCAATTTTGATTCTATTCGCGCACATAGTCAATCAGAACTCTACTAAATTTCGTTCTAGAAGATAGAACTGTATGTTTTCTGATGCACTAAAGTGTTAGCTATACAGAACTGCTGAGATGCCGGATATTTTACCTGCATTGGCTGGGATGCTAGCCTTCGAACTTAGCAATTCCTTAATTTTGATACTATTGTCGCACATAGTCATTGAGAACTCTACCAAATTTCGTTGTAGAAGATAGAACTGTATGTTTTCTGATGCACTAGAGTGTTGGCTATACAGAACTGCTGAGATGCCGGATATTTTACCTGCATTGGCTGGGATGCTAGCCTTCGAACTTAGCAATTCCTTAATTTTGATACTATTGTCGCATATAGTCATTGAGAACTCTACCAAATTTCGTTCTAGAAGATAGAACTGTATGTTTTCTGATGCACTGGAGTGTTGCTTATACAGAACTGCTGAGATGCCGGGTATTTTACCTGTATTCGCTGGGATGCTAGGCTTTGAACTTAGCGAGTCTTCAATTTTGATTCTATTTTCGCACATAGTCATTGAGAACTCTACCAAATTTCATTCTAGAAGATAGAACTGTATGTTTTCTGATGCACTGGAGTGTTGCTTATACAGAACTGCTGAGATGCCGGGTATTAAACCTGCATTCGCTGGGATGTTAGGCTTTGAACTTAGCGAGTCTTCAATTTTGATTCTATTTACGCACATAGTCAATCAGAACTCTACCAAATTTCGTTCTAGAAGATAGAACTGCCTGTTTTCTGATGCACTAGAGTATTGGCTATACAGAACTGCTGAGATGCCGGGTATTTTACTTGCATTGGCTGGGATGCTAGGCTTTGAACTTAGCGAGTCTTCAATTTTGATTCTATTTTCGCACATAGTCAATCAGAACTCTACTAAATTTCGTTCTAGAAGATAGAACTGTGTGTTTTCTGATGCACTGAAGTACTGGCTATACAGAACTGCTGAGATGCCGGGTATTTTACCTGCATTCGCTGGGATGCTAGGCTTTGAACATAGCAAGTCTTCAATTTTGATTCTATTTGCGCACATAGTCTATCAGAACTACCAAATTTCGTTCTAGAAGATAGAACTGTATGTTTTCTGATGTACTAGAGTGTTGGCTATACAGAACTGCTGAGATGCCGGGTATTTTACCTGCATGGGCTGGGATGCTAGCCTTCGAACTTAGCAATTCCTTAATTTTGATACTATTGTCGCACATAGTCATTGAGAACTCTACCAAATTTCGTTCTAGAAGATAGAACTTTATGTTTTCTGATGCACTGGAGTGTTGCTTACACAGAACTGCTGAGATGCCGGGTATTTTACCTGCATTCGCTGGGATGCTAGCCTTCGAACTTAGCAATCCCTTAATTTTGATACTATTGTCGCACATAGTCATTGAGAACTCTACCAAATTTCATTCTAGAAGATAGAACTGTATGTTTTCTGATGCACTGGAGTGTTGCTTATACAGAACTGCTGAGATGCCGGGTATTTTACCTGTATTCGCTGGGATGCTAGGCTTTGAACTTAGCGAGTCTTCAATTTTGATTCTATTTTCGCACATAGTCATTCAGAACTCTACCAAATTTCGTTCTAGAAGATAGAACTGTCTGTTTTCTGATGCACTAGAGTATTGGCTATACAGAACTGCTGAAATGCCGGGTATTTTACTTGCATTGGCTGGGATGCTAGGCTTTGAACTTAGCGAGTCTTCAATTTTGATTCTATTCGCGCACATAGTCAATCAGAACTCTACTAAATTTCGTTCTAGAAGATAGAACTGTATGTTTTCTGATGCACTAAAGTATTAGCTATACAGAACTGCTGAGATGCCGGATATTTTACCTGCATTGGCTGGGATGCTAGCCTTCGAACTTAGCAATTCCTTAATTTTGATACTATTGTCGCACATAGTCATTGAGAACTCTACCAAATTTCGTTGTAGAAGATAGAACTGTATGTTTTCTGATGCACTAGAGTGTTGGCTATACAGAACTGCTGAGATGCCGGGTATTTTACCTGCATTGGCTGGGATGCTAGCCTTCGAACTTAGCAATCCCTTAATTTTGATACTATTGTCGCACATAGTCATTGAGAACTCTACCAAATTTCATTCTAGAAGATAGAACTGTATGTTTTCTGATGCACTGGAGTGTTGCTTATACAGAACTGCTGAGATGCCGGGTATTTTACCTGTATTCGCTGGGATGCTAGGCTTTGAACTTAGCGAGTCTTCAATTTTGATTCTATTTTCGCACATAGTCAATCAGAACTCTTCCAAATTTCGTTCTAGAAGATAGAACTGTATGTTTTCTGATGCACTAGCGTGTTGGCTATACAGAACTGCTCAGATGCCGGATATTTTACCTGCATTGGCTGGGATGCTACGCTTTGAACTTAGCGAGTCTTCAATTTTGATTCTATTTGCGCACATAGTCAATCAGAACTCTTCCAAATTTCGTTCTAGAAGATAGAACTGTATGTTTTCTGATGCACTAGCGTGTTGGCTATACAGAACTGCTGAGATGCCGGATATTTTACCTGCATTGGCCGGGATGCTAGCCTTCGAACTTAGCAATTCCTTAATTTTGATACTATTGTCGCACATAGTCATTGAGAACTCTACCAAATTTCGTTCTAGAAGATAGAACTGTATGTTTTCTGATGCACTGGAGTGTTGTTTACACAGAACTGCTGAGATGCCGGGTATTTTACCTGCATTCGCTGGGATGCTAGCCTTCGAACTTAGCAATTCCTTAATTTTGATACTATTGTCGCACATAGTCATTGAGAACTCTACCAAATTTCATTCTAGAAGATAGAACTGTATGTTTTCTGATGCACTGGAGTGTTGCTTATACAGAACTGCTGAGATGCCGGGTATTAAACCTGCATTCGCTGGGATGCTAGGCTTTGAACTTAGCGAGTCTTCAATTTTGATTCTATTTACGCACATAGTCAATCAGAACTCTACCAAATTTCGTTCTAGAAGATAGAACTGTCTGTTTTCTGATGCACTAGAGTATTGGCTATACAGAACTGCTGAGATGCCGGGTATTTTACTTGCATTGGCTGGGATGCTAGGCTTTGAACTTAGCGAGTCTTCAATTTTGATTCTATTTGCGCACATAGTCTATCAGAACTACCAAATTTCGTTCTAGAAGATAGAACTGTATGTTTTCTTATGCACTAGAGTATTGGCTATACAGAACTGCTGAGATGCCGGGTATTTTACCTGCATGGGCTGGGATGCTAGCCTTCGAACTTAGCAATTCCTTAATTTTGATACTATTGTCGCACATAGTCATTGAGAACTCTACCAAATTTCGTTCTAGAAGATAGAACTGTATGTTTTCTGATGCACTGGAGTGTTGCTTACACAGAACTGCTGAGATGCCGGGTATTTTACCTGCATTCGCTGGGATGCTAGCCTTCGAACTTAGCAATCCCCTAATTTTGATACTATTGTCGCACATAGTCATTGAGAACTCTACCAAATTTCATTCTAGAAGATAGAACTGTATGTTTTCTGATGCTCTGGAGTGTTGCTTATACAGAACTGCTGAGATGCCGGGTATTTTACCTGTATTCGCTGGGATGCTAGGCTTTGAACTTAGCGAGTCTTCAATTTTGATTCTATTTTCGCACATAGTCAATCAGAACTCTTCCAAATTTCGTTCTAGAAGATAGAACTGTATGTTTTCTGATGCACTAGCGTGTTGGCTATACAGAACTGCTGAGATGCCGGATATTTTACCTGCATTGGCTGGGATGCTACGCTTTGAACTTAGCGAGTCTTCAATTTTGATTCTATTTGCGCACATAGTCAATCAGAACTCTTCCAAATTTCGTTCTAGAAGATAGATCTGTATGTTTTCTGATGCACTAGCGTGTTGGCTATACAGAACTGCTGAGATGCCGGATATTTTACCTGCATTGGCTGGGATGCTAGCCTTCGAACTTAGCAATTCCTTAATTTTGATACTATTGTCGCACATAGTCATTGAGAACTCTACCAAATTTCGTTCTAGAAGATAGAACTGTATGTTTTCTGATGCACTAGAGTATTGGCTATACAGAACTGCTGAGATGCCTGGTATTTTACCTGCATTGGCTGGGATGCTAGCCTTCGAACTTAGCAATTCCTTAATTTTGATACTATTGTCGCACATAGTCATTGAGAACTCTACCAAATTTCATTCTAGAAGATAGAACTGTATGTTTTCTGATGCACTGGAGTGTTGCTTATACAGAACTGCTGAGATGCCGGGTATTAAACCTGCATTCGCTGGGATGCTAGGCTTTGAACTTAGCGAGTCTTCAATTTTGATTCTATTTACGCACATAGTCAATCAGAACTCTACCAAATTTCGTTCTAGAAGATAGAACTGTCTGTTTTCTGATGCACTAGAGTATTGGCTATACAGAACTGCTGAGATGCCGGGTATTTTACTTGCATTGGCTGGGATGCTAGGCTTTGAACTTAGCGAGTCTTCAATTTTGATTCTATTTGCGCACATAGTCTATCAGAACTACCAAATTTCGTTCTAGAAGATAGAACTGTATGTTTTCTTATGCACTAGAGTATTGGCTATACAGAACTGCTGAGATGCCGGGTATTTTACCTGCATGGGCTGGGATGCTAGCCTTCGAACTTAGCAATTCCTTAATTTTGATACTATTGTCGCACATAGTCATTGAGAACTCTACCAAATTTCGTTCTAGAAGATAGAACTGTATGTTTTCTGATGCACTGGAGTGTTGCTTACACAGAACTGCTGAGATGCCGGGTATTTTACCTGCATTCGCTGGGATGCTAGCCTTCGAACTTAGCAATCCCTTAATTTTGATACTATTGTCGCACATAGTCATTGAGAACTCTACCAAATTTCATTCTAGAAGATAGAACTGTATGTTTTCTGATGCTCTGGAGTGTTGCTTATACAGAACTGCTGAGATGCCGGGTATTTTACCTGTATTCGCTGGGATGCTAGGCTTTGAACTTAGCGAGTCTTCAATTTTGATTCTATTTTCGCACATAGTCAATCAGAACTCTTCCAAATTTCGTTCTAGAAGATAGAACTGTATGTTTTCTGATGCACTAGCGTGTTGGCTATACAGAACTGCTGAGATGCCGGATATTTTACCTGCATTGGCTGGGATGCTACGCTTTGAACTTAGCGAGTCTTCAATTTTGATTCTATTTGCGCACATAGTCAATCAGAACTCTTCCAAATTTCGTTCTAGAAGATAGAACTGTATGTTTTCTGATGCACTAGCGTGTTGGCTATACAGAACTGCTGAGATGCCGGATATTTTACCTGCATTGGCTGGGATGCTAGCCTTCGAACTTAGCAATTCCTTAATTTTGATACTATTGTCGCACATAGTCATTGAGAACTCTACCAAATTTCGTTCTAGAAGATAGAACTGTATGTTTTCTGATGCACTAGAGTATTGGCTATACAGAACTGCTGAGATGCCTGGTATTTTACCTGCATTGGCTGGGATGCTAGCCTTCGAACTTAGCAATTCCTTAATTTTGATACTATTGTCGCACATAGTCATTGAGAACTCTACCAAATTTCATTCTAGAAGATAGAACTGTATGTTTTCTGATGCACTGGAGTGTTGCTTATACAGAACTGCTGAGATGCCGGGTATTAAACCTGCATTCGCTGGGATGCTAGGCTTTGAACTTAGCGAGTCTTCAATTTTGATTCTATTTACGCACATAGTCAATCAGAACTCTACCAAATTTCGTTCTAGAAGATAGAACTGTCTGTTTTCTGATGCACTAGAGTATTGGCTATACAGAACTGCTGAGATGCCGGGTATTTTACTTGCATTGGCTGGGATGCTAGGCTTTGAACTTAGCGAGTCTTCAATTTTGATTCTATTTTCGCACATAGTCAATCAGAACTCTACTAAATTTCGTTCTAGAAGATAGAACTGTGTGTTTTCTGATGCACTGAAGTACTGGCTATACAGAACTGCTGAGATGCCGGGTATTTTACCTGCATTCGCTGGGATGCTAGGCTTTGAACATAGCAAGTCTTCAATTTTGATTCTATTTGCGCACATAGTCTATCAGAACTACCAAATTTCGTTCTAGAAGATAGAACTGTATGTTTTCTGATGCACTAGAGTATTGGCTATACAGAACTGCTGAGATGCCGGGTATTTTAACTGCATGGGCTGGGATGCTAGCCTTCGAACTTAGCAATTCCTTAATTTTGATACTATTGTCGCACATAGTCATTGAGAACTCTACCAAATTTCGTTCTAGAAGATAGAACTGTATGTTTTCTGATGCACTGGAGTGTTGCTTACACAGAACTGCTGAGATGCCGGGTATTTTACCTGCATTCGCTGGGATGCTAGCCTTCGAACTTAGCAATCCCTTAATTTTGATACTATTGTCGCACATAGTCATTGAGAACTCTACCAAATTTCATTCTAGAAGATAGAACTGTATGTTTTCTGATGCACTGGAGTGTTGCTTATACAGAACTGCTGAGATGCCGGGTATTTTACCTGTATTCGCTGGGATGCTAGGCTTTGAACTTAGCGAGTCTTCAATTTTGATTCTATTTTCGCACATAGTCATTCAGAACTCTACCAAATTTCGTTCTAGAAGATAGAACTGTCTGTTTTCTGATGCACTAGAGTATTGGCTATACAGAACTGCTGAAATGCCGGGTATTTTACTTGCATTGGCTGGGATGCTAGGCTTTGAACTTAGCGAGTCTTCAATTTTGATTCTATTCGCGCACATAGTCAATCAGAACTCTACTAAATTTCGTTCTAGAAGATAGAACTGTATGTTTTCTGATGCACTAAAGTGTTAGCTATACAGAACTGCTGAGATGCCGGATATTTTACCTGCATTGGCTGGGATGCTAGCCTTCGAACTTAGCAATTCCTTAATTTTGATACTATTGTCGCACATAGTCATTGAGAACTCTACCAAATTTCGTTGTAGAAGATAGAACTGTATGTTTTCTGATGCACTAGAGTGTTGGCTATACAGAACTGCTGAGATGCCGGGTATTTTACCTGCATTGGCTGGGATGCTAGCCTTCGAACGTAGCAATTCCTTAATTTTGATACTATTGTCGCACATTGAGAACTCTACCAAATTTCGTTCTAGAAGATAGAACTGTATGTATTCTGATGCACTAGAGTGTTGACTATACAGAACTGCTGAAATGCCGGGTATTTTACTTGCATTGGCTGGGATGCTAGGCTTTGAACTTAGCGAGTCTTCAATTTTGATTCTATTCGCGCACATAGTCAATCAGAACTCTACTAAATTTCGTTCTAGAAGATAGAACTGTATGTTTTCTGATGCACTAAAGTGTTAGCTATACAGAACTGCTGAGATGCCGGATATTTTACCTGCATTGGCTGGGATGCTAGCCTTCGAACTTAGCAATTCCTTAATTTTGATACTATTGTCGCACATAGTCATTGAGAACTCTACCAAATTTCGTTGTAGAAGATAGAACTGTATGTTTTCTGATGCACTAGAGTGTTGGCTATACAGAACTGCTGAGATGCCGGATATTTTACCTGCATTGGCTGGGATGCTAGCCTTCGAACTTAGCAATTCCTTAATTTTGATACTATTGTCGCATATAGTCATTGAGAACTCTACCAAATTTCGTTCTAGAAGATAGAACTGTATGTTTTCTGATGCACTGGAGTGTTGCTTATACAGAACTGCTGAGATGCCGGGTATTTTACCTGTATTCGCTGGGATGCTAGGCTTTGAACTTAGCGAGTCTTCAATTTTGATTCTATTTTCGCACATAGTCATTGAGAACTCTACCAAATTTCATTCTAGAAGATAGAACTGTATGTTTTCTGATGCACTGGAGTGTTGCTTATACAGAACTGCTGAGATGCCGGGTATTAAACCTGCATTCGCTGGGATGTTAGGCTTTGAACTTAGCGAGTCTTCAATTTTGATTCTATTTACGCACATAGTCAATCAGAACTCTACCAAATTTCGTTCTAGAAGATAGAACTGCCTGTTTTCTGATGCACTAGAGTATTGGCTATACAGAACTGCTGAGATGCCGGGTATTTTACTTGCATTGGCTGGGATGCTAGGCTTTGAACTTAGCGAGTCTTCAATTTTGATTCTATTTTCGCACATAGTCAATCAGAACTCTACTAAATTTCGTTCTAGAAGATAGAACTGTGTGTTTTCTGATGCACTGAAGTACTGGCTATACAGAACTGCTGAGATGCCGGGTATTTTACCTGCATTCGCTGGGATGCTAGGCTTTGAACATAGCAAGTCTTCAATTTTGATTCTATTTGCGCACATAGTCTATCAGAACTACCAAATTTCGTTCTAGAAGATAGAACTGTATGTTTTCTGATGTACTAGAGTGTTGGCTATACAGAACTGCTGAGATGCCGGGTATTTTACCTGCATGGGCTGGGATGCTAGCCTTCGAACTTAGCAATTCCTTAATTTTGATACTATTGTCGCACATAGTCATTGAGAACTCTACCAAATTTCGTTCTAGAAGATAGAACTTTATGTTTTCTGATGCACTGGAGTGTTGCTTACACAGAACTGCTGAGATGCCGGGTATTTTACCTGCATTCGCTGGGATGCTAGCCTTCGAACTTAGCAATCCCTTAATTTTGATACTATTGTCGCACATAGTCATTGAGAACTCTACCAAATTTCATTCTAGAAGATAGAACTGTATGTTTTCTGATGCACTGGAGTGTTGCTTATACAGAACTGCTGAGATGCCGGGTATTTTACCTGTATTCGCTGGGATGCTAGGCTTTGAACTTAGCGAGTCTTCAATTTTGATTCTATTTTCGCACATAGTCATTCAGAACTCTACCAAATTTCGTTCTAGAAGATAGAACTGTCTGTTTTCTGATGCACTAGAGTATTGGCTATACAGAACTGCTGAAATGCCGGGTATTTTACTTGCATTGGCTGGGATGCTAGGCTTTGAACTTAGCGAGTCTTCAATTTTGATTCTATTCGCGCACATAGTCAATCAGAACTCTACTAAATTTCGTTCTAGAAGATAGAACTGTATGTTTTCTGATGCACTAAAGTATTAGCTATACAGAACTGCTGAGATGCCGGATATTTTACCTGCATTGGCTGGGATGCTAGCCTTCGAACTTAGCAATTCCTTAATTTTGATACTATTGTCGCACATAGTCATTGAGAACTCTACCAAATTTCGTTGTAGAAGATAGAACTGTATGTTTTCTGATGCACTAGAGTGTTGGCTATACAGAACTGCTGAGATGCCGGGTATTTTACCTGCATTGGCTGGGATGCTAGCCTTCGAACGTAGCAATTCCTTAATTTTGATACTATTGTCGCACATAGTCATTGAGAACTCTACCAAATTTCGTTCTAGAAGATAGAACTGTATGTATTCTGATGCACTAGAGTGTTGACTATACAGAACTGCTGAGATGCCGGGTATTTTACCTGCATTCGCTGGGATGCTAGGCTTTGAACTTAGCGAGTCTTCAATTTTTATTCTATTTGCGAACATAGTCAATCAGAACTCTACCAAATTTCATTCTAGAAGATAGAACTGTATGTTTTATGATGCACTGGAGTGTTGGCTATACAGAACTGCTGAGATGCCGGGTATTAAACTTGCATTCGCTGGGATGCTAGGCTTTGAACTTAGCGATTCTTCAATTTTGATTCTATTTTCGCATATAGTCATTGAGAACTCTACCAAATTTTGTTCTAGAAGATAGAACTGTATGTATTCTGATGCACTAGACTGTTGGATTTACAGAACTGCTGAGATGCCGGGTATTAAACCTGCATTCGCTGGGATGCTAGGCTTTGAACTTAGCGAGTCTTCAATTTTGATTCTATTTGCGAACATAGTCAATCAGAACTCTACCAAATTTCGTTCTAGAAGATAGAACTGTATGTTTTCTGATGAACTGGAGTGTTGCTTATACAGAACTGCTGAGATGCCGGATATTTTACCTGCATTCGCTGGGATGCTAGGCTTTGATCTTAGCGAGTCGTCAATTTTGATTCTATTTTCGCACATAGTCAATCAGAACTCTACTAAATTTCGTTCTAGAAGATAGAACTGTGTGTTTTCTGATGCACTGAAGTACTGGCTATACAGAACTGCTGAGATGCCGGGTATTAAACCTGCATTTGCTGGGATGCTAGGCTTTAAACTTAGCGAGTCTTCAATTTTGATTCTATTTACGCACATAGTCAATCAGAACTCTACTAAATTTCGTTCTAGAAGATAGAACTGTGTGTTTTCTGATGCACTGATGTGTTAGCTATACAGAACTGCTGAGATGCCGGGTATTAAACCTGCATTCGCTGGGATGCTAGGCTTTGAACTTAGCGAGTCTTCAATTTTGATTCTATTTACGCACATAGTCAATCAGAACTCTACTAAATTTCGTTCTAGAAGTTAGAACTGTGTGTCTTCTGACGCACTGGAGTGTTGACTATACAGAACTGCTAAGATGCCGGGTATTTTACCTGCATTCGCTGGGATGCTAGGCTTTTTAACTTAGCGATTCTACAATTTTGATTCTATTTTCGCACATATTCTTCTAGAACTCTGCTTAATTTCGTTCTAGAAGACAAAACTGTTTGTATTGTAATGCATTAGGGAGTAGGCTATCCAGAACTCCTGAGATGCTGGGCATCCGACCAGCAGTGGCTGGGATGTTGAGCTCAGAACTTAGCAATATCGTATGATGGTTGTACTGCCCCATACCCCATACATACAAAAAAAAATTTTTTTTACAGTTTTGACTAGAACTCATTATATATCGTTTAGAAATGTTAATATCTTTCATTTAAATGTTATTTCAAGACTGTGCAGTGGATAACGGCTGGGATGCTGGAGTGTCAAAATGTGAAGTTAGCATCTCATTTTTAAATTCCGTTTTTTTCGCGTAAATTAATAGAACTATTTCAAATAACTACCTAGAACTGTAGAACTATTAGGGATGCTACTAGAACTCTCAAAAAAACTTGAGATGCTAACACTTGATATGCTAAGTTCACAGACACGTGAACAGTCACTCCTGTAGGTCAAGTCGAGCAGTTCGAGAGGAAACTATAAATGCTGGGCAAGTTTATGGTTTCACTTTTATATCCCAGGCAGTGCTTGTGGAGAGGTCACTCTGCCAGTTTGAGGTTGCATTAGAAGATTAATTTAAAATATACATTTTGGGTACCTAGTACGTAAAACGCAGCTTGTATGAAATGAATCAGCCCCGTACGTACCCAAACTGTCCCCAATACAGACAACACAAATAAATCCATTGGCTATTGCATATTTTCAAGCCATGAACGGGGTTCGAACGAAATCCAATTCCGTTTATCTAACTACAGATTGGAAATTTAAATAAAGCAACCGTACGAGTTGTGTAAAAATAAAGGGGTTTGTTTGTTTATTGGTTTTATTTGTGAAGTCTTTTCTACTGAAACGGCATTTGAAAAGTCAGAAATAATGGACTGGTAGCAGTTAAATTACTCATCAACCATTAAATAATACTCCTCCTCCTTGCTTCGCTCTCTTGTGCTGAGGGTCGTGACCTCCTACGTGGATCAATTTACTCCGGACGACAGATTTCCAGGACTTTCGGTCCCTTGCGACTTCTAAGGCATCATGCACCTTGACGGAAATCGATTTGCTCCAGGACTTTCGGTCCCTTGCGACTTCTAAGACATCATGCACCTTGACGGAAATCGATTTGCTCCAGGACTTTCGGTCCCTTGCGACTTCTAAGGCATCATGCACCTTGACGGAAATCGATTTGCTGATTTGGTCGGACCATCGCGTTGGATTGCGTCCCTTTCCTCTCGTTCCTTCTACAGAACCAGTGGCCATAAGATTTTCTAGGTTGTCTCCTGTCTTTCTGGCTATGTCTCCGAAGAATTCAAGAACCCTCCGGAGTCATGTAGTCGAAAGCCTGGTGGATACTCCGAGTTCTTTTATTTTTTATTATGTAGTCATTGGTTCGATGTTCAGTCCAGGATACTCCCAGCATCTTCCGATAAAGTTTTGCTTTATTTTTAGGTAGGTAATTGGGCATATCTTTTTTCTTCTACCATACCTGTTCCCGTTATTTGTAACCCGCTTAGCATAATTTATGGCAACAATTTTTTCAACCCCCGACGCAAAAACGACGGGGTGTTATAAGTTTGATGTGTCTGTCTGTCTGTCTGTCTGTGTGTGTGTCTGTCTGTGGCATCGTAACCCCCAAACCAAACGGATGAACCGATTTAGATTTAGTTTTTTTTTGTTTGAAAGCTGAGTTAGTCGGGAGTGTTCTTAGCCATGTTTCGAGAATATCGATCTTTTATGTCGAGGGTTTTTCAAAATTTAAATTTATGTCACTTCTGTATGAGAAAAGTAAGTGTTTCTGAAAAGAATAGTTACATTTATACTCTTTTTTTCCAAGCTGTACATAAGTTTTAATTTATATGGTTACAAATATATGGACAAGGAACGAAATCTTTAGATTACGTAGGAATTTGGAAACAAGCCAAGGTGTGCTAAGCATCTAGCTAGGGATCTCTAGGGGCCCTAAATCAATGAACTTGTGGACTTCTAAGCCACTTCTCTGCTTTACGACCGTTGTGGGTACCTGCATTGCAGGAGTGGTAAATTACTACTAACCAATATTGAAAATATAGAACGTCTTAAGGAATTGAATGTGTTTGAAGATGTCGGCAACATGAAGAGAAAAACCATGAACATTAAATACATGTCATATACAAAGAAAAAATGACCAATGCCTTCAAGTGTTCCAAGCTGGAATCGAACCAGCGTACTCCGTTAACCGGACGGATGCCTGGAACCACTCTGCCATCGGTACACGAAAGCAAGGGTCGAAATTTTCAAGTCATATGACACAATTACCGAAAGCTTGGCGCCCCCGCCATCTCTGAGGTAGAACCGAAACTAGTTCGACCTCCCAACTGAATCAACACATGTGATTACGAGCTAGCGAAGAGAGATGGCGTTGACGTACAGAATCTTAGATCAAATTAAACTATTTTTCTGATAGAAAAATATATTAAAATATTTTAAAATATCCCACTATTATCCCACTTTATGTTTTACGATTCACATAGGTATGTACCCTATTTCAGTAAACGTTTAGGCATACTTATACTACAAGTACAGTCAAGTGCAAAAATACGTATCGATTTTATCCGCTCAAAAATATGTACCGAGACCTTATTCCGCCGACATAAAGTGCTATGGGACATATTTTTGATAAGTTGTACGCACCCATATTTTTACACTTGACTGTACTTCCAGTCATGGTTTTTCTTAGATCAAATTAAACTATTTTTCTCATAGAAAAATATATTAAAGTATTTTAAAATACATTTATTAAAATATTTGAAAAACCATGGTTGGAAGTAGTATACGTATGCCTAAACGTTTACTGAAATAGTGTACATACCTATGTGAATCGTAAAACATAAAGTGGGATAATAGTGCGACATTCACTTCTGAGGTCAATCATTCAAAGCTCGTCTCCATGATTTTTTTTAGGTACCAAAGCGCTCCATCGATAAACTTCCAATAGGACCTACTTTACCTTCTAAGTTGAAAAGCTCAAATGGCAGTCGCTTTTGTAATAACCTAATCACAAAATTAAAATTTTGAAAAAAAAAAACCCCGATCGCGACATAGTAGACAGATTTTCATGAAACATGTCTAAGAACACTCCCGACTCCCTTTCAAACAAAAAAAAAAACTAAATCTAAATCGGTTCATCCGTTCGAGAGCTACGATGCCACAGACAGACAGACACGTCAAACTTATAACACCCCGTCGTTTTTGCGTCGGGGGTTAAAAAATACTACTTACCGACCCCAAGCTCCCATATCGCATAACCCATAGCAAACAGGAAAAATAAAGTTAAGGAAAAATATTCATGAACATATTTCTTCGCCTGGAGAAAATCACTGCTTTTGTCCGAGAGAGAATCCTAGGTCCAATTATTTTGTTCCGTAGGTAAATATTTTATAATCGGCTTACATCAGAAGCCGCACAAAGTGGGCGTCGTTCTCGAAACAACACTCTAAAAAATGAAGACCAACTAAGAGCAGTTTTCTCTTAGTTGACGTTAAGTTAATTACTACAATTACGATCTTATATAATTCAAATAAAGCTGATTACTAAAAACAACAAGGGAATGTATGATTGAACTAATAACTTAGGTGTTTTGTTATTCCTAACCATTGTACACCTTGAATCAATTATGAACTTGTTAGGCATAACTATGTAACATAGGTTGATTCAATCCTTAGTTGAACTTACTAAGGTAATTTAGTTAACATAATTATTTTTCATGGAATTATTGAACAAGATCTTAATCGATTCAGTTACGTTGCAAAAGTAAGAGCAATCAAAATTACCTTATTCGATTTGTCTAAGATCTTATCAGGCTCGTATGGAATCAAGATGCTTGACTACGACTATCAAAATATTGATAGGAGCAACCAAATTTTTTTTAGAGTGAATACTCGGAGTTTATCTCGGGATTTTGTATTTATTTCTAACTTATTGTTTTGTTTTGATGCTGGATAGGGGAAGGTTGCTATCATTGGACCACTTAACTTCGCTGCTCTATAATTCGTAGATTTTATGTCAAAAAATAAAACTAGTTTGAGAAGTTTTAATTCTTGACATCTATTTATGAATTACCTTAATTACAATAAAAAAAATATAATAAATTTACGTTTTGATGATGATAGTTTTATCGTCAGGTCATTGGGATTATTCAGTTTCTTCGTGGTGATCTTTACCGAAAAGTGACTGGCAAATTAATACAACCCGGATTTTGAACCTGTGACCTCCGGATTTAAAATCGCACGTTCGCCCCGCTTAGCCACCAGGGTGGCTAGCCGAATGGCACAATCGCTCACGAAACGCTCACGAAACGAAGCGCTAGTAGATATCTATCTCTATCGCGCTTGCGTATTGGCGCGACAGAGCCAGCGGCGTATCGCTTTCGTTTGGCGTCGGAGAAATGCCATTCGGCTACGGGGCCAGGTTCTTTTTAAAGTAAAATTGTACAGCAGTTTCCCTCTGTGCATCAGTATTTTATTTTCTCTGTGTATTTTTGGCACAGAACCTCGTTCGTTAAAACTTGCGCATAATTTTCGATAAATGTGACCCGTAAGTCTCTTGAAATGACTGAATGTTACCAAAGGTAATATTAAAATTATTGTTTTATGTTTTCATTAAACTTAACTCAGTGAACATTTAATATGAGACAAATTGACAATTTGTATCGAAATGTGTAACTATGTGACAGTTTTCAATCAATTGCTTTGGATGAATAAATAATACATTTTCTCATATTATTATGTTTACTTGTATACACCCTGTTTTTATTGAATTCCGTTAACTTTGAGGGAAGGTTCTTTAGATCAAATACAATTACTTTCTCTGAGGAACTAGCGTCTTAACTCTTACGGTTATCGAGTTATTAAAAAAATAAAGATAATTACTGAACACTTGTGTGACAGGCTTTACCAATTCCTAATGTTATTTGTATTGACATGTGCCGTCAATCACTTGACACTAACTTGAATGTTACTTAACAGCAGTTCCCGTCAACTTTGTACATAGCCACGTCAGCAAATTTTAATTGATCCTTTTTTGTTACCAACATTTAGTAATATAAGTCGACTTTCGTAAGATATATACAGGTTAATTGTTATAATTAAGAAAATTATTAGATTCTAGAGAACCTTAATGACGAAATAAAACTTAATAAAATCTCAATTAATTAACAAAATCTTGGTAACAAAATAGGAATTAATAAAAACAAATTTAACTTTTTCCTTAATTTTTGTACAAACTTTTCGAGAATTGCTGTTAAATGTTACTCTTAAGGGTTCATTCATTAATTATGTATGAAAATGATGAAATTTTTTGTTTGCGAATTTAGCTAAAATTGACATACAAGGTGGTTCCTGATAATGAACCTAGCTACGTGTCGAATTTAAAGCAAAACAAAAAAAAAACACGGTGTATAACAATTCGAAAAAGAAAAGGATTTAATAGTCTGAGGATTGATAAAAATGACTCCTGAATTATCTCCGTAATTATTTCATTCAATATAAAATCTTCTTAGGATATATTCCTCATAAATATTCCTCCGAGAGGACATAACTTTAAGGGATGGTGTACTTCATATATGTTGCATAGAGGTCAGAGCAAAACCAGCGTGTTGATGATAAATATTTTATCACAATGTCTACAAAGAGGCGTGCCTCTTGCTAAGCTCGTGAGCTTATTCCATAGTTTGGTATTTAAGATTTACCCAAACGCTAAAAAAAATCTAAAAAAAAAAACAGAGTTTCCGAAACCGACAGAATTTATTTAAAATTGCAAAAGGGACTTAATCGCGTATTATCAGGGGCGGCTCACTCCGCGATCCTTTCGCCGCGCTACAAGTACATGCCGGCGGCCGCGAGTTCGCGGCCCATTCAGTGGCGACGACCTTCGCGCGGCGCAATAGAATTCAATGTCGTCTGCACGCGTGCGGTCCGTTTGTTAATGTAGGTAAGAATTTAGAATGGCGGCGTTTTGTGAACATCAAAGGAGTGAGCCTTCTGTACTTGTACTATTATATATTCTGTGGTATTATTATGTTTTTAACACTAACCTCCGCCGTTTTAAGAACGGCATTGTCCCTGTGGTTTTGAAACAGACTGGCTTAAAGACAATTTTCCAGAATCATTAAAAACATACAGAAAGGAGCTAGGGTAAAGGGGGTTGTATCACTTACAAAGTAAGCTATCTCGTAGATTTTACCCACAAATCAAACCACAAACTAATAAGTCAGCCAATATATTTTTTTTTTTTATATATATACTACGTCAGTGGCAAACAAGCTGTGACGTGGGGACCAAATGACAAGTCACTTGTGTGAGATATAGGTTTATTGTGAATCATATTATACAGCGTGCGGCAACTTATATAGCAAGCAATGAGAGGGGATATACTCCACACTACATCTCCCCAATTGATAGAAAAAAAAAGAATTTACGACAATTTTTTTTTTTTACGATATAATTTTTGCAAGTCCTAAACATTAATTAACAACTAATTATACAACTAAGCATACATAAGTAATCAGTTTCTCAATGGATGCTCGTGATACAAGCGATAATGTAAACAATAACAAACAGGTAGTTTAATCTTATGACTAAGCCTTAGGTAGGTATATGTATAAGTATGTATACAACAATGCTTATGGCTCGTGAGCAATACAGTAGGGTTCCTTTATACATTTAATTTAGGATTTAAACAATTTAGTTCTGTTTTTGTGAACAATTTCATCCCTATTATTAAGCTTTATTTTTACATTGGGGCCTAGATCACTTATAACAGGGTAAGGGCCTAAATATATACTTTGTGTCTTGTCGTTTACAGGGTTTCTTAATAAAACTAAATCTCCTACACTATAGGACACTGGGTTAATTTGTCTATCATAGTACTGTTTCCTAACTAGCTTACTTTTATTTAGGTTATCCTTAGCTTCGCGCTGACTCAGCTGTAAGCGATACTTTAACTCTAATGGGTAGCTATCGTAATTGTATAATGGATCAACAGTGGTTACAAGATTAGTAGGTATGTTACACAGCTTACCGAATACCAGCTCGTGCGGTGTGTACTTAGTTTCGGAATGCACACTGCAATTATAAGCAAAGCACCAGTATGGTAGCCAAGAGCTCCATGAGGATGTATGATTTTCGGTATGTATTCTTAGATACGCACCCATAGTTTTATGTGAATTTTCAAGTGCTCCGATGCTCTCGTGGTGATAGGTGGTAGATGTTACCTGATTAATTTGTAGCAGTTTGCATACCTCCGTCATAGTGCTCGCAATGAACTCGCTGCCGCGGTCTGTCGCTATCTCGCGGGGAATACCATACCTTAGTACGAAGTTTTCGACGAATGCCTTCGCGACAGTGACCGCGTCCTTGGACCGTAGTGGGTATGCTTCTGTGTATTTGGTAAGGTCACACTGAAGAGTGAGTATGTATGTAAAGTTATCGTTATCTTTATTTAGTGGACCTACAATATCGAGATATACTTTTGTAGTGTAGTGTGACAACCCTGATGATAGACATAGACATAGACATAGACATAGACATCATTTATTGGTAATAACATATTACAGGTCACAATTGGTACTTATTTCTACATATCTTATATCTACTGTACAATTATTGCATCAATTAAATATAACTCATATATAACTCATCTCATACAGAGTGACAACCCTATGCTCATGCAGCTGTGTGTTATGGATCATAGAGTTTTACGATGTAATTATAAATAATCATAAAGTTTATGGTATAATTAAAGTAATGATTATTGGTCATAAAATATACAATAAAATGTAATGTTAAAAACAGATGGGAATGACTATTGACCGTGACCAGGATAGTATATAAGCACGATTTTTATTGAATAAAGAAAGAGTATTGACTTGACTTTTGAGTTATCATTACACCCGAAGCACCCCACACTTCATGGCGATCCTAGCCAGTCGTGCTACTCGAGCCAGCCCGAGTATGACCCGCCGCCGCCGATACCATTAAGACGTCATCTTCTGCGCAAGCCGAACTAGTCCATCGTGGCGTCGTCCACCCGCAGCTCCGCATCGTCGTAAGATATGGGAAGCCAGTGCACCAAACCAGAAAAAACCGAGGAAGTCATCATAGCCCAGAACGGTGCCTCCAACAACGCCAGCACATACCAAGCAGAGAGTAACAAAATCACGATATATGTGACCACAGCGGTACTTATAATTATATGTGCCATCTGCATGTACGCCATCTGGAAGAAAATTCACAAATGCTTGACTAGAAAAATTGAGAGACAAGCAGTAGCAGCAGTGATTCGCAACAAGCCAGAGCAAGTCGTCTAGAACGAGACACCAACAGCCTACATCGCATCACGTCGCAGAGCATCGCGTCGCATCACAAGCAGCACAGCATGGGCTCCACCATCAACAGCATCAACACCCGCGCCACAGCATACAACCAGTAGAGGTACACACTTACTCTAATTTTATAATGTGATTTTTTTTTTATATATATTATGTCACTCGAAGGGTTCCATACCGTATTATGAATAATACCGTATTATGCTCACCATTGAAAACTTATATGAGCAATTAAAGGCATTAAAAGAAGACATTAGAAAATTAGGTTCTAAACGCCGAAAAGAGGCTATTGGTCAGAGTAAGCTCCAACAAGTACAGTTGTTGTATACTCGATACGAAGAGTATGTAGAACAATACAGTTTAAAATTAGAAAAATCCGAAATCACAGTTAAAGACAGTGAGTTGATTAAATCCTATTTACCAAAAATAGAGGAAATTTACAACAAAATTTTATTAGTGTACCAGCAAGATAAAATCGAAATAACAATGGCATCAAACGACAGTTTTGATCTAAAAACAGCGGTAGCTTTATTACCAAAAATGGACGGGACCGAAACCGTCACTAAACAACTAATAGACGCCATAGAATTATACGCCACGATTATTAAAAACTCAGATTCAAAAACATTGATTAATTTTGTAATCAAAACCAGATTATCACAAAATGCAAAACTTAGAATATCTGACGAGCATACCAAAGTAAGCGATTTATTAGATGAAATGAGACAACATCTTTTACCGACCAAATCCGCCACCGCTATACAAACAAAACTTATGACAAGCAAACAAGGTAATAAAACTATAGAGCGATTTGGCCAAGAACTGGAGGATTTATTTGTAAACCTCACAGTAACTCAGGCAAACGGAAAGCCAGAGGCATATAAAATATTGCAACCCTTAAACGAGAAAACCGCGATTAATACATTTACGGAAGGATTGCGAAATGGCAAGTTAAGCACTATTATAGCATCCAGGAATTACATTACCCTGAAAGATGCCATACAAGGGGCAAAGGACCAGGAGGTGTCCTTAACAGTGACACCAAATACCGAAGAGATGTTCTATTTTAATAGAAGAGAATACAGCACACGGAAACCATACAGGGGCCGTTACAGTGGACCCATGGGTAGATATCCGCAACGTGGGGTGTACAGGAACTCAAGTATGCGCAGTCAGCCAAAAAGGACGGACGCGCGGACAAGCTATAATCGCCCGGAGCAAACCTTGAGTACCTATCAAACACGCCCTTATTGGACTAATGGTGGTAGCCGCCAAAATCCGACAAACAGGCGACCTCAAATAAATACGGCAATAGAAGAAACGCAAACGAACGAAAACGATAACGATAACTCGTCACCATCGTTTCAGTTTTTTCGTGCCCAATAATTACATTCTAACATACAGTCATATGAATTCAGTACAGTTTGCGATTAACAATACAATGCACATATGGCTTATTGACACTGGAGCGAGTCTAAGCGCAGTAACTAATAATATAGCATTACTATCACACGGCCAGCTGATACCAAAGATGACTCATATAAACGGACTAGGAGGAACAATTACGTCGCACAATATAATTACGCTCAGCTTACAGAGTGATAGTCAATCATATGAACACGACTTTCATGTATTTCCGAAAATAGCATTACCATTGCAAGTAGACGGAATAATTGGACAGGACTTTTTAATAAAATATAAAACCATTATAAACTACGAAAAAGGAACAATCACACTAAATAAGAATAATGAGTTACTTACATTGCCATTATCATTACAAACGAATAATAACGAAACCATTACATCAAACCAGATAAAATTACCAGCACGAAGTGAATCTCTCATACAATTAGATACAAACTACACAGGTGATTGCGTCATATTAGCAAACGAAGTTGCCGAAGGAATTTTCACTGCCAACACATTAACCAGTAATAAGAACGGAAAAATAACAGTAAAAATATTAAACACGCGTGAAGAAAACATCATTTTAACGAATTTCACCCCAGAAATCAGACCAATTAGCGACTATGACTCATTTTCATTTGAAAAATGTAAAAATAACTCAGATAGGGTAAAATTATTATTTTCTCTTTTAAATTTAGAAAACTTAAAAAACGAAGAAAGCACCTCTATTGCCAATATATGCGCAAAATATGCAGATATTTTTCAACTACCAGGTGACTCATTAAATACTTCAAACTTATATGAACAAAAAATTACATTAAAACCTAATGTATCACCAGCCTATACTAAACCATATCGGTTACCTCAATCACAAAAAGTTGAAATTAATAAACAAATACAAGAAATGTTAAAAAATGATATCATAGAAGAGTCCCAATCGGAATGGGCTAGTCCTATTCTTCTTGTCCCCAAGAAACCAGACTCCAGCGGAGAAAAGAAATGGAGATTAGTAATAGACTACAGAAAGGTCAACAACGTAATCGAAAATGACAAGTTTCCTTGCCTAACATTACCGAAATTTTAGACTCCTTAACAGGTGCTATGTATTTCAGCACCTTGGATTTAAACCAAGGCTATTATCAGATAAAATTAGATCCAGAAAGTAGAAAGTATACAGCTTTCATAGCAGATAAACACTACCAAATGAAACGATTACCTATGGGATTAAAAACCAGCCCAAATGCCTTCAGCAGAGCTATGACTATAGCCATGTCAGGTCTCAACTACATGCAATGTATAGTCTATTTAGATGACATCATTGTCATGGGGAGAAATTTGCAACAACACAATAAAAACCTTATTGATGTTTTTGAAAGATTAAGAAAAGTAAATTTTAAATTAAACCCTTTAAAATGTAAATTTTTACAAAAAGAAATTTTGTATCTAGGACACGTAGTAACTCCCGAGGGAATAATGCCAGATCCAAAAAAGATCACAGCGGTTCAAAATTTTCCAGTGCCGAAAAATGCGGACGAGGTCAGACGTTTTGTGGCATTTGTAAATTATTATAGAAAATTTATCAAAAAGTTTTCCGAAATAACACAACCGTTAACCAAATTATTAAAGAAAAATGTGGAGTTTCAATGGACAAAACAATGCGAAGAGGCATTTAAAAAGTTAAAAATAGCCATCAGTACCCCACCGTTACTACAATACCCAGACTTCTCAAATGACAATACTTTCACGATACACACAGACGCATCAGGCACAGCCATAGGATGTGTACTATCAAACCAAAATGGATTACCCATAGCATATGCAAGTCGACCGTTAAATAAAGCAGAAAAAATTATCCAACAACGGATAAAGAATTATTAGCAATTGTTTGGAGTGTAAAATATTTCAGACCATACATATACGGACGGAAATTTAAAATAGTCACAGACCATCGTCCTCTCATATACTTATTTAGCATGAATAATCCATCTAGTCGACTCACTAAATTCCGTTTGTGCCTAGAAGAATATAACTTCACTGTGGAATACTTGAAAGGTAAAGATAACGCAGCTGCAGACGCGTTATCAAGGATTGAAATTACCAGTGAAGATCTTAAGAATATGACAAACCAAGTAATGACAGTAATGACTAGAGCACAAAGAAAACGGAAGGAACAACAAAACCAGAATGACGCAGATCATTCACAAAATAAGGATTCCAACCGAGACTGGCCTGCGCAACCACAATCGATGGAAATCCTTAAGAAACCTGACAATTTACCAGAATTGACATATGATAAAAGAAACTATTACAAAATACTGGAACAACGAGATTGTGTAACCAGTCAAAATAATATAATAATATACTCGCCATCCTTAGCGACACTGTGTGTGACACCTAATATCCTATCGTGTACGAAACGAGATTTTCTCGCGAGGGAATTAGGATTGTTTTGCAAGGATCAACAAATAACAGAGGTATGCATACTATATAATGATGACACTGCGAGTATTATAATAGAGCTAGCTCAATGCATACATAAATATAATAAAGGGACCGGCCCAAAGTTATTTATTATAAAAGGCGTCACGAGAATAAACAATAAAGATGACAGACGTGTCATACTAAACGATTTTCATATATTACCTACTAGCGGCCACGCAGGCATACGTAGAACGACTGCAAGAGTAAAACGTTACTATTACTGGCCCGGAATGGATAGCGACATTATGGAATTCGTAAAAAAATGCGATAAATGTCAAAAACAAAAATTCCATAAATACGTAAAACAGCCGCTTTGCATTACAAGCACAGCGATAGCATCATTCGATAAAGTCTTTTTAGATTTATGCGGACCCCTAACTAAGGATTCAAACGGATTTTGCTATATACTCACCTTACAGTGCGAACTCACTAAATATGTAGAGGCATATCCACTGCTTAATAAAGAAACAGAGACAGTTGCAAGAGCATTAGTTGATAACTTCATATTGCGGTATGGAATACCTAAGGAAATAGGGACAGATAGGGGAACCGAATTTATGTCATCAACTATGCGCAACATCTGTAAAATATTAGATATAAAACAATTGCAATCAACCGCTTACCACCATGAGACACTGGGTTCATTGGAAAATTCACATAAGGCTCTAGGTGCCTTTTTAAGGATACAAACAGAAAACCAGGCTCATCAGTGGTCAGATTGGTTGCAATATTGGTGTTTCTCGTATAATACGACAGTGCATTCAGCCACTAGATATACACCATATGAATTAGTATTTGGTAAATTATGTAATATACCAACTAATATTGTAAACCAGGTAGAACCTATGTATAACTTTGATTCATATCCAATAGAATTTAAATATAGATTGCAAAAATCCCAAGAGGATGCTAGAAATAATTTAATTAAGTCTAAATTAAGTAGAAAACTAAGTTATGATATAAAAACAAATGCTATAACCTATAAAATAGGAGACTTAATATTACTCAAAAAGGAAGACAGAAGTAATAAAATGGACCCCATCTTTACTGGACCCTTTACGGTAATTTCAGATCAAGATTGTAATGTGAAAATACTAGTCTCAGGCAAAGAACAGATGGTACATAAAAATCGAACAAAACCTTACTATACATAAATAAAACAACACACAGTAAACACTAAAATTTATAATACTGTATTACACACATTAATAAAAGCAACACATTCATAATTAAAAAAAAAAAAACACACACACACACTCCTTGGCACACAAAGTCACTCAAAACAAACCCCCGGGTTCCTCGCCGTCTCCAACGTTGTTCGCATCATCGGCCCCCAAGGCCGATTCAATGGCATCGATTAGCCAATCGAATCGACGCCAGCGAACCAGCCAAAACTCGCCGCCTGACCCCAGCTGGTAGTCTAGGTGGTAGAATTCGCCTGCGGGACCAGTGACGCCCAGCTCCAGCCACATCAGTTCTTGGAGGCCGGGCATGGGGTTAACAGGGCATAGCACGGGGTGCCCCATAGGCGCCCCAAAAACGCAAACATACTCCCCGCCTGCGGGCACATCACGCAAGGCCGAGAGCAATAGAGGCACGTTATAATTTGTGGCGAATAAACGCGCGCGCTCCAGGATAGCATTGAAGACAAAATCCACAACGATGGTAGCCATGATAAAGTAGGAAGACAACTTAACCCGATAGCAAGCTAGAGATTAATAATTACAATCTTCTAAAAACAATAAGATCTACCATCATATGATCACATTCCTTCACCCAAATAAGGAGCCATTACCTCCGCAGTCGAGAAAGTGTCCTATAACGCATATGCAAACAAATACCATAACAGCAACCTAGATATAATTTAACTCATGTTACAGTAACTGCACTCATATACACACCTATACACTATACACATATAGCTATCTTAAACTTAGGTATAATGATTTTTTTTTGTATATCCAAATAGCAATAAGATTTTTTTATTATATTCAGAACCTAATTAAGAATCTATAATCAATTAAAAATGTATCCCAGTAGAAATAAGTAAAAAAAAAAAAAAAAAAAAAAAAAAAAAAAAAAAAAAAAAAAAAAAAAAAAAAACCAGTTGTCATGTATAATCCAACTATTTTTGACTCAAAAAAAAGGGGAAAGCTGTAGTGTAGTGTGACAACCCTGATGATATATAACTCATCTCATACAGAGTGACAACCCTATGCTCATGCAGCTGTGTGTTATGGATCATAGAGTTTTACGATGTAATTATAAATAATCATAAAGTTTATGGTATAATTAAAGTAATGATTATTGGTCATAAAATATACAATAAAATGTAATGTTAAAAACAGATGGGAATGACTATTGACCGTGACCAGGATAGTATATAAGCACGATTTTTATTGAATAAAGAAAGAGTATTGACTTGACTTTTGAGTTATCATTACACCCGAAGCACCCCACACTTCACTTTGTCGAAGGCTGATTCAGCTGTTGAGGTTATCACCATTGGTTGTTTTGTGTGTAATGAGTACTTTTGAGTTTGACATTTAGTACACTTAGAAACAAAATCTCTGATGTCCTTGTCCATGGATGACCAAAAATAATACTTTTTGATATTATTAGTCATTCTCCTAATGCCAGCGTGGCCACTAGTTGGCAAGAGGTGAAAATCGTTAAGTATTACTCGAACATCGTCTTCTTCAGTTATTCTTTGAACGCCTTTAATTATGTATAATCGGGGCATATGAGGAATTGCCGGTCCGGACCGTTTCTTATATATTTGTTTTATTTCGCGCGTTAATTTCTCTATCATTTCTTTATTAGTATTATTTTTAATAATACACAATTCCTCTATTTGTAATCGTTTACAAAATGATCCCAAGTCCCTCACTAACACGGCTCGCGTAGATAATGATCGAGATTTTGGGTTCATATATATTACCCCTTTTGTTGGCACATATACAAATGAATCGGACATTTCCGCAATTAATCCTCGATTGGATATATCTTTTAATATTTCATTATTTGCAATGCTTAATTCAGTCAAGTTTCTTGGTTTTTTAAGAATTTCCACAACCCTTGGGTGATCAGGCCTTGAATTAATGGAAAGCTTATCAAACGAAGAGCTTTGCTGAAGAGTAGTATCATTTCGTAGGTTAGTTAGTTGACGTCGCGCTTGACGTCGCGTCATAACATTCATAATATTATTAGTCATATCGGCCAGCTGCTCCGACGTCACTACGATACGAGAAAGTGCGTCGGCTGCGCAATTGTTTTGGCCCTTTATGTATTCAACGGTGTAATTATATTCTTCTAGTTGAAGTCTGAATTTAAGAAGTCTGCTCGAGGGATCACGAATATTAAATAGATATACTAGTGGCCGATGATCTGTCTGTATTTTGAATCTTCTCCCATATAAATACGGTCGAAAATATCGTACACTCCATACGACTGCCAATAGTTCTTTTTCGATCGTTGGGTAGTTTAACTCTGCCTTATTTAATCCTCTACTTGCGTAAGCGATTGGGCGTCCATCACTATTACAAAGAACAGAACCTATGGCCAGACCGGACGCGTCTGTTTGCAAGATAAATTCGTTTTCAGGTGAAAAGTTTGGATATTGTAATACGGGTGGGTTAACTAATGCTTTCTTTAATAATTGAAATGATTTTTCGCAATCTGTACTCCAACAAAATTTAACATTTTTACGCAATAGCATGTTTAGGGGAGAAACTATTTCAGCAAAATTTTTAATAAATTTCCTGTAGTAATTGGCAAAAGCAACAAAGCGTTTCAGGTCACTACTGTTTTGTGGCTTGGGGTACGTGTTTAGTACTTTAACTTTTTCAGGGTCGGGTAATATTCCTTTTTCCGATACAATGTGGCCTAAATAAAGAATTTCTTTTTGTAAAAATTTACATTTGGCAGGGTTCAACTTTAAATTGACTTTTCTTAATCTGTTGAAGACATCCATAAGATTTTTATTGTGCGTTTCCAGACTTCTTCCAAATATTACTAAGTCATCTTGATACACAAAACACTGTTCATAGTTTAAACCGGACATAGCTATTGTCATCATTCTGGAGAATGCGTTGGGTGATGATTTCATTCCCATAGGTAGCCGTGTCATGGAATATTGATTAGTGTTGGTTGTAAAGGAAGTTAGTTTTCTACTTTCTGGACTAAGTTCTAATTGGTAAAATCCTTGGTATAGGTCTAGATGTGAAAAGTAAACTGCGCCCGATAATGAGTCTAGTATGGTAGTGATATTAGGTAAGGGAAACTTATCATCCTGTATGTTTTCGTTTAATTTTCGGTAATCTATAACTACGCGCCATTTCTTTTGATTAGAGGAGTCGGTTTTTTTTGGAACTAGTAGAAGTGGGCTCGACCACTCGCTACAGCTCTCTTCAATTATATTATCGGCTAACATTTGTTGTATTTGCTTATCGACTTCTTGTTTTTGAGATTGCGGTAAGCGATATGGTTTAACATAGACCGGATTTGTATTGGGTTTTACTTGTATAGTATACTGGTATAAGTTAGTTACTGTCAACGCGTCCCCTGGTAAATGAAATATGTCGGGAAATTTGCCACAAATATTTTCTATTTGAGTTCTTTCGTCCTTGTTTAGATAGTCTAATTTAAGATTGGATAATAACTGTCGTACTCTGCTTCCATTGATGTCACTTTTTTCGAAACTGTAAGCCTCAAACTCGCTGAGCTTACAAATCGCTGGATTGAAATAACTTAAGCGCGCCTCTGTTTCGCGTGTGTTTAAAATCTTAATGCCTATTTTCCCATTGTTTGGTGAATTTATTGTACCAGCCATAAATACTCCCTCGCACAATTCGCTAGGTAGAACCACACAGTCCTCCTTCGCTGCCGTGTTTATAAAAAAAATCTTCTCGCATCTTGGGGGCACTACTATAAAATGATTGCCGCCTAAACTCCCCATGCTTAGTGGTAATGTAACCAAGCTTCCTTCTAACATTAATCCTAAAGTGTTATGCTCAAAATTTATATTGCTATTATATCTTACTAGGAAGTCTAGTCCTAGAATGCCGTCCGTTTTGCAGGGTAAATTTTTAATTACGTGAAATTTATGTTTTAATCGGTAATCATTTAATTTTAACTCAAGGTAAACAAAACCTTCGGTGAGTATTACGCCACCAATTCCGATGATTTCAATTTCGCTTTTATGAATCGGAATGTTCAATGAATTAATCACATCAGCTTGCACGGCAGAAATTGATGCCCCACAATCAACTAACCAGCTGTATTTAGAAATTCCCACGGCGATTTCAACGGAACTGCATTTATTACATGTAAATATGTACTCATACTTATTAGGGACGAAAAAACAAATGTTGCTCTTGGGGGTCTGACTCGAATTTGTAATATCCGTACTGGTGTTATCATTTTGACCGTCTTGCGAATCTGAATGTATGATATTTACATTTTGGAGATTTTGAGCTTGGGGATTATAGGAATTTGAATTTCCTCGAAACCTACCTCGTGTGAATGTTCCACGGCCTGATCTGTTTATCCCTGAATTGTATGATCGCTCTTGGTCGTCTTGTTGACGGTTTGGCACCTGGAAAGATCTATTTGGGTATCGCGGGCTCGCATATCCTCGCCTAGAGTATCCACCACGCTGACCGCTACCGCGTGTGGTATAAAATCTGTCATACGTACCTCGTCCTTTGCTTCCAAAGAGGATAGACCCATTCTCACCTCTCGTTGAGGACAACTCTTCATCTTTGGCGGCCGCAATTACGTCTTTTAATGCAGTATAGCCCCGGGCCGACAATATTGTACGCATATCACGGTTCCTCAACCCGTCGATGAACCGGTGGACTGCCAATTTTTCATTTAAGGGTTTTAATGTGTTGTATGCGTCGGTGTTACCGTCGGCTTGAGAAATCGTTAATTCTGTAAAAAGCGTTTCAATTTCCGATCCATATTCATCTAAGGTCTTACCTTTTTGTTGAGCAGCCAGCAACTGTGAATGTAAGGCAATATATGACTTTTTAGTTATTAAATTTTTGCGCATATCGGTTATCATGGCCTTCACCGAGTCATAGGATTGAGACATGCGTAGTTTTGCGGATTCTGAGAGACGAGTTTTTAAAACAAATTTAACGAGAGTGACAGCACCAGCGCTATCTAGCAAGGACTCGTACATCTCGATCCCATCTATGAGTTGCTTGGTAACCACTTCTGACCCATCCATAACCGGCATTAGTGAAACCGCGGTTTTCGGACAAAACGGTGCCATTGTGCCTAATTTTTGTTCAACTTTATGCTGAGGACTGGAACTAATGTCCTTGGCTTGTAGACATAAAGTACATATGCTATTAAACGAGTCTTGAACAGAATCATATAATATATTTAAGGCTTCTAAGTCACTACTTTTATATTCCTTACTTTTAATATCATCTATAATTAGGTTAAATTTAGAAAATAAATCTATAGCTTCCTTTTCTTTCTTTTCAGATATTTTATAACGTTCTTTACCTTTTTTTATTAATTGCGTTCGTATCGCTAGCAACTGTTCATGTATAGTTTCTAATTGATCTGCCATGAATCTTTACATGACAAATAATAAACTCAAGGAAGTTACATCTAACTATGCTAATACAAGAGACGAATGAATTAAATGTCCGCATATGCTTCGTGACACATTTATACTTATTAAAACAATAGCCCTATACAAACATGTCCATGTTACTAAATATTACGCAACTTATAGTATGTTACTTGCTCTACCATATTTACTATGTCCGATGTATTTTGTTTCTACGCGCACTTTTTTTTTTTTTTTTTTTCACTACCAATTTCACTTACGCACACACTTACGCACATTCATCACTGCGCGGATTGGGAACAGGAGCTCTGCGACTGGAGCGACGAAACTGAGCCGCCGACATCTCGCGACGAATCCACGTCGTATGCATTTTCTTGTATATTCGCACAAGGCCAAAACAGCTCGCAACTATCAGGAATACAATAATCACACCCAAGAGTATATTGGTCGTGGACAGGTGCGACGTCACTTGCTCCACTTCGGCTGTGTTGCTGCCGCCGCTAGCGGTTTGGGCGATGACTACTTCATCTTTCGAAGTACTTGAACCCATTTCCAACTTTTAATTTCTAGGTAGAATTTGGAAAGAAAAGAAACTGTCGAGATTACTTAATGATGTGGTCACGTTTCAATTTTGCGTTGTCTATTTGACACATTTTATAAAGTTCACCGTTTTTCACCAATCACATGATTCTAGTCTTTAACTACACTCACTCGCGCTTACCACAATCAACTGGCAGGATCGCCATGTGACGTGGGGACCAAATGACAAGTCACTTGTGTGAGATATAGGTTTATTGTGAATCATATTATACAGCGTGCGGCAACTTATATAGCAAGCAATGAGAGGGGATATACTCCACACTACAAGCATACTACTGGGGACGCTATTGCACAACACCCTGCATTTTATGATTAAGCACTGAGACTTGGCACAGGTTGTTCCTTGGGTGGTCCTGAGTAGATAAAGATCGGGAGGCATTGAGAGCCCCCCTTAATTTAGGAGGGAAGAGGGGGGGAAAGCTGGCGCCGCCGCGCTTCCTTTGAAACCATATTTCTCTAAAACTATACAAAATAGGGCATGCGATATATCATTTTCGGATAAATGAAGGACGAGGAATTCATTTTTGGAACAAAAAAAATGTATTTTAGAACAAAAATACAAAATAAAATGGGAAAATCTGAAAACGAGATTTTTTTTATACATATTATTGCACATTTTATGAAAACTGTAATGGTTTTTTCTAAATAAAAAATATTATTTAATAGCTACATTTATCTAGTTTTAGAAAATGTATAATTTGTTATAGAAATATATTATAGGACGAGTGATAAAAAATAATTTACATCGCCCGATAGGGTGATTTGAATGCTCATTTCAATAAGTTTTGTCAATGATTTCAGGTATAATCACTATTTTTAACACACGAAAGCCGTAATCATTGTAGTTTATGGCTATTTTAGTGATTAATGTACTTAAAATAAAAAAAAATACAAAATTTTTAAAAAATATTAAAAATGTGATATTTTTTTTTAACATTATCCTATTTTGTTCTTTCTACACAATATATATCTAAAAGCAATAAATATCAATAAAAAGCCACATTTATACAGTTTATAAAAATATATAGTTCGTTATATAAATATATTACGAAACGCGAGATAAAAAATAATGAAAATGAAAATTTTAATGTACATCTTACGTTGCATTATTCGATGAGGTGAGGTAAAGGTACTACCCGCTATGCAGTGGAGTTCGTCTAGTAATACAGAAATATATGTACTTATTCTAATAACGTTTACACATGTAGGTAGGTATATCACGACCCAGTACAGAAAATTGTAAAAGTCCTATAATATAGTTTATTTTGATTGTAAAATAAAATTGCATGTGACTTATATTGCAAAAAAATGTCTTAATCACGTTCTCCTCTCCTAAAGCAGTTCTGCATGCATAGGCTTGAAATTTTTTTAGTTTACTAGCAGAATTTAGTTACTTCATTTGGGCCCCCTTAAATCGGTTTTACCCATCCATAAAAGATAAAATAAAAATCGTCATATTCTTCCTTTCAGTATCAATGATAGTTAGTTATTGCGCAATAGTGCCATAAAAAATAAACTAGATTCGTATTAGCATTAAACATTAATGATTTTTGAACTAAGACATTGCTTTTGTACAAAGGAGAACCTCAAAAAATGGTCTGACTAGACGAAAACATGTGTATCGGGGCTAGTACTCAAGGCTCTCAAAAAGTGTAGCTATTTTGAGTTATTCAAATAAAACAACATGAATAGTCTGAATTTAATTATGTATATATCACAACATCCACTGCATAAGCACATCAGCTCCGAACATTTAATTTAAAAAGTATTTTTTTACGGTGCACCTTACGCGGCACTGTTTTTTATTACACCTGCATCCGACAATTTCGAGGCATGTTTCTGCAGCAACAGGCAACGTTGCGGGCAAGTAGGCTCCCAAATCCCAATTGTTACAGACTTTCGTCCAGCCACAAG
This sequence comes from Leguminivora glycinivorella, assembly GCF_023078275.1. Taxonomy (NCBI): domain Eukaryota; kingdom Metazoa; phylum Arthropoda; class Insecta; order Lepidoptera; family Tortricidae; genus Leguminivora; species Leguminivora glycinivorella. The sequence continues at coordinate 9,388,086 of NC_062993.1, read as the reverse complement.
TAGAAAATAATGGCAAATTTTGAATTGGGTTTAGTTGACCCCATACATGGACACCTTGATATACCTATAACCCTTACAAAAATGGTGCAAGGCAGCTTTTGTCGGTGAAATGCTGTTAATTTGGCGGTCTTTTTTGGTTAATAACTATTTTCGGCACTCGTTAACCAAAGTACAGGACGCAGATCTGGAATAATAAATATGTCAAGTAAGAATTATCCATAAATTATGCAAATCATATAGATAACTACTATTTCACAAGATGTATGTATTAGGATCAGATGTATATATCTGACCTATCATATCAATCGATCATTTCATGTAATATAAATAGTTAAATTCAGACTATATAGGAGTATGTTGTTTAATTTGAAGTACTCTAAATAACTACACTTTTTGAGAGCTTTGAGTACCTTTACCTCACCTCATCGAATCATACAAGCTGACCCGTACCGTGCATCAAGATCGCCCTGCCACGTCACTTTCATTATTTTTTATCTCGCGTTTCGTAATATATTTATATAACAAACTATATATTTTTATAAACTGTATAAATGTGGCTTTTTATTGATATTTATTGCTTTTAGATATATATTGTGTAGAAAGAACAAAATAGGATAATGTTAAAAAAAATTATCACATTTTTAATATTTTTTAAAATTTTTGTATTTTTTTTTATTTTAAGTACATTAATCACTAAAATAGGCATAAACTACAATGATTACGGCTTTCGTGTGTTAAAAATAGTGATTATACCTGAAATCATTGACAAAACTTATTGAAATGAGCATTCAAATCACCCTATCGGGCGATGTAAATTATTTTTATCACTCATCCTATAATATATTTCTATAACAAATTATACATTTTCTAAAACTAGATAAATGTAACTATTAAATAATATTTTTTATTTAGAAAAAACCATTACAGTTTTCATAAAATGTGCAATAATATGTATAAAAAAAAATCTCGTTTTCAGATTTTCCCATTTTATTTTGTATTTTTGTTCTAAAATACATTTTTTTTTTCCAAAAATGAATTCCTCGTCCTTCATTTATCCGAAAATGATATATTGCATGCCCTATTTTGTATAGTTTTAGAGAAATATGGTTTCAAAGGAAGCGCGGAGGCGCCAGCCTTCCCCCCCTCCTCCCTCCTAAATTAAGGGGGGCTCTCGATGCCTCCCGATCTTTATCTACTCAGGGCCATCCAATGAACAACTGTGCCAAGTCTCAGTGCTTAATCATAAAATGCAGGGTTCCCATACAAGACATAGCAATAGCGTCCCCAGTATACGGCCCGCCTGATGGTAAACGGTCACCGTAACCTATGGACGCCTGCAACTCAAACAGTGTCACATGCGCGTTGCCACCCCATTAGAAACTTGTACATTCCCTTTTGCTGTGTTAAGTACACAGCAAAAAGGAGTGTACAAGTTCTAAGAAGGGTTCGGGTTGCCGACGACTCAAAGGACAATAGACGGGACAAGTTATTTCCGTAAGTCCTCCCGTCATCAGCACACCGCACCCTCGTTGAGCTCTGGCAGCCTTACTCACCGGCAGGAACACAACACTATGAGTAGGGTCTAGTGTTATTTGGCTGCGGTCTTCTGTAAGGCGGAGGTACTACCCCAGTTGGGCCCTGCTCTAGATTCGAGCGAGACAATATCCGCTGTGCTGTGCCCTACCACACAAAGCGGAATATCATTCGCTATGCCCTACCTCCTTATAATAAGGCAAAATCGACGACGACAATATTCTTTTTAAACTATAGAACAGGTTCATATACAAAATATTTTTTAACGGATTACTTAAGTTGAACGAACGCTAGACAATACCTACTTGTTTTTAATCAATTTTTATAGGACGCATGTACTCATTTATGTTTAATATTTTTACTGACAATAAATTGAACCTTTTCATCATGCATGTTAATTATAAGATGTAATACAAGTATGGAACAAATCAAATTATTTTATTAAACATTTGAGGCGGGCGGGTAGTCTAGTGGTAATGACGATAGCCGCGTAAGCCACCAGTGGGCCTTGTCCTTTTTTATTTCGTGTATGTTATCTATTTCAGTTTATAATTATAAGATGTAATGTTTTGAAAAGAAACGGCCCGCCGAGTTTTGTGTCGGTCCCATAGTGGATACCCCCCTCCAACTGAGGGGGGACTGAAATCTTCTCGAGGCTGAAGCCTAGGGTTAGAGCCGGCGTAGCTTCATTTGACGTTTCTTACTTGAAAAATAAATATTTCATTTTCATTTTTTTTCCATTTCCAAGGTAGACCCGTTCATATCTTTAAATATAATTATGTACAAATAACGAAAGTTGAAAGGTGTTCAACTATTGATGTTGACTGTAGGCACTCTAAATTTTTAACGTGTCAGATAGAGGTAAACCCAGCGGCTTTCATTAATATTTTACTAAACTTGTCTATCATAAAGCAAGGAGTTAATCTCCTAATTTCGTGTCCAGGGCACTCTACCTTCATCCCGTGTTCATTATTCATGACCGCCAACCAATTTTATATTCACTTTACTTTTGTGGCGGACTTTATACGGGGTGTTTATTTAGTCACCTGCAATAATTTGGGAATATATACCTTGTATAAATGTATAATCAACAATACCCATGCTGAGCAACTTTTACTGGGATTACGACCCCTGAAATTACAAAAAAAAAACGTTGTAACAATAATTATTAAAAAAACTATCAGCTTTAGACAAATTCTATGTACCTACTATCTACAAAGTATTTTTTTCACAATTCTAGGTTCATTCTTATATTTACAGTTAAGTAAGATGAACCTCCATAGAGGTTCATAATGTAATCAAATATTGGAAATGACTTAATAAAAACTCTGTCTAGAACAAAAATTGCGTAAAAACCCCAGATGGAAAATAAATTGATAGTGTTTACTGATTAAGTGGAAATATTCAACGTAAACTTTCAAGTAGGTTAGGTAAGGTGCATTGGGGTAATTTCGAATCCCAGAAATGCTTGGGTAAGTTCTAAAGGGGAATCTTGATATGATGGAAATAATGGGGAATTTATGTGATTTTCGAAATTAGACGGCTTTCGGAATTACCCCTATGCACCTTATATTTTTTTATTTTTCAACTTAAATAGATTGCATTATTGTGTTTCGTTAAATAATTGAATACAAAAGACGTCTCTTCTAACTGTGCTTTATATTAAACTAGCTTTTCCCGCGGCTTCGCTCGCATTAAATTCGAAAATTGCGGAAAGCTCCATACAAACGTCCACCCCCCCATTTTCGGAAAGCAGGGGGTCAGAAAGAGACAAAATGTAGCCTATGTCACTCTCCATCCCTTCGACTATCTCCACTTAGTATCATGTTGACATCGCTCCGTTTTGCCGTGAAAGAAGGACAAACAAACAGACACACACACACTTTCCCATTTATAATAAATAAATAATAAATATTATAGGACATTCTTACACAGATTGACTGAGGCCCACGGTAAGCTCAAGAAGGCTTGTGTTGTGGGTACTCAGACAACGATATTTATAATATATAAATACTTATACATAGAAAGCATCCATGACTCAGGAACAAATATCTGTGCTCATCACACAAATAATTGCCCTTACCGGGATTCGAACCCGGGACCGCGGCGTAGCAGGCAGGGTCATTACCGACTGCGCCAGACCGGTCGTCAAACGTCGTTAATATTCATCATCATCATCATTTCAGCCATTAATCGCCCACTGCTGAGCATAGGCTTCCCTTTATAATATTAAGTATGGATAAGACAAAGAATTGCCATTTTACGAGTATGCGTCGATTACGTCAATATTTGGGTCTGAGCTGAGGCATTATCCTTTTTGTTTGTGTTGTAGCCGTGTTGGTAAGAGTGCCGTTTTATTATGAAGGCATTTCTTATTCAATATTTCTACCCGGATGTTGTTTTGGGTGCTAAATGATGCTTTTGATTTGTTTTAGGTGAATATTATATCTATGAACATTATAAATAAGTATTTATAAAAACATATTACCATATTATATAAGAATGTAAAGAGAAACTTGTTAGAAAAGATGTATTGTCTAAATTATGGAAGGTACAGGTGATTTCGACTGGCGGGTAATTTCGTATTCGTAAAACTGTTATTTTTTTTTTTCATTTTTTACAATGTTAAAATTTTACGAATTTGATTGTCCACTATCGCACGTGAGTTCAGAGGACACATATGGCACTCAAGTTAATAGTTAGTATATAACATAGAAAATATATTTTATTGTGATTTTATTTTGTTTGCTATAATATTATAGTGTGTAATGAGTGTTTCTTAAAACTAAGGATATACATCCCATATTTTCAGTAATCTCAATAAATAATAATAAAAAAAATAATTGGTGGATACCTTACACAGATCAACCTAGCCCTAAACTAAGCAACCTAGCCCCAATCTACTTTTATGCATAGAACACATCCATGAATAAGGAACAAATATCTGTTCATTACCTACACAAATACGAGTAAACGCCCTTACCGGGATTCGGGATTATTATTGTATTTATTGTCATTGAATCATTATCATAATTTAACTAGGTCGTAGCAGGTACTTTATTGTCATGAATAAATAATATTTTAACAGTTTGGACAATGCCCGTCCACGTTGATAAGGGTAGGGCCACTATAAATCATAGTACGCCTTTGCGGATGTCAGATAAACGTGTTGTTTTACTTCACTTTGCTCAACTGTAGGTACAGTCACCGGGGATATTATAGCATAATAAATTACAATATAACCTAACCACAAAATAAAATTTTGAAAAACCCCCGAACGCGACATAGTGGTCAGATTTTCATGAAACATGGCTAAGAACACTCCCGGCTAACTCCCCGGCCTCGACCTACACGGGAATTGCGCTTATTTTTCGACCAGTTACTTGTAACTTCATTGTTTATTTTAGCTACGGTAGTTTCTTATCATCGGGCGATCGGTCTGATCTTTTGTCGACTATGAAAAAAGAAAAATTATCACGGGCCAGGCGGCATATCTATATGACTGTTTGTTTCTACTTGACATCCCGCAGTGTGGCATCCAAATCCACGATCACTGTTTATTACGGTGACTGTTCAAGTAATGAACATTTTGGAAAATATTTGAGAGTTTCAAAATAAAAATATATTAAAACTTATTAAATATATTATTAAAACTTATTAATAGTATTATTAAAACTTCTGCTTATCTTTAGTTTTATTTTTATATTTAGCTCTAAGTAAGTAATTAAGGACTCCATCAAGTAACAATATCTAGAAATTGAATTGAAGATTTCTAGACTGTTTTATGTACACGAATTTTACGGCTACGACGAAAAATAAAATCGATTTTTAATTATTTTAAAATGACCATTAAATAAATACGAGTGTCTGTGTGCTGTAAGCTATTAACGCGTAATATTTGATCAAAAATAAACAATAAAATGTATCGTTATGGGCCATTATTGATTGCCTTTTACTGACCGAAAGTCGTTATACTCGTTATAACATTTACCCGCCGCCATGAAAATAGAAATAATCGGTTATGATTCATTCACGAACTGCCAAATAACTACATTATATTTGAGTATTATTAGATGACTAATTAGATGAAAATTTAAATATCTTGATGATGATATTGTTAGGGTTACCAGGGGCCCGTTTCTCGAAAGGTACAAGCCTTGTATTACAAGTGCGCGAACTGTCAAATCGTATGGGTTGTCATGGAAACACACTTGTAATACAAGGCGTATACCTTTCGACAAACGGGCCACTGATCTGGATTTTATTGTCTGAATATACAACACATAGGTATAAGACTAGGGAACAAATCAAATTATTTTATTGAATATTTTTCGAAAATAAAAAAATCGAAAAATATTCAATAAAATAATTTGATTTGTTCCCTAGTTGTATAGATGGCAGCACCATCTATCTCGCTATATCGTAAACCTGCAAAGGATTCGTATAGGAGGTGCAAGCACTAACTGCTCGCCCTTAGAGTTGGTCAAAGGCGCCTAATAGCCTTATCAAAGATAACATACACTAGAGAAATTTCGTCGGGTACCACGGCGGGCGGGTGGTCTAGTGGTGAAGACGTTAGCCGCGTAAGCTGAAGACCCGGGTTCGATTTCCGGCTCGGCCACCAGTGGGCTTTGTCGTTTTTTCTTTCGTGTATGATATCTATTTAAATTTATAACATAGGTATAAGGTTCTTTTCAGTTATTAGTTTTTTATTTCATATCATCTCCGTCGAAATGTATGAAACACGCAATGTTTTTGGATGACTGGTTTAACGAAATACTGAAACGTAGCATTCCATAATAATAACAATAACGGCATTTGAATGCTGCAAAATCGCCTTGCTTCATATATGGCTTAACATTTGGTATACCAAACTTCATAATATTATATTCCAAAAAGATTTACAAGTGCAAACAAGACTTAAAGAACTATAAAACTAACTGTAAACCCTCCCCGGAGTTTATTACTCGTTGTTGTTTATTCAAAAACTTGTTCTTACAAGTGTTTTCTTTTCTTTACAGATGGAAGCTGTCTGGAGCAATCAACGGGACTAATGAAGCAATCCGCAGCCGGGATATTGGACTAGCGCCTCTCGATCCGCTTCCAAACCAATAAAACAACACACCCCTGCCATTTCAAACCAAACATCAGCCGCGAGCGAAATCAACCTTTATCCCATAAACAAGGAAAACTAAATCGCAACCACGACTCCCGATGGCTACGCTCGGCGCTGAGCTAAACGGAGCGACATGTCAATTAACACTCGTTCCAACCCGTAATCAAATCCACCGCAAAAGTACAATACTCCATGACGTATTCCTAACTTGACTCAGCGAAGACACCTCCAATTGAAAGCGAGATAAAAAAGACGGTAAATCAAAACCAATGTATGGTAAAGTCAAGAAAACGAAAGCAATCGTCCTCCGAGCCAGGGACTCGTATGGCGACTCAAAGACGTAACTCCCATGGTCCACTGCCTAGCTTCATTGCTTTACCTTCGTGTCTTTTCATACTAGTGTCTTTAGCGGCAACAGACGTGGCATTCGCCGCGGTAGACTTCAACGACTCTGTTCTCAACGTAGACTTAAACATTTACCCGAACTCCACTTTTAATTGGACGCTTTTCGACGACAACTCAACTGTAATTAAAACTCTTCACGACAATATCAAACACACGAAATATTCTACGCCAGTCACGATTCTTATGGTCTCAATTTTTATGATAGTCATTTTCGGCACGATCGTGGGCAACATTTTAGTTTGCGTCGCGGTTTGCTTGGTGAGGAAACTTCGGAGACCGAGCAATTACTTGATAGTATCGCTGGCGGTGAGCGATTTGTGCGTGGCCATAATGGTTATGCCAGTCGCGATGGTTTACGATATACTCGGCACGTGGCCGTTCGGTCCAGTGGTTTGCGACTTCTGGGTATCCAGCGACGTACTGTCCTGCGCAGCGAGCATTCTCAACCTCTGCATGATATCCGTAGACCGATACTACGCGATCACAAAACCTTTAGAATACGGTGTCAAGCGCACACCAAGAAGAATGCTGTTCTGTGTCTTTATAGTCTGGATGGGAGCGGCGTTCATATCGCTCCCGCCCGTTTTAATACTTGGCAATGAGAAGACTGATACATCATGCTCTGTGTCACAAAACCAGGGGTACCAGATATATGCGACCTTTGGTTCGTTTTATTTGCCACTGTCAGTGATGGTCGTGGTGTACTACAAGATTTTTAGTGCAGCAAGGAAAATAGTGAAGGACGAGAAACGCGCTCAGTCCCATTTGGAGTCGCACTGCTACCTAGAAATTAATGTGAAGAATGGGGGAGCCGCTGAAGCGAAGTTGTTGGGTAGTCAGCCCGTCCCGCCGGCGGCCCGAGGTTCGACGGCCAGCACAAACACTACAGTAAGTATAGTTATGCATAAACGTACTCATGACCCAGTTATGACGCCGGTCGAAGATTGATTGATGTCCAATCAAATTATAATAGGTAAGCGATGAAAACAACATTAACGCCGATTGTGGAAAAAGGCGGACGCAATTTCATTGGAAATATAAATAGTAAAAGCTTTTTGGGTAATTACCCGACACGGGTATCACGTGATATAAAATTATTTAATATTTTTGGCATACGTAAAGCTCTATTTAAAGGTATATCAAACATTGATAAAGAAATCCAAATTTTATTTTATTTTGTGAAAGCTAGTAAAAACCTAAAAAGTGATGATTTTGAATGAAACTTTCATTTTAATTATTCATTTGAGTATGATCACAGAATGAATATGATGGTATCATGTTACCCTCATCAGGGTTTTATTAACTGACTGTTAACCTTGGAAGTATTAATTAATTTCTTGACTCCATAGTCAAACTTATACCATAGTTTTGTGCAGCATTGTATATTTATACTATTGTTACCTTTGATTGTAATAAATTAATAATTAAATAAATAAATAATAAAATAATACATAGTATAGTACAATGATTCATGGTGTTTCTCATATAGTCGTTTTCTAGTGACGGTGTGGTAAAACCTGATTAAACAGTTGGAATCAAAGTTTATTTAACCCTTTTCTTCAAAACCCTCGCAACGCTTCTAATTGCATTTACGATTCCAATTAAATAAGTAATCTCTGGTGTCAATTTTAGCAAGACACGGGTCAGACAAGAACTAATTTTGCCTCAAAAGATTACGTTTCCTAAATATAACACTATTTCATTTGTTACAATCTCAATTCTGTCCTAATAATTACATCTTCCTCAAAGTTAATTAATTGTAGACTTCCGAAATTACCTTAAAACTAAATAAATTAGTTAATTAAAATATAAATTAATGGTTGCTTTCTTTTGTTACAGTGTAGCGTAGAGAAAACCGAAAGCAGTATAGGACGGTGTTTTAGTGGACAACGCAAGTCCAATGAATCCCAGTGTCCAATGCTTCAGCAGCCTAAAACTCCTACGAGGCCTATTCACACCATCAACAGGTCGTCTCAGATGGTTCACACGCCGGAAATAAAGCTACCCATCAGAGACAATAGACGAAGGCCATCTTTAGAGAACAAGTCAGCTTCGAACCGGATTCGCTCTTCGCTATCGACGTTTGCTCAAAAGAGTCATATAGCTAAAGACCTACTGCATTCATCTCAGTCGCCACATCAAAAGAAATTACGGTTCCAACTGGCTAAGGAGCGGAAAGCGTCCACGACTCTCGGAATAATTATGTCAGCATTCGTTATTTGCTGGCTGCCTTTCTTTGTACTAGCTCTAATAAGGCCTTTTGTCGAGGAGGGCACAATACCCGACGCAGTGAGCGGACTTTTCTTGTGGCTAGGTTATATAAACAGTTTGCTTAATCCTATAATTTACGCGACGCTGAACCGCGATTTTAGGAAACCGTTCCAAGAGATTCTGTTCTTCCGGTGTTCGAACCTGAATCACATGATGCGGGAGGAGTTTTACCATAGTCAGTACGGGGATCCTGACCACCATTATTGCGTGAACACCACGAAGGTTCAGAACTACGATGAAGGGGTGGAGATTGTGTCCACGGCCGATCGCGAGGAGACGCGAGCATCGGAAAGCTTTCTATGATTGTCAATGCTCGAGGTCACAACAGACCTAGATACTGTGATCTAATTAAGACTTTTATGATAATAAAATAAGCCTAACGTAAGCCAAGGTCTAACGGTTTGTTATATTGTTTTAAGGCAGAAATGTCTGATGGCAGAGATATGAATCTTAATTTAAACCAAAATTAAAGGTTTAAGGGCTTGTGTGGAAAACAAATGTGACGTTATCTGGGTAAAGGAACCTTATTGTCGATGGCGCTTACGGCGTTATGGACGATGTTCGTATACAAATACGACGCCGCGGGACGTAAGCGCCACCGACAATAAGGTCCCTTTACCCAGATAACGGCACAAATTTGAAATAAATCACGTTTTGATCTGCACGAATCCTTGAAGTTACGATTCCTGGGTGGCTAGCCGAATGGCACAATCGCTCACGAAACGCTCACGAAACGAAGCGCTAGTAGATATATATCTCTATCGCGCTTGCGTATTGGCGCGACAGAGCCAGCGGCGTATCGCTTTCGTTTGGCGTCGGAGAAATGCCATTCGGCTACGGGGCCTGTAGTCAAGCACTTAAATCGTTTAAAAATTGATCTATTATTGAATTCTACTTCAAAGATTCTCCTTCTTATGTAGAAAGTAAAAACTATAAGTTATTTTGTGTGTTACAAATGTTTTCTGTATTATTTATTTTTTCCCCTCACTAGCTCGGAAACACGTGTGTCCTTTAATACCAGCGGGTAAAAACGCATTTTATCCACTAGTGGGTAAAGTAATTTGACCTTGAATAAAGTCAAATTAACTGCTTTAAAATTGATAAAAGTAGGTGAATCTAGTAATAAAGATGATTTACCACATGTGGAACTACTGGAAGCAGTGATAAACGCATTTTTTGCTTTGTAGTTTCCTCGCTGTAGTGAGGGGAAAAGTTTTGTGTTACACTCGGGTGCAAATGTATTTTACTTCTCGTGTGTTAAAAAACTCGCAAGTTCAGGCTTCTATTCTCGAACCACTCGCTTCGCTCGTGGTTCAACTATAGAATCCTTTCACTTGCTCGTTTTTCAATTCCACACTCGGCGTTAAAATACAACTTTGCCCCCTTGTATAACAAATAACTATTAACTACTAGTCGTTGCTGTTTTTTAATTCTGATTTTCTAGTAGTAATACCAAAATTATATAAAACGTATTTAGGTATTATTACATAAGAAATGTGTTGGTACGTAAGGTTTTCATACTTTAAGGCGTTTCGGATTGACCAAAGATATTTAAATTAAAAAAAAATGTGTTTAAAGTTGTTGTTAATTTGCGATATTCATTTGTAAATAATATTGGGTGTATTTAACTTATTGTCATTTAAATTAGTAGCCAAAAGTATTTTGATCCATGTGATAGTAGATATAGAAATCTCTATTATATATGAACTTATACTCGTAAATTGTTGTAAATATTTGTTTCAATATTTAAGATATGCGTAGAATATCATTGTTTAAGTATGTATAAATTAATTAATTACTATGTAATTTAATACGAGGTATGTCTAAGTCAAATGTAAACTTTTATTACTTTTTGTGGATCTTCTACAATAATAATCTGCTGTCACACAAAATGTTGCTTTGTGTTGTCACAAAAATATTTTTGCAGTTCGTTGAGCAATTTAGTCGAGGATATTATTCATTCAAAGATAATGTCTTAAAATCTTTGAGAAAAACAACAAATCTTCTCACTTCTACGAGAAACTGGATAATAATTATGATATGGCTAACAAATTATTATGAGTTACAATTTATTTCTTATTATTAAAATGCAGGGGTTTATTAGGTAGGTGACTGTTTATTAAATATTAGAATTTTACATTGTAACCGTAGACATCATAAATAAACATCCTAAATATGTAATAAGAAATTGGAACTGCCAGTATAGTAAAATGCCATATTCTGTAAAAAGTACACAGTGTTATAAGTTCTTGGAAGTAATTTTAATATTTGTTGTGATAATTTTATTTCCACCAAAGCTTTTTTTGCTATAAGTAAAATTTAATAAATGTGCACTTTTTTAAGTTCTTTGTAATGTTATTAGGTATCTAATTGGTGAGATTTTGAACTAAATGTGAAAATCATAAGTATTGTATATATTGTTAAAAATAAATAATTATACATTAGTTTAATGTAATAAGAACAAAAGCACACAGGGACACTCATAGTATTAGTAAAATAATAATACAAAATGTTGTACCTGGTACACCAAAAACTGTCACCGCAATATCATTTTAATATACTTTTTAAACCATATCATTAAATAAAAAAAAACTTTTAGCTATTTTTTTACTATAGTGTGTCCCTGGTTGTTAATTTGTATAAATTAAATTATTAAAATATAATATAGTAGATGAATATAATTCGCAGATACCGTGTGGGGAAACTACGCTTCGAAAAATATTAAGTCGACAGTTCGTTCATTCGATTGATGTACTCGTAATCATTGACATAGTGGATTTTGTTAGTAGTTCCTTTCTTCTTGGGGCTACAAAAAAGACGGTGTGTATGCAGCTTTATGAATCCTATATTAGCGCTCAACCAACCAGAACGTTACGCTCGATTTTACACACACATAGAGGAAGCTTACAAAGCAGCGTACACATGGACTCATTTTTAACGGTCCTTATAGATAAGTGTGAGTATACACTCACACTTATCACTTCATATTAATGGAACTTTCTTTTCCATGTTACTTAAGATATTAATAAGGAAAGTATATCCAATGATGTTCTTGACTTGTAAGAAATCAAATTGCCATGTTTTGCCATTAAATCGTTGTTGATAGAATACTTTTAATGGAATGTTTCAACTTAATATATACAATGCCATATTGTGAGATTTTTCCCTACCAGTGGGTACATTTTATTGTAAATAATTGGTTATTAATTGCTATGCGTTACTACTTACCCACCGTTTTAATTTATATTTGTTGCAAAGAGTAAGACGTGCGCAATCTAAATGTATTAAGTGACTCTACATCTTGGTATCTTTACGCAAAACTTGTGAATTTTGTAGTGGAAAGATAAACTCTAAACTTTTGGCTAACTGTATTTTTCTTATGTAGGGTCCTAAAAGCGACGAAATAAAGATAGATTTCAAAATCTACTTTCTATTTTTTTGTCCCTTAAATCACTGATTAACCCTTAAATGCATGGCCTTGACCTTTATTCAAATTTTAATTTTGACATGCTGTCAATAGACTCACAAATACATGATGCATATATACATCACTATGCATTTAAGGGTTAAGAACTACTTTTTGGTGAGAGAGGTGTAAATTCTACAAAAACCGTGCCCTGTAGGTACATACAACACTGTGTGACATATAACACTGTGTGACAAGGACAGCGTAATGTCAATACCGTCTCGCTGTTCCTGTCATGGAATGTTATACATATAACATTTATAATAGAATGTGTGGGAGCACCATTAGATTGACAACTGACAGAGATGGACAGTACTGAACAGTTTTTTCCTTATATTGCTTTTCTTTATTATCAACATCGGGGCACGAGTTTTTCTTAAGCTCTTGCCGCCCAATATTAATTGAGATGTACATTTGATTTTAATGAAATTTTAACTTTCATGTAAACAAATAAAGTAGTATTTCTCAATTTAAAATACAACAAAAATCAAAAATACTTCGCAAAAAATGTAGGTGGGCGTTACGAGGTTAAGTTTTACACATTGACTGGGTGACTAGTAAAATTCATCAGCACCAGTGTAAACGTGTTGCATATTTTCCAGCGACCATATTTAACGTGCTTATGACTACGTTAATTCAATTTACTCTGGCACCCGTGCCTTCAAAGTGCTCCGAAGCTTCAAAATATACCTACTTACAAAGTGTGTTTTCGTACATATTTACTGACATAGTAAGCACTAACAACTCAGTTCGAATGCATACTGACAAAAAAAACAATAGCGGGTCTGCGACATCATCATGGCACCACTTACCATTGGCTATCATTCATATTATATTGTCGAATATATGACTGATATCCAGATGGTACCAAATACTCATATAATTATAGAAAAAGCTACACCACGACCTTTCCGAGCTACCCGACTACGAAGACAACGAAAAGGAACGTTGGCAATGGTAGGTACCATAAATCTAGTTGTGGTAAGTATACGAAGAAGTGTCAAGCGTAGCTTGACGCAAGAGACGCGCTGAGATTCAATGCTCAGATGCTTTGCTTGTTTAATAAAGAAATTGGATATAGCCCCAAGTAAGATGCGCCATTCCAAGCCAGTCAGGTTTAGTCCGACATAAAGGGGTGAACCTCCCTGACGATCAGAAGGACAACAACCGCCTGTCACTTTTCGTTCTAATTGATAAAGCCATTTGATTGCCATCCGATAGATTGATTGTCAATGGCACCCTAAGGTACGCTCTGCGCAATGTACGGGGCGCATTTCACGTACTGTCGTGGTGGATTTACCAGGAAAACTTGCAACAAAACAAGTACTCGTAATAATGTAGGCGGTACGTTTGAAAAAAAAACATGAGGCACCTACTCTTTATCTTCTTCTTCTTCTTCCTCCTACCCTTATCCCACGTTACGTGGGGTCGGTACAACACGTCTTCCCCTTCCATTCTCCTCTATCTTTCGTCATCTCAACACTCACATCTTTCTTTCTCATATCCTCTTTCACACAATCCATCCATCGTTGTTTGGGTTTACCCCTCCCTCTCCATCCATCGTCCTTCATCTCCAACATTATTTTGCCTATATGACATTCATCCCTCCTCATTACATAGGGTACTGAAAATGTAGACTGAATAAGTAACGGGTAGGTACTTTTTCACGCCACTATTATGTTTCGTTCAGCCGTTAATTCACGGTTCCTAGTATGTTCTCCGTGTAAGGACATCGCGTGAGCGCTAATGATTTTAAGCCACGCTTTCATCGCCCCGATTATCGCTGTCACTGGCACTGACCTTAGTCTAAAATAAGAGCAAATGGTCGCGTGATATTGGTTGATTAAAAATGTAGACATTGAATTTAATATCCATTAACGACATATCTGTATGCGTAAAGGATTTTCGGTAATTTGGTAATCAAATTGTAGACCGACTACTATTACCTGTCTCTGTCAATTAAATATGCAGTGATTATTGGAGAGGCAGGGTACCTAGCTAGCCAACGACAATGACGCTTACGTTAATATTCTATCACTCTTCTTAAGACTGTATCGTTAAGTATGAAGACAACTTTGAGTAGCCGTATTTATTCAATGGACACCAATATTGCGACCGAAACTCGCAAGGCAACGGCACGACAACTAGAGATGCAGCTAAAAACAACAGCACAGGACCTACAAGAGTCGAGGGCCTTGTCGAAGCAGTTGTTGGAGGAAAGGGAGGAAAGCGAAGTGGAGCTCCAGAAAGTAATCAACAAAAACTCAGAATTGAAAAGGGAGCTGGCGGACAATGATGTGCAGCTGACTGATGCCCGCGGAGAAGTGGACCGTTTGCAAGGCACAATAGACACCTTCAACCAGTGCGCTTCGACACATGAAGTGGCCTTGGCCCGCATCACACAGTTAGAAGAAGAACTGGGTGCGGCTAATGAGGAACTTAATTTGTTTAGGAAAGAGCGGGAGCACTATGATGCTTCGCAGTTACAGAATGTGTACCAAGAGTTGGTAAGCGGTGAAACACAATTGAGTAGGGACTCCAAACACATAGTATTCTTTAATAGTAGTAATAAGTTAAAAAAGTACATTAAGATTAATAGGTATATTAGGAGAACCCAAAAGCTGATCAAAGGCCAGGCATGTATTAAAAAATATAGTAAATTAAAACATACATTAACAGTTATGAAAAATAGGGTTCAAGACTGTCATTCAGAGCTGGAAGTCAAGGAATCAAATTTTCTGAAATTAAATGCCGACATTAACAGGCTGAAAGATGAGCTTTTGGCAGTATCCACCATGTATGAGACTACTAAAAAACAAGTTGAGGAGCACATACAGGCTTTTAATAAATTGCTGCTAGAAAATAGAAATTTGGAGGAGCGGTGTAAGGCATTATTAAATGGAAAACATTGTAATTGTGGCCAAATGCCACCAGCAAAGATTATTCAAGCCGATGTGGCCCACGACACAACTAGGCATGCGGCAGTAGTTAAACAGCCCCTAGAGCAGTCAGTAAGACTGTTGTTTTTTCAGATCAGATTGGGTTAGGAATGGGCCCATTATTAAGCTACCAGTTAGAGCAACAAGTGACAAATTACTGTTATCAAAACATTACTTTGTCTCATTTATGTGACCTTATTTCAAAGGGATGTTATGATAGCAGTACTACATTAGTAATTTTATTAGGAAATAGTCTTAATGTAGATAAGCTTAGCATAGATAAATTGATGTCCACACTAAATGTTATTGAAAAATCTGGTGTGGGGAAAATTATATTATGTGCACTACCTTATGCAGAAAATGTATCATATGACTATAATTGTAAGATAGCTTACTATAATTCTTTAATGTACCATGCCATAGCTGTTAATAAAAAGTACCATTTCTTTGACTTAAATAAATTCATTGAGCGCTTCATGCTAGCTCCACGGAAGGTATTTTTGCCAAAGAAATTATTTGTATATTTAGTGGAGTTATTGGCCTTCAATATTGAGCCAAATAGATGTAATAGTGTTATATATAAGTCTCAGTCAGCTGACAAAGCCAAGGACCCCATGCCTCATTTAAACTAGATTGTAAGACAGCGGAAAAACACCTGAATATGAACATTGTTCACCAGAATATTCAGGGTTTTTCCAGCAAAGAATTAGAAGTAGGATTATTTTTAGATAGTAATAATGTTGAAGTTATGTGTATTACTGAACATTGGTTGAAACAAGAACAGTTGATATTTGATTATGTTAATTTTAAATTAGCTAGTTTTTTTGCCAGAAAATCTGCTGCTCATGGTGGCTCCCTTATTATTGTTAAAAATTGTATGAAGTGTAAAGAGCGCAAAGATGTTGTAAAATATTCCATAGAAAGAACTATAGAAATTTCATGTGTTGAATTAGACAGATATATTATTGTATGTGTTTATAGACCACCATCAGCTGACTTCAGCATATTTGAATCTACAATGGAAAATGTTCTGAATTTAGTATGCAAGGGCCAAAAACATGTTATTGTATGTGGAGATTTTAATGTTAACTTGCTCGAGTCATCTAGTAATACTGTTAAAATGTTCTGTTTGTTTAAATCATTTAATTTATTTAATTTATTTCTTGAACCTACCCGGGTAGGTGTGACTAGTGCAACATGCCTAGATAATATTTTTTGTAACTGTGAATGTATAGATAAGAAATTATTTAACTGTTTTCATTCCGATCACAGCGGCCAAAGGGCAGCTTTCTTAAACGTTATTCATGATACTCCACAAACAATAACATATAGACCCATTACTGGATCTCGCTTGGAATCATTCAAAAATGAAATTCTACATAGTTTGTCTATAATACCATTTTCGCATTATGACTGTAATCATTTGTATCAAGATGTTTTCAATGTAATTCTTAATCAATTTAATAACAATTTCAAAGTGAAATCTATTAGTGGGTCAAAAGTTAAAACAAAGTTTAGTGAATGGGCTACTGTAGGTATTCACAAAAGTAGAAAAAGACTTTATGAACTTTATGGTGTGAGAGAGCTGAACAAGAATTCAGAATTCCTGGACTATGTAAGAAACTACTCAAGAATCTTCAAGAAAGTGTGTTTAACTGCCAAGAAAAACTTTATTAGTTCTAAATTGAAAGTGTCGGACAACAAAGTGAAAACAACTTGGAGTATTATAAATAAAGAAGCTGGTAAATGTAAATCACGCGATTGTCAAGTCAACATTGTATCAGATAATCAACAAATAGTGTCGAACAGCGATGTTGCCTCGGCATTCGAAGATTATTTCTCAAATATAGCCGTTAACACCACAAAATGTTTACATTCTTCTGCGGCTCAAGCCCATTCATTACTTTGTGCTAATGTTAAGAAATGTAATAATTCATTTGAATTTAGTCAAGTAGACTCTGTAAATATTGTTAAAACATTCAAGTCACTCAATTTAAAGAAAACGGAAGACTTATGGGGAACATCAGTTAAAATAATTAGTCATGTCATAGATATAATAGCACCTTACTTGGCCGTAATATATAATATTTCAATTTCACAAGGCACCTTTCCAGATCTTATGAAATGTAGCAAAGTCATACCGCTTTTTAAATCGGGTGATTCGAGTGATATAACCAATTTCCGTCCCATATCAATACTTCCTGTACTAAGTAAAGTCTTTGAGAAGCTAATGTTAAATGATCTACTGGGACACTTCAACAGACATAGATTACTTACAAGCAAACAGTTCGGTTTCACAAGGGGCCGTTCCACGACCGATGCTGCTTCGGTACTCATTAAACATATATATAATTTTTGGGAAAATTCTTGTGATGCAATTGGCATATTTTGTGATCTTTCAAAAGCCTTTGATTGTGTGGATCATGGAACGCTCATTTTGAAATTAGAACATTATGGTTTGTCTATAAATGCCCTAAACTTTATGTCTTCTTACCTTAGCAATAGAACACAAACAGTAGTTGTTAACAAAACTCGCTCTAGCGGGACTGTAGTCCAATTAGGAGTGCCACAAGGCTCAATTTTAGGTCCATTCCTGTTTTTGGTTTATATAAATGATTTGCCATGTATAGTGAAAAACTTTTGTGAAATAGTACTTTTTGCTGATGATACATCACTGCTTTTTAATGTTGACCGAAAATCTACGGATTACAATTTAATTAATAGCACGTTAGCTGATGTACTGCAGTGGTTTACTGTCAACAATTTACTTCTTAATTCTAAGAAAACCAAATGTATTCGATTTTCTCTGCCGAATGTTAAACCAATCGATACAAAAATACTTTTGAATGATGAATGCTTAGAGATGGTAGATACAACACTGTTTCTTGGTTTAACATTGGACAAAAATCTACAATGGAGTCCTCATATAAAGAAACTAGCAAGCAAATTAAGTTCAGCCGCATACGCCGTTAGGAGAATCAGGCAACTGACTAATGTTGAGACAGCTCGCCTAGTGTATCATAGTTATTTTCACAGTGTAATGTCATACGGTATTCTGGTTTGGGGCAAAGCAGCTGACATACAGACTATCTTTGTATTACAAAAGAGAGCCATTCGTTCTATTTACAACTTAGGAACACGTGAATCAGTAAGAGAACTCTTCAAAGAAATTAATATCTTAACTGTAGCTTCCCAATACATTTATGATAGTATAATTTATGTTGTTAAGAATTTAGACTGTTTCACTAAGAATTCTGATATCCATAATTATAACACTAGAAACAAAAATAAGCTTGCCATAAAGAAGTTTCGTGTCCGTAAAGTACAGAAGTCATTTGTTGGGCAATGCATTCATTTTTATAATAAGTTACCTGACACTGCTTTGAGATTACCCCTCCCAGCTCTTAAGAACTACTTAAAAAAATCATTGATGTTAAAGGCTTATTACAGAGTCGAGGACTATTTGACAGACAAACATGCATGGCCCGAACCAGAAACTACAAAAAACGAATAGCAATTAAAATAATTGTATTATGTATAGAGGACACAGTTCAGATAAGAAAGCACATCAAATATTTTATATTTTATGTTGTGTAGGTAAATTACATATTTAATGATATTGAGATTCATATTATCTTTTTCTTCTATGACAATTTGATATGTTTTCTCTGAAGAAGAACGACGTATTATTAAGCAATAATATAATTTATTGAAATTGATTTCCATAGAGTACCTAGTCTGTTCATATTCTTTGATGAATACTTTTGCATGTTAAATTGTATGTTGTTATTTAATGCATGTTAATTATAAGATGTAATGTTTTGAAAAGAAGTTGCCCGCCGAGTTTCTTGCCGGTCCCATAGTGGATACCCCCCTCCCAACTGAGGGGGGACGGAAATCTTCTCGAGGCTGAGGCGTAGGGTTAGAGCCGGCGTAGCTTTATTTGACGTTCATATGCGCATTGTAATATGCCTACTTGAAAAATAAATATTTCATTTTCATTTCATTTTCATTTCATTTTTCATTTTTCATTATTTGCTATTATATTTTTTTCTTATAACAAGCCATGGGCTTAATAAGGCACATAATAAGGTACACATTTTGTCCTAGAAACTCGACGTAAAGCATATGGTTTAGACAGTATTGACTTAATCCTCCCGAGTACCAATTACGATTCCGGACAAATGCTACTAGAAAATTCACAAAGTGCGTAAAAGACGATACGATTGCGAAAAAAAATTGTATGGTGCGAACCTCAACGACACATGATCCACAAAGCAGAATATCTGGACATAGTCTAGCCACTGTTGATCACTCAATACTTTTCAAGAAGCTCAGTGCCTATGGTATTCGTGGCAATGTACTGAATCTCATGAAATCGTATTTAAGTGGTAGAGAGCAGTACACGGAGCTGTCGCAAATTTGTCTCAAGTCACAAATGCAAGTCTGTTACAGGTCTGACAAGCGAGATTTGGTGTGTGGGGTCCCGCAGGGAAGTGTATTAGGTCCGCTTTTATTCTTGCTGTATATATTAATATACAGCCAACCATTGGATAGTTAATGTGACGAGGAAGGTCATTAGACCTTCCTCGTCACATTAACTATCCAATGGTTCTTTACGCTGACGACAGCACAGTAGTAATTGATCTCAAAGAGGATAAGGACTATGAATATGAAATTAATCATACTTTATGTAATATCATTGAATGGCTTAAGAACAATAATTTAATGATAAATTTAAGCAAAACAAAAATAATGCATTTTCATCAAAGAAAAGTTTTAAGACCTTTTGATTGTAATTATGAAGGAACGATTATAGAGTCTGTAAACAACACAAATTTTTTGGGAGTACGGATTGACAATCACTTGAATTGGGCAGCACATACGGAGACAGTTTGTAAAAAATTAAATAAATATGCTTTCGCTCTATACAAACTCTCGAAGCAAGTTAGCACGGAAGCTGTGCTTATGGCTTATCACAGTTTCGTTGGCTCTACCTTACGATATGGGCTCATTTACTGGGGTAACTCGGTCAACAGAGAAGCCGTCTTTATAGCGCAGAAGAAATGTGTGAAAGCAATTCGAGGGCTTCACTTAACAGATAGCTGTGTGCCACATTTTAAAGAATTAAATATTTTGACTTTTCCGTGCCTATACATTTTTGAAATTATGATGTTTATTAAAACAAACCCAACACTATTCAGGACGGTTTCCGAGGTATTTACTAGAGATTCCAGGTACCCTCAGAATCTATTTCCTGTTTTCTCAAAAACTGCCTTAATGCGCAAAAGTGTATTCTGCTTAGCTAGTAAGATTTATAACAAATTCCCTGTTAGTTTTAGAATGTTACCCTTAAATGAATTTAAACGTAAACTATTGACATTTTTAATTGATAATTGTTTTTATTCTATTTCTGAATTTTTGCTACATAATTTTTAATGCCCACGGCCTGATATGAATTTCAATATTAATTATATTATAACTAATTATTACTCAATTTCCCAATTTATGTTGAATATAGTTACGTAAAATCAATTTCGCATGTTAGTATGTAAGGACATAATGAAGTTTTTGTACGCCATCAGGCAGAGTATAGTGCTACATATATGATATTGTTTACCACCACTGTAATCAGTTTGACATATACTTACAAATAAAACACTTTGGACTTTGGACTTTGGACTTGGACTTTGGACTGTTATTTAAAAAAAATATAGTTCAGGATCTGTGTATGGCGGCCATTTAGAGAATGTAGCATGGTGCTTACTCTAACTCCGACTTTGATGTCGAATTTGACTATCATACATTGTTTATATCGATCTGGTTTAAGCACTGTTCAAACACCATGAATGTCAATTAGACTTTGGCCTATGGCTAATTTTTAGGGTTCCGTAGTCAACTAGGAACCCTTATAGTTTCGCCATGTCTGTCTGTCCGTCCGTCCGTCCGTCCGTCCGTCCGTCCGTCCGTCCGTCCGTCCGTCCGTCCGCGGATAATCTCAGTAACCGTAAGCACTAGAAAGCTGAAATTTGGTACCAATATGTATATCAATCACGACTTTGTTGGCAAAAATAAAAAATGGAAAAAAATGTTTTATTAGGGTACCCCCCCTACATGTAAAGTGGGAGCTGATATTTTTTTCATTCCAACCCCAACGTGTGATATATTGTTGGATAGGTATTTAAAAATGAATACGGGTTTACTAAGATCGTTTTTTGATAATATTAATATTTTCGGAAATAATCGCTCCTAAAGGAAAAAAAAGTGCGTCCCCCCCCTCTAACTTTTGAACCATATGTTTGAAAAATATGAAAAAAATCACAAAAGTAGAACTTTATAAAGACTTTCTAGTAAAATTGTTTTGAACTTGATAGGTTCAGTAGTTTTTGAGAAAAATACGAAAAACTACGGAACCCTACACTGAGCGTGGCCTGACACGCTCCTGGCCGGTTTTTTATCTGTTTCTCTCATCCTGCTAGCATCAAAAATTTACGGCAATCCGGAACGTTGCTCAAAATTGCGTTTTTTTAAATTATATAAATTCGCCGCATTTATTCTACAAGTACCCAATTGGAAAAATCATGAAGAGGACTCTTAAAAAATATATTTTGGCAGCACATTAACCTTTGTTTGTTGAAATCGTACAAAGAGTCATTGAAATATTCTCAAATTAAGCCAGATAGGGGTTGTCCGAAATTTATTTGCTAGACCTTAATGAAAGTACCATAAAGTCCCTAAAATAAAAAAAATATCAGACCTTCTTATATCAAATAGTACTTACCAATACCTTAAGATCATACTCTCGGAACATAATAATACAAAATTATGCACATGTCAACATTTAGACGAGGTTTGTTTTGTCCTTATACTTAACGATACAGTCCTTATTGGCGTGAGGTATAGAATATAAAGTATAATACAGATACAGAATATAATAATAATACAGATAAAGTAAGACAGAACGGATATCTTTTCACTGCCGTAGCGCAAATAATTGTTGTCATAGCTCTCCACTAATCGCTGCACAATACCCATTTTGTTGTAAAATTTTATTCTGCAGTAATAAATAAACCTGGCAGGCAAGCATGGTCGCGCAATAAATGATAAAATATCAGGCCGTCCCTATCGCACTATTTGTAAGTTCGATATGGACGGCCTGATATTTTATCATTTATCGCGCGCCCATGCTTGCCTGCCTGATCACTGAATAAAAGTTGACATTTGTATTTTGATCGCATTCGATTCACTACAGCTTC
Source organism: Leguminivora glycinivorella (assembly GCF_023078275.1). Lineage (NCBI taxonomy): Eukaryota > Metazoa > Arthropoda > Insecta > Lepidoptera > Tortricidae > Leguminivora > Leguminivora glycinivorella. The sequence goes on along the minus strand of NC_062993.1, from coordinate 9,365,100 downwards.
TTTGTTGTTGTTGTTGCTACTGTATCTGTCAATTCCAATATATTGACATGATCGCATTGTATTTAGCTATATAACAATTTATAACTTTCAATGAACAAGTTACACACAATTTAAAGTACGTTCCCATCAAACATAAATGGGTTTCTCACCTTTGGTCTGTTTAGAACCTTTAAGTTTCTACCAATTAGTTGCTAAGCCACAAACCATAGACCAATTTTATTCCCTCAACGTCGTAAGTACCTTAAAACATTTAAAGAATAATATTCCTTATCACACAATGTCTATGTACATATTTGCGCGTCACGGCTTTAGTGTAAGGTCGTTTCTGGATATACTTTGGGACAGTTCAGGCGATAGTTTGAGTGTTCATGACGTAAACTTCAGTGGAAGTGGCAACTAGGCCCGATTTCCGGGGGCGGAGTGGAGATATATTGATACTTGTTTGCCATGGTTTTATCAAGGCAAATCACGCACTTAAGGTAACATGATAAACTGATATTTATATTGAAAGGTCAAGCGGGGACCATTTTACCATGCTACTATTGCCTCACAGTTTGAATAATATGCTAGTGTCTAAAATAAACTTACTGTTTAAAGAGTCAACGACTAAACTAACATGCACAAAAGACTGGAAGTTAGTATTTATGTGCCAGTTTCATGGTACTTTCTTATATGCGAAAATGATAATCTAATTCATAACACAGACCTAGTAAATGTAGTATAACTACATAAATATGCCTTTTTATGTTTATTTCCATTTAAATGGTTTCAAAAGAAATGACGCAATGTTTTAGTAGTTAATGTTCCTTCGTGTCAAACTTTTATGAATCATGGCGTCCAAACGTGGGACTGGGCCAAAAAAGTTTAATGTGAAATTGTTTACTATCTTCTGGAGTTTTTTCATATCTTTTTGTAGTTTTGAACAAAAAATACAAATTTTTTTAAAAAAATAATGATGTATGCTTAATCTATAAAAATGGTCATATTAGAGCTTCGTATGAACTATGGCGCCCAAACGTGGAACTGACCAAACATACAATTAAATAGTACTTTGTCACCGTTTTTTTTTTTTACTTCGTAGGCATTTTTCAAAATTTTAATACATATTACTGTCAGAAAATCATGATGGAATTTATCAGTTTACCTTGAGTTTCGATTTTGAATAAAAGTTTCTATCAGTATTTTACATTTAATTTACTGGCAACATTTGAGTTTTATTCGCTCATTAAATTTAAACACATCGCAACGCAACGTTAGAATGTAGTTGATAACATCCCAAGTCAAACTTTCAAGAAACATGGCGCCCAAACGTGGAACAGTATCAATAAAGTTAAACGTTCAGTTGCGTTTTTCGAAATTTGAATATTATTGTCAGAAGATCATGATGCAATTTATTACGTATTTTACCTTAAATTTCGATCTTGTATGAAATTTTGCACACAAACGTGGAAGATAATTTAGTGTTACGTTTCTATCAGTATGTTATAATAAATTCAATATGTCATGTAATTTTTCGCATATTATGTTAGTTTTAAACAAAAAACGATTACGAAGTTTGGAATTAACGTTTCAAAGACATTCATGCAGTTCCACGTTTGGGCGCCAAGATTCTTACGATGTTTTTTTTTTTAAATATATAACTATAAAAATGGTCATATTGGTGCTCGGATGACAATTTTTACAGTCATATTTTTTTTAATTATAACTTAAAAATGGTCATATCAGAGCTTCGTACGTACCATGGCGCCCAAACGTCTAAACTGCACGTCGGAACTGCTTCTTCAATGTATTTGAATGTTACTTTGTTACCGTTACTTCCAAACTTCGTGAGAATCGTGAAATTTTGTGGTTTTCGAAATTCGAATATTATTTTCTGAATATCATGAGTGCTGTTTTATTTAAATCTTAGATGGAATAGATCAGTTTACCTCTCATTTTGATCTTTAACGTGGAACATAATTTAACAATTTTGCAACCAAGAACCTGCTTGGTGGGCACTCGTAAACTTTGTTCAGATGCCAGAAAACCCGCTGGGCGGGTCGGGTTACTGATGTAGTGCGGTATTTTTGTCACTTGTGTTAATATTACGTTTTTACCAGTAGTTTACCTTAAATTAGCAGGCATAATTAGAATTTTTCATTTTCCCTAAAAAAAAAAATAACACAACATAACAATTTTGTCTATAACATTCCATGTCAAACTTACAAGAAACATGGCGCCCAAACGTGGAACAATGTCAATAAAGTTAAATGTTACGCTCTTCCTATTTTGTAACCTTTGTAAACATTTCCAAGAAATGTTACTGTAAATATGAATAACCGCACTGTTATACAGAATGAAATAAAAAGGACTGTTCAATCTTTGCATAGTGGTTTTGAGGTCATAATGAACAAATTTTATTATGGGACCAATGCTGAAATCTCGGACAAAAAAAAATGGCTGTTCCATAGAAATGAGCGGTGTCATGATAGTCGAATTGTTCTCAATCTTGTTCATTACGACCTCAAAAGTCACTATGCAAAGTTTGAACGGTCCTTTTTATTTCAACGTGTATTTTAAGGCACACGGCAAATCAACGGGCTTTGCCACCGCAGGATTGGTTTGCACCCGGGAGACCAGTTGCAACGATTGGATTTCCGTTAGACAACGTTTGTCGCTTTACAGTCGTATTCTCAGGGGCTTTATCTCTTGCTCGCCAAAAATTACAGTTGAAGCGCGTGGCCATAACCGAATGTCAGAAAATCATGGAATTTATTAGTTTACCTCTCTTTTTGATATTTCATAAAAGTTGGCGCCCGAACGTGGAACATAATTTAGTATTACGTTTTTACCAGAATTTTACCTCAAATTGGCAGGCATAATTAGGATTTGAATTCCCTATTAAAAAAAATAACACAGTGTTACAATTTAATTTTAAAGACAATGATTTATAAAAGGTGGCGCCCAAACGTGGATCTGTATTAACAATGTTACATTTTTTCTGTATAATATACCTTAAATTATTAGGATTATTAATCTTTGATCATAAAAAATGCATTGTTTTGTTTCAAAATAGTTTATAATTCCTTGTCTAACTTTTACAACATACTTGCTTTTTCCCGCGGCTTCGCTCGCGTTAAATTCGAAAATTGTGCAATGCTCCATACAAACTTCCTTCCCCCATTTTAGGGAAATGAGGGGTTAGAAAGAGACAGTAAGTTAGCCTATGTCACTCTCCATTCCTTCAACTTCCTCCACTTAAATAATCATGTCAATTTGTTGTTCCGGTAAGGGCATTTATTTGTGTGATGAGCACAGATATTTTTTCCTTAGTCATGGATGTTTTCTATGTATATAAGTATGTATTTATCTATTTAAGTATGTATACCGTCGCTTAGCACCCATAGTACAAGCTTTGCTTAGTTTGGGGCTAAGTTGATCTGTGTAAGGTGTCCCCAATATTTATTTATTATTATTTATTATTTATTCTCAGGGGTTTTATCTTTTGCTCGCCAAAGTTACAATTTAAGCGCACGGCCATAACCGAATGTAAGAAAATCATGAAATTTATAAGTTTACCTGTCTTAAATTTGTTTTTTATCATGCAGAAACGTCTGCGAGCGATATTACATATTTTTAAATTAAAGGAAAAATGGAAAATTCACACCTCCGGCAAGGCCAAAGGTCGCAGGTTCGAGTCCTGCCGGAGGTGTGAATTTTCCCATTTTTCGTTTAATTTAAAAATATGTTTACCTGTCTTTTTGATATTTCATAAAAGTTGGCGCCCAAACGTGGAACATAATTTAGTATTACGTTTTTACCAGAGTTTTACCTCAAATGAGCAGGCATACTTAGAATTTGAATTTCCTCCTAAAAAAAATAACACAGTGTTACAATTTAATTTATGACATGTTGGGACATGGCGCTTTAGACAATGATTTATAAAAGTTGACGCCCAAACATGGATCTGTATTAACAATGTTTCATTTTGTAGAGGTAATATACCTTAAATTATTAGGAGTTATTTGAATTATTAATCTTCGATCATAAAATATGCATTGTTTCAAAATAGTTTATAATTCCTTGTCTAACTTTTATAATATATGGCGCCCAAACGTGTAACACTGTCAATAAAGTTTAATGTTAGGCTCATTGGAACGTGTAACCTTTTTGATCGTTTCCAAAAAAGTTGAAATGTAAAATTGGACAACCGCACTGTTATATTTTAAGGCACACGGCAAATCAACGGGCCTTGCCACCGCAGGATTGGTTTCTCAGGAGGTATTCTCAGGAGTTTTATCTTTTGCTCGCCAAAGGTTATTACTGAAACGCGCGGCTATTATCCAATGTCTACCTTCGTGCATACAGATACGGATGCATTCAAATTATAAATGACATCATATGGAGCAAGATTGTCGAAAAATTCTTTGAAAATTTACGAGAAACACCCTTTATATCGCACATCTCAATAAAAGACAACAATAAAGAATGCAAACTTAGATAATTAATATAAATATAGGCAAACACGCTTCGCATTCAGATCGATTATTGTATGAATTTCTTCTTTAATGACCTTGTTTTCGCCAAAAATACGCTAAGTGATTTATAAATACAACAAAAAATGTACCTAGTGTTTCGAAATCGCGAAATAACACCCTCTACTGTGACATCTGACGCAGTCGTGTTAAATTTCAGAAAACATGCTATTCAGGTCAGCGTTCAACAATTTTGAGCGTCGGGGGTCCTATTTTGTAAGACTACATATACAATTTTATAGGTTACGTCATCTCCAACAAATAAATGATTGTTAATAGATATATATTGTATCTACAATTTTTTGTTGGATAACTGTAAACTGTAACCTATAACTACAAGAATGGCTCATAGAAAGGTTTTGTCTGGTGAACTTACTAAGGCTAGCGATGCGAACAGTAGTTATACATTATTATATATTTGTAACCGACACAAACCGACCATAAATATTCAAATGTGTGTAAAATCTGAAAATTCATGCTACGAATCTTCTGTCTTGGAAATAATTTGGAAAATTTATAGAAATAATTGAACACTTTACTAAATTATGTTCACTAAAATGAACTCAGTAAGGTTGAGATTCATTCACTTTGTTATGATACAGGGTTTTGAAATGATTTTACTCACATACTGTCATTATGAGCTCATGTTTGTTGTTTGCTAGCGGTCGACAAACACCTCCTATGTTTGTTTAAACATGGCTGAGTAAATTGGTTTTAAATGGTGTTTCTGATGTACAAGTACGGCAAGTAGTGAAATTATTGTGCCTGTTTAACAAAATATACTAATAAAAGGATATTGACTTTTAAGAAATGGGGCAAAGATACTACTGAATGAATTCATTTGGAACTAATAAACCTTAGGGTTAAATATACCATTGCAAAAACCAGTAATGATAAAAATACTCTTGGATTTTTTTTAATACAGTTAAATTTTACAAAATAAAGATTTTACCCTTTTGGGTATTAACGAAAAAAATATTTAGTTTCACGAACAGCAAAGTTTCAACTTGTCACTACTTTTTTCAAGAATTTCAGGATTAAGAATTAAAATGGTGCATTACCTAAAGCAGGCTGCAGACAAAGTCAGTTAAGTTATAATGACTATTTATTATTTCAAGAAGAAACAGATGAACCCAAAGCAATTTCATATTCGGATTAGCTAGCTCATTGACAATTGAAATCCGATATTGTTGATTAATTTTCATTATTATTTGTGTGGGCAGAAAATAGAAACATAATTGTTTAAACTCAAAGGCTTACACTGTGAATAAAATAAAGCAAACAGTACCTATTACTGTTTTTACTTGTAAACATAAATTTCAATTTTATTTGATCAATATATATATATATTTCAAATTATAAACTAGGTTATTCTACGATGTCATAAATACATCCTGGAAAAAAATAGTTGAAAATATTAGGGGCGCTACCGTCGGTTGCATGACTATTTTTACACTTCTGTATGAGAAAAATATTACTACTTAAAAAATTAGTTACATTTCTACTTCTTTTGCCAAGCTGTAAATCGTTGACATATCCGTCAAATCATGATAAAATAATTATCATCATAAAAAATAGGTAATAAAGGTAAGCGCCTACAAGCCCGCTTCAAATTTGAGAACATAAATATCAATTTTAGCCAAGCTCCCATGGAAACATTACCATTCCATTATCCTGTCCATTTGTTGATTTACCGCTTCCGAATTTAACTGAGCCTTTCGCAAAAAGCTTCATGTGCACAAAGGCTTTTCAGTTACCTGTGATTTACACGTATGGTTTTTTTTGACAGAAACTCCAGTCAGCGACCATTTTAATGATATTCTTGTAACAACGCCATGACACTATAAAATAGGCAAAATTATTTGTTTGATTTCGTTTTCCTATGTAAGGTTTTTGCACATTGTAATTTTCCTCAGTCACCCGTTGACCACAAATGCTGTAAAGAGTTCGATACGTCGGGATGTATCATAAATTCTTTATACGCGATATAGTTTTATTTATTTTCATGAGTAACCATCGCACTAACTGAAAACAAATATTGGGCAATATTAATTTACATTTCAATTTTTGTTTTCTTATCGCTCTTAACAGCAATATTGACCCTCGCAATATCTGGTGCAAAGTGAAGACTGAGCCTAAGAGATCTATCTCGCTCAGAGGTTTATTTTCAACACCTTTAAATATTAATTTTCATCACATTTGCTGTTTAAAGGTCTGCGTGTTGCGATTGCGAAAATTGCGTCTACGTGTACTGAAGAATAATGTACTATTTTATTCCCAAGGGAATAATGGATTTAGTTTTAAAAATTAATACAATCCGTACAATAGACTTCAGACAAAGGATGTTTCAATCAGCCAAGGATTTTTTGCACAACTAAAATTTAACTATTAAGCTATAAAAAAATATTATACGGTATGAAAAATGCATTTTATTTATGTTTTACAATTATTTCAGTGTGTTTTACATTTATTTTGTAAATTTCACGTAGATAAATCGTTATAATTAGCAACCTGGCAGGAAATTGTGACGGCCATCTCGATTTGCGCTTGACCGCGTTGCCATAGCAACGGGCAGTACAACAGAAAATTTAATGAGAAAATGTCGACAAATATTTTGACGGACATGTATTGTAAAATGAGTTCAATTGTACAAGCTTCTTTGAACATTGCAATAAATTGTGCTCAAAAAGCGTTTGTAATCAAGAACGTTGCAGCGGCGCCGCCATTCATTGAAGGGTTTGCCTTATGATTTTTTTCCTCTGCGTTTTCCTCTCAAATGCGATGAAAAATATTGTGTGTAACTCAGGAGATAAGGATTTTGTAAACTCGTGTCTATAACTCTGTCCAGCCTGCGGCTGTCGCGAGTTATAACACTCGTTGACGATATCCCCCTTACCTCCCTTGTTGCACAATATACTATTACACGCTTCTATCAGGGACTTTTCATTTTAATTCTTACTTTCAAGACTTTCCCTTTCATCAGTAAAATGGGTCATGACTACACTTAGTAAACAAGGCTACGACGTAAAAGGAAGCAGATATCGTCGCCAGTTGACTGAGCAAACGTCGTTCTGATAAACTTTGTCTAGGAGCCACTGAGCTGGATATTGTTCTGATTTTGCTAATGATTGCGTTTTGATTAGAATGAAATTTTATTTAACGTAACGAATTGAAAAGTCTGCTGAATTCAGAAAGAATAATACAATTTCTACGAAACATATAAATATAGACAAAATACGTTATTCCTAATAGAGAAATAGGTAAATAAATAGGAAATAGAAATTAAATTCATAAAGGCAACATTCATAAAAATATACATGTTGTAACATGAGAGAACCGAAAGATTTTAAATACGCTTTTCGGAGGGCGGAATAAAGATAACACGTTATATGTATTTTTTGTGTATTTTTTTTTAGTTTTTTTGGATGTATTCTCACATAAAAAGTAAATTTTATTCGTAGAACTGGCACTTGAAATAAAAAAAAAACATTTTTTTTTGCAATGAGTTACTAGTTATTTTTTGACATCTATCAACGAGGATAGTTAGATTATTTCCGATAACGGTAAGATCGCCATCAAAATAGCATTTTGTTCTGAGAAATAATAAGTAATTGTTGGTTTTGTCAATGCTTATAACTTCTATATTGATTTAACTTCTATCAGAAAGTAGGCGAAATCCAGAAAGGTTTATATGACATTTTACTCTTCTAATGTGATGAGCAATACGCTGTTAAAATTATTCCGTTTCCTTATGTTACACCGTGTATATACAGTATTCAACTTACAATTACATGTAACGAAAATAAGCCTGCCTAAACTTTCATCGGAATTTTTATCGAGAGCCAATTTTTCTGCTCTATAGGTACATACTGCACCACGACGACCGAAATTTGTTGAAATCGTACTTAAGGTTTATAAAATTAATTATTTTCAAGTACCTGATCAATGAATAAATCTAAAAACAAATTAAAGACGACTGTATACCCAAACCTTTTTAATACATCCCCCAAGAGAAAAAGATGCAATACATTCAATTAATTTTATCTCCAATGTCATCAGTATGAAATCGTATACTTAGATTTGGAAAGGTTGAAGGGTCGGCTTAATTCGTACAAGGGTTTGTAAAGGGTTAAATTGAATTAAAAGGACCAAGTGTCCTCACTTATCGTAGGATTAGGTTAAAGTAAAATTTTAGTTTTAAATATACCAAAATAGAAAATATATTTTTTTGGCTTGGAAAAGGTTTAGCACAGAATTGAGTAGGTGTGTGGTTTCGAATCGGGACTTATTTATTTCGCGATTGCTGTCAATAGCTAACGCTAGACGCCGATTGAAACGCAGTGTGGCTGTAACGATGTTATCGTAAGATTCGCAAGCGTTTGTGTATTTGGCTACGTAGTAGCCAGCCGTCAATGTTGCGCTAACATCGTAGATCGTAGCTCAAGAGATTGTCCCATGGTAAGTTGAAGATGTCGCAGACGCTTAAACCTTCGCACTAAAGAGCAAATGGAAGTGGGCAGGTCACATCGCCAGGTACGAGGACAACCGTTGGACTAAGAGAGCGGTAATATGACCAGGACAGCAGGAACAAGATCAAGCGGCCGACCGCATGCTAGATGGTCAGACGAAATAGCAACAATAGCAGGCCAAACTTGGCCTAGCACAGCCAAAAACAGAAAAGTGGCATGTTTGGAGGAGGCTTCTATCTGAAAAAATAAAAATAATAACAATAAAAAAATAAAAGTAATAAGTAATTAATTAATTAATTGGTAATATGTATGTTAAGTAATCAAAGCCAAATATAATTTTATTGTAATTTATAATTGTAATTTTTTAAATATATTTTTTTTGCATGGACAAATAAAGCTTTATTATTATTATATTATTATTTCGGAACCGGCCTCTGCAATTGCTTTTTAGGGTTCCGTAGTCAACTAGGAACCCTTATAGTTTCGCCATGTCTGTCTGTCCGTCCGTCCGTCCGTCCGTCCGCGGATAATCTCAGTAACCGTAAGCACTAGAAAGCTGAAATTTGGTACCAATATGTATATCAATCACGCCAACAAAACGCAAAAATAAAAAATGGAAAAAAATGTTTTATTAGGGTACCCCCCCTACATGTAAAGTGGGGGCTGATATATTTTTTTATTCCAACCCCAACGTGTGATATATTGTTGGATAGGTATATAAAAATGAGTAAGGGTTTAGTAAAATTGTTTTTTGATAATATTAATATTTTCGGAAATCATCGCTCTTAAAGGAAAAAAAATATGAAAAAAATCACAAAAGTAGAACTTTATAAAGACTTTCTAGGAAAATTGTTTTGAACTTGATAGGTTCAGTAGTTTTTGAGAAAAATACGGAAAACTACGGAACCCTACACTGAGCGTGGCCCGACACGCTCTTGGCCGGTTTTTTTTACTAATAAAGTGACTAAACCCAAATGAAACGCTGTTTTTGAGATACTCTTTGACAATACCCTCATAGATCACGATAATAATATTATCGTTTGACGTTCATACCATTGATATTATCAAATTCAATTTCCATCCCCTTATTAATATACTCCATTAACTGGCAGCTGCTAACTTTATGTAAATCCAAAGGCAGCCCGGAAGCAATTCGTCTAAAACTCCCACTTTGGAGATTGTGTCCACTCGGAGTGAAGTGAGCGAAGATTGCATGCATTAGAGTCAGATGTTACATTTGGGTAAACGGAAATTGCTATCAAGTAGGAAATTTCTTTAGAAAATAGTAAGGAAATGGGTTAATAGAAACATGTAAAGGTATCTGCACATAGCATTATTATTGGTAGGGTAAAAAAAAAATATTATATGACATTCTTACACAGATTGACTGAGGGCCACGGTAAGCTCAAGAAGGCTTGTGTTGTGGGTCCTCAGACAACGATATAATATATAATTCATAATTTCTTTATTGCATCCATGGTTACATCTAGGTGTTACATTTTTATATTGGTTTCACATGGACCCTGACAGGGTATAGCATTGCAAGTCTTAAATCTAAATTATGCTAGGTATTGAATCGATTATAATATTACAATATTGAATTTAACAAGGTAATTATGTAAAAGTATATAATAGGAAACAATGAAATAGGACATAAAGGTAGGTATGTAATAAATATATAGTAGGTAAATATATTACTGCAACCTGTCACTGCAATGCCACAGTTTCGTTTTCTTTCAACCCCTTATTTGCCAAGGGTGGCACTGAAGCTTTAGTAGTTTCATGTGCTCTGCCTACCCCATTATGGGATACAGGCGTGACTGTATGTATGTATGTAAATACTTATATACATAAGAAGAAAACATCCATGACTCAGGAACAAATATCTGTACTCATCACACACCTGCCCAATTGCCCATACCGGGATTCGAACCCGGGACCGCGGCGTAGCAGGCAGGGTCACTAATACCGACTGCGCCAGACCGGTCGTCAAAATATTTGCTAATATCTATTGCCAACATGCCTGACAGAAAGGCGTTGATTCATCTTGTGGGCATACTGTCCAACATTAATGCCATCAGCGGCCTTAAAGTTAGAACTAATTTTACACCATACCATTTATATGGACGTCGTCAAAATGAAGGCAGCAGCAGCACCAATCGTGCGTAGCGAATACATACATACATACAATATATGTTTACTTATATATAATCACGCCTGTATCCCAGGGTTAGGCAGGCTTGGCAAAAAGGGGTTGAAAAAAAATTTAAATTGTGACATTGCAGTGACAGGTTGCCCGCCTCTTGCCTATGACTTCGAAAAAAAAAATACGTTTATTACCATAACAAAAGAAGGGGGTGGTGAAATTCTTAACCCGTCACCACACGGGCAAAAACTTAAGAATGCAAACACTTAGTTCCTCCTTGAATTTACTTAATTGCAAAGCTCATGATAGCCTGGTGTCAGTTTTGGCGTCTCACTCATCCCAGGATTTACAGGATTACACGTAAGTACAAAGCGGAGGCTCTATTGAGATTAATCTGATTTCCTTGCAATGTTTTCCTTCACCGATAAGCGACTGGCAAATAAAATGGCATTTCGTACGTTCCGAAAACAGTTATTTGTTTTACAAGGGGGCAAAGTTGTTGTTTAACCGCACGTGCCAATATTGATACCTGAGCAAGCGAAAGATTCTAATATTGAACCGCGAGCGCAGCAAGTGGTCCAAAAAGTGCAATATTGAGCGTTCAATTCAAGGCACGAAGGTTAAACAAACTTTGCCACCGAGTGAAACACAAAATTCTTCACCACACCAACACGAACAAATTTCTAACTATAAAACATCAAACTAAATCAAATCCTTCGATTAATTCAATATTTATGATTCAAAATCATCATTTATAGGTAATTCTACTAGCCAGCTTAAGAGATCAGGTTAAAATTTGTATGAAATTACTTTGCACTCTTGTGGATAAAATGCAATTTTGCTATCTGTTTTCGAATAGCAAAGTAAGTCATTACCAGTCGGTGTGGTGAAAATTCGCTTGTAAGTAGCTAAGTAAGATCCGTTTGAAGCTATGGTTTCCACGATTGAAAGTCGCTCGCTGTTACCGCCATGCCATACCACCGGGACATCTCTCGCATAGGTATATTATTTAAAATAATCATATATTTTTCCGTCAGATACATTTTAGGAAGAAGAATTATGACTGCACCTTTCTGGTTTCCTTACTCAACTAAATACATGGTATATGTATAGAAATACCTTGCCAATGACCATTCAAATATATCTCCAGAAGCTTAGCCGAATTCCTAAACAACCTCTTTTCGGAGGACACAAGATACTAACCATAATGGATTACTTGTGTGTACAAGCCTAATAGGATTAAGTTACACATATGTACATATCTGTGGCCTTAGTGAAAAGGGTACAAGTCTCGCGCACCTCAAGTGCAAAACGGCATAAGTGTTATCCACAACTTAGAACCTTTTACAGCTGAGGTGCGCGAGACTTGTAGCCTTTTTACTAGGGATGGATTTAGATGTTAGGCCATCTGAATTATCTCAACACATATGTCGAACAATTATTGATTAATCGTAAGTCATGTACTTTTGCTTAGCGCATCTGTGCTTACATCTAGTACTTGTTGTTTAAAATCAACTAGAAAATTATGGGTAACGTATCTCATCCTGAAGGATGTAACATGAGAATGCTTCAAACAAAGAAATATTCGATTATTTTTTCGCAACGATCCCTACTTCTGATATGTTACGACATATCAAGGTAAAGATAATATTTCAAACGACAAATATCAAATTAAATGTTTATTTAACAACATATTCAAGATTACATAAATATTCAAAATGTCACCAACCTTACTAGAAGACGTCTCGTTCCGAAGTGTCAACTGTCAACCGTGACTGACTGGTTGTGACGTAGCCATTCGTTCACTATGACATTAGCTAGCAAAGTATTGCCAGTGCAAATAATAAACGTCACGTTACAGTATGTAGAACCTGAATATTTGGACTGAGTTTAGTCATTGAGTGGTCAAAGGCGACTTTTATATTAACCTAAAAAAAAGTATTGACCAGCTCAAGTTTGACTTACATCTAACACCTCTACGCATAATGAGATCAGATAAAAGTGATAAATAGTTTAAAAATATGTTAACACCACCATTTTCCCCTTCTGAAAGGGTTGAAATCCACACTCCGGACGCACGAGAAGCCTTAAGGATGGCCGTCATCAATCTAAGGCCCCCATTTTGTTTTATCCGAGACATCGATTACGGTAACTCGAGGAATCTTGATGAATCGATTGACATGACACGGGTTCGTTAAAGTGGATATATTATGTAGTTGTAGACTTGCGGAATGTATATACAGGTGATTGGAAGCCAGTTGCATCAACCGCATTTGACAGACGCGTCAATGTCACGCAACAGAGGTATAGAGGTATAGAACTTCCCGTATTATATTTAGCGAACGCTTTAATGGTGACAGACGGTTTGATGCAACCAACACCCTAAGTTGTTGGCCATTTTGATTGGGTAGAAAATGATGAAAAACATAAAAAAGACATCCTATAGGAGTGCAAAATAATGTGGTAAACCTTATCGCGTTGGTACGCCCCTATCGCTCATAAAAATAGTGCAAAAAGGACGGACGAACATGGGACCAACATGATACGTTTTATCTTGCGTGGTGGGTAACACCACCTGCCTGGCTGGTTGCAAACGCTGACAAAAAATCATTCCACGTGATCTTCCATACTAATATATTTATTTCGTGTTGTTTTTTGGCATTATTTAAAAATAAAATAAATAAATATGGGGGACACCTTACACAGATCAACTTAGCCCCAAACTAAGCAAAGCTTGTACTATGGGTGCTAAGCGACGATATACATACTTAAATAGATAAATACATACTTATATACATAGAAAACATCCGTGACTCAGGAACAAATAACTGTGCTCATCACACAAATAAATGCCCTTAACGGGATTCTAACCCAGGACCGTGGCTCAGCAGGCAGGGTCACTACCGACTGAGCCAGACCGATCGTCAAATCTAGTGTAAATAAATAAAATAATATTGTCATCATACGAGGCAACTGTAGAAAAAACCACGTGAATTATTCTTTCTTTTATCGAGTTAGCGGAGAATCTGAAATGTGATTGTAACTATCACGTAACGAATTACAAAAATGGGCAGCCACATTAATGTTTTTTCAGATTAAAGGAAATGCTTTTGTTGTTATTCGCTTTTGTTATAAGAAAAAGGTCATTAGTTCATCGTAATTAAATTCTTACGTCATCATGAAACGTAAAAATATCTCCACTTTTATATATTTCATATTTAATAAGTGTAGGTCTTCGAGATACATTTGGATTTTTTTTTATACTACATCGGTTTCAAACACGCATACGGTCCGCCTGATGAAAAGCGATCACCGTAACCTATGGGAGCCTGCAACTCTGACATTCGCGTTGCTAACACATTAGAAACTTATACACTCCCTTTTGCTGTGATAAGTACACAGCAAAAAGGAGTGTACAAGTTCTAAGGAGGGTTCGGGTTGCCGACGACTCAAAAGACAATAGACGGAACAAATTAGTTCCTTCCGTCACCAGCACACCGCACCTTCGTTGAGCTCTGGGAGCCTTACCGGCAGTAACACAACACTATACAGATAGAAGTGACCATTCATGCATAGAAATTTCAACTTTCCTCTCTCTGCATCGGACTGTACAGACATAACTGATGTCGTTGCCAAACTCAGTATATTATGGGGTGTAGGAGGTATTTAAGTCTTGGATAATTAATAGCGAATATGAAGATGGTGATAATGAACATTGACCTCTGTTTGTACGTATACCGCTACTCATAGATTATTTGCTCAGAATCTGCTGGAGATTGTCGGGGGACACTAAAAACTTGCAAATAAAGTCATTAGTAGGTGCCACTCTTGGCAAATAAGGGGTTGAAAGAAAACGAAACTGTGGCATTGCAGTGACAGGTTGCCAGCCTCTCGCCTACGCCACAATTTAACCCATAGCCCATAGTCGCCTTCTACGACACCCACGGGATGAAAGGGGGTGGTGAAATTCTTAACCCGTCACCACACAGTTTGTTATACTTATTATTTTCTATCTGAATAATATTTGACATACTATTAAGTATAGGTATATAATTATAACCAGGCAACTAAAATATTAAATGGGAAGTTAAGTCGGGCATACATTAATATAATTTGGCTGTGTATTAATATTGTGGCGATAAAAAAAAATATCAGCCTCAAATATTAAGCATCATATTATTGAAAACATGGCAGCAAATTCGAGCGACCAAAATTTTCCCTGAGAAACTTTAAACAATACTTTGGCGACTAAAATAATATTTGGCACCTAGTATTGTAAACCTCTCATTTGCAACAAATGACGCATTTACCTTAGTCAGTAGGTACCTTACACCGTACCGCACAGTCAGTACCGTACTCGTATATCAACATAATTATTTACTCACTCCTGTCAAATAGAACATATTGCGTCAAAATAAATGAGAAAATCCAAAGATGTAAATAAAGATTTTCCATTTATAGATAAATCCAAAGATTGGTACTGACATAAAATAATTTATACTAGAATTTTCGAAATGTGCAAGTTAAATATGGAAATAAGAAAGCTACCATGACTTATTACATTAAGATATGATTAATTACACGATGTTTGCAACTACCTACCTCAATTAACAAATGTTCCACACATTCACTAAATTGTAATTGATTTCTCAACCGTCATTCTCATTCAGAATCTTATGACTAAAACGTGAAGACTGAATTTTATCTGACGATACCGAGTTCGATTTTAGTATTAAGGGTTGTAACAGGGCAACGGGCCTAGCCGAATGAAAACCGTTGACGGACATTTTCGCGAGAACAATATTTTTTTAAAGGTAGGTAAATTTTATGTTATTCCTACTCAGAATCATGAGCCCTCTCGATCTAGGACAAAAACGAGAGACAAAAAATGGTCCCAAAATTTTCTATTATTTTGCATACCTACCTACTTTCCACTTTGTAAACGCCGTACAAACTGTTTAAAATATGGTATCGAAGTGGAAAAAATAACTTTGGGACGCTTTTTTAACTAGTAGGATCGAAAGGGCTGGTGATTCTGAGTATGAAAAACATTACATTTAGGTATTCTAGAAAAAAAAATTTTTTGAATCTTTTTTCGCGAATATGTCCGCCGATACCAATACGGAAGAGCGATGAAGACAGATAGCTACGAAAACGATATTATCGTGAGAGTTTGTGCATACCCAGCTCCGAGTCCATGCGCGTCTGATTAATGATTAAATGATTAAATCACACCACGCATCATTTGCCGCGATCAATCATTGTTGATATCGCGGCTTACGGGACATTTATTAAGATTAGGTCTTCATAATGGATTTTGGGGCTAAACACATAATGGCAGGATTTACTTAAGGTCATTCATCATTTTATATTTCATATAATTTTTGTAAAAAGGGTTTGTAGACCTAAGACCTTAAGGTGTCTTAAGGTTATTGAAAAACGTAATCTAGCTTTTAAATAGCGGTTTTAAAAATACAGTTTAAAGGAAATACCATTTTAATTATGTCTGCATAATCATAATATAAACTGTATATTATAATCATTGTATACGGTAGAGTGTTCAGTTGATACGGAATTTAATCACTTAAACCTAAATAGTAAAGAAACTGTTGGTGTTTTCGAAAAGATTTAGGTAAGTAAGTATCCTAGTTGTAAATAAATAAATAAATAAATAAATAACACAGATCAACATGGCCCCAAACTAAGCAAAGCTTGTACTATGGGTGCTAAGCGACAATATACATACTTAAATATATAAATACATACTTATGTACATAGAAAACATCCAGGACTCAGAAACAAATATATGTGCTCATCACACAAATAAATGCCCTTACCGGAATTCGAACCCAGGACCGCGGTTTAGCAGGCAGGGTCTCTACCGACTGGTTGGTATGGTTTCGGGAATGAAAAGATGGACTCTGGCGTTAAAGTTTTTGACGGATTTTTCTAAATATAAAATGAAGATCTGAAATTATTAAAGATTAGAAAATACTTGTCGTATTTTCATGAAAAAAATGGTCTTTTCCCCTCACTAGCTCAGAAACACGTGTTTTGTCCTTTAATACCAGCGGGTAAAAACGCATTTTATCCACTAGTGGGTAAAGTAATTTGCCCTTGAATAAAGTCAAATTAACTGCTTTAAAATTGATAAAAGTAAGTGAATCTAGTAATAAAGATGATTTACCACCTGTGGAACTACTGGAAGCAGTAATAAACGCATTTTTTGCGTTGTAGTTTCCTCGCTATAGTGAGGGGAAAAGTTTTGTGTTACATTCGGGTGCAAATGTATTTTTCTCAAACATGCAATGAAATATTGTCTTTACGTTCCTTAAAATGGGCTGGGAAGTATCGCTTTTTGGGCGCAACAACTCGAGAGGACTGTAAAGGGATTTCATATTATTTTTTAGGCCTAGGCCTGCAAAGTAACTTTTTTTTATAAAATATTGTCCTTTAGAGCATTTTTTTTTATTTCATTGTATGTTTCAGAAAAGCACTATACATGCCTGAAAACTATACAGGCGTGAAAACGGATTCCCGGCCTCGTATCCCTATCCGGCCTCGCTATACCCACTTGGCCGGAAATCCTCATTTTCCCGGCCTCTGATGTAATGTACTATTACTTCTCGTGTGTTAAAAAACTCGCAAGTTCAGGATTCTATACTCGCTTCGCTCGTGGTTCAACTATAGAATCCTTTCACTTGCCCGTTTTTCAATTCCACACTCTGTGTTAAAATACAACTTTGCCCCCTTGTATAACAAATAACTATTAATACATTATTTTTCCTCTGATAATATGTTAAACAAATATGTAGCTCCAGCTAAGTACGTTATTATAATTTCACCAATTTTTAAACGCAATTTGGTGATAAAACGACGTGTCTTCTTTGGGGCTTCATGAAAGAATCTGCTCTAAAATTAAAGTCACCGCTGATTGTATTGTGTTGTCATTATACCCACGCTTTCCTTTCTGGCCGGGATATAATTTAATTAAGTTCCTCAGACGTAGCCTCGGACCAGGTTGTATAGAGATTCTGTCTAAAAATAACTAAAACATCAGGAACAATGACCTAGGATAATTCATATTTTAATATAAATTATGAACAATATTATGAAATAAAAGGAAACGGATTAAATCGCGTATAATGAATTTACAATTCATCCCGAAGTTTCGAACACTTTACAGCGTTCGTGGTCCACGGGTGACAGAACAATATTTCATTTTCATTGGCCATTGCATACAAACATTATAAAATGTTACATAAATGTATAGTTATCATAGAATTATGATCATAGGTCTGTATGCCCCCCTTTTTCTCCGTGAAGAAAAAGGACGGCATGTTGCCTATGATCGAAACATATGATAGTGAACTATCGGCCTAAGATAAGAAGGAACCATGAAGGACCAACAGACAGCGTCACAGTTGTAGAAATTACAACAAAATAAATCTACTGATTTATTTTGTTGTAATTTCTACAGAATGACAAATGAAATGCGTAGTAAAAACGTCAAATTCGTTCATCAATTTTTAACCTCCAACGCAAAAACAAGGCAGACAGACAGACACGTCAAAATTACAACATCCCGTATGTTGTAATTTTGACGTGTCTGTCTGTCTGCCTGTGTGTGTCTGTGTTATTTGATGAAAATTGGTCCACTATGTCGGGTTTTTTTTTTTCAAAATTTAAATTTTGGTCCTACTTATACGTATATATATATATATATATATATAGCGCCAAAGATCACTTCATCGCTGGTTCTAAACAAAAAGCGTGGACACAGGCTATTTGCCGGCCTTGAACCTTCGTTCCAGCCCTGGCATTGACAAATGGATCTTCGGAAACAATGCCCGGCAAATGCTTTCACGCCATAAGTGCATAGGCTTTGTAGTATAAAACAATGAGGTAATGAAGTTGGAGCTGAATGTCCGCCGGGCCTTATCCTCATGAGGTGGGAAAAGCTATGTTTTAGGGACATGTTTTAAACAATTGGTTGCCGACGACATTACAATGAATATGTATCGTGATAGGCAGACAGGTATTCGGCAATGAATGGGTTAAACAAATCGGGCATCCTATCATGTGTAAAGGGTCTTACCACCACACCAACTGGTAAAGAATCTCTTGGTACTTGAAAAACAAATGACAAAGTCGCACTTTATTCACAAAAGTGAAAAGTGAAAAAAGAAATCATACCAACTCGATGCCCAAAGGTGGTTGGTTTAAATCATGATTTTGAATTGACTACTTGACTCTTTTTTAAAGTCTGTCTTATAAATGATTAAGTAATGTCCAATTAACCAAAATAAAATATTATCATATTTTATTATGACCTAAAACAGCAAAAAATATTTTAAAAGTATACTTTTCGTAATCAGGCGAAAAGAACACTGTCATGTAAATCTATAGAATATCTGTGCATCAGGTACTAGGGGAGCGCTGGGTTAAATGTTACCGGGGTAAGATGTTCCGATTGATGTTAGATTTTTACCTGAATTTGTTCGATTTTTACCTCCTCAAAAGAAGCTTCATCTGCCCTGTTAATGGTCATGACACACTTTTTCTTTTAAAATGAATTACCCACCATCTACCTGACATCCTATTTCATTGCACAGTGACCAATAACATGTAGACACTTATTCACCTTACACCCTTGAAATAAGGAGCAAATGTGTATAGAGGTTTATGGTTGGTAGTGTGAGATGGTGTTGACAAGGATGACACGTATATTGTCTCCAGACGGTCGTTTATCAGTGACAGCGGCCGGTCGGCTGACCCTTTCATTAATGCGGTTAGACATACGGGTGTGAAGAGTGGAGAGCTATTTAATTAAATAGGTATTAATTTAAATTTGACTTCTTTATAATATTCCCGACTGGTCATCCAAAATATCGTTGGGCGGATAGAGTGGAGGTAGACTTCCGTGAGCTCGGCGTCGGCAAAAGCTGGCGCGATACCACTCAAGACCAAGCAGAGTGGCATGCTATTGTGTCAAAACTCATTTTGGGTTATCCCAAGTAAATATTTTGTATAATATTCACGACGAAAGTAAAAATTTAGTGAGTCATAACCATCACTCAAAACTCACTGCCAGAATCTTTGTACCGTTATCCTCAGCCCTTGTAAACGATCCTAGTTTTTTCCCGCTGGGTTTCCAGACCTCAATAAAGCAAATGACGGACGTGACAGTATCTCCCCCTACCCGTCCTTGTCTTACTGTATTAATAAGAGTGGGACGGTAGTCTATCTCGCGGGCGAGATATTGTCGCTGCCATCATGTGCTTGCCCTGCAGGAGCTATTTACGCGGAACTGCTTCGTAAATATTCACATGTATTGTAATTCAGCCGTATGTAAAAAAAAAAATATTTTAATGTCGTACTTGTTATCCATAGATCCCATAATTATGTCCCCTAAATACCACAGCAGTACCACAAACATTTCAAGGGCACGTCGACGATAATGGCGCCTATCGCCCTTCCTCCCCTAATGATGCCTTATTTATGTCGCTGAATTATATTTAATGGTTCCATTTTATCTCTTACAACCATTTTATGAATACTTAAGGTCAGCAATGGCAATTACAAATATGGGGTGAATGTAACTAGAAAGTCGAGGTAAGGCAAAAGTACCAGTAGGGGAGACCGGGGCTAGTTGACTATAGGGTAGGTTGACTAACTATTAAAAAATTGTGCCAAAAATTAAACTTGAGCCAACCAGTGATACGATATGAGGTACGAGAGGCTCCAGTGATTGAGCGGGGGGAGGTGACGGACTTTCGTGTCGTTTTTGACTCAATTTTTTAAAAGTTAATCAACCTCTAGATATAGAAACACACTTGTGTTTCTATACTGATGATGTGTACTTACACATCATCTGATATATTTTATTATTTAAATTATAAAAATTGAATATTTTGGCCTAATATCAAAATTAATTTAATGTTTAGTTGACAACTTCTACCTACCAGCAGTTCTCTTTGCTAAACTCACTCACTGTTTACTTTGCTGAGTCACTGTCACTACACTTCAACTGAGAATGGAGCAATCAGCCAAACAGTCCATCGTAGAGATGACTGCGGCCTTCAATACAAGGATGGCGGAGTTTCAAGGACAGTTGGATAAAGCTAACTCAGGGAGTCCCACCGTCGCTTCTATCGCCGCTCAGTTCGAGGCCTTCCGAACGCTTACACTCAAATCCTTGGAGACCCTTCAGCAACAGATGGAGCTAATCAGTCTGCAGGTTGATAATCTAGAGATGCGGTCAAGAAGGAAGATTCTCCTCTTTCATGGTGTTGCTGAGGAAGATGGTGAAGATACTTCAGCGAGAATTGTGGGATTGCTGAGGTCTCACTTGAAGAGCGAGCTGACAACTGATGACGTTTCCAGGAGTCATCGCTTGGGGCGTCCTCGTAAAAACCAGACCAGATGTGTATTGGTGAAGTTTCGTGACATCTCTAGTCGCAACAATGTATGGTTTGCCAAAACAGGCTTAAAAGGAACGGGCGTGATAGTGTCAGAGTTCTTGACAAAACCCCGACACGATGTCTTCATGGCGGCTCGTGAACGACTTGGTGTTCGCAGTTGTTTTACTCGCGACGGCAGTGTTTATGTTCAAGTTAAGGAAGGTGAACGCCGCTGCGTGTCGTCACTCGCTGAACTCGACTCAATCATGCCTGCGCCGGCGGTCGAACCTGCCGCTTGTACAGCCTCGGGGTCTGGCCTGGCTGCTAGCAAGCCAGACAAAAGGGGGAAGCGGCAGGCTACTATTAAACCCCGTGCTTAGTTATAGTTGTAGTGCATGCAATAACTTAATTCTTCCTTTCTATTCCTACTCTTATTTTTGCCCGTGTAATATCTTTTGTGCGTATTACTCTTAATTACCCTCTTCTTTCAACTTTGAACTTACTTTTTTCACAACTTTTAACTGCGGTCGGTTAATATTTTAGTTTTATATGGTCACCGTGTTGTTTTTTATTCGTACTGACAGTTATGACTAATGTCACAAGTGACACATGACATGTATTTTATTCAGTGTTGCTACTTTCAAAATTGCATTTCGTTGCTCATTTTTTATGTTTTACTGCTTAACATTCAGTTCTGCTGGCAGGTAGCCGGAAACAATTTTAGTACATATCTTAGTTTTATATATTTTTAATTACATTTGTAAATACTTATTTATATTGTATATTTTTATTTATAAATGGCAAATTTTAACGATTCTGGTGAATTTAATGATTTTTTTTCTGCTTCATCTGATTCTGATAGCTTTCATAGTCTCCCGCCTTCTCTTCGTGACTTACTTGACCAACAACTTTCTGATGTTCCCAAAAATTTTAATGTAGCGCACATAAATGCTCAAAGTATTCCCGCTCACTTTACTGATTTTTTATTAACTTTTGAACTAAGTCGTTTTGACGCTATTTTAATCTCCGAGACTTGGCTCAAGCCTTGCATGCCTTCTACTTCGTACTCGTTGCCCGGGTTTTGTTTAATTCGCAACGATCGCTCTGGCAGGGGAGGTGGGGGTGTTGCGATCTATCTCCGTTCTGATATTCCGTATTCTATTTTAAATGTGTCCCATCAATCCCCCTCTTCTGACACAGCTGAGTATTTATTTCTAGAGCTAAGTCTGTCTCACTCTAAAGTCCTTTTAGGTGTATTTTACTCTCCCTCTGTAACAGACCGACCTCTACAGTCAATAATTTAACGTTTTAATTCAGTTAGATAATTTAACTTGTCAATATTGAATTTCGCGCGTTATCTTGGGATTGTAGACGTGACGCTCAATTGAACGCCATCTATGAATGGTGTAGGGAACTATTAGGTCGATTCGTTTTGATTCATTATTTGCTACCCTGCGGAATTTACGTAAACATTTAAAATAAATTATTTAATCTAATCTTTGTTCAACAAAATAATTACTGATCTGAAAATATTGGACATTTCTGTTTTACCGACCTTCTTATTAAAGTTATGCCGGGAGATCGATTAAAATGCGCGGGAACTATAACCACCAATCATATGTTAGCGTCGAAGATATTAACCAATCAGGACGCGGTATTTTGATAGGACCTATTAGGAATTGGTAGGAACTACGGGGAGCAACCGAGGTGATAAGATGGATGACACGGGGGAGTTAGGGGCTTTTTTTTCCGTCGGCAGAGCGTCGAGACAGTAGGGAATTCTGTGAGTGTTAGTTTGTAAGGAAAACGTGTAATAAGCTTGTTCACAGATACGAGGTCTAGCATCCGCCATCAGAAGATTCAAAGGATGAAGAAAACCAACGGCTGTGATGGGCGAGACATTGCATGCGGCATGTCGTGGCAAACTGAGCGTTGGCGCGAAAGACAGCATCATGCCGCCATGAGGTTTCAAAAGAGCTACGTTTCACTGGTTCCGCCGGGGTTACTGTGAGTGTTCAGGTTCCTTATCTATTTCCTTTACAGCACACCATCTGTAAGATCTGGGTCACTGTTGAATAGTCTGCAGCCATGTCGGTTGAAATGTAAGTTACATAGTTAACTATGGGCGTAAATATCTACGTGCTACCTATTATCTTCGTGAGGAATTCCAAAGACAGCGTGGCTATCGAGGCAGCTTCCACAACGACTACTTATCATTAGCGTCATGATTACTGTGAGTATTCAGTATTATTAAACCTGAAGGCATGCTGACCGAGACACGTCATATAGTCCTAACATGGGCGCGAGTATCTAATTGCTATCGCCTTGTGAGGGAGACTAGGACAGAGCTTGTGTCAAAGATAGACGGCACATGGTTGGGGCTTCTACATTCACGTGGGCGAGTGGAGCCACGTAAGTCTACCTACTTCGAGGTGGACGTGACATTGGATAACACTGGCATGGTACGTTAATTTAAATATTGAGTTGTTGGTTGTTAATCAACTTTGTGCACATCCATAGGTTATAGTGACCGCGTATTTATTAGTAGGATTGTATTTGGTTTGATATAGTTCGTCATAGCATAAACAAAACATAATGGGCGTAGTGAAAACAGAACGTAATATTTGTCTTGAATGAATGGCGGGTAGTTCCATAGGTCACGTTAGCTTATACCTTGTATTTTGCAATAAATTAAATCTTGTTGATTGTTTTAGTTTGCCAGCTATGCTATAACGTTCGAAGTGAATATTCTCAGTTTAGTTTGATTTTTTAACAGTGTAACGGATACTTGTTTGTGTTTTGACGATTTATAAATAATATACGTGGGTCGGAGTTCGGGAACGATTATGAAGAGTGAACGTATTATTGGGTTAGTGCGTACAATCGGAGTTGAAAGTAAGTCTCAAAGTCATCATTATCCTCCTTGCGTTATCTCGGCATTTGCCACGGCTCATGGGAGCTTGGGGTCCGCTTTGACAATTAATCCCAAGATTTGGCGTAGGCACTAGTTTCACGGAAGTAAGTTTCAACGTCATCATTATCCTCTTTGCGTTATCTCGGCATTTGCCACGGCTCATGGGAGCTTGGGGTCCGCTTTGACAACTAATCCCAAGATTTGGCGTAGTCACTAGTTTCACGGAAGTAAGTTTCAACGTCATCATTATCCTCCTTGCGTTATCTCGGCATTTGCCACGGCTCATGGGAGCTTGGGGTCCGCTTTGACAACTAATCCCAAGATTTAGCGTAGGCACTAGTTTCACGGAGTAAGTTTAAACGTCATCATTATCCTCCTTGCGTTATCTCGGCATTTGCTACGGCTCATGGGAACTTGGGGTCCGCTTTGACAACTAATCCCAAGATTTGGCGTAGGCACTGGTTTCACGGAAGTAAGTCTCAAAGTATGTATGTTTATAGTAATCTGTCCCTTATACGCGTAGAAGCTGTAGAGGAATAGTACTATCATAAAAACCGGTCATGTATTTGCAACCTTTTTAGTATTACTAGCGATATGATTACCCGCGTGATTTTGTAATATTTACCAGGGTTTGTAGAAGTAAATTGCAATCATGTGTGTGTTATATTTGGTAATATGTTGTAGAGTAGGTGTCTATATAGTTACGTGTACAGATATGGTAGAAGTAGATAGTCTATAAATAGCGGCAGTATGCTTGCAGCCTTCTGGTGCTACTAGTGATTTGTTTATCTGCGTGATTTTTATAATGGTTACGACATAATTATTACATTCAATTTGATTATAGAACTGAGTAGTGTATGTATGGTTTTCGGTGGTTTACTTAAATTGTAGATGTGTCCGATAAAGTTTTAGGTAGCGTTAAGTTGTTTCATTCAAACGTCCATAAATTTATCAAGTAGTTACTTTAATCGTAATATCACCTAATATAAATAAACGTAAATAAATAGTACCTATAGGATTTGAAATAAACGGACGTTGTAGGTAATTGCAATCCTTTATTTACTATATTATTTAAATTGTTTATTTCTCAAATTCTCGGTCCATGGGCGAGGAGAATCGACGAGCACATCTGTCAGCGGATTACAAGTTCTCCATTCTACCAGTGTATCGAGAGGCCTTGAGGACCCTTCTACATGGACATGCGAGTCTACATGGATGTTCCTGGGTGCTCCAGCCTGCGTCACGTTATCGTCCTCTTGGGCCGACTACAAAATACATCAGACCAAGGTGCTCCCCGTCGGCATCTAGCCAAGGCGCCGTGACTAGGACGTGTAAATGCAAAATGGAGTATTACCGAAGACAATACAAACGGTGCGTTGGTTCTGAATTGATATTTCTCGTAATCATAATTGATTGATTTCATATTTTGTGTAAAATTTGACATACTCCCCTAGGTCGTCATACTGAGCATAATCTAAGCCTGGATCGTGCTGTAAACGGTAATTTATTATTTATTTAATTAAGAGAAGTAATTTAATATTGATGTCCCATTTATGGTATGATTATAATTTATAATTAAATATCGAAATGATGATCACTCTAGGGTGTAAAGGTAATGCCCATATTCTTAACCATCTTATTACATTGTGCAGTATTTATAGGTTTCACGTTTTATTTTAATCGGAACTATCAAACTAAACTAATAAAATAAAATAAATAAATAGATATTATGGTACACTTTTACAGATTAGTCCTGCTAGGTCGAAGGATTGTCTTGTGGGAACTCAGACAATGACTTATATATAAAATATAAATACTTACATACATAGAAAATATCCCTGACTCAGGAACAAATATTTAGATATGTTATAAACACAATTTTATTTCTATTTCCGGTTCACGAGCGGTTGCGGGTGCGAGCCTGATGCCATCGGCGACATGCAGAGCTTTACTACGGCGCTACGATAGGCCTCCTCTGCCACGACGGGCGTCAGACGCAAGTTTCTTTACAACGAGCTACGCGTGAGCCACTCCGTCTTCATCGTCATGAACCGTGAGATCTTCGGACAGCGGCCGTCAACCCTGACGCTATAGTCTATGCGGCGACCTAGATGATTTACTTGCGTAGAATGTAACTATACCGCGTGTTCCGAGATTTTAGGCGGGGTAGTTTTGACGTTAGGTACGTTTTATTTACTTAAATGATTAGATTGATTGCGGCATATTTGTTTAAGATTAAGACACGTGTTAAGCATATTTGTATATTTCCATTATTGCGGTTCAGCCACACACGTATTTATTAATGATAATTATTGATTTACATGTCTAGTCATTGACTGTGAAAGTAGACGTTTCTCATGACAAATGAAGTTATTCCTGACTCTATTATTGATATTGCGAGACCCTTTGATTATCTGGTAAAGCCATCTGTTTGATAATTAATAATATTTGACACCTACTTAATGATCATGATAACGTATTCATTTTAGATGTAAGATGTTAGGTACCATATAGTTATGTAGGCGTTTATCCAATATATTTCGTATCCAAGTTCTAATATAGCAATTCACATTTATTTCACTATAAGAACAATATTCAAATACACACGAGTACATACATAGCTTCAAGCTATCCATATATCTATATTTCGCACACGTTAATTCAGCTTTGGCTGGTTGCGAATCATGAATCATTTGCAGTGCATTACAATGACATTGCTAAGGTGTAATGTTATATTTATTATTAACGCATCATTCATTAAACAGATTGGCATAGATATTTATGGTCTTACGTAAAATTCAATTTCGAGTCAGCATGATTCGCAAACAGCTATTATGCTATGAAATTCAGGAGTCATGAAATGCTATTGTGGGTGTGATATTCGATCATTCGAATTTTATACGTACCCAATTCACGTGTCATATTGAATCGTCATTTGACTGAGACTATATTTAATACATATTTAATATAATTTTAGTACGCCCGATACGTCCATTCGAAAAGTATATTATATTTATTTACTAACTAATTTGTAGTTGTTGAAACCGGTCACAGTGGCTTTATTAAACACGTGGCTGTTTTAACAATGAGGTATTTTAGTCGTTATTGGAATTGTCCTTAAGTTGATTTATTCCAGCAATGACAAGGTTTTGAGATTACCCATATTTAATTATTTGAATGTCGCTAAGCAACGGTTTTCATCCACGTTGATGGAATACGTCATGTGTTTTATTATAGGGCCCGTCCTAGATGTCTAATAAATGGTCAAACCTTTGGTCTGTCCTCACAGGTATATCCTGTGTATGTGTGTGTTATTAGGGGTGTCAAGTACATTGTTTGTGTAAATTTAATATTCATACAAAACGTATACATGGCGCTCCCCTCTAGGGACATGTTCCCGCTGAGGGACATGCTACGAGTGTCAGTATTGCTGCTCATCGGGATGTGGCGAGATCCGTATTAATGACGGCTATGTCTTTCCAGATCCTTCTGAGACGTTTATTGTCCTCACAGGACGAGAAGTTTGGGTATTTCATTTGCTGGTATAAGCTAGCTTGTATTGGAGTCAATGTAATACTCAAATGATTGGTGGTCTGTTTATCTTAAATTTTATTAGACAACTAAACGACATTGAGGATTGCTTCGGTATGACTCGGTGTTGGGGACAACCAACCGTGTTTTATTTAGTATGATTCAATATGGATTTAAACCGTATTTTACACACTTAGCTTTTCTTATTTTAATGGGTAAAGGTAACAGATTCTTATTCAACTGGCATAATTTAATAAACAGTTATATTGCGCGATGTTACAGTTGATAATATAATGAAATGGCTGATCTCATGATATCAAGGGCAACGCTTATATTATTGTCTTGTTTATGATCGTTCATGGGTGCTCATGTCACATACTTATTTACTTATTTGGTCCCAGTTTCAGTACTCGATAGTCTGAACCTTGCGTGAAATATTCCATGTAGGCGACGGGTCTACGGTATTGCAGACGGTGCGGGTCCAAGTGACTATAATACCATACGTATGGATACTTTCACGTAATAGGGACTTGCGGCTCCGACATATTAACAGCACCCATAGTAACGATATATGCATGATAATTTTATGAGATCTCAAGGTTTGCTTAAAGTTGACTGCAACCAGCTATTTTATATAACGATATAAGTTTATTTTAATATAGTCGTGATAAGCCAGATTTATCCATCGATTTTATGGATTTTATGACATATTTGTGTTATTGATACTTCAATCAAAATAAACACTAATCTATTTTATATATTAGCTGAAGAATATTTCAGTGCAATATATTTTAGAAGTATATAAATCTGAGTCCATCTGGTTTTAATTAAGTTATACTTTCATTCGCGTAATGTTTCAATGATACCATAATGAAATGGCTGATCTCATGATATCAAGGGCAACGCTTATATCATTGTCTTGTTTATGAACGTTCATGGGCACTCATGTCATATATCATACTTTTATGTCCCGGTTTCAGTACTTGATAGTCTGAACCTTGCGTGAAGTATTCCATGTAGGCGACGGGTCTACGGTATTGCAGACGGTGCGAGTCCGAGTGACTATAATACCATGCGTATGGATACGTTCACGCTAGGGACTTGCGGCTAGACATATTCGTAATGCCCATGAACGACTTATGCATGATAATTTTATGAGATTTCAAAGCTTGCCTTAACGTTGACTGCAACCAGCTATTTTATTTTAAGATATAAATATTCGTTGGCCTAATCGTGATGAGCCAGATTTATTCGTCGATCGTATCGACATTATAACATACTTATATGTTATTCAACTTCAACCTCAACAATGCTAACATATTTTATGTATTATCTGCATAATTTTACCTAATTTAATTGAATTATTTCCCAGTTGGTCTTCCCAGGTTAATCATTTAATATCTTCATGGTTTTCTTATCATAATATCTCCCACAATAGCATTTTATAAGATTTTAGTTTCGTTGATTATGCCATATAGTTAGGAGTATAGAATTATACATTTGTCTGTAATTAATAATTAATTAAGTCACCTCTAGGATACGTATAATGCTTGTTAGAACATATCACTGTTTATATCGCTAGCATGTCTCACACCTCAGGAGCTTTGGTTACTAGTTGCCATAACGTAGTCCATATTACCCTAGATGATTTTGCCATATATTGTTTGTGTATTTTAATATGCTTTACTTCTTTATCCGTAACATATTTTATTATGCTTGTGTACAGGTTAAACTTGGGCAGTCAGGTTTTTGTTTCCGTCTACTTTTCCTGACGTAGGGACTTGGCCCTAGTAATGAAGGCGGTGTATTCAAATAGGTCCTAATCAGACTAAATTGAATACAGAGTTATAGTAATTATTTTCTGACAAAAATATAAATGATTATAAATACAATAAATCGAAATGTTTTAGTATCCAATCTTTTGTTTATTTTATACTCCATCCTCGTAGCTTTCACCCTCGTAGCTTATATACCTAATTAATATAATTTTAACTTTGAATTAATGGTAAGTATTAAAGGTTGAGTAGAGTCAATAATTTTATTGAAGTAGCTTTCTATTAGTTCTTTGAGCTTACCCTGGGTAAGACGTTACACCTCCCTTCACGTTAACTATTTCTCTTCTTTTGAAAAGCTTCTTGAAGATTTGATGCCATCGTATACCCATCATATCGTTATGGGGGATTTTAATACATGCCTTCTGAAAAATGACTTCCGATCCAAGTCTCTTAAATCCCTTGCTGAAGCTTGCAACTTGTCCATTCTGCCATCAGGTCCGACGCACTTTTTTCCTAACTGTTCTCCGTCGCTTCTCGACCTTACTTTTGTTTCGTCTATGGATCATGTTGAAAGATTTAGCCAGTACCCGGCGGATGCTTTTTCATATCATCATCTGCTTTTTTTGTCGTACAAAATCCGTCCCCCTAAGGTCAAACCAAAAATACTCTTTCTGCGCAATTTTAGTCGGATGTGTGTTGAAAAACTTCGTGAGGATGCCTCGAGGTTCGACTGGGGTGAGGTGTTGGGGGCTGTTTCGGTGGATGATAAGGTATCTCGCTTTAACTCTGCTCTGACTCATCTTTATGATATTCACGCCCCTATTCGCCCGGTAAAAATGAAGCACCTTCCTGCTCCCTGGCTTACCGAGGACATTAGGTTATTAATAGCAAAAAAGAATTCGGCTAAATCTAAATTTAAGGGACACCCCTCGGATAAAAATAAGGCTAAGTACCTTGCTCTACTTAATCGGTGTAGTACAATTTGTCGAGACGCCCAAAGAAGACACATCCACAATTCCGTTGAATCTGGGATCCTGCCAAAGTTTGGAAATTCTTAAAGTCGCTTGGAGTTGGGAAGCAACCTCATAACTCTACCAGTGATGGTGTTGACCTTAATCTTCTTAACCTGCACTTTTCTTCTTCTACCTCTTTTGCTGGGTCAGTTAAGACAGACACCCTTAACTTTCTTTCAAGTATCCCTACTCCTGATTATCCCCCTTTCTGTTTTGTCCAATTTTCCGAAAGTGAAGTTAAAAAGAACGTTATCGCCATTTCGTCTAATGCCATTGGAGTCGATAACTTAAGCCGAAATATGATCCTCCCTCTAATTGATATTGTAGCGCCCATTATCACTTCTATCTTAAATAGTTCCATTTCATCCAATGTTTTCCCGTCGCTTTGGAAGGAAGCCGACGTTATTCCTTTGCCAAAAAAGTCCAGTCCCTCTTCCTTCTCTGACTACCGTCCCATTTCCATTCTTCCTTTCCTATCCAAGGTTTTAGAGCGCTTGGTCCATCAGCAATTCACTTCTTTTTTGAACAGACATGCGCTCATGAATCCATATCAATCCGGTTTTCGTACAGGGCATAGCACTACTACAGCTCTTGTAAAAATTACTGACGATATACGGGTCGGTATGGATAATCGCAAGATCACGGTACTATCGCTTCTTGACTTCAGTAACGCTTTTAACTCAGTCGACTTCGATATCTTACTTGGCATATTGCGCTCACTTAATGTATCTCCTGCGGTAGTTGAATGGTTCCATAGTTATTTGGTGGGCCGGCGGCAGCGTATAAAAGTGGATTCCTTTCGTTCTTCGTGGTGCAACACGCTGGCTGGTGTCCCACAGGGCGGCGTGTTGTCTCCTTTACTTTTTTCGATCTTCATAAACTCTATTACTTCCAATATTTCTTCTTCCTACCACCTTTACGCTGACGATCTTCAGATTTATGCTCAGAGTTCTGCTGCCGATCTACCTCAGACTATCTGCGCCTTAAACACTGATCTGGAGAGAATACTAAACTGGACTAAATGTTACGGTCTCTCGGTAAACCCTACTAAATCCCAGGTAATAGTCATAGGTAGCTCAAAGCTTACTTCCAGGATTGACTTTAATTCTTTACCTGCCATTGTGTTTGATGGCGTACGGATTCCATTCTCTCCAAAGGTTAAAAATCTGGGTATCTTGATGGATCAGAGTCTTTCTTGGACAGCTCAGGTGAGTGAGGTTAGCAGGAAAATGTTCGCTGCGGCCGCATCTCTCCGTAGGCTTCGTAATCTCTTGCCTTACGCAACTAGGATTGCGCTTGCTGAATCTCTCTTATTGCCCATATTAGATTATGCCGACATTTGCTATATTGACCTTACGGAGGATCAACTCAATAAACTTGAGCGTCTGCAGAATCTTTGTATAAGATTTATTTTCGGCTTGCGCAAATATGACCACGTGTCTCACTTCCGTTCTCAGCTCAAATGGCTCCCTATTCGTCGCCGCCGGGACTCTCATATACTCGCCCTTCTTTTTGGCATTCTCTTTAACCCTGCTACTCCGCCTTATCTCAAAGAGCGTTTCAAGTTTCTCTCTTCTATCAGATGTTCTCAAACTCATATTCTTGCTCCCCCACCATCTACTTCTAAATTCTATAGCAACTCTTTTACCTTCCGGGCTGTACGGTTGTGGAATTCCTTACCAGTAGAATTAAGACTAGCAAAATCTCTTCCAATTTTCAAAAATCAGCTTAAATTATACTATCTATCTCTATCTTAAGTTGCCATTTTTATTTATTGTATTTATGTATGTATGTATGCAATGGAATACGTAAGATCTTCGTTAGTTATTTACTTTGTTTATTCGGTAAATATTCGGCAATGAAACCGAATTGTTCGGATGAATACGAACATTGAAAAACTGGCCGAATATGCCGAATACCGAATATTTACCGAATATTCGGCCCATCTCTAATTGATATTGAAATTTGATGCAGAAAGTTATTTGAAGCTCAGAAATGTTACATTTGCGAGAGCAATAAAATCGATCGCATTATCTTTCTGTAATATTGCATCAGCAACATTGGTGAAGTCCGATTTCGTCAGGAATCAAAGTAAAAAAAAAAATTATTTAGTCATATGGCAAAGAACAGAAACATTTATAAAGAGGTAACTCTGCCAGCCTTCTGGGCACCATAACATATAGTGACGACTTATGGAGTATTTTTTATTTAAAAGCTAATTTTAAGTTAGTACATAGTTTAGTTTAGTTAATGTATTTTCTTTATTGTATATATTTATATTACTTATCTTATAGTATTTTAAAATTTTATGTTATTTTTTTTTTAATTTAAAAGTGGAAAATGTCTGCCTTGGGTGAGACTTGAAATTTATTCTAAGCCTAGTGGCATCGATTGCAGACGTTTCTGCTAATCAGAAGTTAAAATTTATGTTATTTATTATGTACCTAAACATGTTCATGTAAATAAATCTAAGTTCATAAATTAAAATTAAGTCCATTCAGCCATTTGATGGCCTCGTTGCTAAGGGTGATCAGGTCTTCATGAGGTCCATTAGCAAAAATAATAATTAGATTTAAAAAAATACTATATGACTTTTATTACATCTCTGCACATTTAGAGGTATCACTTTCTGTCTTACAAACAAGTCGTTTGCAATTTTACGTAGGCAAATCTTTGGTTTTAATGAATTCCAGACAAAACTGAAGACGTTAAAGTTCGTCGAAACTTATCTATAAAGGTACTTATATGAACTCTTATTGTCTGCATAACAAAAGAACGTTGTTTACCTCAAGAACTTATTCTGATATCACGAATTCTGATGAAAAACAAATTCCACCAGCTAAATTCAATAATAAACTTTAATCCACCTTGAATTGAATTTACGATCGTAGAAACACTGATCCATTTGAAACTTTTGGTTATTCCCAATTGAAATGTTCAATTGATTTCTTTTATAAATGGAATTAAATAAGTTGTTTTAATTGTTTTGAAAGGGCTGGGTGGATTTCGGGAACAACCGAAACCGAAAAGACAATCGTCAACGCTAGACGCCGCGCCGATCGCAACGCAATCTGGCTCTGTCACGCCAATACGGAAGAGCAATAGAGATAACGATATTATCGTAAGCCTTTGTGCATTTGACTATGTATCCAGGGTTTAATATCGAATGTTCCTTTGTGGTCCTTGTTCGCTAGGGTTCAGTGATTGGTGTTCAAAGGAATGCTAGTGAGAAACAACTTAACGTAAAATCCCGATTTTGTTTTCAATGTAGTTTTATTTTTATAACTAGCTTCGTCCGCGTACTAAAAGTAATCTTATTGAAACATTAAACTTTAAACCCCCATTTCACTGCTTAGGATTTGAATTTTGAAAAATCTCTTCTTAGTGCTTCTCTACAACACCTTATAAGGAACCTATGTGCAAAATTTGGAGTCTCTAGAACCAGCGGTTTCGGCTGTGCGTTGATATGTTAGTCAGTTTCTTCTTTTATATATTTAGACACCGATTATCTGAAA
This sequence comes from Leguminivora glycinivorella, assembly GCF_023078275.1. Taxonomy (NCBI): domain Eukaryota; kingdom Metazoa; phylum Arthropoda; class Insecta; order Lepidoptera; family Tortricidae; genus Leguminivora; species Leguminivora glycinivorella. Next base: position 9,330,820 of record NC_062993.1, on the reverse strand, counting down.
AAAATGGTGTTCGCAAATCACTAGTTCGATAAACTTTATCGCATCGGTGCGTCCCCATCGCACTTACAAATAGTGCGTGACGGCCTGACGTTATATCATTTATCACGCGACTAACGCCGTGGCTTGCGTGGACGACGGTCGCGCGACTGTCGCGCGACGGCGATGCGACGCGACGCGGCGCGACGAAATCAAACCTTCGATCTCTATGTGTCTTAGGTAGGCGCCGTCGATGAACTACCGATGATAGGCGATGCGATGCGACACGACAGCGACGGTCGCGCGACCGTCGTCCACGCAAGCCACGGCGTATGCTTGCCTGCCTGTTTAATTTCAAAGATTTACTATCTTTATCATATTCAACGAGATTTCTCTCGATTCTCCTCTACATGATTGCAGGTGACTAAACAAAGAGCCTGTAATTATTAGAGAGCTTTCAGGTAGCCATTTAAATATTAATATGGATATGACTAGTAAAATTTTTTTAAATACTTACATGTCATGTGGTTCATAATAAGGTCTTACAATCTTTTATTATTACATCGCACACCGCAAACCGCTGAATTAAATTAATAATTATTATTTTTGCAACAAACTACAGTTAAAGAAAAGTATTTTATTCTGAATGAAGGAGTTTGTATACAGAAAGCGAATTCTTTTCTATTTTTTATTATTTTTCTCAAACATGCAATGAAATATTGTCTTTACGTTCCTTAAAATGGGCTCGGAACTATCGCTTTTTGGGCGCAACAACTCGAGAGGACTGTAAAGGGATTTCATATTATTTTTTAGGCCTAGGCCTGCAAAGTAACTTTTTTAAGTAAGCTGTCAGTGCTGTCATGTCATTTTTTTTTTTAATTTTTGTGTGACCTGGATACTTGTCACACTTGACGTTTGAGTGTATTCCAATTTGGTTTCAAAATGGATCCTAGCGTATCGTTCACAAACAATGTATTGTAATGTAATTTTAGAATAAGCTTTTTATCGATGACGTTTGCACTTGAAATTCGTTTAATTACTAGTATTCATATGTCTATTTGTATTTTGTCACTTAATAAATAAAATATTGTCCTTTAGAGCATTTTTTTTTATTTCATTGTATGTTTGAGAAAAGCACTATACATGCCTCGGCGTGAAAACGGATTCCCGGCCTCGTATCCCTATCCGGCCTCGCTCGCACGCTCGCTCAGCCGTATATACCCACTTGGCCGGAAATCCTCATTTTCCCGGCCTCTGATGTAATGTACTATAAGTCGTACTTAATAAAAATTTTTACTGTGCAATGAGCACAACAAGAATTTAAAAAAAATTATAAACACTTTTTAACTTATTTTCATCATAATTTTTGTCCAATATTCACAAAAGCACCCAAAAAGGGTTTTACTTTTATGTTCCGATACATTTTTTGTGTGTAGAAAAATAATAAATTATGCGAGTCATATCCATATTGATATTTAAATCGCTACCTGAAATCCGCTCTCTAGTAATTATGCATTTTTGTAATAAAGCTCGTTCTTCCCATCCTACTTCCTTAATTATGCAGTGCCGGGATCTTCTAATATCCGTCCTTTTTAACAGCCGTATTAAAAGCGTTTGATGTCCGGACCGGAAGCTAAAACCGTTCTTTTCTCGAGTTTCTAATACTTTATCGACCTTTCTATATTTAGGGCAACTTATATAATATCAACTCATATATTTGATATGGTATTAAATTAACTTTTGCCCGCGACTTCATCTGATTTTATTTATGAATTTAACAGCGCCTGACAAAAAAATAAAGCAATCTAATTTAAAAGCATAATACATACATCAATTATTAGGCGCTGTCTCAATTTTTTTCCTATATTTTTTGAAATATATTTCTATCCACTAAATGTGTTTATACTCGCTATTAAATTTAATGTGCTCACCTTTTCTGTTATAATTTACTGCATGTCACTTTCCAAATGTGATTCTAGTTGCAAGCCAAGCAAATGTAAAGAATATAAAACTCAAGTAAGAAGTTCCGTTTTTACTCCTATTACCTATGCATTTAGTATTATGCGTACCATATATTAATATTATATCCTCGTCCTGCCCAATGTGATTTATAAAAGACATATTTAGTTGTTTGGAACTTATAAATTAAAAGCCTGGATAGGCAAAAACTTACCTATATTTTCTGTTTTACCTAAATGGTGATACAGAGGAAAATTAATTTCAATGGCTCAAACTGTCTATGGTGGGCAAGACGACTATGTAGTTCGTAACGTCTGTTTCTCCGAAATAGGGAGGGGGGCTGACTGACAGACCTCTTCACTCAGAGTCATAGGTCTTCTGGCCTTTTTAATTTTCCCGATTTGATCAGAGAAAGTGTCATAAAAACTAAGTAGAGTAAAAGACGCCTTCAGTGCTACGTAATATTTAAACGGCCCCTTTGGTATAAAACCCAAAGTACAAACCACTGCTAGTATGCAGGTTTTGCAGGTCTATCCCAGCACAAACGCTCGCACGATGAATAAGAATACATGTCTCTGCGGCGACATTTAATTTTATCACCTCACGTTCTCGTATTTTTACTGCGCAAAGCGGTGGAGATATTTTGAGGGTACATGTTAATTATTCTACTTCAAGCTCACACAGGTAAAGCTACTTTTATTAGGTAACCTCAAGGTCAGAATAAATTTAAAAGTGCAAAAAATACTGCCTTGGCTATACTTGAATTCACTGCATCTGGGTCGAACTTCAGAGTTTTACCAACTGAGCCACCAATCTCATCCCTAGACAACGAATCTTTTCAGCATCTTTTTTATTTAAATTACCTATTAATAGCCACATACTAGCTGAGGCTAAGACGTGGCTTACGATAGAGCGAGGTCGCCCAGAACATGGATCAATCAGGACCCTAGCGCTATCTACTGTAAGATTGTTACAGTTTCTTAAACGTTTACCCAGCGGAGATCCAAATTATTTTTCTTGACGAAAAATCTTTAGCCTCAGGGTTTTTTTTATTAAATTCACCAGTACCAGTCAGAAAGCTCAAAAAGATCTTTCCCGACACAATGTTGTTCTCAGAACTAAGATATTAATAATAAACACACATTTAATTAAGTTTCATGACTTATTTAGTTTGGAATAAAAATGAAATATTTTTCAGAAAAAAATATTAAATTAGTTGCTCGTTAATAATTTCCCGAAATGCTAAACGAGCCATAATTTCACTGAAATCCAATGCTTCTCAGTATCCAGTAATCAAACTTTGAAAAGTCCCGTTCCAAATTAAAAATCGTACACATTTTATTTGCACGAGCGTGATGTCCACTCAGCTCCGATTCCTTAGAAAACCTGTCGCATTGTTTTTTTGTATCCCATTTCTTTTTTTGTCTAAAGTTTGATTACACAGTACGATGCGGTATGACAAAATCGATGACAAAACTATAGTACTGAATGCCCCTATAGTAAAAGGTGTATCTTAAATGAAATTCCTAATATTCAAATCCATTCCTCGTCTCAAGAACGTCATCGCAAGTAGCGCAACTCAGCAAAGTGATAAAAGATCCAAGTAAAAGACATGAACATGTGAAGCCCTCAAAGTAAAGGGCTTAACAGACGAGACTTTTCATCAAATACACGCCATTTTGAGTAAATGACTCTTTCCGTCACGTGCGGAGAAAATGTCTTTCACATCTTTCATATTTCAGAATCCTCCGCTTTCCAAAGAAAATTGTAAATAAAAGGGGTTCTGCTACACTCTAAAAATATGCCATGAATTTCGAGTGGTTTATTTTTCTTTAGTCCCGTGTTTACAAAAGATTTATTTTGTGACGGCTAGCAATTTTTGACTTCATTTTTTGTTAGAAATCTATTCTATAGCTTTTATTTGTTATAATAATGGATCCTTTTTCGGGTTTCAAATTGATCATGAAAAATATGTCGTGATCTGTCCTGTTTTATTTATGGTCTATACTTTTCGACGGTGACAAATGAAATTGGTTGTTTTTATCGGCAGAGTTACATGTGTCTATTCCAATTAATTTTGAAGCGCTATCTGTCCAATAAAGTTTTACAACAAAATTGTTGTTTGAAATTGGGACAAACATATTGCTATCTAATTTTGGAATAAACCTTTCAATATTTGTTCAATGATAAAATTGTTAATGCGGACCCCAGGCTCCCATGAGCCATGGCAAATGCCGGGATAACGCAAGGGGGATGATGATAAAATAAATGCGATTTAAAACTAAGCGAAATAGTAAGTAGGTAATCACTTTACTTACTGGTTGCCAAGAAAGCATTAAAATTAGGATTCAGGACCAAATTCTGGATCCGTGAACGTAAACAGAACAATAGTAAATAAGTATACACATGTCTATAATTATTAACAACTCTTTGTATTTGTTAATTTCATAAGACACCTTTTACCCTTTACCACCCTTTCACTTTTTACCTTTTTATTACTTACATTTAATAATTATAGTTACTATAAGGTAAAGCGGGGCAAATCTCGACTGGCGGTCAATAGTAATTAATCTGAAATGAAAAATAGATACAATACGCTACAAATATTCTTTACTACGAGTAACTTTTATACACATAAAAGAATATGATACAAAATAAAAAAACCGGCCAAGAGCGTGTCGAGCCTCGCTCAGTGTAGGGTTCCGTAGTTTTTCGTATTTTTCTCAAAAACTACTGAACCTATCAAGTTCAAAACAATTTTCCTAGAAAGTATCTATAAAGTTCTACTTTTGAGATTTTTTTCATATTTTTGAAACATATGGTTCAAAAGTTAGAGGGGGGGGGCGCACTTTTTTTCCTTTAGGAGCGATTATTTCCGAAAATATTAATATAAAACCAAATACTAATTTTGCACCTTGTTGGCGTGATTGATATACATATTGGTACCAAATTTCAGCTTTCTAGTGCTAACGGTTACTGAGATTATCCGCGGACGGACGGACGGACGGACGGACGGACGAACGGACGAACGGACGAACGGACGGACGGACGGACGGACAGACAGACATGGCGAAACTATAAGGGTTCCTAGTTGACTACGGAACCCTAAAAATGATTCGAAATGATCTTAATCCAATCAAGCATCAGTGACCTCTGGTTCAAACAAAACTTCTAATATAAGTGGCACAATTATATTACAATATAAGATATTAATAAATAACATAAATACAGAATAATCTTATATCTTTTCCCCTCACTAGCTCGGAAACACGTGTTTTGTCGTTTAATACCAGCGGGTAAAGACGCATTTTATCCACTAGTGGGTAAAGTAATTTGACCTTGAATAAAGTCAAATTAACTGTTTTAAAATTGATAAAAGTAGGTGAATCTAGTAATAAAGATGATTTACCATCTGTGGAACTACTGGAAGCAGTGATAAACGCATTTTTTGCGTTGTAGTTTCCTCGCTGTAGTGAGGGGAAAAGTTTTGTGTTACACTCGGGCGCAAATGTATTTTACTTCTCGTGTGTTAAAAAACTCGCAAGTTCAGGATTCTATTCTCGAACCACTCGCTTCGCTCGTGGTTCAACTATAGAATCCTTTCACTTGCTTGTTAACACGCTTTTATTAGGTCGTCGTGTATGTAACTAACTATGTAATGGAATCTGCGGAGGCTAATTTAACCATCTTCCAAGGATCGTAGCGTAATGAAAATTGGCAGCTATATGTAGTTCCGATGACAATACAATAATATGGTACTGTTGAGCTGATCTGATGATGGAGTCGGAAGATATGAACTGGAACTACATGATGGAACATCGTATCATAGCCGTTTTTGGGTTTCTTAGAAAAGTCTTGTAATGAACTTTGACTACAATTAGGTTTCAAGGTCTGATGATGAAGCCGAAAGATATGAACTGGAACTACATGATGGAACATCGTATCATAGCTGTTTTTGGGTTTCTTAGAAAAGTCTTGTAATGAACTTTGACTACGATTAGGTTTCAAGGTCTGATGATGGAGCCGGAAGATATGAACTGGAACTACATGATGGAACATCGTATCATAGCTGTTTTTGGGCTTCTTAGGAAAGTCTTGTAATGAACTTTGACTACAATTAGGTTTCAGGGTCTGATGATGGAGCCGGAAGATATGAACTGGAACTACATGATGGAACATCGTATCATAGCTGTTTTTGGGCTTCTTAGAAAAGTCTTGTAATGAACTTTGACTACGATTAGGTTTCAAGGTCTGATGATGGAGCCGGAAGATATGAACTGGAACTACATGATGGAACATCGTATCATAGCTGTTTTTGGGCTTCTTAGAAAAGCCTTGTAATGAACTATGACTACGATTAGGTTTCAAGGCCTGATGATGGTGCCGGAAGATATGAACAGAAAAAAGGGGGGGGCTCGAGGGGGAAGCATGAAAGAAAGATCAACGTAGTATTTAAAATAAGTTGGGTTAGCGTTTTCTTGTGACCTTTCAGAGCAAAAAAAGGGGGGCTCGGGGGGCGAAGCCCCCCGCATAAAAGAAAGATCAACGTTGCATTTAAAATAAGTTGGGTTACGGTTTTCTTGTGATCCTTAAGAGTAAAGAAAAGGGGGGCTCGGGGGCGAAGCCCCCGCATGAAAGAAAGATCAACGTAGTATTTAGAATAAGTTGGGTTAGCGTTTTCTTGTGACCTTTAAGAGCAAACAAAGGTGGGCTCGGGGGGCGAAGCCCCCCGCATGAAAGAAAGATCAACGTAGTATTTAAGATAAGTTGGGTTAGCGTTTTCTTGTGACCTTTAAGAGCAAACAAAGGGGGGCTCGGGGGGCGAAGCCCCCGCATAAAAGAAAGACAAACGTTGTATTTAAAATAAGTTGGGTTAGGGTTTTCTTGTTACCCTTAAGAGTAACGAAAAGGGGGGCTCGGGAAAGAATAAAGAAATATAGAAATATTAATAAAGAAATATTAATGTAGTATTTAAAATACTCGTAAGTTGGGTTAGCGTTTTCTTGTGACCTTTCAGAGTAAACAAAGGGGGGCTCGGGGGGCGAAGCCCCCGCATGAAAGAAAGATCAACGTTGTATTTAAAATAAGTTGGTTTAGGGTTTTCTTGTGACCGTTCAGAGCAAACAAAGGGGGGCTCGGGGGATCAAGCCCCCCGCATGAAAGAAAGATCAACGTAGTATTTAGAATAAGTTGGGTTAGCGTTTTCTTGTGACCTTTAAGAGCAAACAAATGGGGGCTCGGGGGGCGAAGTCCCCCGCATGAAAGAAAGATCAACGTAGTATTTAAGATAAGTTGGGTTAGCGTTTTCTTGTGACCTTTAAGAGCAAACAAAGGGGGGCTCGGGGGGCGAAGCCCCCGCATAAAAGAAAGATAAACGTTGTATTTAAAATAAGTTGGGTTGGGGTTTTCCTGTTACCCTTAAGAGTAACGAAAAGAGGGGCTCGGGGGGCGAAGCCCCCCGCATAAAAGAAAGATTAACGTAGTATTTAAAATAAGTTGGGTTAGCGTTTTCTTGTGACCTTTCAGAGCAAACAAAGGGGGCTCGGGGGCGAAGCCCCCCGCATGAAAGAAAGAACAACGTAGTATTTAGAATAAGTTGGGTTAAGGTTTTCTTGTGATCCTTAAGGGTAAAGAAAAGGGGGGCTCGGGGGGCGAAGCCCCCCGCATAAAAGAAAGATAAACGTTGTATTTAAAATAAGTTGGGTTAGCGTTTTCTTGTAACCTTTAAGAGCAAACAAAGGGGGGCTCGGGGGGCGAAGTCCCCCGCATGAAAGAAAGATCAACGTAGTATTTAAGATAAGTTGGGTTAGCGTTTTCTTGTGACCTTTAAGAGCAAACAAAGGGGGCTCGGGGGCGAAGCCCCCGCATGAAAGAAAGATCAACGTAGTATTTAAGATTAGTTGGGTTAGCGTTTTCTTGTGACCTTTAAGAGCAAACAAAGGGGGGCTCGGGGGGCGAAGCCGGGCATAAAAGAAAGATAAACGTTGTATTTAAAATAAGTTGGGTTAGGGTTTTCCTGTTACCCTTAAGAGTAACGAAAAGGGGGCTCGCATAAAGAAAGATTAACGTAGTATTTAAAATAAGTTGGGTTAGCGTTTTCTTGTGACCTTTCAGAGCAAACAAAGGGGGGCTCGGGGGGCGAAGCCCCCGCATGAAAGAAAAAACAACGTAGTATTTAGAATAAGTTGGGTTAGCGTTTTCTTGTGACCTTTAAGAGCAAACAAAGGGGGGCTCGGGGGGCAAAGCCCCCCGCATGAAAGAAAGATCAACGTAGTATTTAAGATAAGTTGGGTTAGCGTTTTCATGTGACCTTTAAGAGCAAACAAAGGGGGGTTCGGGGGGCGAAGTCCCCCGCATGAAAGAAAGATCAACGTAGTATTTAAGATAAGTTGGGTTAGCGTTTTCTTGTGACCTTTAAGAGCAAACAAAGGGGGCTCGGGGGCGAAGCCCCCGCATAAAAGAAAGATAAACGTTGTATTTAAAATAAGTTGGGTTGGGGTTTTCCTGTTACCCTTAAGAGTAACGAAAAGAGGGGCCTCGGGGGGCGAAGCCCCCCGCATAAAAGAAAGATTAACGTAGTATTTAAAATAAGTTGGGTTAGCGTTTTCTTGTGACCTTTCAGAGCAAACAAAGGGGGGCTCGAGGGGCGAAGCCCCCCGCATGAAAGAAAGAACAACGTAGTATTTAGAATAAGTTGGGTTAAGGTTTTCTTGTGATCCTTAAGGGTAAAGAAAAGGGGGCTCGGGGGCGAAGCCCCCGCATAAAAGAAAGATAAACGTTGTATTTAAAATAAGTTGAGTTAGGGTTTTCTTGTTACCCTTAAGAGTAACGAAAAGGGGGGCTCGGGGGGCGAAGCCCCCCGCATAAAAGAAAGATTAACGTAGTATTTAAAATAAGTTAGGTTAGCGTTTTCTTGTGACCTTTCAGAGCAAACAAAGGGGGGCTCGGGGGGCGAAGCCCCCGCATGAAAGAAATAACAACGTAGTATTTAGAATAGGTTGGGTTAAGGTTTTCTTGTGATCCTTAAGAGTAAAGAAAAGGGGGGCTCGGGGGGCGAAGCCCCCGCATGAAAGAAAGATCAACGTAGTATTTAGAATAAGTTGGGTTAGCGTTTTCTTGTGACCTTTAAGAGCAAACAAAGGGGGGCTCGGGGGGCGAAGTCCCCCGCATGAAAGAAAGATCAACGTAGTATTTAAGATAAGTTGGGTTAGCGTTTTCTTTTGACCTTTAAGAGCAAACAAAGGGGGGCTCGGGGGGCGAAGCCCCCGCATGAAAGAAAGATCAACGTAGTATTTAAGATTAGTTGGGTTAGCGTTTTCTTGTGACCTTTAAGAGCAAACAAAGGGGGGCTCGGGGGGCGAAGCCGGGCATAAAAGAAAGATAAACGTTGTATTTAAAATAAGTTGGGTTAGGGTTTTCCTGTTACCCTTAAGAGTAACGAAAAGGGGGGCTCGCATAAAGAAAGATTAACGTAGTATTTAAAATAAGTTGGGTTAGCGTTTTCTTGTGACCTTTCAGAGCAAACAAAGGGGGGCTCGGGGGGCGAAGCCCCCCGCATGAAAGAGAAAACAACGTAGTATTTAGAATAAGTTGGGTTAGCGTTTTCTTGTGACCTTTAAGAGCAAACAAAGGGGGGCTCGGGGGGCAAAGCCCCCCGCATGAAAGAAAGATCAACGTAGTATTTAAGAAAAGTTGGGTTAGCGTTTTCATGTGACCTTTAAGAGCAAACAAAGGGGGTTCGGGGGGCGAAGTCCCCCGCATGAAAGAAAGATCAACGTAGTATTTAAGATAAGTTGGGTTAGCGTTTTCTTGTGACCTTTAAGAGCAAACAAAGGGGGGGCTCGGGGGCGAAGCCCCCGCATAAAAGAAAGATAAACGTTGTATTTAAAATAAGTTGGGTTGGGGTTTTCCTGTTACCCTTAAGAGTAACGAAAAGAGGGGCTCGGGGGCGAAGCCCCCGCATAAAAGAAAGATTAACGTAGTATTTAAAATAAGTTGGGTTAGCGTTTTCTTGTGACCTTTCAGAGCAAACAAAGGGGGGCTCGGGGGCGAAGCCCCGCATGAAAGAAAGAACAACGTAGTATTTAGAATAAGTTGGGTTAAGGTTTTCTTGTGATCCTTAAGGGTAAAGAAAAGGGGGCTCGGGGGCGAAGCCCCCGCATAAAAGAAAGATTAACGTAGTATTTAAAATAAGTTAGGTTAGCGTTTTCTTGTGACCTTTCAGAGCAAACAAAGGGGGCTCGGGGGCGAAGCCCCCGCATGAAAGAAAGAACAACGTAGTATTTAGAATAGGTTGGGTTAAGGTTTTCTTGTGATCCTTAAGAGTAAAGAAAAGGGGGGCTCGGGGGGCGAAGTCCCCCGCATGAAAGAAAGATCAACGTAATATTTAAGATAAGTTGGGTTAGCGTTTTCTTGTGACCTTTAAGAGCAAACAAAGGGGGGCTCGGGGGGCGAAGCCCCCGCATGAAAGAAAGATCAACGTAGTATTTAAGATTAGTTGGGTTAGCGTTTTCTTGTGACCTTTAAGAGCAAACAAAGGGGGGCTCGGGGGGCGAAGCCGGGCATAAAAGAAAGATAAACGTTGTATTTAAAATAAGTTGGGTTAGGGTTTTCCTGTTACCCCTAAGAGTAACGAAAAGGGGGGCTCGCATAAAGAAAGATTAACGTAGTATTTAAAATAAGTTGGGTTAGCGTTTTCTTGTGACCTTTCAGAGCAAACAAAGGGGGGCTCGGGGGGCGAAGCCCCCCGCATGAAAGAAAAAACAACGTAGTATTTAGAATAAGTTGGGTTAGCGTTTTCTTGTGACCTTTAAGAGCAAACAAAGGGGGGCTCGGGGGGCAAAGCCCCCCGCATGAAAGAAAGATCAACGTAGTATTTAAGATAAGTTGGGTTAGCGTTTTCATGTGACCTTTAAGAGCAAACAAAGGGGGGTTCGGGGGCGAAGTCCCCCGCATGAAAGAAAGATCAACGTAGTATTTAAGATAAGTTGGGTTAGCGTTTTCTTGTGACCTTTAAGAGCAAACAAAGGGGGGCTCGGGGGCGAAGCCCCCGCATAAAAGAAAGATAAACGTTGTATTTAAAATAAGTTGGGTTGGGGTTTTCCTGTTACCCTTAAGAGTAACGAAAAGAGGGGCTCGGGGGGCGAAGCCCCCCGCATAAAAGAAAGATTAACGTAGTATTTAAAATAAGTTGGGTTAGCGTTTTCTTGTGACCTTTCAGAGCAAACAAAGGGGGCTCGGGGGCGAAGCCCCCCGCATGAAAGAAAGAACAACGTAGTATTTAGAATAAGTTGGGTTAAGGTTTTCTTGTGATCCTTAAGGGTAAAGAAAAGGGGGGCTCGGGGGGCGAAGCCCCCCGCATAAAAGAAAGATAAACGTTGTATTTAAAATAAGTTGAGTTAGGGTTTTCTTGTTACCCTTAAGAGTAACGAAAAGGGGGGCTCGGGGGGCGAAGCCCCCCGCATAAAAGAAAGATTAACGTAGTTTTTAAAATAAGTTGGGTTAGCGTTTTCTTGTTACCCTTAAGAGTAACGAAAAGGGGGGCTCGGGGGGCGAAGCCCCCCGCATAAAAGAAAGATTAACGTAGTTTTTAAAATAAGTTGGGTTAGCGTTTTCTTGTGACCTTTAAGAGCAAACAAAGGGGGGCTCGGGGGGCGAAGCCCCCCGCATAAAAGAAAGATCAACGTTGTATTTAAAATAAGTTGGGTTAGCGTTTTCTTGTGACCTTTAAGAGCAAACAAAGGGGGCTCGGGGGGCGAAGCCCCCGCATGAAAGAAAGATCAACGTAGTATTTAAGATAAGTTGGGTTAGCGTTTTCTTGTGACCTTTAAGAGCAAACAAAGGGGGGTTCGGGGGGCGAAGTCCCCCGCATGAAAGAAAGATCAACGTAGTATTTAAGATAAGTTGGGTTAGCGTTTTCTTGTGACCTTTCAGAGCAAACAAAGGGGGGCTCGGGGGGCGAAGCCCACCGCATAAAAGAAAGATAAACGTTGTATTTAAAATAAGTTGGGTTAGGGTTTTCTTGTTACCCTTAAGAGTAACGAAAAGGGGGGCTCGGGGGGCGAAGCCCCCGCATAAAAGAAAGATTAACGTAGTTTTTAAAATAAGTTGGGTTAGCGTTTTCTTGTTACCCTTAAGAGTAACGAAAAGGGGGGCTCGGGGGGCGAAGCCCCCCGCATAAAAGAAAGATTAACGTAGTATTTAAAATAAGTTGGGTTAGCGTTTTCTTGTGACCTTTAAGAGCAAACAAAGGGGGGCTCGGGGGGCGAAGCCCCCCGCATGAAAGAAAGATCAACGTTGTATTTAAAATAAGTTGGTTTAGGGTTTTCTTGTGACCTTTCAGAGCAAACAAAGGGGGGCTCGGGGGTCAAGCCCCCCGCATGAAAGAAAGATCAACGTAGTATTTAGAATAAGTTGGGTTAGCGTTTTCTTGTGACCTTTAAGAGCAAACAAAGGGGGGCTCGGGGGGCGAAGCCCCCGCATGAAAGAAAGATCAACGTAGTATTTAAGATAAGTTGGGTTAGCGTTTTCTTGTGACCTTTAAGAGCAAACAAAGGGGGCTCGGGGGGCGAAGCCTCCGCATAAAAGAAAGATCAACGTTGTATTTAAAATAAGTTGGGTAATGGTTTTCCTGTGACCCTTAAGAGCAAATAAAGGGGGGCTCGGCAAAAAAGAAATACTTAAATTTTGTTTGAATTAGTTGAAATGTGACAATATTTTCTAATCGAGTAAACAAAATCCCACTAGCTGAGAGCTTTAAAACAATGTATGGCGAAAGTATGTATCTCTAATGTCTTCAAAATGTCCGCGATGGCACATGTCTATATTGTCTATCTTTTACGGATAACTTACTAGGTATAAACATTTTTATGATAATACCGTAATAAGAAGGTAGCCGCTAGTTATTATTAAGTAGCAATTAGCAATAAGTACACGTTAAACCACAAATGGCATGTAAAATCCGCCTACTTGAAATAAATTTATGTATAAATGTTAAAAGTATTTCATTATTAATGACTAAAAAGTATAAAATAAATTAATAGTTTAAAAAACACTATAAAACACGCTTTTATAAATGCACGTAAAAGCCAAAAATAAATTATGGATCGTTCAAGTTGTCTCTATTTGTGAGCTGAAGTTTAAAAACTATGTGCTTTTAATTATAATATTTGATTGTAAAAGCGTGGGGCGCTGGAACAGGAAAGACTTTCTTGTAAACAAATACTAATCTGAACTTCCTGGCGAATGAAGTTGCATAAGAACATAACGTTTACATATGCCGCCTAAGGGTTACCAAAGAGAACCAAAGATATCTCGTCCACGAACAAGAACTCTGCATCCTGTCACTGTAGACACTTTCCCCATTTGTACTTTGATTACCGGAAAAAAGCGGCGTTCTAAGTGTCGGTGACTGTCGACTCTCCTCGCTACTAGCGCATATTTTGTCTGAGTTCGACAAACTGGTACCTACTTTGAACACTGACTTTTAATTGATTTGACTGTTTAATGTAGAACCTACTAGTGATGCTGCAACTCCAGTTAGCGCGTCAATCTGTGTAACCTCCTTCCCGTAACATAGCATAATTTGATTTATCAGCAAGTTATACAAAAAGTCTTTCCTGTTCCAGCGCCCCACGCTTTTACAATCAAATATTATAAATTTTTCAAATTTCAAATTTTCAAATTATTTATTTATAAGGTACAGACAGACTTTTACAAAGTTTTGTGCTTAACCTAAGAATATGTACATTTAACAAAAACAAATGCAGGTACCTCAGGTAGGAAATTTACAGATCAGGTTACTCTGGTTCCTACACTAGGCTCAGCCTGTCTCGTAGGTAGCCAGACTCCAATGAGTTAATGTCAAAATTTTCGAATTTACAGAACTTAGCAGCGAGGCATCCTACAATTAATTAAAGTTAAACTAAATTAAACTAATCAAGACAGCTAACAAAATATAATCTAATTTTAATTTTAATCTAGTGTGCACATGTTGTGTATATGTGTGTCGGTGTGTGTGTTTGTGTGTGGGTTGAAAAGTGTAGAAAAAGGTTATTTGTCAACTTTTAGAAGCTTCTCCATATCTTCATAAGAAAGTGAACTGAGCCATGTGGTCACTTTTTTCTGAACTTCCCTAACGGTCAGTTTTTTTATGGGGATTTGATTACTGACTTTGTTGTAAACAAATGGATGGATGAAGTTAGGTAGACGTTGGGCGAAAACTGATGCAGTTGGGGGGACTGGGACTTTGAAAGTGCGTTTTTGTAGCATGCAGTTGTAGTTGGGAGACAACAACACTGCTGCGTGAACCTTGGACACCACACGCAGGATAAAAATTCCCCGAACGCTGAGGACTTCCAGGTCTTTGTATACTTGCTGGGTAGGGTATCTTATTGGTTTTCGAAGGGAAACCTTGATAATAGCTCTTTGGGCCCTTTCCAGCATGAGCATAGAGGTTTTGCAAGCCCCTCCCCAAGCAGTTATGCAGTATGCGAGTACCGATTGGCAGATGCTGATATAGACTGTCCTAAGCAATGATTTCTTAGCCGAGCTACGTAGATTTTTAAAAACGTAAATAAGCCGGCGTATGCGCTTCATAGTGGTTGTTAAGTGGTCCTTAAAATCAAGTCTTTCATCAATAACTACCCCAAGATATTTGATAGATTTAGTCCTGTCCATCGGCTGGCACGAACAAGTAGACGTTAGTGAATGGTTCTGGTTGCAGGTGTGTATTTTGATACTGGGAGAAAATATAGGAGCCGAGGCTTTCGTTTTATGAAAACAAATTAATTTTGTTTTTGAAGTGTTTAGGGTAAGCAAGCTTCGTTTAAGCCAGTCAGCAACTACACTTAGACCTCTCTCTGCGGTCTGATTAACCTTTGCCCAGGTGGAGTCGTGAAAGATAATTGCTGTATCATCGGCATAGCAGATTAAGTCAGCGTTGGGTAAAATGATTGAAGCCAAGTCATTAATGTAGACGTTGAACAATATAGGAGCCAGAACGCTGCCCTGCGGGACTCCAAAACCGATCTCCATAGGAGTACTCACTTCTTGATCTATCTTCACTCGTTGTGTTCGGCCTGTAAGATAGCTGGTAAACCATTCCAAGGCGTTCCCTCTCACCCCGATTAGTTCAAGCTTTTTTAGAAGAATTGGGATTGAGACTGAGTCGAATGCCTTGGTTAGGTCCAGGAAAACACCGAGGCAGGCTTCGTTACTGTCCAGGTATCCTGATATAAGTTTTGTCATGAGCACGACAGCGTCTTCGGTCGACCTTTTCTCGCGAAAACCAAACTGACGATTCGACAGTATATTATTTTTTTCTAGAAAACTGACCAATCGTTTACTCATCAATTTTTCTAGTATTTTTGAGAGAGCTCCAAGCAAAGATATTGGCCTGTAGTTGCTAGGATTAGATTTATCCCCCTCTTTGTATAAAGGGATAACCGCCGCCTCTTTCCAAACATCCGGAAAGATTCCCTCGGACAAACTAAGATTCAATATGTGTGTGAGGGGAGTGATTATATAGTTTTTGATAGACTTTAAAAGGCGATTTGTTATTCCGTCAAGGCCAGGAGAGCTATCTGATTTCAAACTATTTATTATCGACTCAACTTCTGACTCGCAAGTTGCCGTTAGGAAAAGAGACTGAGGCGGAGAAACCTTTGATGACATTTCACGCGCAAGGTCCTCCTGAGTTTTACCTATGGTTTTTAACACTTCGTTGGCCAGCCTTTCACCGATTTTTGCGAAAAAGTTATTGCAATGATCAAGCGATTCGGCAACTGTACTCTTGACTTGTGTTAGGTCAGTTGGTTTATGCACGTTTTTAGCTGTGTTTGTAATATTCTTGATGGTCTTCCAGAGTTTTTTAGGGTTATCCTTATTTTCCTCAAGTTCAGCTGATTCATAATTATATTTTAATTTCCTTAAAAGCCCGTTGTGGAAATTTTTATAGCGGATATAAATTTGTCTCAGGATTTGGTCATTAGGATTTTTGCGGCATTTTTGATGTAGATGATCTCTATGCCTTGAACATCTAATAAGCCCTGGAGTCATCCAGGGCTTAATCGCAAATCTGGAACGACTAATGGCTACATATGTTGAGTGTCTCGAAACAACATCAAGCAGCAGAAGATTGAAAGCTTTAAGAGCTTCTTGCATTGTGAGCGCAGAAGTAACATTGGACCAGTCAGAAACTCGAAGCTCATTTGCAACCCCTTCAACGTCAATTTTCTTTACCAATCGCTGGTTTAGTATTGGTTTTGATGTTTTTGTGTTTATACCCGTTACAATGAGGTCGTGGTCTGTGATGTCGGACTTACAGACGACCGACTCTGCCTTTAACCTTGCCGATATATGAACGTGGTCTAGACAAGCATCGCCACGAGTAGGCAAAGTCACTGTTTGCTTTAAGTCTAGTTCTGCAAGCGTACATAGATAGTTCGCACAAGCGCCAAGTTGTAGGTTATCTTCTGATAGGGTGTTTATGTTGATATCGCCCGCGACAATAACGCACGGAGAACCTTTTATTGCCTGTACTGTAGACATAAGCGAGTTGGAAAACTGTGTGGTGTTACCGAAAGATGGAGATCGATATATGCCAAGGATGTCAAAGCGGTTTTTCACAGCAATGTGCAAACAATCAGCCTCACTAAAAGTTGGCTCTGAGACTTGTGGCGTCCACTTTTTATTTACGTAAATGACTACTCCTCCGGCTTTGTTTGAAGTTTTGTGGGTTCGGTAAGGCTGAAATCCATCAAGTTGTGGTATAATCGATCCCTCTTTAAGCCAACATTCCGTCAGGACAATAGCATCGAAAGTCAGTTTGAGTCTCGTTAGGGATATTAAAAATTGGTCAAAATTCTTTTGAAGGCTTCTTATGTTGTAAGTTAAAATTTTCAAGTTAAATCTTTTATCTATATATAACTCGCATAACTCTGGGTAATCAATGACGTGGCAGGTCATATCATCCTGAATATCCTGATCAAGATCTGATAGTATGTAAGGATCACCCGTTATCGTATAGTACAAAATCTGGACGTAAACGCTAGATAGATAATTAAAAGCACATAGTTTTTAAACTTCAGCTCACAAATAGAGACAACTTGAACGATCCATAATTTATTTTTGGCTTTTACGTGCATTTATAAAAGCGTGTTTTATAGTGTTTTTTAAACTATTAATTTATTTTTCAATTCCACACTCGGCGTTAAAATACAACTTTGCCCCCTTGTACAACAAATAACTATTAATCGAACAATTCTTGTATATTCATTTATTTATATAAATAATAAATAAATAAATATTAAAGGAAATTCTTAAAACACAGATTGACTGAGGCCCACGGTAAGCTCAAGAAGGCTTGGTTGTGGGTACTCAGACAACGATATAGATAATATATAAATACTTATATACATAGAAAACATCCATGACAGGAACAAATATCTGTGCTCATCACGCAAATAAATGCCCTTACCGGGATTTGAACCTGGGACCGCGGCGTAGCAGGCAGGGTCACTACCGATTGCGCCAGACCGGTCATCGTCGTATACATATATACCTACCGGGGATCTCGGAAACTGCTCTAACCATTTTTCTGAAATGTGTTATGTGGGGGTTTACGGGGGTGAAAAATCGATCTAGCTGGGGAAACGCGAATTTTCGAGTTTTCGAACTACGAGCGAGGCTCAGTCGCCCAGGCACTTATCCATACTAATATTATAAATGGGAAAGTGTGTCTGCTTGTTGGTCCGTCTTTCACGGCAAAACGGAGCGACGAATTGACGTGATTTTTTAAGTGAAGATAGTCGAAGGGATGGGGAGTGACTTAGGCCACTTTTTGTCTCTTTCTAATCCCCCACTTCCCTAAAATGGGGGGTGGAAGTTTTTATGGAGCATTGTGCAATTTTGAACTTAACGCGAGCGAAGTCGCGGGCAAAAGCTAGTATATTATAAGACAAAGCAGGGTCAAACAAGTTGAATATTCTGTTTCATACAATAAGATTTACTACTATTATTCGATTGTACATAATTTCATTATTCGGCCAACAAAGAACCATCCTAAGTGCTACCCACACGGCTTAATGGACTTAAGTAAATAACGTTTATTGTATACTAAGCCAAGTCAAATTTAGATCTGCGAATAAAATATGAACGCAAAATACACTTAAATAAATAAATGTTCGGGGACACCTTACACAGATCAACCTAGCCCCAAACTAAGCAAAGCTTGTACTATGGGTGCTAGGCGACGATATACTTAATTATATAGATAAATACATACTTACTTATATACATAGAAAACATCCATGACTCAGGAACAAATGTCTGTGTTCATCACACAAATAAATGCCCTTACGAGGATTCGAACACGGGACCGCGGCTTAGCAGGCAGGGTCACTACGCGCTAGGCCAGACTAGGGTTGCAAATAGAAAAAAAAAAACATAAAAAAAGAAAAAAAAACCGAGTCCCATTGTTTTTTTTTTCTGAATATGGTTTTCTTTTCAGATGAACAAATAATTCGACAAAAACGGTTTATCGTGAGTTGTAACGTTTCAATAACAAACGTACATTGTAATTCGATTAAAATTCAGTATACAAACATTTATTGGGGAATCCCCGATGCGGCGTGCCCCTTAGTTACTCAAAAACAAACAATTAATATTTCGATAAACATATCGCACCTTTAGAATCGTACCGACCTAATGTTCATACAATTCAGGTCAGTACAATTCTAAAGGTGCGATATAAGCAAATCTTTAAGGTCTTTTGAAAATTTACATTCAATATTAATTAAAAGTTTGAAAAAAAAACCCCCGGCATAGTGGATCGATTTTCATGAAACATAGACATAGCTAAGAACACTCCCGACTAATTCAGCTTACAAACCAAAAAAAATCTAAATCCGTTCATCCGTTCGGGAGCTACGATGCCACAAACAAACAGACAGACACGTCGCACTTATAACACCCCGTCGTTTTTGCGTCGGAGGTTTAAAAGTACCTTTGAATTCTCTTAGAACTTTTTTGTAAATAAAACCACGAACTAAGACGCAAAAAACATTGATCCTCTTTACTAGTGCAGAGCTTCAATATTCCTTTTTATTCTTCTTAAACCATTCGTTCTATTTTCAAACAGGAAAAGATTTAATAGTTCTCCAGGACAATCGTCTTTGGTTATTTTCTGTTTGTTTTGCGGTAAAGACGATTGAGCGTGGCTAACTGATTGTTGTCTTTTTTTATATAGGTTAAATCTGTCATTTTATACAGAGTGGGGCCTGTAACAAAGGCGAAGAATTGAACTGTAGGCTATTCTCCTTATACTGATCAACATTTGTTCAGTGACTTTTAAAAATTAGGAAGTCTTTAAATTTTTAATTTTTCATACAAAATAAATATTAGCTTCAATGTACGTCATTATTGTTGTCATTGACGTTGTCTGTCACACTTTAGACAGAATTACACAATCACACTTTAACAGAATTCGCAATACATTACCTCTTAGAAAAAACTTTCAAGGGTGATAAAAATCAAAATACAAGTTATTTTTAAAAGTCGCCGAACAAATGTTGATCAGTCTAAGAAGAATAGCCTAGAGTTCAATTCTTCGCCTTTGTTACAGGCCCCACTTTGTTACAGGCCCCACTCGTCTGAAGACGGCTTGTGTTTTGGCTGATTGTTTTTATCTTTTTTATTCGAAGCGCTGGTGGCCTACAGGTTAAGAGCGTGCAACTTTCAATCCGGAGGTCACGGGCTCAAACGTCGGTTCGTAGCAATGAGTTTTAGTAATTTGATATTTACTAGTCGCTATTCGGTGACGGAAACCCTAATAAGGCTTAAAGGGTCACATTTCAGGTCGCTTGTGTAAAGCTATTGCTCATACCATATCACGAGGTTAGTTGTCAAAGCGGACCCCAGGCTCCCATGAGCCGTGGTGAATGCCAGGATAACGCAAGGAGGGTGTTTTTATTTATTTAATAAAAGTAGATATTTGTAATTGCAAAAAACCTCGAGCAAAAAACGATGCAAAAATCCCGAATCATGCTATTTAAAAGAAACCGAGAGGCACCTCAGTATGATTTTCAAATCATTACGTAAGTGCATCATTTTATTGTGCCATAAACAGTTTATTTCTACCCTCAACATTATCGCTTCCAAGTGTCAGCCGGATTTTTATTCCCTTCCTATAAACATTAAGTCTACCGCGTGCTTTACGACGTAGCCGAAATT
This sequence comes from Leguminivora glycinivorella, assembly GCF_023078275.1. Taxonomy (NCBI): domain Eukaryota; kingdom Metazoa; phylum Arthropoda; class Insecta; order Lepidoptera; family Tortricidae; genus Leguminivora; species Leguminivora glycinivorella. The sequence continues at coordinate 9,310,654 of NC_062993.1, read as the reverse complement.
CCAGCCGTTATAAAAATGATCATTATGTACAGAGAGATTTACATGAACAGTCTAGCCAAAATGACAATCGTTGACGCTAGACGCCGATCGAAACACAGTCTGGCTCTGTCGCACCAATACGGAAGAGCGATAGAGATAGCTAGCTACGATAACTATATTATTGTAATGGTTTCTGAATTTGGCTATGGACCCCGAACGTGCCAACACAATGGTGTATTCTTCAGACCAAATGTAATCCGACGAACTGATAAGGGCCACTGTATTTTTGAAAGGCTGTCTTTTAAAAAAAAAATATTATCACTCCAAATGTTTTGATATTATATTGAAAAGGTAATTTAGGGATACGTATTTAGGTTTTGGTTTATTGCCTATAAAGTATGCAAGAGTTGGCAAATTTCATTTTGAATGTAGACTTGATTGTAGCGTTTGATAGATTTGTAGTAGTTATTTGAAACATTGTGTACAATTACTTTCTTACATAGATTCCTTGATAGGATTGTATACACCGCGTTTTTATTGATTTCGGTTAACTTTAAGGGAAGGTTCTTTAGATCAAATAAAATTAATTTCTCTAAGAAATTAGCGTCTTAGCTCTTACGCCGTGGCTTGCGTGGGCGACGGTCGCGCGATGGTCGCGCGACAGCGATGAGACGAATACGAAATCAAACCTTATCGATATGGAAGAATGAGACACGACGGCGACGGTCGCGCGACCGTCGCCCACACAAGACACGGCGTTATGGTTACCGAGTTATTAAAAAATTAAAAATAATTACTGAACACGTGTGTGACAGTCTTTACTCTTTTCTAATGTTATTTGTTTTGACATGTGCCGTCAATCACTTGACAGTAACTTGAATGTTGTTCTTAAGGGCTCTCACAGTGATTAATTCAAATATTATGTGTGAAAACGATGAAAAAATTTAACTTAAAGTGATATACAGGGTGGTTCCTGATAAAGAACCTATTAAAGTGTCGAATTTAATGGAAAACAAAAAATCACGGTGTATGCAAAAGTGAGTACAATAACTTTCTTTCGAATACATACATCCCGGGGTTCGAATACCGGTAAGGGCATTTATTTGTGTGATGAGTACAGATATTTGTTCCTGAGTCATGGATATTTTCTATGTATATAAGTATTTGTACATATATATGTCGTTGTCTGAGTACCCACAACACAAGCCTTCTTGAGCTTACCGTGGGACTCAGTCAATCTTTGTAAGAATGTCCTATGATAGTTATATTTATTTTATACATAGATTCACACCTATTTTCTCAAAAGGGGTAGGCAGAGCACATGAAAGTAGTAAAGTTTCAGATCAACTCTTATCAATTAACAGGTTTAAAAAAACAGAAATTTTGATAACGCAGTGACAGGTTGCCGACCCATCTGTCACCCCACAATTGAACTCAAAGCCCACAAGTCTATTTCTACGACATCCTCGGCTCATGGGAGCCTGGGGTCCGCTTTGACAACTAATCCCAAAATTTAGCGTATTCACTAGTTTTACGAAAGCGACTGCCATCTGACCTTCCAACACGAAGGGTAACTAGACCTTATTGGAATTAGTCCGGTTTCCTCACGATGTTTTCCTTCACCGAAAAGAGACTATTTCTACGATACTGGATGGTAAAACTCTTAGCCCTTTAATTTACGGTAAAAATATCCTTTGGTTTAATCCATTATTTCAAATTTAGATTATGATATAAAATATTCTACACTTTCAAATTAGGAACCCTTTTCGAGGAAAATTATAATCAAAGTAAATAAAAGCTTAACCGATACTCTTATCTCGTTTTAACATGCCTGCCTTTGTTTGCTCGCCGCTAATGTAAAGAATAAAATAATAATACGACCTTTTAGTCCGTCCTAAGCCAAAAAGTCGTATGAAACTTATATGGAAACGCATTTACAGTGTAAATATAATTTTGTTATGGAACGGAATGATGCAACATATTATTTTGTTCAGATGACGATGAGCATTGGGCCCATGAGCTCAATGGGCCCTATGGGAATCTGCAAGAATCTTCGACTTTTCACGATCGCAATATAATCGGTTCATTTTTTATTTTAGTTTGGGTATTTTGGTAACCCTTAATTTGGTAAAAATTGGTCATGATCGTGAGTTCAAGCCTCCTCGGCGTTCGATAGTTCTAATGATTGAGATTCAGAAAAAAAAAATTAAATTAATGATCACTTTTTTTCGTTAGAATTTTTAAGTGCTGGACAAAGGCTTGCTCCCTCAACCCTGTCTTTTGAATTTTATTTATTTATTTATTATTTTAACGTTTTTGCACATAAAAAAGACAAGCAGGAGGACTTAATTTTTCCGCTGAATCGGATATAAAGTGTCCAAATCTTCGCATCATATTTTTCTTTTTTAGTTAGTGAAAATTAGCTATTCATCTGGTTTGAAACTCTATTTATCTCTTGTAATGGTTAAGTTCATTAATTTAACAAATTATTTAACTTTAACCTTTTTTATTAATTAATCCATAATTTATCGGATAATCCAATTACCTCCACAAATGCTAACTGGAATAAAATATTGGACTTTATTTAATTGAGCAGAGTAGAGGGCTTGGAGTGCGCTTCACCTGACAGGCTGTTAAGCCAATGGTGTAAATTTTCCCTTTTTGTACGTGTTATTTCAGATTTTAAATTGAATTTTTCAGCAAACCTCTCTTAATACGATTATTTATTTCTATTTTTATACAACGGGAGCTGTGGAAATCACGGGGAGAGACCTTTGCCTAGCAGTGGGACACATAAACGGGCTAAAAAAAAATTATACAATACAGGATACTTTTATAAGTCATTTGGGCTCGCATCTGGGGCCATTTTTATTTGTCTTATATGTTAACGATATGGGTACTGTCTTTCAATCTTCATCCCACATACTTTACGCAGATGATACAAAAATTTATAGAACGATTAAAAATCTGGATGATTGTGTTGCATTACAATCTGATTTGTCACGGTTTGCAGAGTACTGCCGGCAAAATAACTTAATTCTAAATGCTGATAAATGCTACACTATCACGTTTACCCGTAAACATAACCCAATTACTTTTGATTATAAATTGAGTGGTAGCAGTGTCTCGCGTGTTTCGTCGATTCGCGATTTAGGAATTACTCTGGACGCTAAACTTTCCTTTAATGAACATTTAGATAATATCGTGGCTAAAGCATATAAAAAATTAGGAATGATTTTGCGTTTTAGTAAACCATTCAATGGTACATTTGCGTTAAAAGTTTTGTATTATAGCTTCGTCCGAAGTATATTAGAATTTGGCAGTGTTGTTTGGTCTCCACACTATGGTATTCATAAGTCTCGGCTTGAAAGGATTCAAAAATTTTTTTGTAATTCCCTTGATTATAGAATTGGACGATATAACTCTGATTATCTCTCGTCTGCGGCTAGGCATGGTCTTCCTCCTTTAGAAAAAAGAAGAACCTATCTTGATGTTTTGTTTTTATTTAAAATTATTAATAATCACATTGACTCCCCCTTTTTATTAGAAAATATCTCCTTCAAAATATCTCGGTTCCACTCACGTTCTAAACCTACTTTCGCTATTTCCTCCTGTAGCACACAGTATGCTAAAAACTTTTTCTTTAGGCGCACTTGTAACTTTTATAATAATTCGATTAATAATATTGATATTTTTGCTCATAATTTGTCCAGTTTCAAGAACAAGGTTCGGCAATTACTGTTTTCTTGTTAACTGTATTATCTTTTCATTAAGTAGATTTTATAAGATGCATCCTTGCGTGTGTACCTACTCAACTACTGCGTGTGTAATTTTGTTAACTATTTTTACTTAAATTTAACCATCTAGTAATGTAGGAAACTCTAGGCCTAGATTTATATATATTTTTGTAAACCGTACTTGTAAAAGGCTGTTTGATTTCTAAATAAATTAAAAAAAAAAAAAAAAAAATTCATCTTTGGTAGACATTTAGTTCTAAATAAACTTCATACCTACAACACCATAGAAAATTGAATAATAACAAAATAGTTACTATGTTTTAATAAAAAATCATGAAAACATTGATAAAAATAAGAACTTTTGCCATACGAGTTCACAATAATGCTCGCAGCTACTTACTTCTTCCCCGAGGCAGGCTCTTGTTTTGAGGAGCCGAGGGGGTTCCTCGACCTTGCTTGATAGTTGGCAGTTTTTGGTAGCCCCCTGTTGCCGAGACGTCGCAAAGTTCCATTGTGTGTTTTTTTTATTTCAACGTGAGACAACTGGCCCTACTATATAATTGTTGTTTAACAAAAAATATTTGTACGAATCGTCGGTTTGTATTGCAAACTCATTTATAGGCGATATCATCGTTTTCGATGGTTTTATTTCATAATAGGTAATAGTCGAAAGAGTTATAATAATATACCTACTTTATAACAAAGAAATCGAACCCTATTAAAAAGTTTCCTAAAATGAATCAAAATTTACGAAAATTAGGTATACATGAAATGAAGTCCTTAGGTATTTATTTATTTTTAGACCAAATTGTCTAATAATTTTCAACCCAGAACCTTTTTACTAACTCGCCTGCAGCCAAAAGAAACCCTTCGGCTCCGAGCAGTATTTTATTAATGTCAACAAACTCTCAAACAATATCAATATGTGATATTGTTTAATTTTCATTACCAAACTTGGGCCCGGAGAATATTTCGGTCCGGCCAATATTTGTACAAGGCACTGATCCCACCGCAAGCTAATCTATGTCTTTTAAGTATTTGGGCCATTTTTTTTCAAAGTTGTCCACCCCACTTTTTTGTAACATGGGTATTTTTTACGCGATTCATACTCAGAATCGAGAGCTCTTTCGATCCTGATAGGAGAAGAAAATGTCCCTAGATTTCCATACATTTTTTCGAACCTTCCATTCCGTTACCGCCATACAAAATGTATGAAAAAGTGGTAACGGAATGGGAAAAAACCTTGGGACACTTCTTTTCTCCTATTAGGAATGAAAGAGCTCGCGATTCTGAGTGAAAAACACATAAAAAATTCCAAATCTAAAAAAAAGTGGGGTGGACAACTTTGAAAAAAAAATGGCCCTGTTACACGGGAGTGCTGAATCTTTTGTTCGTTTTTATAGCCGATGGCTCATAGCTTAGGCCGAGAAAATTATTGTGAGTGGGTTTTCGCAGCAGAGAATTTTCTTATCCTAGAAGGCACGCAGAAGTTTGTTACGCGTAAGCCAGAAGCTACGGGTACAGAAGTTGCAGATGACGAAAAAGCCCATGCGAAATTGATTTTGACTATCGACCCCACATGACATACAAGGAATGTATGTCCATGTAAAAGGTGTCAAAACTACGTTTGAATTGTGGACAAAACTCAAAAGCTTATTTGACGACTCTGGTTTCGCCAGAAGAATTACGTTGTTACGAAATTTAATTTCCATAAGGCTCGAAAATTCAAATTCGATGACAGAATACGTAACAAAAATGGTAGAAAATGGTCAGAAATTAAGTGGCACAGGTTTTGCCATTAGTGATGAGTGGATCGGCTCGCTATTATTAGCAGGTTTGCCTGAGAAATATTCCCCGATGATTATGGCAATAGAGCATTCCGGCATTTCCATCACGACAGACGCCATCAAAACAAAGCTTTTAGACATGGAAGAGAAAAATTCAAATTTGACAGGGAATGGGAACGAGACTGAGAATGCATTCGCGAGTACGTCAAGTTACCAACATAACAAGAAAAACAAAACGAAATTTGTCTGTGGTAAACAGGATGGCGGCGAAATGACAACAAAAGTCAGAAATGTCAAAGTCAATTGTTTCAGATGCAAAGAATCGGGTCATTATAGAAATCAATGCCCGAATTACGAAAAGAACTCAGTTAAAAATAAAACTGGTATACGGAAACAGTCTCATGCATTCAGTGCTGTGTTTTTAAGTGCCGATTTTAAGAAAGACGAGTACTATATTGATAGTGGCGCTAGTACCCATTTAACACCAAACGAATGTTGGGTTATGAATGCATCGTACGAGCCGGCAACTAGTGAAATTATAGTTGCAAATAAGGCATGTTTGCCTGTGTTATGTACCGGAAACGTACAGATTGCGACTGTGACTCCAGATAGTGAATATAATATATAAATACTTAGATATAAACATAGAAAACATATTGATAATGCCAAGTATAATTACTACAGCATTTATAATAATAAAACTGTGTTTTGGTATACACAGTCGTACGTGGTTGTTTTTGTCACTTTTTTTATTGCGTACCTAACTTGTAATATTATTTATAAGTTGTCTTGTAAGTGTTTCTGTAATTTCTTAGACAGTAAAATTTCTTTAAACTGAAAACATCCATGACTCAGAAACAAATAACTGTGCTCGTCACACAAATAAATGCCCTTACCGGGATTCGAACCCGGGACCGCGGCTTAGCAGGCAAGATCACTACGCGTTAGGCCAGACCGGTTGTATATTCTACGCTATCGGCTTGAGTGCTACGAAGCGTAGCTTAGAAGTAAATTGAGGCTCCCAAGCGTGTTACAACTGCTACGCCGCGCCGTAGCATGGAGTTTGTAGCCAACGACGACTTACGACTCGGCCACTTGATATTCCATACAAACAATATTTTAAGAAGACTAAACGATATTCGGAGATTTTTTGAATTCTTCGGAAGCCAAGAAGACTGGAGACAACCTGGAAAACTTATGGTCACTGGTTCGATGGAAGATAAGAGAGGAAAGGACCGCAGTCTAGCGCGATGGTCCGACCAAATCAGCAAATCTCTTTCCGTCAAGGTGCATGATGCCTTAGAAGTCGCAAGGGACCGAAAAACCTGGAAATATGTCGTCGTCCAGTGATTCACGTAGGGTCACGGCCCTCATCACTGAGTAGAGAAGCAAGAAGGAGGAAACGAATTTTTTTTTTTATATATCATACGTACGACGTTTTAAAATCTCGATTCCGCAGCTCCTCTTGAATGCGATATATTTTGGTCATCCATCCCATATCCAATTCGCTTAAGGTACCTAACTACCTACCAGCAGCTGGTCCATACAAGCCGATTTCCACCGGCTTGCCTAAAATTGATTAATAGTAAAGTACCTAATGTTAAGGTAGGTTTCTTTTTGCTCAGTGTTGCCTAGCAGAAATTTTCACCAGCCGCAACTGCTACCCACATTACAACAATGTCACTGACGTGGCGGGTAATTTAAAATTATCGGAATATTTTTCATTACTTATTAACAAAATTTCCATTGCTTTGTGTTCACTTGCCATGAATGACACGCTTGTTTACAGTGGACAAATATGGCGACCTCGTAAATGGCATAGCTTAAAAAAAAACATTCAGTCGACATTGAGAACCTCCTCCTTTTTTTGAAGTCGGTTAAAAACAGGGAAGATTGTTACGCACCAGGGGGCCGATTTTTGAGTCTCACTGCGTTCGAATTCTGAAAATTGTCACTGAAAATAATAGGCAATTCACCGTTTTCAACCGGTATTTTAGTGACAGTGAGACTCAAAAATCGACCCCCAGTTTAGAAATTTCTCCCTGTACCTTACCGCTTTACCCACCAGTAGAAACCCCCCCTTACCGCAAACTAGGTGCAGGCGTGGTAAATAAATGTATTAGACGCGCTTGCAGGGATTAAAACATCGTGCCGGCAGTCTCGGGCAGGCCAATTAGGGATGTTTTGGTGAGCCCCGGGATAAATGGAACGTTAAGGGTTACTCCACCTGGGACTGTGCTTGGAATAAATAAATAAGGAAATTATTATTATTACGCGATATAATCAATTGTCATAGTTTTTAACAAATAACGAAATAAAAACTATGAAAATGGATTATATCGCGTATGGTACAGCGGGGCAAATCTGGACTGGGGGTCAAAAGTAACTAATCATTTTTTTTTTGCATTATTATACCTACACACTATGATGTTGAGTTCTACATGTATCCACTGAACACGCCTACCATATAACCGGTGGACACTCTCTTCAATAATTCAAACATTGTAAAACATAGAAAAAATGGACCAGTTACATTTGTTTTCATTTATCGATTCTCGATAGTGTTTTAGAATAACCACTCGTTGCGAATTTTCTGTTTCTTTTTGGTTTGGTATTGTAATGTAATATTGACTTAACCACTATTAATCAATGGCTGTGGAAAAATCTATATCCTTTCTTTGAAAAAAAAATTAAAATGAGAAATGATTTATTTTATAAAAATCAACATTGCTAAATACATAGTTGTCGAGTCCTCCTAGTGGGTACGAAGTACCTGTATCAGGAGACCTCGCTCTTCCAGTATTACAGTTTTTAAACTTTTACTATAGGAAGTTAATGAATTATACATTATTTATTTATATTATTCTAATTCGATAAACAGACAAGTGCTTTATATTTATAATTTTCTTTACAACAATTTTTCTGTAAGCAAAATACCGTTTGCTTTTTTGCGACCATTGCCACAAGAACCAAGTGGAGTAAACCACGTATTCGGTCCACACCCGACCCATTCTCTTGTCCTACCTTAATTAAATTACAAGAAAACCCCTTGTAAATGGGTAAAATTTACTCCCGTGTCACCCAGCAATGTCATCATACTGGTGATACTCTAGAATGCAATTAAAATGTACATTAATCTTACAGAAGTATGAGTAAGGGTGTAATTTGTCATAGCAAGGGGTAATCAGCAAAAGGGAAGGTGGGTAAAATTATTCTGCACACAATCGTACTACTAAAGATGTTACGTGGATATACACATTCGCAAGGAACCTTGTTGTGCCCTGAATCCATACTTCCATAGTAATATTATAAATGGGAATGTGTGTGTGTCTGATTGTTTGTCCGTCTTTCACGGCAAAACGGAGCGACGAATTGACGTGATTTTTTACGTAGAGATAATTGAAGGGATGGAGAGTAATATAGGCTACTTTTTGTCTATTTATAACTCCCTACTTCCCTAAAATGGGGGGGGGGGGGTGAAAGTTTGTATGGAGAATTCCGCAATTTTAATAAAAATAGAAATATAATTTTCGAATTTAACGCGAGCGAAGCCGTGGGCAAAAGCTAGTTTTCAATATAGGAGACTGGCTGAGTAAAATTGTTTAAATGGATAATAAAATACATTATTACACACTACAGACCCTACCCTAAGGTCGTCTGGTAGAGATCGCTTACAGCGATAAGACCGCCTGTTGCTACCTATATGTTTAATGTCTGCTATTTAATTTTGTAATCTGTTATCCTTGTGGTGCAATAAGGAATATTTACTTACTTACAGAAGAAAAGAAAAACATAATACATAACAGATACAACGTGGTAGGTAACAACAGGCGGTCTTATCGCTAAAACAGCGGTCTCTTACAGACAACCTTCAGATAGTCGAGTGGATAATACGAGTAGAACTTCAGAGTAAATAATACTAGAGCCGCCAGCGAAAGTGTTGTTAGCATGTTGAACACACAGTTGTAGTTGTGTGATGACACGAGTCGCTGGTCCTTCGCATGAAATGATGCGCGAGAAAACACAGACATGGAAATGATGCGAGTGTTCATCTAAGTGTATGGTTTCAAGACCTCGCGACAACGCCTGTTCAATACAAATCGTCTTGCCCGATCACCTGCCTTCCAATATCTATTAGTCTTCTTCTTTCCCTTAATCCCATCTACTTGGGGTCGGGTCTCCTTGATCTAGTGCGCCAGACAATTCTGTTCTGGGTTGTCGTTTCTTGAAGTGCTGCAGCTTCCAAATCTTTTTTGACATTCGACCACCACGTTTCTTTTGGTCGTCCTCTTCCTCGGGGGTTTTCAGGCAATCGGAGGGCCACTTTAACCGCAAAGTCATCGTCTCTCCTCATAACACGACCAATATCTATTAGTAAAACAAAATTAAAAGACGAAATGTAATCATTGAAATGCCATGATTGCAACATATACACGATAAAACCTCGAACTTACAAACACAAAAGTGAGAAACGTAAACAGAATATTAAAAAACCGGCCAAGAGCGTGTCGGGCCAAGCTCAGTGTAGGGTTCCGTAGTTTTCCGTATTTTTCTCAAAAACTTCTGAACCTATCAAGTTCAAAACAATTTTCCTAGGAAGTCTTTATAAAGTTCTACTTTTGTAATTTTTTTCATATTTTTTAAACATATGGTTCAAAAGTTAGAGGGGGGGACACACTTTTTTTTCCTTTAGGAGCGATTATTTCCGAAAATATTAATATTATCAAAAAACGATTTTAGTAAACCCATATTCATTTTAAAATACCTATCCAACAATATATCACACGTTGGGGTTGGAATGAAAAAAAAAATCAGTCCCACTTTACATGTAGGGGGGGGGGGGGTACCCTAATAAAACATTTTGTCCACTTTTTATTTTACCACTTTGTCGGCGTGATTAATATACATATTGGTACCAAATTTCAGCTTTCTAGTGCTAACGGTTACTGAGATTATCCGCGGACGGACGGACGGACGGACGGACAGACAGACATGGCGAAGCTATAAGGGTTCCTAGTTGACTGCGGAACCCTAAAAAGCGACGAATGACTTCGAGAAAAGATAGGTAGTGCCCTGCCTTGCGCTTCGCCTGGCTATTCTTGACGGGGGCACTACCGTGCCCCCAGATTCCAAAGATAGCAACATGGGTAACAAGAACAGCACAGATATATAGCCATAGAATAGTCAACGTTGTGGACAAGGCAAACCGACTGCAGGAGAATTTATCTAAAATCCGCCATATTACAAACATAAAATAAATAATAATAAATAAATAAATAATAAATAAATAAATATTACAGGTCATTCTTACACAGATTGACTGAGGCCCACGGTAAGCTCAAGAAGGCTTGTGTTGTGGGTACTCAGACAATGATATATATAATATAATACAAATACTTATACATATACATAGGAAACATCCATGACTCAGGAACAAATATCTGTGCTCATCACACAAATAAATGCCCTTACTGGGATTCGAACCCGGGACCGCGGCGCAGCAGGCAGGGTCACTACCGACTGCGCCAGACCGGTCGTCAAAAAAGGTACACAGAATATAAAACCAAAGAAATAAATAAATAAATAAATATTATAGGAAGTTCCGCAGATTGACCGAGTCTTACGGTAATCTCAAGAATGCTTGTGTTGTGGGTACTCAGACAACGATATATATAATATACAAATACTTATATACATAGAAAACATCCATGACTCAGGAACAAATTTAATATCTGTGATCATCACACAAATAAATGCCCTTACCGGGATTCGAACCCGGGACCGCGGCTTAGCAGGCAGGGTCACTACACGCCAGGCCAGACCGGTCGTCAAAGCACATTCACAACGAGAAACAGCAAAGATACAGTGCTATGTCACTGAATAGGCAATGTAGTGAACGTACTGACCGCGGGAGAAATTGTCCAAAACCTCTCAACTACAAAAACCATAGACCCAAAAACATAGAATATAAAACCAAAGAAATCACATACTATGTAACGAGAAAGAGCAAAGATACGGGTTATGTCACTGAATAGGCAATGTAGTGGACATACTGACCGCGGGAGAAATTGTCTAAAAACCTCTCAACTACAAGAACCACAGAGCCAAAAACATAGAATACAAAACCAAAGAAAGCGCATATGTAACGAGAAAGAGCAAAGATACGTGTTATGTCACTGAATAGTCAATGTAGTGGACGGACTGACCGCGGGAGAAATTGTCTAAAAACCTCTCAACTACAAGAACCATATACCCAAAAACATAGAATATAAAACCAAAGAAATATAACGAGAAAGAGCAAAGATACCTACGTGTTATGTCACTGAATAGTCAATGTAGTGGACAGACACCGCGGGAGAAATTGTCTAATAACCTCTCAACTACAAGAACCACAGAGCCAAAAACATAGAATATAAAACCAAAGAAAGCGCATATGTAACGAGAAAGAGCAAAGATACGTGTTATGTCACTGAATAGTCAATGTAGTGGACAGACTGACCGCGGGAGAAATTGGCTGAAAACAGCGGCGGTTTGGGGCCGACGGCACCACATACGAGCACAGAGTAGCTGGGGCAGTTAGACCACTTTTTGTTACAAAATGTGTAATTCGTAAGAAATCGTTTGAGAATAACCTAACCACAAAATTGAAATTTTGAAAAAAAAAACCCCCGACTGCGACATTGTGGACCGATTTTAAACAAAACTCAGCTTTCAAACCAAACGCCTACAATTTACTTAGAAGTATAAATTAATCCACATTTCAATGTCACATAAAACATACTCGTACTACCGCTTTAAAAAGGAGTGAGAAAAAAACTACCTCTATATCACAACCCCTAGAAGATACCGGCGCAAAAAACTGAGCTCAGAACCTATAAAAATGTAAATCTGCCCACTTTGCTCTAAGCTGCAAAAAGGGCTAGTTGTTTGAAGTTAGCCATTTAGGTACGAGCGGCGAGCTACGTGCAAATGTCATTTACCCGGCGCTCGGCCTAATTTTCAACTAGATTCGCAGCGCCATTTTGTACGGGGTTAACTGAGATTCTACTGCGAGTTTTACACGTTTTAAAATACTTTAAGGTACAGCGGGGCAAATCTCGACTGGGGGGCAAATGTAACTGGTCCATTTTTTACGTTTTCCTTTTTTGCATTATTAAATAGAGTGTCCACCGGTTATATATGGTAGGCGTGTTCAGTGGATACAATACATCATGTAGAACTCAACATAGTGTAATAATGAAAAAATTAGATTAGTTACTATTGCCCCCCAGTCGAGATTTGTCCCGCTGTACCTTATTTGATAGAGTAAACTTTAAGGGAGTATTATACATTTTGGGTTCTAATAGGTACCTACAGATGTAGTGCGAAAAGGGTTTCCTTCGTATTTTACCGGAAACGTAAATTGTCATGCTAGTTCCTCCATACTGTTTGTGGAAAATGACATCACATGCCCCCCAAATATCCATCGCGCTCACCACAATTGAAAACTTGGGTAACGTAGCCAAATGCACAAAATATTTTATTTAGTTCGAGCCTCGGGCGAGGCAAGCTAGTTTTAGAAAATATTTAAATGCAGTTTTTCTTTTTTTTTTTTAAATAAAGGAAGTTACGTTTTAAAGAAAGGAACGTTAAGTAAAATGAGCCATCTTGAAGATGTAGTTTCCCTTCAGGGCCCGCTTTATCTCACGCTGTAAGGGCATACCTATTTATGTTTTTATTTTCTTGTCGATTTCACTTTTTTTTTTAATATATTTTTACACTTTTTCTACTCAGAATCATGAGCTCTTTCGATTCTAATAGGAGACAAAAATGTCCCTAATCTCCATACATTTTTTTGCTTTCCTCTGAGTGACGATCAAACAAGTTCTATGAGTAATTGTAACTCAGTGGAAATAAAAATGTAGGACAGTTTTTTCTTGCGCGGAATCGACAGAGCTCATGATTCTGAGTAGAAAAAGTGCAAAAATTACCACATTTGAAAAAAAAGTAAAACAGACAAGAAAATAAAAATCAGTGTACTCCATTGGCATCCAAAAACTTCAATAACCTATGGTAGTGGGTCAGAGCTAACTGGTTTTTAATGAAGCTTAACCGTTTCATTTCTGCGTCGGTTTGCGTTTACAATTTACATTTTTCCGCCATTTATAAACAGGGGTTAGGAGGAAATGGACTTAACGTCTCTGTTTTTTTATGGATGATAAAACAGCTTGCTGGTTTTTGTTCGGAAAAGAGTCGTAGACAATAGTACATTACGATACAAGTGCGTAAAAAAGGAAGTTCGAAACGAGTGGCGATAAATTAAAACACGACCGAAGGGAGATACAGATTTTTTTTTACGCACTAGTTCGAGAAGTGGTTCATTATAATGTCAGGTCGAAACTTCGGATGGCCATCTGTTCTGTACTGAAAAACGTCGTACGATACACGTGCGAAAAGGAAATTCGTAACTCGTGTCGATTTAAAACACTCCCTTCGGTCGTGTTTTAATTTATCGCCACTCGTTTCGAACTTCCTTTTTACGCACTTGTATGGTAATGTACTATTCCCTTACATTGAAAGTAAATTCATTAATAATTCAAGATAATTCCAGGAAGGCAGATAGGCGCTGATAAACTCAGTTTTTTTTTGTTATTTGATCGCCTCTCATCGCCTTTTGACTACAAAATTTTCATGAAACATGGCTAAGAACACTCCCGACTAACTCAGCTTTCAGACAAAAAAAACTAAATCTAGATCGGTTCATCCGTTCGGGAGCTGCGATGCCACAGACAGACACACACACAGACAGACAGACAGACAGACAGACAAACAGACAGACAGGCAGACATACACGTCAAACTTATAACACCCCGTCGTTTTTGCGTCGGGGGTTAAAAATGGAGACTGACAGAGATCGCTAAACAAAAATGAAAAACTTAGGTGTTACCTGAAACCAAAGAACGTTCCGTCGTTGTGGCGTAAAGCACATATTATTCCGTTGCCAAAAGTTTCTAATCCCAGCACATTCAAAGATTTCCGGCCCATTTCAATTCTCCCTTTTTTGTCGAAAGTTCTGGAAGCCGTTGTACACAAACAATTATCAGCTCATATCTACTCCAACCATGTTCTCACTCCATTTCAGTCAGGTTTTCGCCCAGGTCACAGTACTACCACCGCATTGCTTAAAATCGTTGAGGATGTAAGGCTAGCAATGGAGTCCACACAGCTGACGGTTTTGGTGTTGATCGATTTTTCAAACGCATTTAATGCAGTTGATCACGACCTCTTATTAGCTGTTTTAAAGCACTTAAATGTATCATCACCAACAGCTAAATGGTTCGCTTCATATCTTCAAGATCGGCGTCAGATGGTTCGCGTAGACGGCTCCTCGTTTTCTGACTGGTGTGACCTCACTTCCGGTGTCCCACAGGGCGGCATACTGTCTCCGCTTCTATTTTCCGCTTTTATTAATATGATTGCGCCGCATATTGCATGCTCTCACCATCTTTACGCTGATGATTTGCAATTGTACACTCACAGTAGCATTGACGATTTGGATTGTGCCATAACGAAAATTAACGAGGACTTGCATCGCATCTGTGTTTGGTCTCGGAGTTTTGGTATTTCGGTTAATCCGTCCAAATGCCAGGCCATTGTATTAGGAAGCCCCCGTTTACTCTCTACGGCTGACCTTACTCACTTGTCTCCTATTGTGTATGAAAACATACCTGTACCACTGGCATCGCAAGTGAGGAACCTTGGGTTGATTTTTGACAGCGGCCTGACGTGGGAGCCGCAGGTTTCTGACATATGTCATCGGGTCACCAATACACTTAGAGCTTTATACCGGTTTAAAAATTTCCTTCCTATCTGCACTAAGGTTTTACTTGTTCAAGCTCTCGTATTACCTATTGTAGATTATGCTGATGTGTGTTACACGAATATCACAGAAGTGTCTCTAAACAGACTAGATCGGCTTCTTAATAACGGGATACGTTTTATTTTCGGACTTCGTAAATATGACCACATATCTGCATATCGCCGTCGACTGAACTGGCTTCCTGTCCGGGAACGGAGGTCCTTGCGAATTCTCTCCACATTATACTCTGTGTTATTTGACCCGTGTGCGCCAGACTATCTCAGATCTAGATTTAATTTCATAACCGCCCGAACAGGTTGCACTCTTCGCGAATCCCGTAGTCTCAAGCTTGCAGTTCCTTCTCACCGTACTGGATTTGTCTCTAACTCCTTTACCGTTCAGGCGATCCGGCTTTGGAATGATCTTCCGCTTGAGATCAGAAAGGCGCAAACTAAGCTCTCATTTAAGCGCATGTTGCGCAAGCATTTTTTTTTTGACAAGCTCACTGGTTAATTTGTTTATCGTAGGCATAGTATTCTTTGCACTGGGTACATAAAATATGTAGTATATATATATATATATATATATATATATATATATATATATATATATATATATATGTAAGTTTATGTAATTTTATAGATATATATGTGTGTATAGTTTATTATTGACAATATTATGTATTATTTGCTACATTTATGTTTCATTTTCAGTTACCTTTTTTTTTAAAGCCTGCACCCACTACTCTTTCTGTTTAGCCTGTTGGTTGACTGGTAGAGAATGTCATTAGGCATTAAGTCCGCCATTTGTACTTTATTTGTTATATTGTGCAATAAAGTTAAAAGAAGAAGAAGAAAAGAACTTAAGAGCGCTACTTATGAGTATCATCACATGAAGATAATCGGGACCCTCCTGAATAGCTGAAGGATATACTTTTTCCCCTCACTAGCTCGGAAACACGTGTTTTGTCCTTTAATACCAGCGGGTAAAAACGCATTTTATCCACTAGTGGGTAAAGTCATTTGACCTTGAATAAAGTCAAATTAACTGCTTTAAAATTGATAAAAGTAGGTGAATTTAGAAATAAAGATGATTTACCACCTGTGGAACTACTGGAAGCAGTGATAAACGCATTTTTTGCGTTGTAGTTTCCTCGCTATAGTGAGGGGAAAAGTTTTGTGTTACACACGGGTGCAAATGTATTTTACTTCTCGTGTGTTAAAAAACTCGCAAGTTCAGGATTCTATCCTCGAACCACTCGCTTCGCTCGTGGTTCAACTATAGAATCCTTTCACTTGCTCGTTTTTCAATTCCACACTCGGCGTTAAAATACAACTTTGCCCCCTTGTATAACAAATAACTATTATTGTTAGCATTCGTTGTAATCCACATAATCTTCTCTTTTCCAGCGCAGCGGCGGTTCAATGTCTGCGCGGAGGCGGCACCGTGTACTCTCGCCATTAGAAATGGGATTTATTACGGTCCGCCTGATGGTAAGCTACTAACTAGGTAGTCACCGTAGCCTACGGATGCTTGCATCTCCAATTGTGTTACTTGCGCGTTGCCGACTCTTTAGAAATGTGTACACTCCTTTTTAGGGTTCCGTAGTCAACTAGGAACCCTTATAGTTTCGCCATGTCTGTCTGTCCGTCCGTCCGTCCGTCCGTCCGTCCGCGGATAATCTCAGTAACCGTTAGCACTAGAAAGCTGAAATTTGGTTCCAATATGTATATCAATCACGCCAATAAAGTGCAAAAATAAAAAATGGAAAAAAATGTTTTATTAGGGTACCCCCCCTACATGTAAAGTGGGGGCTGATATTTTTTTTCATTCTAACCCCAACGTGTGATATATTGATGGATAGGTATTTAAAAATGAGTAAGGGTTTACTAAGATCGTTTTTTGATAATATTAATATTTTCGGAAATAATCGCTCCTAAAGGAAAAAAAAGTGCGTCCCCCCCCCACCCCTCTAACTTTTGAACCATATGTTTAAAAAATATGAAAAAAATCACAAAAGTAGAACTTTATAAAGACTTTCTAGGAAAATTGTTTTGAACTTGATAGGTTTAGTAGTTTTTGAGAAAAATACGGAAAACTACGGAACCCTACACTGAGCGTGGCCCGACACGCTCTTGGCCGGTTTTATTTCAAGAACGCCATACTGTAAACCCTATTTATTTTTCATGCACATGTTTCCATCATACTCCATAAATGGCTTTAATTGGTTCTCCACCAATAATAATTAAAAACTCGAAGAAAATAAAAGTCACCGGAACGTAAACGAGACAGCGTTGTCAAGAAGTTCGCAACGAAAGTTCGACCCGTGCTCCGCCTTCCGATTTCTTGTCGGAACTTCTCGAGTTTAGCCAGCCTTTCACTTTAGTAAAACGGGTACCTATTGTGAGTTCTGACGGCTTTACTGAGTTCACTTGCCAGCGCATTAGATTTTGTTCATTTAAATTCCAAGTTTTCAAAGGCTGTTTTAAATTTGAGCGACCTTTTACAAGGTTTGACGATTTTTACACATTAATAATTAAAATTGCAAACGGGTGTTTCAGTAAGTTCCGCTTTCATTTTTTTTTTGCAGAGTGGTCACCTCTGTCTTTATTCGAGTGTGATGTTCTGGTGTTAGAACGATCGACTTCTAACTTCGGCCTCAAGTCTTTCAAAAGCCTATTTAAATACCTATCAAATATCATACCATAGTCTTCAGTAGACTTGTATTGACCGGGATATAATTAGGTAGGTATACCGTGACCTTTAAGTTTTTAACCCCCGACGCAAAAACTACAGGGTGTTATAAGTCTGTCTGCCTGTGTGTGTGTCTGTCTGTGGCATCGTAGCTCCCGGATGAACCGATTTAGATTTGAAAGCTGAATTAATCGGGAGTGTTCTTAGCCATGTTTCATGAAAATCGGTCCACTATATGTCGGGTTTTTTCAAAATTTTAAATTTGTGGTTAGATTATTAACGAGCTTTGGATATTTCGGCGTCAGAGGTAACTTAGTAATTAATTAGTCGTGGTTTATACGCCGGTCAATATTAGTCTATTAAAATTAACCTTCATTGAACATGTTGGTAAGAACATAGTCTTGTTTTACGTTAAATTTCATCACCAAAAATAAAATCATTATTTACGCCATATTTTCCCAACGTCCGGCTCTCGAACGGGGACGAGAAACAATATTTTTGCTCCGCAATTGCTTTCTTTGTGGTCGTTTTTCTTCGCAGTGTCAACAATGACGGTGGAAAAATATTATTTCTTACCTTTTCTATCACAATGTCTACCTGAACCGGGTTACGGACGATTTATGTGGATGAAGCATTAACCCCTTGAAATTATTACTGAAAATGTTTAGAACTAGGTACTTTAGGTAAAAGTTTTGAATGATTCACGGTTAGTTTCCATGGTAGACCATGATTCATCATCATCATCATCATATCAGCCCTTTATCGCCCACTGCTGAGCATAGGCCTCTCTTCTAGTACGCCACTTCTCCCGGTCCTGGGCTAATCTCATCCAGTTGTGATCCGCAGTTTTTCGGATGTCGTCGACCGAACGAGCCAACGGATGCCTGGCACTTCTTACATTTGTTAGCGGCCACCATTCCGTTAACATTTTAGTCCACCTTTTTAGGTTTTTGGTTCTGCGTCATCATGATGAATGTAACTGCCTCAAAATATCAAAAGCTCGACAAAAATCAGAAGCAGGTATAATGTTGGCACATATTCCGGTCAATATAAGTCTACATTTTTTATGACGGAAACCCGGGGTTCAACCCGTGTGTGTCACAAAGAATGTGTACAAAACGCGAAATTTGAAATTGAACGACAGGAAACGAGATGAGCTCAAAGCCCGCCCGCCATCCTCAATGTCCTACAATTGTATAGGTGGTATGCTGACGTGCCCAAAATGTGCTCGAAAATTTGAGAGTGGAACAGCTACACTCTCTTTCTTAAAATTGTCTGTTCCAGAACCCGCAGTCGCTATGGCCGAAATCGCCCATGACAGCATCTTCACAAAACGCGAGAACTTAAAGTGGTTATAATATAAGTCTACTTTAGGTAAGGTACCCCTGTACCTTACCTAAAGTCACACGTCAGTCGAATGGACCCCCTGGTCCATTCGACTGACGTGTGATTCCAACTAATCAAAATATATTCTTTGTAATACACTATTAAAACTTGAGCGCTACAAATATGTGTCTTCTTGAACATGCGCATGCAATATTTCATCAGTGGACACTCTGTGTAATAATGTAAAACATCAGTAGTTAGGTATATTATACTAGTTATTTAGCTGAAGATAATGCCGTTAATACAATGGCCTTTTCTTCAGCACAATGCATACATTTTCCTCTTATTCCAAAAGGATAATTAAGAGATTTGATTCCTTACAATTTTCACCTCACTCGAGGAAACATAACATTAAATTTGAGCACCTGTGCCACTTTGAACATGTTTGGACAGGTTTAACATTAGCGCGCATATTTCTCCGTACGCTTTGAATACTCATATCGTAGGTAACATGATTCTAAACATTTTCCGTGAGCAGGCATGTTGTGAAACATTTCTTGAGGAAATGTTATTCACAGTCAGTACAGTCATTTAAACAAAAACTTGTTCGAGGCTTTTCAGTATTCTTGGGTGCACATGCTTATATTATCTAAGGTCCACGGGTCCAGGTCCAATATCTTTTGCATCCGACACCAAAACATCACTCTGCTTCTCTAATCAAAGCCGTTTCTGTCCGTTCGTTCACTGAGGAAGATTTTCTTTTCGACCTCTAAATAAATTATCTGTCCCAATGCCTATAAATTCTACGTTCTTAGAGTCTGAAAACTAGACCAATTAGCCTGAAAAGTTTCACAATCAAAATGTTTATCATTTAATTCATTAACTTAGCGTGAATCTTGTTAAACTCCGTGTAAATAAATGAAAATCCATTTTAAGCTTCATAAACATCAAACGTAAAAACTCTTTGTGAATTGAATAACTCATTGTATCCAAGATAACTTAAACATAAGGGCGTGCTACCTAATTACTTGGCAAACACAATAACAACATAATAATGGTACGACCCTTTTTAGGTTGCAAAAATGACGGTACATGCCTTATCTCGGTTATATGGGTCGTTACGACCGCAGGGGAACGGTGTCAGTGAAAGACTAGAGCGGACAATGTTTGATGTGAGAGGAAAAATATATTTTTTATAACAAACAAGCATATGGTCCGCCTGATGGAAAGCGAATGGCTGATGATTATTCAGTGAATATTCATCATGCTAACGAAATTAGATACAAGTACCTAAGTAAAGTTTTTGCAAGATTAACATAATATGTAGTACATTACCTACTACAGAGGCCGGGACAAAAAGGGTTGCCGGCCGAAGACATATAGAAGAACGAGCGAAGCGAGTCATAATATCCCGCCGAGGTATGTAAATTATATCTTAAACAGTGACTTCTGTTATCAAATGGCAGTAGGTATAATAACATTTTGATCCGGAGTATTATGAGCTCCGCTGCAGTAAAGTTCGTCTAGTTACTTACTATCGCTTATAACTTAAGCAACTCCGTTTCTAGACAGCACTCCGCAAAAGAGGTATGAGTGTTATCATTTATCTCATGAAATTCGCTCAGTTTAACCCTTTAACGCTCAAAAAATT
The DNA here is from genome assembly GCF_023078275.1 of Leguminivora glycinivorella. Lineage (NCBI taxonomy): Eukaryota > Metazoa > Arthropoda > Insecta > Lepidoptera > Tortricidae > Leguminivora > Leguminivora glycinivorella. Next base: position 9,289,642 of record NC_062993.1, on the reverse strand, counting down.
TTTTCTATTTTTTTCTGGTTTCAAGCACATAAATGAGTTCTTAGGGGTAATATGAACCACAGAAAAATAATAAAAAAAATATTTTGTGTGTTATGTTTTAGAAAACATATGCTAAGAATACTTGACATTGCCCAACTTTCAGCAAATAACTTTTGATAACCAATGTTCAGTATTCTTGACATTGCGAACGGATTAGAGAGATAACTAATTTAAAAAAAAATGAGTTTTTATGTTAAAAGTATTTATGGAGTAACTTAAAACGTCAAAATACAATTTATATTCACTTCCAGAGTCAGACTAAGCTAAGTTGGCAGTAGTTTTGATAGCTCCACATGTTCAAGGGTTAAGTAACCGTCATAATTTCATTGAAGTTTGACGTGTAAATGTCACTTGTGGAGTTTGTGCCATCAAAAGAGCTGTCAACTTACCTTGGTTTGATACGAGGCATAATCTTAATTTGCAATTTGAACCCTAAATGTTTGTTTTCCCAACTTTGCAATACCTACATGTGCCGTAAAAGATATACACCAGCAAGAGTCACGTCATGTACCATCGTACCTACTGAACTATAAATCATAAAACTCGTGTCTTTTTTGCATTATTCCAGCATTTTGCCACGGCTCTTGAAAGCCTGGAGTCCGTTTTTGGCAACCAATCACAGGTTTTGGCGTAGACACTAGTTTCATGAAAGCGAATGCCTGTGCTTCCACTCCAGACGGTAAATTAGGGCTAGTTGGGATTAGTCCGGTTTCCTGAATGTGTCTTTCTTGAAAGTCTAGGAACTAACGTTTGCCTTTCTGACAAATGCAATTGGTTAGGCTTAGCCCTGTGTTTTTATCAGCTTAATTGCTAGTTGTAATATCGGTAAAGCCTAGCGGTAAGAACGTGCGAATTTATTTGAATCTGGAAGTCGCGGAGACACAATCATTTGATATTAGCTGGTCGCTTTACGTTGAACAAAAAACATTTTAAGGAAACCGAATTAATCCCAATAAAGTCTAGTCTGGTTTTATAAAAGTTAATGCTTATACCAATCATTGAGATTAGTTGATGCCATAAACCACGATAGGTCAAGGATGATTATGACTGCTAGTTGTAATCTAAATTTCTTTAGGGGCATGGTATTTTCCGTAGCAGCGGCTTGTTTCCGATACAGCAAGCATTCAGTGAAACATTGAAAATTTCAGATACGCCAGCACGTACAAATACAAAAAAACTTTAAAAGCCTCATTTCTTTGTTTTGTTTTTCGGGAAACATTGATGTCTGCCTCGTATTCTGTCATTGAAAAAGAGTGTCAGTAAAATCGCTTTGAGTGTTTATGTTCTTGGTCTTTGTCGGCAGAAAGTGTTCGTAGTGATAGAAAAGTTGATCATTTAAACACTGGCAATGAGATTTATTAGGGTAGTTCTCAAATTACAGGGTTAAAGTCGTTTTTTCAGCTGAGAAAAAGAGAAGACAAGGTGCTTGACTTCATCATCTGAACTAAATTTAGTCCTTTAAGAACATAATTATGGTATGGTATCTTGTCTGATCTCGCAATTGAAATGTCAGATTGATTTCTATGCTCTTCTTCATTATTGCTGCCAGATAAGGGGGTGTTACTCTAGAGGCTCGAACTCCAGAAGTTCTTCAATTCCCCATTTTATTTTGCTATAAGGTCAAAAACCAGACAAAAACACATGCATCATTCAAAAAACACCCACGCACAGTGTCAATATATAAAACACATTACAAATATATAGATTATATCGAAACAAACATAAAAATGTATATATGATACGTCTTCACTCATGGTAACTTTATCTTCGCAATGTTAAAATTACTTAACAGCCTAACAATAATCTACTTTGTTCATAGCGGCGCAATGCTAAGTATACTTAACATGCATACCAATAAGTACATTTCTAAGAATCTCGCAAAGCTAAGCATACTTAACACGCATATTTGTAGCTCTGTCTAGTGTTCAATGGGCGTCTATATTGTTAGAAATATATAATAACATAAAGAAAATATACCTAAGAACACATTGTAATGGTGTGTAAATAAATATCTTTGTTATAAATATTTTTTAGAAATTTGTAATTTTCTAGTGTCCCAAGGCTGATTGCTGTCACTTCGTGATCCTGACAATAACTTTCGAAATATATGCGCCTGGGCAATGATTTCACTTGTCGAAGATACGTTAGGGTTTACACTATTATTTTATTCATAAAAGTACTGAAATAAAGTGAAAATTACGTTGCAATAATTTTTTGAATCTCGTGTTAAGTATACTTGACACTGCGAGTTAAAGGGTTAAAAGGGAAAAGTGTATTGCTATTATATTCTTAACAAATTAGGCTCCCGTTTATCCTTTTTTTATCGTCGTGTAAAATGGAATTAAGATCTCAAGCATTGTTTGAGGAATTTATTCAAATATTTGCGATGAAATTGTCCTTCCTCAATAAGGGGGTTTGAGGATCTAGTTGTTTTACCTGTAATTAAATTTGGGGGATTCCATCATTCCACGGTTCCAGTTTAAGTCCCTCGCTCAATAGCTAGCTATGGCTTAGTGTGTGTGGATTTTGGTCAGCAGATAGTAATAAGGAAAAGTGAGGGGAAATTGTTATTTAACGTGTACCACATCCGTCAGTTCTGCACATAGCAATTAGGATGTTGCCTGGATAAACGCGGCGGGCAGTGTTGTCATCCAAAACAATTTCATTTAATGATAATATCGTCACTACTTAAAAAAATCTCGTATCTCACGCTGTTCCTCAAAGTTAAAACGCAGTAAGTCTATATGCATTCCATACATACTTACTACAATTTTCTTTTCATTGACAGACGAAGATACAAGTTTTTTTTAAAGTAGTGACGATATACACCTTCAGATCAGACAGGCAAGCATAGTCGCGCGATGAATGATATCATCTGGTCGTCCGTATCACACTATTTGTAAGTGCGATAGGGACCGCCTGATGTTTTATCATTTATCGCGTGACCATGCTTGTCTGCCAGGTTTCGAGTGGAAAGAAGATTATTTCTCGACCGCATTCCTATCTAAATTCCTTATTCTTTAAAGTTCGCTATAAAAAAAAATATTTCAGGCAGGGCCCTTATAATGTTATGCTAAGTAAGTTAGCCAATTAGACTCAATCAAAATCTGTAAGTTATCATGATATAGCCACACTTTGCAAATTCCATGCAGAGTAAGTAAATCCTATTGTAAATTGTTATACCAGGCAAATTGTTTAAATAAAGTATTTTGATTTATTATATACTCGTATTTTGTAGTAATAACAATAAACGAAAATTATACACTAGTCAAAATACATTCCACACCAAATTAGTAAACTAAAGTTATGTATAAATAAATAATTCTAATACCAAAGTTTCCAACCAGCAAATATTTTCAAATCAGTAAGCACAATTAAATAGCACTCCACGCCAATCACCATTATAACTTGATCTGTACTCCTTTGAACAGTATAAGCAATTATAGATCACGGTTATACTGGTTTTCACCAGTTACAAAAGGAATGCTATAGGGTAGCGTTGCTACGGCCTGCCCACAATCCACTTATAGAACGATCCAAGTTATAAATTGAAGGGACGCTTGCTTTGCTACTCTACTAGTGATGTACCAGTATTGCCAGTTTCCGGGAATGTTATACAAATTGGTTTTCCCATGTAGGTACTTTTCCCTCGTGGTGATGTCACACAGGCAGGTATAAAATGTTGGTAGAAAATCCAGGAATTTGCACGAAGCGCATTGCTTCTTCTTTTTAACCCCCGACGCAAAAACGACGGGGTGTTATAAGTTTGACGTGTCTGTCTGACTGTGTGTGTGTCTGTCTGTTGCATCGTAGCACCATAACGGATGAACCGATTTAGATTTAGTTTTTTTTTCGTGTGAAAGCTGAGCTAGTCGGGAGTGTTTTTAGCCATGTTTCATGAAATTCGGTCTACTATGAGAAATTTGACTTTTGTGGTTAGATTATGTATGCTAATGTAAGCTAATGCTTTGAAGCATACCAGTCAACCCATAAAGCATACCATAAAGTGTTTTACATAACTGATGAGGACAACAGCAATTAGTAACTTTAACGGGAATATTCCAGCAATTCCCGTCAACTTTGTACAATGCCACGTCAGCAAATTTTAATTGATCCTATTTTGTTACCAACATTTAGTAATATAATTCGACTTTCGTAAGATATATACAGGATAATTGTTATAATTAAGAAAATATAGATACTAGAGAACCTTAATGACGAAATAAAACTTTATAAAATCTCAATTAATCAACAAAATCTTGGTAACAAAATAGGATTTAATAAAAACAAATTTAACTTTTCCCTTAATTTTTGTACAAAGTTGACGGGAATTGCTGATTCCCGGTAACACCACTAATGGTTACAGGGTTACGAATCGGGGGCAAGCCCGGGTCGTTTGGACCTCATAATTCCCTCAAACAGATTGTGCGTGAGGTGCTTTGAGGTTCATGGTTTAAATTCAAAGGTGATTTAAGAGGTTTATTTAGTGCATTTTGAAAAAGCGCTGGTAGCCTAGCGGCGAGTACGTGCGACTTTCGTTCCGGAGGTCGCGGGTTCGAACCCCGGCTCACACCAATGAGTTTTATGTGTAATGTCATTTGTTATTTGCCAGTTGCTTTTCGGTGAAGGAAAACATCGTGAGGAAACCGGACTAATTCCATAAGGTCTAGTTTACCCTTCGGGTTGGAAGGTCAGATGGCAGTCGCTTTCGTAAAAACTAGTGCCTACGCCAAATCTTGAGATTAGTTGTCAAAGCGGACCTCAGGCTCCCATGAGCCGTGGCAAATGCCGGGATAACGCAAGGGGGCGGAGGGATTTAGTGCATTTTGAGTGCCACACGATATGAAATTAACTGAATATCTATTAACCGCGTCTTTCACAATGAAAGCAAAGACCTGTTTCCATGACAACCCATATGATTTGACAGTTCGCGCACTTTTAATACAAGTCTTGTACCTTTCGAGAAACGGGCCCCTGCTAGTGTGCTAAGTTGGTAAATGTTAAAACCATAATATCTCTTGTGCGGCACTGGCACGAGTGTGAATGCGACCAGCGCATGAAGGAGGGTAGATCGCGCGCTGTCTACGGAACTTTGACATCCACCCGCCTTCGTCAGTTTTCCGTGATCATGATGCATGCAACTGCGTCTAAATATCGGGAGCTCGACAAACATCAAAAAGGTAGTCACGGTTTTTATCCCGGTCAATATAAGTCTACCTATCTTATCTTTGTCGTTTCCATCTTGCACATCGCTTTCTCGCTTTTGGGACCAGTGCCTAAACACCATACGGGCCAATTCGCGGCAAGAGTAACATGAGTCACGATTTTACAGCTGTTCAAGTGATAATCTCTTTCTAAATAAGTGTAAGTGCATTTTCATATTATCCGATCCGATACCGGATGTAGGACCGATATCTCATACATTCAAGCCGCTATCTTAAATTTTTGCCTTTGAAATCCTTTCGACATGCGATATCGGATCGGATAATGTGAAAACGCACTTACTTTCCCGATTTATGCGTGGATTCTTTCATTTAGATAGATAGATAGATAGCGTTTATTGGTAAAAAATAGTATTAAAACACGTCAATAATTAATTTCTAGTATTAACTAAAAATCTTTAAATTGTTATTACATTTGGTAGTCAATTATACATTTATCGGTATTTGAGCATTTCTATTTTTTTGCCACTTTTATAAAGTGTGATATTTTTGAAAAAAAATATGCTATTTCTACTCAGAATTACTAGCCTTTTCAATCCTAGTAGTTAAAAAAATTGTCCCATACGATTTTTTCCTATTTTGTTACCATTTTCCGTACATGTTGTATGGGGTAACAAAGGAGGAAAGTAACAAAAATGTATGGAAATTCTGGGACACTTTTTGTCTCCCAGTGAGATTGAAAGTACTCGTGATTCTGAGTACAATTGACCTAAAATTCCCTAAAATTATTTGTTATATAAAGATTTAGTTAAGCTGTAGTTCAAATAAACACTCAATGAAGTCGTGACTCACGTTACTTTAACGTGGATTGACCCATATCAGTATGTTTATTGCTTTCATAGTTGCATTATACACCGTGTTGTTTTTGTTTTCCGTTATATTCGACACGTAGCTAGATTCATTATCAGGAACCATCATGTATATCACTTTTTAGTCAAATTCGCAAAAAAAATTTTTTTATCATTTGCATACATAATAAATGAATTTATTACTGTGAGAGACCCTTAAGAATAACATTCAAGTTAGTGTCAAGTGATTGACCGCACATGTCAAAACAAATAACATTAGGAATTAGTAACAAGTGTTCAGTAATTATCTTTATTTTTTTAATAACTCGATAACCGTAAGAGTTAAGATGCTAGTTTCTTAGAGAAATTAATTGTATTTGATCTAAAGAACCTTCCCTTAAAGTTAACGGAATTCAATAAAAACAGGTTGTATTTGATCAGCAATGAAGCCATGTAAAACAAGTAACTTCATAAAACAAGATTATAAAGAACAGAGGAATACCTCTGAGTTTTAACAGGCAACATAATAATGTTGCCTGTTAAAACTCAGTGGCGCCCGTAATTTCTACAATTTCTTCCATAATATCAATAGAAATGATTTCAAGGCATTTAGGTTACTATAAAGCAGTGCAGTAAATCGATTGTCACTGAAATACATTTAGTTAATTGCAGGCGCCAGTCGCTACTAAACGGACTACTTATCGAATATATTATTAATTGAGAATAAGTTTTCACTTCGGTGAAGCATTTGAAATGATTCTCTACTTTGGTTATTGAATTGTATGGTTGATCTCATAATATAAAAATTAAAATTTTGAGAAAACCCTCGACTGCGACATAGTAGACTGATTTTCATATAACATGGCTAAGAACAATCCCGACTAACTCGGCTTTCAGACAAAAAAAAACTAAATCTAAATCGGTTCATCCGTGAGCAGTTCCCGAATACTTTGTACTTAGCCACGTCAGCAAATTTTAATTGATCCTATTTTGTTACCAACATTTAGTAATATAAGTCGACTTTCGTAAGATATACCGGGTGAAACAAAATTGGTAATACAAAATAATATTTTCTGGATCTACTCATGACTACAGCCAACTTTTACTATGGGACCATCTTCGAAAACATCACTTCAAAATCTACATCTTCCTACAAATTATGAACCCAACTTTTGATATGATTCATTATTATGTACCCATTTCCCCATACTAATTCCTTGCAAATTTGCATACATATTAATGAACTCGATACCAGGATTTACACATTTTTTTTGCCGAATTCGATATAAGTCCCATAGTAAAAGTTGATCGTAATCATGAATAGATCCAGAAAATATTATTTTGTATTACCAATTTTGTTTCACCCGGTATACAGGATGATTGTTATAATTAAGAAAATATAGATACTAGAGAACCTTAATGACGAAATAAAACTTACCAAAATCTCAATTCATCAAAATAATCTTGGTAACAAAATAGGAATAATAAAAATAAATTTAACTTTTTCCTTATTTTTTTTGTACAAAAGTTTTCGAGAATTGCTGCCGTTCGGAAGCTACGACGCCACAGACATACAAACAGACAGACAAACACGTCAAACTTATAACACCCCGTCGTTTTTGCCTCGGGGTTAAACAAAAGAGTTCGTGGCGTCCCTCCGCTCGGAAGAAGTGAAACTTCCTAAGATAACCTCAAAAACATTTTGTCAAGTGACCATCACGTTTTTGCGTTTAGTTACGCCCATCTTTTACTGTTTTAAATATTTTACATTGCTATTTGCTCAAATAATTTTTCACTCGATCTAAATATAAAACACACGCACACACGGGCCGCTAGTTAATGAGTAAAACATATGAATTATTCACTAGGCGAGACCGCTAATATGGCGCTCGAACCAGAAGTCGCACATTCCAACCATTTTGTCAAGTGATACGTTTTCGCGTTTAGTTACGTCTATCTAAATATAAAACACACACATTCCAACCGACCAGTCCACCATTCAAAACCATTCTGGGCATTCTGTTCTGTCACTGACTGAGTGAATAAGTGAATGAATGGAATGAGTGAGTCGCATTCAGCGCAACGATACCTACTGACAAAATGTTACGCGCTGAGTGAGCAGTGTTTCACGCAACGTAACACTGACTGAGTGTTACGCGCTGCCAATTGAAAGTCGCATTAGAGGTAGAGAAAAAAACTGTGTAACCTGCAGACAAGCGAACTCACTTGGCTCCATAAGTGCGCCTTTCGAGCAGAAATGACGTGCAACGCTATGTTGCTATGGATGCGTCTGATATCCACCCATCAGCTTAGTCGAATCCGTTCCCACTAGCGCTATGCTTTGTGGAACAATAAACATGATTGGTGGATATCAAACACATCCATGTAGGGCATCTCTGGAAACATACCTAAAGCCTCATTAGAAACCTGCCGGCGTACCATGCTTCCAATTTTATCACTCTCATCTGTCACTCTCACACTGACATACTTGCCAAAGCGTGACAGAAGTCTTATCCACGTGGATAAGTGATAAAATTAGAAGCATGATACGCCGGCTGTAGTCTCTTTTTTAAGGACCTTATACAAACATACATTTTTTTTTATGAAATAGGTAGCAAACGAGCAGACGAGCCACCTGATGGGAAGCAGTCATCGCTGCCCATGGACATAAGCAACATCGGGGGAATCACTTATGCGTTGCCGACCTTTGAGAACCCTCAATACCTGCTTCTTGAAGAACCCTATATCATAGCGCAAGGGAGACACCTCAGAAGGTAGATCATTCCACAACTACATACATTGGATAAATAGGGACAAAGTTTAAGATGAACCTTAGGTCTTCAATGCTCATAATACGCCATGTAAAATTAGTTCGTGGACTTGTTTTGTATACAATAAGTCGTCCCGCTGACATCTAAGTGTTCATAAAAACTTCAGGAAAGCTGTTACTAAGCAAATTGGCTATAAAACTTACATTCTGAAACAATGTCTCATACAAAGCAAATTAGTTGAGCTAACACGCCTGTAAAATAGTTTATAATGTTAGTTACAACAACTATTGCCATGTTGCAACGAAGTGACGTGAATAAACCTGATGTTCTCGAGTAAAAGGTACTTTTACCACTATTTTTTATACCACGTCGGTGACAAACAGGGATACGGCCCGCCTGATGGAAAGCGGTCACCGTAACCTATGGACGCCTGCAACTCAAGGGGAGTCACATGCGCGTTGCCGACCCATTAGAAACTTCTACACTCCTTTTTTGAAGAACCCCATACTGTAGTTCATTGGGAATACCTCGGCAGGGAGCTCATTCCACAGCCGGAGCGTTCGTGGGAGGAAATTCCTCTGAAACCGCACGGTGCGCGACCATTTAGGTTGCAAGGTGTGTGGATGAGCGCCCTGTTGTTTAAGGCCGGCAACAGACAGTCTTAAAATTCATAATTAAAAAAAAGACTTATATTATGGAATCTGTCAGATCAATCTGAAAATTCATAATCTTAAAAAATAAGAGTGTGTGTGGACAGTCGCGAAATTGTATGGAACTCCGTGCACTCGATCTGATTTTTATAAGATTATGATTTATTCTGATTATGAATTTTTTGACTATCTGTTGCCTAAGAATTCATACTTATATTATACTAAATGGAAAAGTGTGTATGCAGTGAGTCTGTTTGTTTGCAAAACGGAGCGACCAATTGACGTGATTTTTTAAGTGGAGATAGTTAAAGGAATGGAGAGTGACATAGGCTACTTTTTGTCTCTTTCTAACCCCCTACTTCCCTAAAATGGGGGGTGGAAGTTTGTATGGAGCATTCCATAATTATCGAATTTAGCAAGAGCCAAGCCAGGCTTCAGCGTGTCAGTCTTAATATTTGATCTCCATTCTTCCTATATTTCCACTCTTCTATATGTTATCTTTGAAACAAAAATAAGCTTGCCATAAAGAAGTTTCGTGTCCGTAAAGTACAGAAGTCATTTGTTGGGCAATGCATTCATTTTTATAATAAGTTACCTGACACTGCTTTGAGATTACCCCTCCCAGCTCTTAAGAACTACTTAAAAAAATCATTGATGTTAAAGGCTTATTACAGAGTCGAGGACTATGTGACAGACAAACATGCATGGCCCGAACCAGAAACTACAAAAAACGAATAGCAATTAAAATAATTGTATTATGTATAGAGGACACAGTTCAGATAAGAAAGCACATCAAATATTTTATATTTTATGTTGTGTAGGTAAATTACATATTTAATGATATTGAGATTCATATTATCTTTTTCTTCTATGACAATTTGATATGTTTTCTCTGAAGAAGAACGACGTATTATTAAGCAATAATATAATTTATTGAAATTGATTTCCATAGAGTACCTAGTCTAGTCTGTTCATATTCTTTGATGAATACTTTTGCATGTTAAATTGTATGTTGTTATTTAATGCATGTTAATTATAAGATGTAATGTTTTGAAAAGAAGTTGCCCGCCGAGTTTCTTGCCGGTCCCATAGTGGATACCCCCCTCCCAACTGAGGGGGGACTGAAATCTTCTCGAGGCTGAGGCGTAGGGTTAGAGCCGGCGTAGCTTTATTTGACGTTCATATGCGCATTGTAATATGCCTACTTGAAAAATAAATATTTCATTTTCATTTTCATTTTCATTTAATTTAGAAAATCACAAACACATAGCTATAAATCTGATGCCACGTTCCAACGTAGTGACGTGAATAAATCAAGTTACGTTCGTCTAAACTTGCACGGAGAAAGACATAAATGGCGCACACATGACTGATACTTAGATTGGGTACTGTGTAACAGGCGATAGCGATTTATTCATTGAGCCATAATATTGTATTATATTTAAATGAAACGTAAAATACACCATTCACACTTACAAGGCTAAAATTACTACTGCAGAAAATCAGCGCGACATTGCTTTCACTAATGTATTTTTTTATACTACGTCGGTGGCAAACTAATATACGGTCCGCCTGATAGAAAGCGGCCACCGTAACCTATGGACGCATGCAACTCAAGGAGTGTCACATGCGCGTTGCCAACCCATTAGAAACTTGTACACTCCCTTTTACTGTGTTAAGTATGCAGCAAAAAGGAGTGTACAAGTGCCAAGGAGGCTTTGGGTTGCCAACATCGGGGAAATCACTTATGCGTTGCCGACCTTTGAGAACCCTAAATACCTGCTTCTTGAAGAACCCTATAATATATCATAGCGCAAGGAAGACGCCTCAAAAAGTAGCTCATTCCACAACTACATACATTGGATAAATAGGGTAGGGACAAAGTTTAAGATGAACCTCTTAGGTCTTCAATGCTCATAATACGCCATGTAAAATTAGTTCGTGGACTTGTTTTGTATACAATAAGTCCTCCCGCTGACATCTAAGTGTTCATAAAAACTTCAGGAAAGCTGTTACTAAGTAAATTGGCTATAAAACTTGCATTCTGAAACAATGTCTCATACAAAGCAAATTAGTTGAGCTAACACGCCTGTAAAATAGTTTATAATGTTAGTTACAACAACTATTGCCATGTTGCAACGAAGTGACGTAAATAAACCTGATGTTCTCGAGTAAAAGGTACTTTTACCACATTGTTTAAGGCCGAACAGACAGTCTTAAAATTCATAATCTTAAAAAAAGATTTATACGGAATCTGTCAGATCAATCTGAAAATTCATAATCTTAAAAAATAAGAGTGTGTGTGGACAGTCGCGAAATTGTATGGAACTCCGTGCACTCGATCTGATTTTTATAAGATTATGATTTATTCTGATTATGAATTTTTTGACTATCTGTTGCCTAAGAATTCATACTTATATTATACTAAATGGAAAAGTGTGTATGCAGTGAGTCTGTTTGTTTGCAAAACGGAGCGACCAATTGACGTGATTTTTTAAGTGGAGATAGTTAAAGGAATGGAGAGTGACATAGGCTACTTTTTGTCTCTTTCTAACCCCCTACTTCCCTAAAATGGGGGTGGAAGTTTGTATGGAGCATTCCATAATTATCGAATTTAGCAAGAGCCAAGCCAGGCTTCAGCGTGTCAGTCTTAATATTTGATCTCCATTCTTCCTATATTTCCACTCTTCTATATGTTATCTTTGAAACAAAAATAAGCTTGCCATAAAGAAGTTTCGTGTCCGTAAAGTACAGAAGTCATTTGTTGGGCAATGCATTCATTTTTATAATAAGTTACCTGACACTGCTTTGAGATTACCCCTCCCAGCTCTTAAGAACTACTTAAAAAAATCATTGATGTTAAAGGCTTATTACAGAGTCGAGGACTATGTGACAGACAAACATGCATGGCCCGAACCAGAAACTACAAAAAACGAATAGCAATTAAAATAATTGTATTATGTATAGAGGACACAGTTCAGATAAGAAAGCACATCAAATATTTTATATTTTATGTTGTGTAGGTAAATTACATATTTAATGATATTGAGATTCATATTATCTTTTTCTTCTATGACAATTTGATATGTTTTCTCTGAAGAAGAACGACGTATTATTAAGCAATAATATAATTTATTGAAATTGATTTCCATAGAGTACCTAGTCTAGTCTGTTCATATTCTTTGATGAATACTTTTGCATGTTAAATTGTATGTTGTTATTTAATGCATGTTAATTATAAGATGTAATGTTTTGAAAAGAAGTTGCCCGCCGAGTTTCTTGCCGGTCCCATAGTGGATACCCCCCTCCCAACTGAGGGGGGACTGAAATCTTCTCGAGGCTGAGGCGTAGGGTTAGAGCCGGCGTAGCTTTATTTGACGTTCATATGCGCATTGTAATATGCCTACTTGAAAAATAAATATTTCATTTTCATTTTCATTTTCATTTAATTTAGAAAATCACAAACACATAGCTATAAATCTGATGCCACGTTCCAACGTAGTGACGTGAATAAATCAAGTTACGTTCGTCTAAACTTGCACGGAGAAAGACATAAATGGCGCACACATGACTGATACTTAGATTGGGTACTGTGTAACAGGCGATAGCGATTTATTCATTGAGCCATAATATTGTATTATATTTAAATGAAACGTAAAATACACCATTCACACTTACAAGGCTAAAATTACTACTGCAGAAAATCAGCGCGACATTGCTTTCACTAATGTATTTTTTTTTATACTACGTCGGTGGCAAACTAATATACGGTCCGCCTGATAGAAAGCGGCCACCGTAACCTATGGACGCATGCAACTCAAGGAGTGTCACATGCGCGTTGCCAACCCATTAGAAACTTGTACACTCCCTTTTACTGTGTTAAGTATGCAGCAAAAAGGAGTGTACAAGTGCCAAGGAGGCTTTGGGTTGCCAACATCGGGGAAATCACTTATGCGTTGCCGACCTTTGAGAACCCTAAATACCTGCTTCTTGAAGAACCCTATAATATATCATAGCGCAAGGAAGACGCCTCAAAAAGTAGCTCATTCCACAACTACATACATTGGATAAATAGGGTAGGGACAAAGTTTAAGATGAACCTCTTAGGTCTTCAATGCTCATAATACGCCATGTAAAATTAGTTCGTGGACTTGTTTTGTATACAATAAGTCCTCCCGCTGACATCTAAGTGTTCATAAAAACTTCAGGAAAGCTGTTACTAAGTAAATTGGCTATAAAACTTGCATTCTGAAACAATGTCTCATACAAAGCAAATTAGTTGAGCTAACACGCCTGTAAAATAGTTTATAATGTTAGTTACAACAACTATTGCCATGTTGCAACGAAGTGACGTAAATAAACCTGATGTTCTCGAGTAAAAGGTACTTTTACCACATTGTTTAAGGCCGAACAGACAGTCTTAAAATTCATAATCTTAAAAAAAGATTTATACGGAATCTGTCAGATCAATCTGAAAATTCATAATCTTAAAAAATAAGAGTGTGTGTGGACAGTCGCGAAATTGTATGGAACTCCGTGCACTCGATCTGATTTTTATAAGATTATGATTTATTCTGATTATGAATTTTTTGACTATCTGTTGCTGGCCTAAGAATTCATACTTATATTATACTAAATGGAAAAGTGTGTATGCAGTGAGTCTGTTTGTTTGCAAAACGGAGCGACCAATTGACGTGATTTTTTAAGTGGAGATAGTTAAAGGAATGGAGAGTGACATAGGCTACTTTTTGTCTCTTTCTAACCCCTACTTCCCTAAAATGGGGGTGGAAGTTTGTATGGAGCATTCCATAATTATCGAATTTAGCAAGAGCCAAGCCAGGCTTCAGCGTGTCAGTCTTAATATTTGATCTCCATTCTTCCTATATTTCCACTCTTCTATATGTTATCTTTGAAACAAAAATAAGCTTGCCATAAAGAAGTTTCGTGTCCGTAAAGTACAGAAGTCATTTGTTGGGCAATGCATTCATTTTTATAATAAGTTACCTGACACTGCTTTGAGATTACCCCTCCCAGCTCTTAAGAACTACTTAAAAAAATCATTGATGTTAAAGGCTTATTACAGAGTCGAGGACTATGTGACAGACAAACATGCATGGCCCGAACCAGAAACTACAAAAAACGAATAGCAATTAAAATAATTGTATTATGTATAGAGGACACAGTTCAGATAAGAAAGCACATCAAATATTTTATATTTTATGTTGTGTAGGTAAATTACATATTTAATGATATTGAGATTCATATTATCTTTTTCTTCTATGACAATTTGATATGTTTTCTCTGAAGAAGAACGACGTATTATTAAGCAATAATATAATTTATTGAAATTGATTTCCATAGAGTACCTAGTCTAGTCTGTTCATATTCTTTGATGAATACTTTTGCATGTTAAATTGTATGTTGTTATTTAATGCATGTTAATTATAAGATGTAATGTTTTGAAAAGAAGTTGCCCGCCGAGTTTCTTGCCGGTCCCATAGTGGATACCCCCCTCCCAACTGAGGGGGGACTGAAATCTTCTCGAGGCTGAGGCGTAGGGTTAGAGCCGGCGTAGCTTTATTTGACGTTCATATGCGCATTGTAATATGCCTACTTGAAAAATAAATATTTCATTTTCATTTTCATTTTCATTTAATTTAGAAAATCACAAACACATAGCTATAAATCTGATGCCACGTTCCAACGTAGTGACGTGAATAAATCAAGTTACGTTCGTCTAAACTTGCACGGAGAAAGACATAAATGGCGCACACATGACTGATACTTAGATTGGGTACTGTGTAACAGGCGATAGCGATTTATTCATTGAGCCATAATATTGTATTATATTTAAATGAAACGTAAAATACACCATTCACACTTACAAGGCTAAAATTACTACTGCAGAAAATCAGCGCGACATTGCTTTCACTAATGTATTTTTTTTTATACTACGTCGGTGGCAAACTAATATACGGTCCGCCTGATAGAAAGCGGCCACCGTAACCTATGGACGCATGCAACTCAAGGAGTGTCACATGCGCGTTGCCAACCCATTAGAAACTTGTACACTCCCTTTTACTGTGTTAAGTATGCAGCAAAAAGGAGTGTACAAGTGCCAAGGAGGCTTTGGGTTGCCGACGACTCAAAAGTCAATAGACGGAACAAATTAGTTCCGTAGGTCCTTCCGTCACCAGCACACCGCACCCTCGGTGAACATCAACATCAATTTCAACGAATAAATAAAGTTACGTTCGTCTACACTTCACCGGAGCAAGATATAAAATGGCGCGCACAATATGACTTCTATTGAGAACCATGTTACAGGCGACAGCGATTTTTAATTTACCAGTCGCAGGTTATTGAATCGCGGATTGGAAAAATGTGATTCGGAATCAACACTATCATTGATGAAGAAATGCGGCACGACGACGCCATAAATAAAATTTCATCTCCTTTATTAATTTTTAGTCTTACGAGTGAGTTAGGTCGTTTATAATATGAATATAAAAGTAAAATACAAAAAACACATACAAAACAATATAAAAAACATATAAACACATTATAAAAAACATAACCGCTAGCGGGGCAGGGCCCAGGCTGCGGTGCGGTGGTAAGGGCTTCAGAGAGAGGATCCGCCGGACTATCCGCGCAGTGTCCAAGATCACCCGCCTTCTGCATCTGACCCTTGATCCAACCATCTAACGAAAGTCTCTCAAGATTTAAAATTTCCAGCAACATTTCCTTATCAAATTGGAAATATCAATATCAATTGCCTTAATAGTACATTACTACAGAGGCCGGGACAAATGGGGTTGCCGGCCGAAGACATATAGACGGCCGAGCGAAGCGAGGCCGGATAGGTCTGAGGCGGGCAACCCCATTTCCCGCCGAGGTATGTATAGTGCTTTTCTCAAACATGGTATGAAATAAATAAAGTCTACTGAAAATAGTAACTTTGGATGGCTGTATCTCCCAAACGGTGCGTCGTAGCGCAAAAATAATCGAATGTTCGTTCCCCTTTAATACCCCGTATACGCCTATAAAAAAACAAAAAATTAAAAAAAAATTAAAAAAAAACAAATTGTATGAAAACGCACCCCAAAATCAAATATTGTCTAGGGCCCGTACCAGTTGCAGTCGGCACGTCTATAAAGCCCCTTATAGTTTTTTTTTAATTGGCTAAAAACCTGGATGTTATGTCACAATTATCTGTGTTTGGAAATTAAAAAAGAAGACTTTGCCGGCCTTGGCCTGCAAGGTTTGTATGAAATTCCATTATCTATCAATCGTCCTAGCCGCACCTGCAACGTCATACTTCGCTGCCAATTATAAGGCACATAACATCAATATTTCATACCATGTTTGAGAAAAAATATTTTCCAAATCTGTTTGACGATATTGGCCGCAGAAACGCAATCATCACCATCATCATAATCAGCGAAAAGACATCCACTGCTAGACATAGGCCTGCCTAGCAATGCACGGTCGAGAAGTTTCCAAAGTTGCAGAACATTCCTCATCATTGAGGTATAATGTACTAGAGAGGACACGGCGAACAAAAAGTTTGCGCCACAAACATAAGTCCAGTGGACTTATGTTGCCTCAGTCAGTGTCTGCGCGTGGTGGGAGGAGGTTGTCTCTGACTGCACACAAATAAAATGAAAAAATGCCTTCCTGTGCTATAAGATACTGTTGAAGTCATACGAGAAAATCTAATAAAAGTGACGGTGTCACATTTCATCGGTTAGTAGACAAGCTATTTTGATCTAACTTAATTTAAGTAATTATTATAATGAAGGGACGGGCTCCTTAAACGCGATGCTATGGCCGCCATTTTGACAACTGGAATCATAGATGAATCGCGCAGACATGACATGTAGGTAATAAGGTATAATAATTGTGATCATATTCTGTTTTCAATATATAATATAAAAATATTTATTTCAATTTATAGTTTTGAATATTACACGATTCTAATACGAATTTTAGTCGATAATATTATACAATAAGCATGATTTTGAATTATTTCTGAATTATAATTCTCATTATTGACGAAAAATAGTGACACCAAAACTGAAATAGTATTAAAGTATTTAATGCAACCGGTGTTTAAGGGAGGTAAAACAAGGTGAATTGCGCGATTATTATTCTGAGCGACAGAAACTTACAAAACTAATTTTATTCAAAGGAAATTAAAATTTATGAAAAAAACAATTACTTATTTTTATTTCACTGAGTAGAAATTAAATATAACACAATGTACAATAGTGCTAAAAATAAACTACTTAGTATTTCACACACAAAGTATAAAACAAAGGTCTACACTAAAAGTGTCGCGTCTAGGTGGTCAAGTCTTACTCTATGACACGGTTCGCTTCACGCGCATGCGCCTCGCGCTGCCGCCGCTGCCGGTCGGCGCACAGAATATGTTCGAGTTGTCATTTCTAGTACGTAGTACATAGTAGTTCAATGTTCCTCATGAGAATTTTCGGTAACTTCTGAGAATGTTCTCTAGAACGAGAATTTATCAGAATACTTAGTAACTTCGTAGTTTATACCATAATTTCGTCGAACTCAGCAAGTCAAGACGTAGTCCCGTGGTAGTGCGTTGGCTTCGTATGCCGATGTTCTCAGGTTCGATCCTGACAGCGATCTTTTTGTTTCTATTTTGTTTGTTTTTTTTTTGTATATACATATATTGGCATGACCAAAAACAGGCATCAAGAAATAATAGTTCGGTACCTAATTTAAAAAACCGGCCAAGAGCGTGTCGGGCCACGCTCAGTGTAGGGTTCCGTAGTTTTCCATATTTTTCTCAAAAACTACTTAACCTATCAAGTTCAAAACAATTTTCCTAGAAAGTCTTTATAAAGTTCTACTTTTGTGATTTTTTTCATATTTTTTAAACATATGGTTCAAAAGTTAGAGGGGGGGGACGCACTTTTTTTTCCTTTAGGAGCAATTATTTCCGAAAATATTAATATTATCAAAAAACGATCTTAGCAAACTTTAATTCATTTTTTAATACCTATCCAACAATATATCACACGTTGGGGTTGGAAAGAAAAAAAAATATCAGCCTCCATTTTACATGTAGGGGGGGTACCCTAATAAAACATTTTTTTCCATTTTTTATTTTTGCACTTTATTGGCGTGATCGATATACATATTGTTACCAAATTTCAGCTTTCTAGTGCTAACGGTTACTGAGATTAACCGCGGACGGACGGACGGACGGACGGACGGACGGACGGACGGACGGACGGACAGACAGACATGGCGAAACTATAAGGGTTCCTAGTCGACTACGGAACCCTAAAAAGTCAGGACTAAAACTCTGAAAGTCTGAAAGTCGAAATGTTCCCTGAAGTATAGTGAGAATTTAAGCAACTTATAGTGAGAATTTAGGTAACTTATCACTTATCAACAAAATAGCTAACTGTAATAGACAATATTATACCTATAATAACATATAGTTTTATTTTATGCCCATTTAAACATTATTTCAAGTATATTCTCTTGTTTAAATAATAAATTGCATGTTGCGGGAATGTTCTGCGAACATTCTCAAGAATGTTTCCGCTTTTTGGGAATGTTCTGCAATTTCTACATTACTAGGCCTGGCCCAGACTGGATAAACTTAATACATAACTCCCGTTTGCTTTGTTCACCACAGGTGAACAAAAGGTGAATTAAATATTCTTAGAGTAAACTTAATTCACCCACAATTGATCACAGGTTCATTAAATATACGGTCCGTTTACTTTGTGCACCACAGGTATAATAAAAGGTATAATAAAAGTTTACTTAATACCCCCAAGAAAATTATAGGTGAACAAAGTATATTTATAGTTTACCTAATTCACCCAGGTGATCTGAGCTGGGTGAACAGAGTCGACTACAGGACAGGATCCACCTTGCGTTATCCCGGCATTTGCCTGTGAGCAAGGTTTGGCGTAGAAACGCAGCGGTATGAGAACTAATAATATATTAGGCCTGATTTAGACGGCGTGCGAACTCGCATGCGATTTTAGTTACATTGCGGGCTGTTTAGGTTACATACAATTTTGCACAGCCATCAAATACCGCAATGTAATAAAACTCGTATGCGAGTTCTCGTACCGTCTAAATGGGTCATTACTGTCGCTAATGTCAACGGCAGGTGTGAATAAATCAGGTTACGTTTATGTAAACCACAAATTTAAAATTTTGGAAAAACCCCCG
The DNA here is from genome assembly GCF_023078275.1 of Leguminivora glycinivorella. Lineage (NCBI taxonomy): Eukaryota > Metazoa > Arthropoda > Insecta > Lepidoptera > Tortricidae > Leguminivora > Leguminivora glycinivorella. Next base: position 9,269,945 of record NC_062993.1, on the reverse strand, counting down.
ACATAATGAACCGATTTTTATAAAACATGGCTAAGAACACTCCCGACTAACTCAGCTTTCAAACAAAAAAAAACGATGCCACAGACAGACATACACGTCAAACTTATAACACCCCGTCGTTTTTGCATCGGGGGTTAAAAATGGAGAAGACATAATAAATTGATTTAAAAAAAAAGTAGATCAGGTATGGGGCAACATTGTAGATACCCTTAAAATATACCACGTTTAATACATTGTAACCTGTATAGTGCTACACAACGTTAAACTTTATTGCATTCCTGAGAAATTGTCCTTTACATTGTGCTTTTGATGTTTCATTGTAATCTCTTAACTTGTACGGTAAAGCCTTTATTGTACAGTCACCGGCAATAACATCGTAACATCGTACAAATAAAAGGCTGCATAAATATCTGACATACTTTTATGGCTCCAAAAATAAAATTGTGTCAGATATTTTCGCGACATTCTTTTTATGTGATGTATTGTTATTACTGGTGGTGCAGTCACTATACTTCCGTGTACATAACATTTTTTTATCAAAAAAGTAGTTGATACTTAAATAACGAGCGAGAGATTAAAGAGACGAGCGCTGGAGTGATAAGTGACTGTACGGAGTGGCGCTGTCATCTAAATATGGGTTTGTCTTCATCTTATAGGTTGAAATTAATTTGACACCATGCAATTTAATATGGAAAAGCTGTCAAAATGAGGACAGCACCACCAGTCTACCATAGGCTACTTGCCTTCTAGTCAAATCAGCTTCTTTTTAAGAACTGTCAAAACGAATTTGAACGACTTGCTAATATGGAATTAATATGAAATCGAATTGAGTGACGTCACGGTCAATTCAGTTACTTTATATATTTCCATCTGAGTTATTAAATAAAAATTCGATTAAAAATAACTTCTGTCAATGGTTTTCTAATAATTATCTGATACTTTATGTCGTGCATGGTATAAAATATTTTATTTTAGGGTCCCCCCACATCTAGCGTCTCGCGAGCGTCGTGTCGGGCCAACTGTATGGAAAAAGACGCCGCGTCGACGCGACGTCGACGCGGCGTCAGGCTTTGCCCATACAGTTGGCCCGACGCGACACGCGACGCTCGCGAGACGCTAGAATATGTGGGGGGAACCTTAATAACAGTCAAGTTCCCTTTTCTCACGACATTTGATATTTGTGTCAGATATAAAACAAAAAGTATGTATAGGTGAAGGAAATATTTTAACTTTAGGATGACACGCGTATGTTAATACCAGAAGTTCAGCACGGGTAGCATGGTCGCGCGATAGACGATAAAATATCAGGCCGTCCCTATCGCACTATTAGTAAGTGCGATAGGGACAGCCAGATGTTTTATCATTTATCGCGCGACCATAATTGCCTGCCTGGACTAAAGTGCGTAAAAAACCTTCCCAAAATAAACAAGTACGCTGCCTCTCCTACCAGCACACCCACTCGCAACTAGTTTGACAAATAGCTCTCCCGATAGCACACGGAACTTATATTGGAAAACTTTAAACAAAGCTACTTGCAACGCAACTTTAATTGCGATCCGAGACGGGAAAAATGATGAAGGGTTTTTGGGTGTGTCTTAAATCTTTACTTTCGGGTTATAAAAATGTGAATACAATGAATAATACTGTCAATATCTTAAATTAAATAATGTGAGTGGTGTTAATAGCCTACCGTATAAAGTACCTCTATATAACTAAAATAGGAGATACGTGCAAATATCTTTTACTTACTAGTTGTTTAAAAAGCAAGAATTGACAACGTTTCAAAATTTTCAATATCCCTAAATCGAAAACCATTTCGAGATATACGCTTGTAGATCATTAAATATATTTTTTAATTTTTTTTCCGTATTTTTAGTATAAAAAATCTTAAAAATAGTTTAAAGGGGAAGTGACGTCAAATAGCTGATTTAGAGCTGCCACTATAACAAAAAAATCTTCCAGTTGGGATGTCACTTGAATTAATGACAGTGACACTTATCACAGTTCGTAGCAAAGATATTAAAAATTTCATGGCTTAGTCTATGGTTCGTAGTCATTCACTATTGGTTGACAGTGACACTTGACAGTCAGACATACCGAACTGTTTAAGCTGACTGTTAAAACTTTTTTTCAGAAATGGTTTTGTCGTTTTCTTAGGTGTATGAAACAACACATGTGACGTCATAAAGCTGTGTCTTGATGTTTGTAACTTACTCTCTTTCTGCTCGAAGTAGTAATAAGAAGGGATTTTCTCATTAATATAGCAGTTTTAGGAAAAAAAAAATACTTGTATCTTTTAGTATTGAGTTCTTTCAAACCAAACAATAAAAAGTAGTACTCAAAAATATGAAATGTTGTCAATTCCAATATTACAGATACTTCATTTGGAAAGGAACATAGTGATCGGTTGGTCTATTTGTTATGGCGTCTGCTACTTGTGTGGAAGACTTTGATGCAATCCCTGCACCAAAGTCTACGCACTTTTGAGCTAGACTTTCTACATTTGGGCGTTTTCCAAAATAAATCTCGAATATCGAATTTCATCAGATCTGGACGTCTTTGGGCTCATTCTTCTCAGAAGCACGAGCTGATTCGATCCTGACGACAAAAAAGTATCCTCGTTTTTTTTTCCTTTACCTACGTCACGATTTTAGTATGAACTTACTACTAACGTGACGTATTGGAAACTCGAATTTTGTATGGATAATTCGGGATCGAATTTGCTCGTGATCCTGAGAAGAATGAACCCAAACACGTCCAGATCTGGTGAAATTCGATATTCGAGATTTATTTTGGAAAACGCTCATTTATCTTGTTTTTCTCTGTCTCTCTAAGCGGTTGAACCATTAGGCTGAGTTTTTTCTTCATGTTACTTTTGAAGAACAAAGATAATTTAATTTCCAGAACATTATAATAATATTATAATGTTCTGAAAATATTATCTATTCTTCCATAGAAAGTGAAACGGATGTTTGATAAAACAAAGAAATAACCTATTCCAATACCCATCAACATAAGCGGCATGATGTAACAGACTCACACTCCTCACAGATGCAAAGACACATATATAGGGTACATACACACATACATAGCGGCTCATTGGCAAACAATCCTCTTTTCTGACCGAGATCAAAAGATTCTGCTGCAACCGCTTGCAGTATCACAACCAATAATCTGTACAAGGACGCTCTGAAAACGTTTACCCAACGTGTCAGCTCTGAACACTGAATTGCAATTTGGAATTTACCCGAACAGAGACCATTTCGTCGGTACCTAAATGTAAGCGCATTTCCGATATCGGCCACTGGCGGAAATCGGAGCAAGTACCCTTGAATCCGATCACAGTAACCCTAACCAACATGTGTAACACACGGGCGAATCAATCGGTGAATAAAGCACCTATTTTAGAATTAAACATTTTATTTTGACAACAACACTCTTAAAATAAAAACAATAAAACGAATCATAAACTAAACCTTAATCTAAAAATAAATACCTAAGTAAACTAAAAATATTAAAAACTAAGGAACCTCCTTAGGCATGGTGCCGTAGACACTGGCAGCATTTCCTCGTTATATCGCAAGGCTTATTCTTTGGGCGAGGAAGCTGCCAGCCTTACGGTCACCGCTGAATACTACATACATTAATATTTATTTCTTTAAACTACTTGCACAATACCTACAACAAATAGGGTACGAATGGCGGGTTTAATGCTTAATGACATTATCTACCAGTTAACCAACAGGCTAAACAGAAACAACAGTAGGTGCAGGCTTTAATTGTTATTGATGTTGAACCACTTCATTTTTGGTTCAGCGCAATCACAGTGTTGTGCCGAAAACCTTGTATTAACTATAACACCACTGCTAAGTAACCTATCTAGAATGCAGAATGAAAGTGACGTAGCGTTGTTGAAGGACGTATATTAAAATCATATCCTTTAACAGACGGCAATCAGTATATGTACTTAACTTATGTAGATTTAATAAAATTTTTTACCTTTTATTCTTGAAGGACAGTATGACAGTGAGTATAGCTACTCGGTTCAAGACTAGCATGATCTGAGGAATGTATTTCCAATGCTTGTTGAATGATTCGTCTTTAGTAAACTGGTATGGTATGCACCTACTGTTTAGTATATCAAGTAGTGATTTCCCAAGGTGGAAGTGAGAATCAATATTCGACATAATTATTTTCTTTCTCACCGCCGCGGTATATCAAGTTGAAATAGTAACATTGCCAGAATTTAAGCCTGTAACGCATTTGAAATTCCTAAAAAATAGTTATATGGGCATTTTCAATTTGGGACCCGGGTGTTCTGTGAGTGTAGTGTGTGTTTGGACAGACCATCGAGTGTGAATGAGACCAGTGGTAACGCTGAAAGTGAACGCAGCCGACGCGCGCGAAGGAGGGTAGATCGCGCGCTGTTTTGCTTTCCGTGATCATGATGCATGCAACTGCGTCGAAATATCGGGAGCTCGACAAAAATCAAAAAGGTAATCACGTTCTATATCCCGGTCAATATAAGTCTAACAACTTACGCTAATTGGGGGGACCCAAATTCTGAAATTGCCCATATTTGAGTGTAGGTAATCCGGGCAGAGGAAATCAGACCAAATTCCAATCCCCATACCTACCTAACATATTTAAGCTCAGTCTACCACTAGCCTTACTAAAGTCAGCCCCAGAATCGCTGTAAAGTATGCCACAGGTGAACAGACAAGTTCGCAGTATCCTTTGCCTGTTAGCAACGCTGCGCTCTCGAAATTCTTGCACATATAGGAACTTGTCTCTGATTGAACTAGCAATGTTATTCGAGCCTCGTGTGTTTGACAATTAGGAATGGGCACAGTATAAACCACTCTTCTAACAAACGTATACGCGGTGTGCACATAAGCGCATCGTGTACGCAACACATGCGCAAGCGGAATTGGATGGATAAGAATAATAGTTTCCTGACTGATTATGATGTGGTGTGTTCATAGTATTAGATAACAACATCTTACTTTGGACCAAGTCGTAACATTTATATTAATTTTGTTCAACCACGTGCTTTCGAATGCAGTAGGTACCTTTCGCGTCGCTGCTGCTAGACAGTAACTACTGAGTCGTCGTTATATTGTGGAATGAGATAGGACTGATACCTACACGTGTGGGGATCCGGTTTTGGAACACTCAATTAACAGATACGTCTACAGAATTCTGCATACCGAATTCATGGAACAGCGTACGTTCTCTAGAGACGGCACATTCTAAATTTAAATTCAATGACGGCTTCTGTTCGTCAAATAAATTAAGTTTAAGTTCGTCACAAGAACGGAATAACAGATTGGCACAACTGTGATAAAGTGCTTGCTTATAAAGTGAATAAGTAGATATCAAAGTGATTGCTTACTTAGATTTTATCAAAGTCTGTTAGAAATTGTATACCCATTACAAATTCCAGTCCGGCAAGCATGGTCGCGTGATAAACGAAATAACGTCAGGCCGTCCTTTTCGCACTATTCGTAAGTGCGGGACGCACCGATGCGATAAATATTATCTATCTAGGTGTCCTACGCCTGCTGATTTATATTTTAATCCCATTTTAATTTACTTTGTGATCATTACTTTTTACGTAGGTACCATTTAACTAAAGCATTTTACACTCCACCATTTGCGGTACCAACTACTTTTAAACGATAGGTCTGGTCTGGACTAAGACTGAAATCAGAATGAAGTAACCTCCAAAGAAATCTTTTGCTTTACGACTTTTCTTTTTAGAGAAGAAACGAGCCATCGATCAAGCTGACGACTTGATTTGCGCCGTTAATGGAATTAAGAAATCAGTCGAGTCACAGTTCTATTAATTCAAGTAGATTGACTGCCTAAAGGGGCTCCCTGACAATCAGTTCCACCATTTTCTAAAAGAGAGAAAATGCATGGAAACCACCCCGGTGCAGGAACGGGCCTAGGATAGTTATATGTAACTCCATAGGCTGATGAGACCCATGGTTTACCCGCTAAAACCCCTCTGACACCGTGGCCTTGCTGGTTGGGCGAGGTCCTAGGAACGCCGAACACCGAAGAATTCTTCCGTGACAATCAGTTTTATTACCGGTAAAAGTCTGTCATTAAATACATATAGGACCCTTAAATTCAACGTCGGTACGTACTTTACAGGTCTTAGAGGTCTAAAATTGAAAAAACATTTTGTACTTGTAGCATTTGTAAACTCACCTAACCACAAAATTTAAATTTTGGAAAAACCCCCGACATTAGTGGGTCGATTTTTATGATTACATTGGCTAAGAACACTCGTAATTCAACTTTCAAACAAAAAAAAAATTAAATCAAAATCGGTTCATCCGTTCGGGAGCTACGATGCCACAGACAGACACACACGCACAGACAGACAGACAGACAGACAAACAGACAGACACGTCAAACTTAATAACACCCCGTCGTTTTAAAAAAATTACGTACGTAGACTTTCCGCGAAGAATATTTTTAGAAGAAACTTCTTTGTTTTTATGGAATAGGAGGCAAACGAGCAGACAGGTCGCGTGATGGTAAGCGATCACCGCCGCCCATGGACACCCGAAACACCAGAGGTGTTGGAGGTGCGTTGCCGGCCTTTAAGATGGGTGTACGCTCTTTTCTTGAAGATTTGAAGGTCGTATCGGTCCGGAAATACCGCAGGCGACAATTCATTCCACAGTTTAGTAACTTGTATAATCTTTTCTCAATAAAGTTTATGTTTTTATCATGCAACAAAGAAAAACTGTAAATACAGATATGATTGTAAAACGCACCGAAATCATTCTACAACCATCATAAAATCGCTCAAGAGCCGCAGCGTTATAAAATCCGTTCACACGACGAAGCGTCTGGCACGTTACTAATCCACAACCCAATACGTCTTAACCACAGACTAAGATATAATAGCCAGACGTAATACGCAGTACTAAAAAACTGTGATTCCATGATCCACATTGACAGCTTAGTCTATGACCTCATCCACTAATCTCCTGTCAGTTGGATCGAGGCGCCAGTGGCGAAAACAGTCAAGGAAAAATACGAAAAAATGCCTACATGCGTTGTGAAACTGTGTAAAAATGACACAAATAAAAAGAAAAAAAAAGACGGTATCACTTTTCATAGGTAAGTTAATCAATTATCACTTAAAAGTACGTAAAATCACAATTTGATTATTGTTCATATATCAGCACACTAGTGTGACCAGTAAGATAAATGGGACAATTTCCCGAAAGTAGGGTAATTGATGCCTTTCTTATAATCATTATTATATATAAGATATTATTTAGGTAAATGCCGAAATTATTAATTGTGATAGTATGTTTTCTATAAATTAGTCTGTATGACAATTTTCTGAGTAATAAATGTTTTAATTAGATTTTTTATAGTTCTTGTTTAATCACTTAGATTTTCGGTTAGAGTAATTATTTTATATTATATGTATACCTACTGACATGTAATAAAAACACGCTAAATATCTTTTTCTCATGTTAAATATTATTTTGACTCAGTCGAATTAAATACTATATAAACTCTTAGAGTTAATACGTGCAGCTTCTGACGTTTCCCACACAATGGAGCGGCAACAATTTTAGAAGCGCTATCAAGCGGTACGAGTTGTTCAAATTAGTTTGTCAGACTTTTAGTAAAATAGAAAATGCGATTATTTGATCTACTTTAACATTTTTAGACGGAATAAAACAAAACAATAAGAATGTGTGACTTTTTTAAATTTTATACTGTATGAACTAAACTATTTTGATCAACTCATACCGCTAGGGGCGCTAGTATCGCGTGCTGCCAACTTTGGCACCAAGCTGCACGTATTAACTCGTAGAGTTTACATAGTATTTGGACGAATTACGCCTCGCGCTTTCCACCTAAGTATACGTGCAACTAGCGCTTTGTTCAACCAAATTTTGGCACGAAAAAAGGCGGCTAATTTGAAAAATGAAGGGCTCAGCGGCAAATTGTTTTCATAAAACGCGTGACATCCTAAACCTTGACATTGTTGGCGGAATCAGAGAACAGAAAAAACCGTTTAGACATATTTAAATACCTAGTACAATTGATCCTTTCATTACAGTAGTTTCAGCATAGTCGATAAAATACATAGTTTATTTATTTTTGTTTTATTTATTTACACAATCCTTACATATGTTTCAGGATTAAAAAAGAGGATGAATACTGGACTAATAATCTGGTAGAAATTATTAGAAAAAGCAGGAATGAAACTGATTGGTACCCTTCAAATTCAAGCGTGATTTGTAGTGTACATTTTGACGATAATGATTTCTACACCACAGAAGGAGGACGTCTCTATCTTGTGAAAAATGCGATACCAAAGAAGGTATAAATACAGAGTGTAACAAAAATGGTGGTGATCCGTTTAAGGGCGTACTCAGTATCGTATTCTTATCAGGAAAAAGTAGATTTTTTTTTTTCGCTAAAAAAATTTTCACTTTTGTATGAGCCTTATACATATAACATATAAAAAAAAATTTGCGAAAAAAATTTTTTATCCTACTTTTTCCTGCAGGCCTAGCACATGATGGCCGCGGGAGTATGTCGCCGCGAGATAGACTACCTGTCCTTATGTCATTAATACAATTAGACAAAGACGTGTCATCTATCTCGCGGCGACATACTCCCGCGGCCATCATGTGCTAGGCCTACTGATGAGAATACGATACTGAATACGCCCTTAAACGGATCACCACCATTTTTGTTACACCCTGTATACGTTATATTATTATAATATAGAGTATGCACGTAGTATGTATTTCCTAAAAAGCGTTTTAGTAATATTTACAGCGATATTTAATTATAATTTATCGTTATTGCAGTTTTTGGAGCCTTCATGTTTCCAGGAAGAAAACTTAGTTGTAAGTAATATTAGTAATTTAGCAGCCCTCTAAAAATGTGGACTTTTGTTTTGTGCGTCATATATTTTTCTGTTGCTTTTAATGTATAATATAACACAAAAAAATATTTACTGTTTCAGGATTCATCTATACCTACAACGGAATTAAAATCAAGTACCGTGGAATTAGACCAACCTCACACATCTCAGAAACTCAATCTCACTGTGCCTGGATTGCCATTTGAAGCTGAAGTACTACTTTCTCCTTCTTTCTAACGTTAGACGGGCATTTTTCCACTTTCTATAAATAAGTAGATATATTAATACAAATATTATAGAGAATTCTCACACAGATTGGCAGAGTCCCACGACAAGCTCAATAAGGTTTGCGTTGTGGATACCTAGACAACGATATATTTAATATAGGTACAAACACTTAGATACATATAAAACATCCATGACTCAGAAACAAAATATGTATGCGTGCTCATCAAGACATCATACAAGAAATGCCCTTAAATGACGATTCTTTTTTTTTCTTATTACACTTATTATTTTATTATATACATCATTATTATTTTTTATATTTCTAGACTGGAGCCCTGGAGACAAAGAGTACACTCGTGGAAGAAAAAGAAACCTCCGACCCAAAAACTCTCCTCTATGTACAAAAGGCAGGTATCTGTAATACAATAGGTACTTACCGTAAATTAAATGCAACTAAAATATCACTGTTGTTTTATATGTTTTATAAATAACCCACATAACACTTTTAGGATTCATCCATGACTGTACCACCTGCTTCAAACGAACGACCTTCAAAAAAAGAGTCAGATGTACATTACGTTTCATTTAATAGTTCAGAGATTTTACAACAGGTGTGCTTCAAATTTTATAAGTACCTACTTAGTACATGCATGATATTTCAACAGTAGATTAGTGTAGTGTAGAGTTTCCAGGTAGTTTAGAGGAAGAAACGTAGAGTTTCCACGTAATTAGAGGAAGAAATGTAGTTTTCAGGTAGTTAGAGGAAGAAATGTAGAGTTTCCAGGTAGTTAGAGGAAGAAAATTCCTAGTATACATTACATAAATCCTTTTTTATATTTTTAGAATCCTGATAATGATGAAGCTGCCGATATTGATATAGAAAACCCTTTGTCTGTGTTATACACTCCCAAAAAACGTCGTTTAAAAGAAACAATCATCAAGAAAGATATCCTCATAAGAAACCTACGACAGAAGTTAAGAACTGCCAACCAAAAAATTAAAAGATTACAATCTAAGAATAAATCTTTAAAAGACATTGTAAAAAATTTGAAAGAAAATAATTTGATAGACGCAGATTTATTTGGTAAATTGAATGATGATTTAATAGCGGCCAATTTGTTTAACAATTATAATAGGAAAAAATTAAAGAAAAACATCAAATACTCTCCGATCATAAAAAAATTTTGTCTGACGCTAAACTACTACTCCCCAAAAGCTTACGATTACGTCAGAGATACTTTTAATACATGCCTTCCTCATCGTAAAACTCTGAGTAAGTGGTATGGCAATTTGAAAGGAGATCCAGGATTTACCGAAGAATCTTTTCAGGCTTTGAAAGCAAAAGCAGAAGTTAGTCGAAACAAAACTCTATGCTCATTAGTTTTTGACGAGATAGCAATCAGGCCTCAGCCTCTTTGGGAAGGTAAAAAAAATATTGGGTTGGAGGACATGGGTACAGGGCCAAAAGAAGGTGCTCCTCTGGCGTCACAAGCCCTAGTTTTCCTCATTGTAGGAATAAACAACAAATTTAAACTCCCTCTGGGATACTTTTTAAGTAACTCTTTTTCAGCAGAACAGAAATCAAATTTAATTAAACTATGTCTTACTAAATGTTTTGAGTCCAATATCGATGTAATCTCTCTCACTTGTGATGGCCATGCAACCAACCTGAATGCTCTGCAATTACTAGGATGTAATTTTAAATTAAATGAATTAAAAACAACATTTAATCATCCATGCAATACTTCTCAGGTTGCATGCTTTCTAGATCCTAGCCATGTCATAAAACTTTTAAGAAACACATGGCATTCAAAACAAATTATTGTGGACGGGAATGAAAATAAAATTAAATGGAGCCTCCTACAAAAGCTAACTAAACTTCAGAATGACGAGGGTTTACACTTAGCCAATAAACTGTCAAACAGGCACATCTATTTTCAGAATAATAAAATGAAAGTTAAACTGGCCACTCAAGTTTTTAGTACAAGTGTTGCGACAGCAATGAAAGCTTGCCGAGAAGCACTGGCACTTAATGAATTTCAAGATTCAGAGGCTACAGAGAGCTTTATTAAAAAAATTAACGACATGTTTGACATATTCAACTCCAGGAATTTAACAGATTTTGACTACAAAAAACCAATTTGTCCTCAAAACAAAGATTCAATATTTACATTTTTAGAAGACTTGAAAGACTACATAGTTCAGTTAAAAATAAAACACATGACCAAGCGCAGAGTCAAAATAAATGGTAGGTACAAATATTTAATAACACGTTACTATCAGCCTATATTAGAAGCTCAGTGTAAAACCGGTTTTATTGGAACGATAATAAATATACACAGTTTGAGATATTTATATGAAACATGCATACAAAATGATAAAATCCTTGATTTCCTGCCTACATACAAACTTAGCCAGGATCACCTTGAAATGTTTTTTTCGTCACTTAGAATGCAAGGTGGTTTTAATGATAACCCGAACGTGAAGCAATTTAAAGGAAACTACAGAAAACTCTTAGCGCATTTGGAAATCCGCTGTTCCTCCACAGGAAATTGTGTTCCCATGGAACAAATAGCCATATTAAACTGTACCTCTACTACTCAAGTTATCAACACCACTACGCCAACATATCGACACATCGATGATAGGGATGACACTTGCGATTCTCTAGATTTTATGGAAGAAATCTCTGGCGAAGCCAAAGATCTTGCCAAACGATTAGACGTTGACGACCTAAACAACTTCAAAAAACTGATCATTGGTTACTTGGCAGGTAGCATTGTTCATTATGCATCAAAAAAACTGAAGTGCCAAAAATGTACTGCAAGACTTTCTTGTCATGAGAGACTGAATTTTCATAAACTGATCAACTTAAAAAACAGAGGGGGTCTGCAGTATCCATCCACAGACGTGTACGATATTTGTTGTATATGTGAGGTAGTTATCAGGAAGGTTTGCAAAGAAAACATTAAATTATATAACGATAAGCAATATGAATACATAATGACAAAAATCCAAGAGAAATTTATTGGAAGTGACAGTGTATTTAGGAGTTTAGAAAATGAACACACCTTTGCCGGAATAGAACACAAAATAAGCCTTATTAAATTCGTTGCAGAAAAATATATGTGCATTCGTTTTCACCACATTACGAAATCAGACTATATAACCCGCGCATTTTTAGGTAAAAGACAGAAATTTAGAAAAATAATACAGTTTACTGGTGTATAAATAAAACTTTGTGTGATTTTATTTATTTCCTATTGCCCCAATGGATGCATTGTGATGATTGATAAAACGAGGAGCCTAAACAGATGAGACAGCAGATTTAATTCTATCCACGTATTTATACGAAAGTAACTGTCATAATTTTTTGTTAATATTTAAGTAGGTAATTGTTAGGTAGTTATTATATCAGAATAACGGCACCCTCTTGACACTAATCATATATTTCTGGTCAGGCTTCATTTTGATTTAACATGGTGTTTGCACATGGCACATTTATTTTGAAAAATAATCGGGGTAAATTTGTGTGATATGGTAACACTAAATTGACATCGTCCGCCATTGTACTGTCACAACTGGTCTTCGGGGAAACTCTCTCTGTTATATACTTAACTCTATGGTCTTAACAGCGATTCTCGAACATTCGAATTTGAACCTGAACTCAAAGTTGTACCGAGTCAGTATCGAGTGTTGTTACTTGTGTAATCGAGATGTTTTGGAGTAAGGAATTATTCTTTAATCGAATGGATACCGAATGGGAAGTACGTGAGTGCCTTTAGCACGCGCTGGATCAAAGGGTGCTGGGCTGGGCTGTGTTTTAGGTTGAAAAGGGAAGAGTATTTTAGTCATTTCGTTAAATTGAGTCACATCGTTATAGCAAAGTTCGTGAATCTTTCTCACTTGATGGTCTCATCGGAAGATCAGCGCCAGAAGTCACCAGCAACACGCTGAGATGAGGCGATTTTGTGGCACTTCATTTCTTTCTGTTTGTTTTGTAATGTGTAATTAGTCTTGTCCTTGTTCACGAATAAATGATATTCTGTTCTGATTCAAAATCCCGAAGTGGTATCTAAATGTGGAGACCCGTTTAAGGTCATATACAGTGTGGGGCCTGTGACAAAGGCGAAGAATTGAACTCTAGGCTTTTCTTCTTATACTGATCAACATTTGTTAGGCGACTTTTAAAAATAACTTTTACAGTAAGTATTTTGATTTTTATCACCCTTGAAAGTTTTTTCTAAGAGGTGATGTATTGCGAATTCTGTTAAGTCTAAAGTGTGACAGACAACGTCAATGACAACAATAATGGCGTACATTGAAGCTAATATTTAATTTTGACAAAGCGGACCCCAGGCTCCCATGAGCCGTGGTAAATGCCGGGATAACGCAAGGAGGATGATGATGATGAAGCTGAAATATAACAAGTCAATATTTTTAATTTAATTTTTTTTTTTTCGTTTTCTTTCAACCCCTTATTTTGTCAAGAGTGGCGCTGAAGCTTTAGTAGTTTCATGTGCTCTGCCTACCCCTTTACGGGATACAGGCGTGATTGTATGTATGTATGTATTTATTTTGTATGAAAAATTAAAAATTTAAAGACTTCATAATTTTTAAAAGTCACTGAACAAATGTTGAACAGTATAAGGAGAATAGCCTACAGTTCAATTCTTCGCCTTTGTTACAGGCCCCACTCTGTATTTGGAACATAATATTGTTCTGATTAGGATATAGTTATTTGTTTTACAAGGGGGCAAAGTTGTTGTTTAACCGCACGTGCCAATATTGATACCCGAGCAAGCGAAAGATTCCAATATTGAACCGCGAGCGTAGCGAGTGATTAAAAAATTTGAATTTTGAGCGTTGCGAGGATTTCCAGCCACAAAAGTTAAACAAACTTTGCCACCAAGTGAAACAAAATTTTTCACCACACCAACACGAAAAAAATACTGACTACAAAACGTGAAATAAAATCAAATCCATCATATTTATGATTCAAAAACATCATTTATAGGTAAATTCTACCAGGCAGCTTAAGACATAAAGTTAAAATTTTTATGAAATTACTTTGCACTCTTGTGGATAACATGGAATTTTGCTATCTGTTTTCGAATAGTAAAGTAAGTAAAGGCTTGTACAGTTGGTGTGGTGAAAATAAATAAAAAATATTAACGCGATATTTTTATTGGGCGAAAATGATAAGTCGACTAAGTTTTCTACCGACATACAACTTTTTCTACAGAGGTTTTATTTGAAGTCAAATAGTTTTTAAATGGAACACATAAAGAAACAAAGGATGTAAAGTAAAAAAACTACTTATAGCAATAATTTACATTTTATTTACAATATTTAATTTATGATTTGAAATAAAATTGTAATAAGTATGACCAAAAATTGTTGTATGATGTTGATGTTGTTCATAGCTTGTTCAAACAAAGTTTCGGAAAATAAAATATCTTTTATTTTCTTCCAGGTTTAACAGTTTTCGTCTCATCGAAATCGTAAATAAATATTTTCTGGGCTCTTGTGCAGTTCCCGCTGTCGATTATGGTCCAATAAGCTGAAATATAACAAGTCAATATTTTTATTTCAACTATTTATTTATTTTAGGTCTGGTAAAAGTCAAGTAAGGGTCATCCCAAACCTATCAACGCGGAATCGGCTCTAGCAGACCAAAATTCACTCGTTACTATGAAGATGCTTGAGTGTCGACACATCAATTTATTTGGGGAGACCCTAATAGCGCACGTAAAAAGTTGTCCACCCTAATAATTGCTACGTAGCAATGCGAGCTGGATGGAGCCAGAATTGCCCGATAGGGACAGACGACAGTGTCCACTAGGCACTATTGTGCGGAATGTGTAAGTCCTATAAACTTACCAGAATGGTATGGAGTGTAGAAAGAAAAGGAGATAAATCTGTCAAAGTAAAAGAGTCGCAAATGTGTCCAGCCGGCGTATCATGCTGCCAATTTTATCACTTATCCACGTAGATAGACATCTGTCACTCTCACACTGACATACTTGCCAAAGCGTGACGGATGCTTTATCCACGTGGATAAGTGATAAAATTGGCAGCATGACACGCCGGCAGCTGTCAACTTTATAATAAACAAATCTCTCCGATGGCACTAGGGCACCAGCAAGGGTATGACAAGAATTTAGACGTTATTGAAGGAGTGATGAGAAAGTCAGGCACTGGTCCCACCAAAAGCGAAACAAAAAATAGTCACTGCCGTGTAAATAAAAGAGGTGATGATAGTGCGAGCGATCAACTATAAATTGCTCGCTCTCTCTTTGATTTATACAGGAGCGTCTATCTTTTGTTCGTTTCTATCGCCTCATCGCTTACTTACATTGGATGCTAGTACATCAGCGATTACAAATTAACCCACGACTGGTTTTCAGCGCCACCTATTCATAGTTTTAGATTGTAGTCTTTTTCTTTCTTCACTACACAGTAAGGGACTAACCTTGTCCTATTTTGCAATTGGCCAGATACAAGTCACACATGGATCCAAAGTCGCTCCTCTCTCCCTTTCCGGTGGTATCCATTCCGCAAACTGGCCGAGAAGCCGCCCTGTAATTATACATCATCATCATCATCATCATCATCATCATCATCATAATCACTCATCATCATATCAGGGCTTTATCGCCCACTGCTGAGCATAGGCCTCTCTTCTAATACGCTACTTTTCCCGGTCCTGAGCTAGTCTCATCTAGTTGTGACGTGACCCGCAATTTTCCGGATGTCGTCGACCAAACGAGTCAATCGTTTTTACATTTGTAATCATACATTATTTATCAAATTCGCCTACTGGACCTACTTTTATATAGACCGTGATAGGTATCTCGGTGATTCACCCTAGTTATACCTGCACGGTTAGCACATGATTGCCGCGAGAGTATGTCGTCGCGAGATCAACTAAGTGCCCTTATCGCCTTTAGACGTTGATCGTCGGACCAGTGGAGGGTCATCGTAAAAGAGCCGGATTACCCACGCGCTGGTTCAGCACAATCATGAAGGTCACAGGCGTTGGGCTCCAGGGATCCTTTAGGAAGGCAAAAGATCGGTCTGAGTGGAGAGTACTGCAACGTAGAGCGACTTATGGTGGGCACGACCCTCAGTCATGAGGTTTCGACGTAGAAGAAGAAGAACCGCCCTTATGGCAATTGAAGACGTGTCATTTATTTCGCGGCGATATACTCTCTCGGCAATCAAATGCTAACCGTACTGATAGAAAGTGAATACAGAGTCTAAGATAGTGGAAAAATGGCATTGGTATGAGAATATCCACAGGAAACCTGACAAATATCCAAATTGGCTCTAGATCTGGAGCCCAGGGTCAAATGGACGTCTTTAATTTACTAGATCTTTCCATCTCGCAAGACTTGGGTTCAAAAGTGACAGAGCGATTAGGAAATCCAAAGACTGGGGTTCAAAACTGACAGAGCGATTAGGTAACCCAATCTATTCAGGGCCTGGGGGCCAGGGGGTTCAGAGATTTTGGTGTTATGTAGAAAAAAATACAGGCTCACTATTCCAGTGAGTGAGAATATACATTATTTAGGAGCAGAAAGAAAGTGACATAATTGGGAGTAAAAGTGATGGTTAAGTATAAAGTCTGTAGAAATTCTTCTTAATAGGTAAAGGAAGAAAGACTTACATGATAGTCGTCAAGCATCTAACATGATCATTATAGCACCGTTCTCCCACATTTTGCTTCTCGTACTGTCCGAGATACTGGTCATGTTCATATTGGAACTTCAGCGTGGTATACTCGCCGCCAGGGTCAATGTTCAGGATGTCTTCAATCTCGTCGACAGTCAGGTTGATCTTTGGTGCACCTCTCAGAACTTGAAAGATTTTTTTTTTATTATCAATGGGCTTACTCTTGGCCACAGACTATCCAAAGGCAAAGACGTGGCCTACGATGGAGTGATCTCGCCCAGAACATGCCTGTTCACTCTTAATTTGAAGGTTGCAAGGTTATATGAGCTCGGAAATATAGATAATCTGTGAAAAATGGTATGAAACGAAAGCAAGTGAATGGTGAGATGGCGGACGAAAGAGAGGTATGGAAGAGGATGTATTTTTATAAGCGGCAATATCAAAGCAGGTGATCCAATAGGTGATCAAAACTAAACACAATATGACCGAATGAGAGACGAATTCAGAATGAAAGAGGTAGTCTCTGCAATTTTTAACCCTGTGCCTTCATTTGTCCTACCCATAGGACATAAACCGGCGGTATCTATGGGGTATATAGCTCAAACTAAAAATACGCGTAGGTGGCTAAATAGACAGCTAATCATAATTATCCAGAATATAATGGTGGTATCAGGTGACCCTGTGAGCGGCCGATGGCGTTTATGGAGACACTATCCCAAAGCTGACTAAGGGCCGGTTGCATCAAACCGTCTGTCACCCTTAAAGCGTTCATTAAATTTTATTGTATCGGAAGTTCCATAGTCGCCTGCTGCGTGACAATGATGTGTCTGTCAAATGTGGTTGATGCAACTGGCACTAATAGTTGCTAATATTTAAATGATTAAGTACAAATATGAGCGTATTTTTAATAAAACGTCTTACTTACGCGGTTCGGCATCAAACAGTTTAAATGCTGACCCATCGTAAACTACGCAAAACATAACGGCACAACAAAGTTCCTTTAAAAACAACATGATTTTGCTAAAACAGAGTGAAACCTGAAAACGACATTATATAGAGCAAAACCTAATTAAAAATCCAATTTATTTGTTCATTAACTGAAAACCTAATGTAAAGTCACCTTCAGATACATCGGACCGGTCAAAGTTGCTCACAAATATTCAAACACGCCTCTATTTTCAAAGTAATAAGGCGTGTTGAGATATTTTAGCCCGCCCCGGCCGTTCAGATATATCTGGCGACTGACCTATCGTTGATGAATCAAGTGTATTGGTCACTAATAATGCACATTTATTAACGAAAATGTAATCATTTCGTTAATTGCGTACGACAGTCTGTAGCCATAAATGACCGTTTATCTGATACTACCTCTAGAGTGCCCATACTTAAAGAAGTTTTGTTAGAACAAAACGGGACTTAATCGCGTAAACACTTACATTTATATTAGGCCCGACGTTTCGAACATCACATTATGTTCGTGGTCACGGGTAGACTGGCGAGGAATTGCATCAACATCTTCTAGCCGCGCGAGTTTCTCGAACTACCCGCACTTGTTCTTGATTATTCACTTTTGCGCTAGGGTTGTCACTTTGCCTACACACAACACTCACGACATCAGCCGGTGTGTCCCTGGGTGTTTTTCACGCTTACATTTGCTAATCACTGGATTCCACGAAGAAGAAATTCCCTGTCCCTCATTTTGGTTGAAATTTCGATGCTTCCTAATTTCAATCGCTTCACGTACTTTTCTGCTGTAGAACAGACGTTCCGTTGATAGAATTTTGGGACTATGGAGCTCGATCCAGTGGTTTGGTCCCGACTGTAGCAGATGTTCAGCTACCGCAGACTTATTAATTTGGCGGTTTTTGACAGCCGCGATATGCTCCTTGACCCTTACCGCTATTGTGCGTATTGTGTAAGTCCCGTTTTGTTCTAAAATTATGAGTGCAAATCGTGTTAGTCTAAGGGCCAGTTGCATCAACCGCATTTGACAGACACATCATCGTCACGCGGCAGATGTGTATGGAACTTCCCATACAATAAAATTTAACGAACGCTTTAACGGTGACGGACGGTTTGATGCAACCGGCCCTTAATCAATATATAAGTTTTGTTAGGTTCCTCAATATTAAGGTTGTCTGGAAGAAATCGCTCTTTCGCGGTAAGACCGCCTGTTGTCTAATATAGTTAATTAAAGTCATGTGCTTAATTTTTTAATGTCATTTTGTTATATTGGCGAGCAATAAAGAATATTTGTATTGTATTGTATTGTATTGTATTCGTACTTCCCAAAGAACATAATAAAATCACTGTACCTAAATCCATCGCAAATAGAGACAATTAAGGTCACGCGTTGCCGATGGTATCCAAATCGTGTTGTTGCAGTGACAGGTTGATGCTATCCAAAATCGTGTTGTTGCAGTGACAGGTTGATGCTAGCCCATTTCGCACACAGCAATGAACCCATATTCCACAGTCGACTTTTACAAATTCGACGGGGGGAAAGAAGGTGGTAAAATTATTAACCCGACTCCACATAGGGGATGCAAAAGCACTGTTCCCAAATTCATCCATCTACAGTAAGTTGAAACGATATTTTTCTGAGTCGATTTTTAACCCCCGACGCAAAAACGACGGAGTTTGACGTGTTTGTCTGTGTGTGTGTGTCTGTCTGTGGCATCGTAGCTCCCGAACGGATGAACCGATTTGGATTTAGTTTTTTTTTTGTTTAAAAGTTGAATTAGTCGGGAGTGTTCTTAGCCATCTTTGATGGAAATCGGTCCACTATGTCAGGGTTTTTTTCAAAATTAAAATTTTGTGCTTAGATTATGGTGCATTTTACCAGTCGTCAGAAATAATGAAAGATATTTTCCAAGCCTAAAGCCACGACATAAGTATAAGGAACATTGTTGAGGTTGTAAAAGTTTTACGTTTATCACATGTTTATGTAGCTCGTTTACGTGAGATTGCCAGCCATACAGCCATTCCTAACCAACATCACAGTCGCTCACGCTTTATAGCTAACACTCCCTATGACTCTTCTAGCAACGCGTTTTTCAATATAAGTCCCGAATATCAAATTTCACCAGATCTGGGGCCTATTGCATAACAAGTTACAACTCATATTACAAGCGGTAGTCCCCCTCCAATTCATTTTATAAAAAAGAGAGTTCCACTTGTAATACAAGTTGTAAATTGTTATGCAATAGGCCCCTGGACGTCTTTGGCCTCATTTTTATCAGAATCACGAGCTGATTCGATGTGTCCCATTTTAGGGTTCCGTAGTCTACTATCGCCATGTCTGTCTGTCCGTCCGTCCATCCGTCCGTCCGTCCGCGGATAATCTCAGTGACCGTTAGCACTAGAAAGCTGAAATTTGGTACCAATATGTATATCAATCACGCCGACAAAATGGTGAAATAAAAAGTTGAAAAACAATTTTTTGTTAGGGGGTACCACTTTACATGTAGGGGGGGGGGGTACCCCCTACATGTAAAGTGGGGAATATTTTTTTTTTTCATTCCAACCTCAACGTGTGATATATTGTTGGATAGGTATTTAAAAATGAATAAGGGTTTACTAAAATCATTTTTTGATAATATTAATATTTTTGGAAATAATCGCTCCTAAAAGAAAAAAAAGTGTGTCCCCCCCTCTAACTTTTGAACCATAATATATGTTTCAAAAATATGAAAAAAATCACAAAAGTAGAACTTTATAAAGACTTTCTAGAAAAATTATTTTGAACTTGATAGGTTCAGTAGTTTTTGAGAAAAATACGGAAAACTATTACGGAACCCTACACTGAGCGTGGCCCGACACGCACTTGGCCGGTTTTTTATACAAAATTCGAGTTTCCAATACGTCACGCTCGTAGTAAGTTCATCAAAATCGTGACGTAAAAGGAAAAAAAAATCGGACACATTTTTTTATCGTTGGGATGGAATCAGCTTGTGATTCTCAGAAGAATGAACCCAATCCAGATGGAATTCGATATTCGGTATTTATTTTGAAAAACACCCAGTAACGACTGAGTCAGAATGCGTTTCGAGCGCCTCGTAGCGTCAACGATTGTCAATTCGGCTAGGCCATACTGAAGAGTTCTACCTAACGAATGGGTCGTAACCTTTCCAGGCCAAGGATAATAATATAGAAGTCTGATTCGACTCCATAGATTTTACCAAGAAATTTTGATGTTTCAGAAAATGTTATTCGACAGCATAACAAAAGCATAATCTAAAGGAAAATTAAGTAGTTTTAAAAGAGATTTTGCAGTTTCAGAAAATAACTCGATAATGAATAATGATATTTTACTGTACGGAGAAAGGGGACAGCGCCCCCAAAGGGCTACTATGATAAAACGAAAATTGTAAAACCTCAGAAATCACATACATACATACATATAATCACGCCTGTATCCCATAAAGGGGTAGGCAGAGCACATGAACTACTAAGTTTCAGTGCCACTCTTGGCAAAAAGGGGTTAAAAAAAATAAAAATAAAATGCCTCGTGTGGTGACGGGTTAAGATTTTCACCACTCCCCGTCCCGTGGGTGTCGTAGAAGTCGACTGTGGGATATGGGTTAAATTGTGAAATAGGCGAGAGGCTGGCAACCTGTCACTGCAATGTCACAATTTGGATTTCAGAAATAACGATTGGCTAAGAATATCAAACGTGATATTTTAAGATCACTTCGAGACATGTTTCCAAATTGGCTGCTGCGTTGGTGGAGATTCAATTTCAAGTAAACGTCATAATGGAATATTAGAAATATCTGAAATATCCGTAGTAGTAATACCTACTTTCTACACAAGTTCATCCATAATAACCTAACCACAAAATTAAAATTTTGAAAAAACCCCCGACCGCGACATAGTGGACCGATTTTCATGAAACATGGCTAAGAATACTCCCGACTAACTCAGCTTTCAGACAAACACAAACTAAATCAAAATCGGTTCATCCGTTCGAGAGCTACGATGCCACAGACAGACACACACACACACAGACAGACAGACAGACAGACAAACAGACAGACAGACAGACAGACATACACACAGACAGACACGTGAAACCTGTAACACCCCGTCGTTTTTGCGTCGAGAGTTAAAAATTGTTACAAAGTGTACCTATAGGTACAGCAAGAAAGCAGTCAAGTGAAAACAGACACGAAAAAATATAATAGGGGTTCTTAACGTCGATTTCTTTATAAAATAATAATGGACCCCCAATTTTAGCCAGTATTTTTCATAATAACACCAATTACATAACTACCCTACCTGCAGTTCCCTAAGAAATCCTATAATTTTCACCGCCATGTCAGGTCCGTTCAGGACAGGGTAGCGTAAGTAAATGCGGCTGTCCACACCTAAAGGTTCCTTTTACTTCGAGAGTAGCTCAAGACCTGGACGTGGCGTACTAGAAGAGAGGCCTATGCCCAGCAGTGGGCGAAAAAAGGCTGATATGATGATCATGCTTCAAGGAATAAACTTTTTCCCCTCACTAGCTCGGAAACACGTGTTTTGTCCTTTAATACCAGCGGGTAAAAACGCATTTTATCCACTAGTGGGTAAAGTAATTTGACCTTGAATAAAGTTAAATTGACTGCTTTAAAATTGATAAAAGCAGGTGAATCTAGTAATAAAGATGATTGACCACCTGTGGAACTACTGGAAACAGTGATAAACGCATTTTTTGCGTTTTAGTTTCCTCGCTATAGTGAGGGGAAAAGTTTTGTGTTACACTCGGGTGCAAATGTATTTTACTTCTCGTGTGTTAAAAAACTCGCAAGTTCAGGATTCTACTCTCGAACCACTCGCTTCGCTCGTGGTTCAACTATAGAATCCTTTCACTTGCTCGTTTTTCAATTCCACACTCGGCGTTAAAATACAACTTTGCCCCCTTGTATAACAAATAACTATTCCCATCCGAAATTTCAGAAATTTATATAAAATACCCACTATTGTACATAGGGACCCTTGAGGCACGAAACTCCTCAAATTGCCTTTAATTGAAACACTTACCGAGGCCCGCAATGTATGGGAATCGTCCAAATTATGGGTAATTTAGTATGACCCAGTTAAGAACTGTCAAATAAATTTTGACACGGTGTGATACGTTTTATAATGCCGTTCCAATTGCTTACAAAGCGCGGGAAAAAGCATTAAAAACAAAATGACTATTGACTGTATCTCTTTTGTTTCTTTTATGTACAATAAAGCTTAGACATTGTACATACATACAGTCATACCATGAAGAAATGCATATCGCAAGTTGGTTCAGCCCTATTCGGGATTTAATTTGTATGTGAAATATTAGATTTAGATACGATAGGATCGGATAATTATGTCGGTCGTATCGTTGATACAAATTTTGGCATCAAGTGAAGCACAAAATTTTTCACCACACCGGCCAATACTAGGCAAAGACTAATTGTACCTACCAATGTGTAGGTACAAAACAACCTACCTAAAACATCAAAATAAATCGAATCCATCACTTCATTTGTCATTGAAATCATGATTTCATGTACCTAAAGGTTAAGTCCAGTTTAGGACATCAAATTAAAATTTGTATGATAGGTATTATTTTGTCATAGGAGTCAAGAGAGTGTTTTACCTATAAAACCCATGTGAGATTCTAACATATTTAAAAATATTTTAAGCGGGTTACTCACGTGTTGAGTCGATATAGCGTTCGACATGTTTCGATCCATTTTCGAGGATCTTTCTCAAGAGTAGCTACTAATTCTAGTTGGTGTGGTAAAAACACTATATTATAATATTAATATAACGACACTAAACCCGGAGGCAATAATCGAGGGTTGACTGGTGAAACCCGATAAATCAAATTTATTTGAAATTACAACATTGTGGAAGTTGCTCATAGTTCGAATTTCAAAAACCAGTTTGCTCAACTTCGGGTTTCACCAGTAAACCCTCGAATATATGATAATAACTCATTGATAACGGACAAAAATTAGTCCTTGACCTACGGATCCTTCGGGAGTTTAACCAGAAAATTTGAGGAGCATATCGTTTCCCGCGACCGCCGCTCGGATGCAGCCGATTTATTTTGATTTCCCGAGGGCACCGGCAATAATTTTACCCTCGTTTACAAGTCAAGCTGCAAATATGTGGAACATGTCTCTCGATGTTTAATGTGAAAAGTTGTTGAAAGTGATGTACATAAATACATACGGTTTATACCTATTTCCCATACAACCATTTCGGTCGCAAAATCTTCAAATTAGTCACTAAATGTCAAATGTGACATAACGCGTGGTAATGTCGTGCACACAACGCGCGGTCGTGATACCATGACAAAATGTAGTTGACGTATGCACGCATTACGGTAATAAAATGTGTACAAATTTTGACTGTTAATGTCACTGTCAGAACGGTTTCTTACTTCACTTTGTTAGTCGCTGTATGCACACATGACGGTAACAATTTTTTTTACAATTTTACAAGGGGGCAAAGTTGTTGTTTAACCGCACCGCACGTGCCAATATTGATACCCGAGCAAGCGAAAGATTTCAATATTGAACCGCGAGCGTAGCGAGAGGTTCAAAAAGTGGAATCTTGAGCGTTGCGAGTGTTTCAAGGCACGAAGGTTAAACAGACTTTGTCCCCGAATGAAACACAAAATTTTTCACCACAACAAAATACTGACAATAAAACATCATACTAAATCAAATCCATCAATTTATTCTGATATTTAATATTCAAAATCATCATTTTTAAGTAAATTCTAACAGCCAGCGCAAGACATCAAGTTAAAATTTGAATGAAATTACTTTGCACTCCTGTGGATAAAAAGCAATTTTGCTATCTGTCTAATAGCAAAGAGAGCCTTTACCAGTTGGTATGGTGAAAAAGATTTTATTCTAATAATATGATGGTTACTGTCTTTTACTGTCCAGGCAATTAGACTTTGGAACTCTCTTCCTCTCTCAATTAGACAAGCACAGACCAAATTCGCATTCAAGCGCATGTTGCGCAAGTATTTCCTTGACAAAGTTTCTTCATCGTCATCTTAATGATTCACACTACGTATAGGTATATCAATGTAAATATATATGTATGTTTATTTTTATTACGTATATATGTAAGTTTATCTTGAATATGTATAGTTTAATATTCATCTATCCATAGTTTAGGTTACAGTTTCCTTTTCCTTCTTTTTATTAAGACACTGCACCTACTTAATCTTTCTGGTTGACTGGTAGATAATGCCTTGAGGCATTAAGTCCGCCATTTGTACCTTATTTTGTTGTGCAATAAAGATCAAATAAATGGTTGTAACAGTAATGGAAACCAGGAATTAGAACCTAGGCCCTTGCTCAGACTCAAGGCCCTCAAACACGGTAGAGTAGTTTTCAACGGAAAAATCTAATATTCCAAGAGGCAATTTAGCCTGATTTCGTTTGAACCGGCCTCCCAGGAATCAAAATGAGATGAGAGAGTTAATTTTAATGTCCTATAAGGCCCACTTGCACCAACCACTTATAAACTCAGAGTTAGTGGACTGTCAACTGTCAAATTCCATATAAAATGGTGGGTTAACGATCGGGTTAACCCACCATTTTCGTTGGTGCAAGTGGCCCTAAGTGTCATAGAAGCGACTGGGGGTAATGCAACTGATCCATTTTTTTTATGTTTTACAATGTTTGCATCTTCCTCCATTCCTCTCTATCAGCCGTCATTTCCATACTAATACCTTTCACTCTCATATCATTTTTCACACTTTCCATCCATCTTTTCTTAGGTCTTCCACTACCATTGTATCCATCCACCTTTATATTTACTACTCGTTTTATAACATCGCTTTCATCCCTCCGCATTACATGCCCACACCATACTAATCTGCTTCCTCTCAACTCTGTCACTGGCGCTACTCTCAGGCTTCCTCTTATATACCCGGCGTTAATGGAGCACCACATAATTAGAAGAAAAATATGGACAGTGGTTATGTTTAAACATAATTTCTATTTAATAAGTCAAAAAGAATATAAAGTAAATGAATTGACCGTGACGTCACTCCTCACTCCTCAGTATTTCATAGTAATTCCATTTTAACAAATCGTTTTGACAGTTCTTAAAAAGAAGCTGATTTGACTAGTAGGAAACTAGCCTATTGGGCACACCCCCACATTCTTCAAATTTACCGCGTTTTTTCGTGCCGAGATTTCGTTGACTATCTTTATCGGTTTAAACAAAAACACTTATAGCGAAAATCTTAATGAAACTTGTGGTGACTTATTTAGCCTGTGACATTAAATAAATTAAACCAAAGCAATGACAAAAATCACTTTACTTTCTTTTCGTTTCGAACAGACACTAAATCAGTTAGTTACTTACACCGCTATTTGAAATGCAATTTTCTCTTTATCTAGCCCCTGGGAGAACTAAATAGCATCGCAAATGCTATTAACGCCTTTACTGATAAATTAACTGTATTTACTAAGAATTAGAAAATTGTAGATGCTTTACTTTTCGTCCTGTCTTTTGGAAAACTTTCATTTATTTCAGAGATGTTTCTGATTCACTTGGAAATGCCACTAAACTTGACAGAGACTAAACTTAATACGTTCGATAAACTTTGTTCAGATGCCACAAAACTCGCTAGGCGGGTTCTCGCCAGTTTCTGACATAGTACAATGTGCCGTTTCTTAAAACGTGTCAAATTCATACGGCCAAACATTTATAATAACGTAAATAACTACGAGTGACAAAAATAGTCCTGAGTTATTTGCAGAAAGATAATGGCACGTAGGAAATCGTCCTAATGACATCATGATTTCCTAATGGTGTGTAAACTTATCCGGAAAGCAAAACACATATGTACGTCTTCCATCTTAATTGTGAGCTTTTAGTACCATTAAACGAATTGATTTCGTTAATTACCGTTAGTGTCTTAAGGAAAACGGATACTAGGATGAAAACTACAGTCTCATATTTGAATCAGTACGATACGAATCATTCATTAGCAACACGAAAACATTTAGAATAGAATAGAACAGAATATCATTTATTCGTGAACATCATCATTGGGCTTAACGTCTATTGTAGACGATTTATGGTGTATTCGACGAGCACCTTTTCTGATGACTTATTAGACCGATGCGAGACCGACATAGTCTACCGCAGGACTGACAAGAGAAGTTTGCGGAAATCGCTGAAACACCTTGGCGTCGCTTCTGTCTCTTATCAGCGAGTGCAGCAAACCATGACGCATCGCAAATTTTGCGATCCTCCTCCATTCCAGACAAGACTAATTACACATTACAACACAAACAGAAAGGAATGAAGTGGTATGAAATGGCCTAATATCAGCGTGTTGCTGGTGACTTTTAGCGCTGATCTTGAGAAGTTTTCGTGCCGATGAAGTGACAGGTCGTTGTAGTCCGGCGAACTCATAGTCAGTGGGCTCCCTTAGTGCTATGGACTCTAATCTTCGTTTCGTTGGCATTGACAACCACACTACTACTACTAAATATACATAATAGCTAAAACATAATTAATTTAGAACGCATCTTCTCTAATTAACTCATGTTTTTCTTTTAAAACAATAATCATACTGTTAGTTCCTATCTACTGTGGTGCCAGCTTGTGAAGCTAGCTCGTTAGTAGTAATTAAGATCTTAATTATGAAAAAACATGTTAAGATAAGACTGGCTTATTTGCCTTTTGAGTAAAGTATGCAACAACCTCAGTCGTAAAAGTAGGCAAGAAAGAAATAAGAGAACACAGATTCGAAACACATTATACATACCTAAACCTAATTTATTTCACCACAGCACAGTATAATCACATCTCGGACACTGGCGATCAAATAATATGAAGGAGGCGCGTTCCTAGCACACATTCTAAGCTCGTGTAGGTGAACGCGTACCATGCTTGTATGAGTGAGATATGATAGGTCGATTGTTCGCGTTTTTGACAGGCGGTAACTGTCAGGTAACTGAGAGGGGGTGGGCGGCACTTTCAGCGGGGAGCGGGAGTGGCCATACTGTACGATAGTACTCTTTATTATACTGTGGTATAATAAAGAGTACTATCGTACAGTCCCGCTCCCCGCTGAAAGTGCTGCCCAACCCCTCTCGGTTACCTCACAGTTACCGCCTGTCAAAAACGCGAACAGTCGACTTGTCATATTTCATAGCAAGTATTGTCATATTTCAAGCATAGTACGCGTTCACCTACACGCGCTTAGACTGTGTGCTAGGAACGCGCCTCTTTCATATATTTGATCGCCAGTGTCCGAGGTGTGACCACAGTGACAGACACCTGACACTGGCAATTTAGTGCCTATTTCTGGGTTGATAAGTGACATTGTTGTTTACTCAGCGTCTATATTTCCTTGTTGAACAGGCAATGAACGGCAAAGTGTCACTGTCGGTCGACAATTGTCAGTGTGGTGAAACAGACCAGTGAAAATTAAAATTTTGAGAAAACCCCCGACCGCGACATAGTAGACTGATTTTCATGAAACATTGATAAGAACACTCCCGACTAACTCAGCTTTCAGACAAAAAAACTAAATCTAAATCGGTTCATCCGTTCGGGAGCTACGAAGCCACAGACAGACAGACAGACACGTCAAACTGTGTCATAAGTTTCCCTTCGTTTTTGCGTCGGGGGTTAAATAACCTAACCACAAAATTAAAATTTTGAAAAACCCCCGACCGCGACCTAGTGGACCGATTTTCATGAAACATGGCTAAGAACACTCCCGACTAACACAGCTTTCAAATAAAAAAAACTAAATCGAAATCGGTTCATCCGTTCGGGAGCTACGATGCCACAGACAGACACACACATAGACAAAAAGACAGACAGACAAACACACAGACACTTCAAACTTATGAGACCCCTTCGTTTTTGCGTCGGGGGTTAAAAAAATATATTCAATTCAATTCAATTCAATTCAAAACCTTTAATGTCATAAACAACACATATATAGACTAAGATAAAAGTGTTGTTTCATCGGCCGACAACATATCGGAAGGTCAATGAGACTATCAATACTATCGTAGAGAATGTTAGACATTCACATTACTTTTCTTACAACAGCTCTGAATGAATAGAATATAATAGAATAGAATAGAATAAACGTTTATTCGTGAACACAGATAAGACAAAATACACATAATAACAACAAGACAGAAAGGAATGAAGTGCCACGAAATGGCCTCATCTCAGCGTGTTGCTGGTGACTTCCAGCGCTGATCTTCCGATGAGACCATCAAGTGAGAATGTATGTAGTAATTGCAAATGCAATTTTATTAAATAATTACCCCCTTATTCATAAACGTACTCTAAAGTTATCAAGCCGATAAAGTTCGTTTGTCCTTTTCTGTCACACCAATACGTCGGAAAGGGACAAACGAACTTTATCGGCTTGATAACTTTAGAGTACGTTTATGAATAAAGGGGTTAAACTAGAACTTGCACGCGAAGTTGCAATAACAACGTAGAACCTATTTATTTTGACGAGAACATTAAGCAATTTGCTTTAAATTTCCACTAAACATGCTTTCTGTTAAAATTAATTTAATGAGTAATAAACTTAAATAGAAATTTGTAGTACCATTTAGACATATCTGCCTACGTGCATTGTATTTATTGTATTATATCATAGATTAAATATAAGAATAGAATAGAATAGAAAAAGTTTTATTCGTAAACACACAGACAATAAACAATATTTATGAATGACATAGGAGAATAAAGTGCCACGAAATGGCCTCACCTCAGCATATTGCTGGCGACTACCAAGTCAAAGCAGATCATACCATCCCATACATTAAAATGCGACCGCCAAAGAACGCGCATACACTACACCACACATGGCGCCACAAAAAATGCCCTATCTGTTATTTGTAGATTGGCGTTAAGTGTCACTTTCGGGCCGTAAATCTATGTCAAAAGTGGCACTTAACGCCATCTACAAATATAATCGAAAGCTACAAGACTTTTTTTTGTGGCGCCATCTATGTGTGGTGCAGTGTATGCACGTTCTTAGGCGGTCGCATTTTAATGTATGGAATGGTAAGATTTTCTTATATTTAATTTATGGCTTTACTATAAGTATAGGTGCACGCCGTATTAAGCAGGTGAGGTAAAAAAGATATAGGCTCAATTAAAACTACAGTAATTCAAGACACCTTATAACTTTTATCAAGTAGAAAGGAATGAATACTGCAAAATTTTAAAAATTATGTCAATGTAGGACTTTTGTGCTGACTTCAATAAAACATTATTTTACAAGTATAGATCGGATAATTTGAGTTGGAAGATACAATTTCGTTTATGTATCTTAACCTTAAAACCATCTTAAAGGAGAATATGCATTTTGTCCCATAAATGTATACTGATGGGACATTGCTCGTTTGAAAGGGCTTATTCATAGCATTATTTTGTTGTATGCTACCAACTTTAGATCACTTGCAGGGACTGAGTTATTTAAAAAAAAATATGGCGCATATAATCTGTTGTTTTGCAAAATACTTGTTATGTAGCTGGTTCTGATATTATTTATTTGGAATAATACGAGAAATGCTACACTTTTGTATACCACTACTTGCGTTTAAGTACGCATAGGGCTAGAATTAACTTACAGAATTATCGTCTTCGATATTTCTCATGCTAGAAAAGTATCCATTTCCACTACATTAGTATTACATAAATAAATTCCAGCTATCAACGCCTAAATCAAAGCTAAGGTAATTTCCCGGGAAATTTGATGAAACATCCTCATCTTTGATCAAACTATAGTCTTGATTACACGTTATTAGATTAATAAATTCCCATTATTCACACCAAAGTCTCTACTATAATATGAGTTTTCGAGTCGATGGACGGAAAATGGTTGTAAGTTGTTATAAGCACGTAAAATTTAAATATTTCAAGATTTTGGGTAAACAGACGTAGTCGCAAAATGGACACTGACTTATCATATTGAATGAATGAATGAATGAATGAATGAATTACTTTAAAAGATCACGCACTGTATTTTTTCATTTTCCATATTTTGTCATTTTGGTGACGTCTACGCTGGTATCGTAAAAACTATTCTAATAAATATTGAGGGACACCTTACACAGATCAACCTAGCCCCAAACTAAGCAAAGCTTGTACTATGGGTGCTAGGCGACGATACATACTTAAATAGATAAATACATAGAAATCATCCATGACTCCGGAACAAATATCCTGTGCTCATCACACAAATAAATGCCCTTACCGGAATTCGAACCCTAGACCGCGGGACCGCCAGACCGGTCGTCGAACCGGAATCAATTATAAATAATCCTAATACGTCAACTACTCGTGGTAGAAGTATAAGCATCGCAATTTCGCAAATGCGTTCTGTACTTTCATTTCCTGTCAAATTACCTTTGATTCAACTACAGGCTTGATGTGTATGCATACTAATAAAGCTGTAATTAATATCTTTGAGCATATATACTAATATTATAAATGGGAAAGTGCGTGTGTCTATTTGTTTGTCCGTATTTCACGGCAAAACGGAGCAACGAAATGACGTGATTTTTTAAGTGGAGATATTTGAAGGGATGGATAGTGACATAGGCTACTTTTGGTCACTTTCGAACCTCCGACTTCCTTAAAATAGGGAGTCGATGTTCGTATGGAGCATTCCCCAATTTTCGAATTGAACACGAGCGAAGCCGCGGGGAAAGGCTAGTGTTAATTATATACCGCATTCAATTACTATACGAGCGAGCATTCATTTCCTGGTAGGAAATCAAGATGTTCAGACAACACTAATGAGATATTGGTGAATTTCATTTTGCGTCGTCGATGTGTTAAGTTAGGAACATTATTGGATTTTGCTGTTAAATAAATATTACCCCATGTGGTGATGGGTTCAGAATCTCAACACCTTTTTTGATAAAAAAAGATACTACTACGTATCAAGAGTGAACACGCATCTTCTGGGCGAGCTCACTCCATCGTAGGCCACGTCTTTGCCTCTGGCCAGTCTGTGGCCAAGAGTAAGCCCATTTATAATTTAAAAAAAACGTAGGTATTGGCGCCTACTTGGGAAGACCGAATAGACGCCGCCGTAACCCAAAATATCGTTGGGCGGATAAAGTGGAGGTTGACCTCCGTGAGCTCGGCGTCGGCGAATGCTGGCGCGATACCGCTCAAGACCGAGTAAAGTGGCGTGCTTTTGTGTTGGAGGCCAAAACTCATTTTGGGTTATCATGCCAGCCAAGTAAGTAAGTAGGTAGGTAAGTAGTAAGTATTGACGCTGTTGTATAGTCTATGGTTAGTCTGATGTCGCATGATAAGAAAAAAATAGTTATTTGTTATACAAGGGGGCAAAGTTATATTTTAACGCCGAGTGTGGAATTGAAAAACGAGCAAGTGAAAGGATTCTAAAGTTGAACCACGAGCGAAGCGAGTGGTTCGAGAATAGAATCCTGAACTTGCGAGTTTTTTAACACACGAGAAGTAAAATACATTTGCACCCGAGTGTAACACAAAACTTTTCCCCTCACAATAGCGAGGAAACTACAACGCAAAAAATGCGTTTATCACTGCTTCCAGTAGTTCCACAGGTGGTAAATCATCTTTATTACTAGATTCACCTACTTTTATCAATTTTAAAGCAGTTAATTTGACTTTATTCAAGGTCAAATTACTTTACCCACTAGTGGATAAAATGCGTTTTTACCCGCTGGTATTAAAGGACAAAACACGTGTTTCCGAGCTAGTGAGGGGAAAATAAAATTGTCTTTGATCTGAACTGGTGTTTGAATAGCTGCGCTCCCAATTCCCAAAATTGAAACAAATTAATTAAAGCCATCCACGGTCAACGCTCATCGCCAAGGAACAATACAGACGCAGCGATCCAAAATTAGTCTACACGAGTGTTCGCAAATTATCTCGATCCTGAGCGACATCCCACCAGTTATCTACTTAAGAGATCGTCCAAATCCGCTTCAAGAGCATCGCTCCAACGATACTTGTGTTCTCCACTTGGCCTTCGTCCTACTGAGAGACCTAGGTATGCCCTTTTCACATCACAAACATCCTCATTACACAATCATTCCTTTAGTCTCGTCGTTGATGTTCAATGCAGCCACAAGGTCTTCAAGTTTTGAAGGTAGCTTGGCTATCTATAAACAATATCTTCAGATATAAATGTACTTACCTACTGCACATATTTACCGTCTCCGCTTAGAGAGTGGCGCCTGAAGCCAAACGAAACCGGACACCGCGAGGGCCCTTGTCGTGAGAGTTCCGTCCGTAAGTACCGCTACAAACTGTATGGAAGAATACCTAGACACATTGAAGGGTTGTGAATAGGTACAACGAAGCGTTCCAAGTAATTTTGAGCCTGAGATTTGTACAGTG
This sequence comes from Leguminivora glycinivorella, assembly GCF_023078275.1. Classification (NCBI taxonomy): domain Eukaryota; kingdom Metazoa; phylum Arthropoda; class Insecta; order Lepidoptera; family Tortricidae; genus Leguminivora; species Leguminivora glycinivorella. The sequence continues at coordinate 9,236,728 of NC_062993.1, read as the reverse complement.
TTGACGCTTTGTGCGCTATTGACAAGTTGCGAATAATATAATCAGCATAAGGTTCAAAAAGCAGTCAGATCAGAGGTATCGCGTCTGAGACCCACTTGCACTCAGGGTTAGTGGGCTGTCAACTGTCAAATTCCATATAAAATAGTATTATGTGGCTGCCAAAAAATAAACAAGGTTGAAGCCTATCTCTCGTAACTTAATCGAATTAAATTCTGAGTTTTGTTTGGTTTTTACCTCATTGCGAACATAAGTTCGGTGTCCCTCTAGCGCTTTTTTTCTCACAAAAGCCAATAACGATATCAATACCTTGGTAGAGTATTTACTGACGGTTTGACGGAACTCATCAATTACTTCTTTGGCACTGCCACTGAAATTGTCAATTTCCTTTAAAAATAGTGGCATTCACCGCCACATTACTGTCACTATTCGTACATTCAATCGATCAATAATAATATCTAATGATGATCCAAGCGCTTTCACCTGCTAAACGCTCACAGAATAACTTAAAAAAGTATCGGTTCAATGCCTCAATTTCGCCGCCACCCGTAAGTACTTGTAAACTTCGATCTTCGAAAACCTCGTAAATTCTTTAAGGCATTTTACTCCGGTCAAAGAGGGCATTGGTAGGCATATGTTTTATTTACATTTAACAATAAAATATTTATTTAAAACGTCTATTGGCCCCGTTTTTGAAGGAAGTACCAGGTTCATATCCTGACAAGGGTATTTATTTATGAGTACCTGTGTTGGCTGTGTTGGTTATTAAAATTGCTATGTGATTAGAAAATTCTATTCAATAACAATTCAACATATCGAGGTTTACTGGTGAAACCCGATAAGTTAAGCAAACTGGTTTTTGAAATTCGAACTATGTGCAATTTCGACAATGTTGTTATTTCAAGGACAAATTATTTCACCATATTTGTTTCACCAGTAAACCCTCGATATTCAGTCTCAGTGACACAATATTCGGGTTCTCTGTCCGTTGGCGTTTTTCACTACATACCTATTATTTTTTCTCCGGATCCCTTTCTTTGAAATAATGAATTAAAGTCATAATGTAATGACTGTCTGATTATAAGTAGTCATAGTATTGAAACGGTTAACTCTTCAGGGTTTTTGTTAAGGTTATATATGTATAGATAAGTTAGATTAGGTCACAATTGTTTTATGGCAATCCTGAAAAGTTACTCGTTTCTGAGAAAAACCAAATTATGACTAACGAAAATGTGGGCAAACGATATATTATGACTTAAAACTTTATGGGAACCAATAGAGACCCCATTTTCTCATGGATACCTACCCTACTACGAGCTACGCTCATAGCGTCAGCACCACGTGCTTGAAACGGGTCTCAATGATATAATTTATATTCGACAACGTTTGCGTTACTTTCTTTTTGTGAATTTTACTTGTACACACTGGTTTAATAGGGCGTCATTGCAAAGATCGTAGCAACCGTACACTATTTCAACATTTGCGCAACTGTTAACTTTGGCGACATGTTTCGCGAAATACCTCGTTGACTAGAGTATTTTGTGCGAAAGTAAACACCACCTGTTCCCGCACTCTTTGACTTGAGTGTGAATATTTCATGGAATTTAAAATACCCACTCTTTAGGCCTTCAATTTATAAAAGACGTGAAAAATTTCTCGGTTATCCGGCTAAAAAAGTAGGTCATGTTGAAGAAAACTTAGTTTAATTTTAAATATTTCTACATAGGTGTATACCTACATCGTAATTTAAGGTAAGGTATTGTTTAAATCCTGGCCGCAAAAATGAGTACTCATTTTCGTTAGATTTCTGTAGTTACGTACATATTCGTCGACCGTAGATTCAATTAAGGTAACCCCCAAGCTGGCGAAAATGAGTTAAATATACAGTTTTGTTCAGAATTTTGCTCTCTTTTGAATGGATGTATAAAAAAAATCTAGATTTATAGTCGCAAGCAAGACATCACTGATATTGAATGTGTTATTTTTTATCCCGCTATATTTTATTAAAATCATGGCCGTGTTCAATTTTAACACGTTCAGTGTTTAAATAGTACCCTCCGTATAGGAGTCACTACAAGTCTTATAGCAAAGTCGTAAGGCTTAAAATTCAAAACGCGGCAGTGAAAATATTAAATCTCTTATTTTTCTTTTGAACTTATATTACATTATAATTTACATTATAATAAAAATAAACTATCATATATAGAAGTAATTCCAAAATATTTTATTATAAAAATAAACTACCATAATTATTTAAAAATATTTTAAGCGGATTATTCACGTGTTAAGTATTTTTTTTTAAATACCGTTAAATAATGTTTGAGTTTTATAGTTAAAGTAAACTATCATGTTTGTTTACATCATTTACCCATTTTTAGGGTTCCGTACCAAATAGGTACAACAGGAACTCTTATAGTGCGACTCTGTCTTAAAGATCTCGAGAACAACTAATGCTATCAACTTGAAATTTGAAATAGTTGTGAACATTGTAAACCTCTACAATAGTGCTTATTAGTACTTCTAGCTTTCATAGTATTCTAGTCAAGTCATTAAAGTTATACACCGTGTCCAATAAGTTTGAAAACAGCACAAATAGCCAGTAAAACAAAATGAACAAATAGTTACTACATTATTATTATATTTTATGAATGGCACTCTTATTTACTACATTCACAACAAATGTTTTGGAATAACTCCAGCATTAACTTGTTTACCAGCCTCAAACGCTTCTCAAACGGACCACACGCGGCACGCACCGTTTTCTTCACATTTCATCCCAAATACTCTCGATAACCTTTTTGAAATGATCTAGGTTTATGATTTTATAAAAATTTAGTCTTCAAAGCATGTATGACCATACAAAATAGTTTAATACGCCTAAACCTGGAGACCTGGGTGGCCACTCATGTTTCGGATAAAAAACTGCCAAATTAGTCTGAAACTACGCTAGAATACCATTTGCCGAATGTGCTGGAGGTGCGTCTTGTTGGGACACATGATACTCATTCCCAAGCATCCTTTTTAACTTTAAGGCATTTTTTTCTCCAAACCCTTGGTTTTAAAGAAAAAACGTTGATTTTAACGCTTTTATCTGTAAGTACTGAAGGTAGTTTACCTCGCTTACATACTGCATCCCACACCTGGGCCGATGGTGAGCTCTGGAACCTAGGCACATTTTTCTAGTTGCCCGGAACGTTATCTATCCTCGGTACCCATAATAGTTTATTTTGGACACGTGGCGTCTGTTTTATCACATACAGATTCTCCTTATAAAAAATAACTCGTCACCTGCGTGCCGAGCAAGTATTTTGTTGGCACTTTACCTCTTTGTTTTTCTTAGACACTTCGGAAATTTCATGTACTTTGTGCTTGTATTTTATTAAGAGGAATATACTCTTTAGTTTAAATAAGAATTTGATGGCCTGTAATTCCTATATCTTTAGAACTGAGGTAAAATGTGAGTATTCGGACTTATTGGACACGGTGTATAAGAAACATGATATTATTTTATCTAGGTTAGTCTGAAATAAGTTTGTTCAGAACTCTCTATGGGCGAGTCCGACTCGCACTTGGCCGGTTTTTTTTATTCTACTATACTCCTCATTTGAATTTGTACAAGTAGCTATCTAACAAATATATACGCCGATCAATATCCTATTCTAAACTAGTGATATAGTTGTGCCGATTCCACAAATAGGCAGCCATTTATCGAGCTGTCGCCAGATGAAGATCGCACAATAGCCATAACGACGTCAATTTCGGGACAATATTAAGAAGGCCGTTATTTCTGATATCGACTGTCATTTCTCTGGTGAAATTGGATGGAGGACAGTAGACTTGTGTCGTTCACGAACTATGAACAGTTAGGAAAAAAATTCCATCAATGACCGAAATGAACTGTCTTTCCGTGCTCTGTGAATCGGTCTTTGCTCATTTAGTTCAGTATAGGATCGGCGAGCGCGAGCGGTTCGGAACGAGAACGAATGTGAGCGAGAGCTACTTAGCAGAGCCACACAAAAACGTCAAGTTTTCATATTAGGCTTCGGTTACTTACAACCTTTCGGCCCGGAATTTTATTATCTGTAGACTATTCGTATGATATTGACACTATTCGTTCTGATCTTTCCGGCCGTAGTGGTCGCTGGTCTGGCTGAACTAAATGAGCAAAAGACCTAAAAGAGCGAACTAGTTCGTGAGAGCGATCGAACGAGATCGGAGCGCTCCAATCAACGAACGAAACGCCACAAGTCTAGGGGACAGTTTTGGGGGACTGCGGAAAGGCCCGCAAGAAAGTATACTTCGGCGTCTTGGGCTGGTCAGAATTGAAGGAATTTTAGAAAATTAGTACTACTGGTACATTTGATAGAGAGTCTCGCGAGACTTCAATTAAATAATTTTCGTAAGTTTTTCGTCATCTGTGCATTTTGATTTGATCGTAATATATAAAGTACTGAAGTATAAACGGTACCGCATTGTCACTTATTATATGAAAGGAATTTGCTAGTATCTTTGTACGCATTACTTTTGAGAGGGTCCTTATTTTTAAGGGACAATGTACTATTTCTCGTTTAAAGCTCGGCCACACTTGCGCGTTTTGATAGCGTAGCGTTAGCTTAGCGAGAGCTTAAAGGTTCGGCCACACTAGGGTGGCCGAACCTTTAAGGTGCGAGCGCCTAAGACAGCCCGGTTAATTACTTTCCAATTTTTTTTATGTCAATGACTATAAAATACGTGTTTATCTTCATCATTATAAACAAGACTCCAAATAAGAATAACGAGAAAAAAAAACAACATTGGATTAAAATAATGATGGGACATCTAGGTTCCGATACCTTACTAAATCCCGCATTATTTTTATTCAAAAATTTAATTGACAATAAAAATCATAGCTTCTTCTCATATAATTACAGGAGAATCTATTGATAATACGTCAGAGGTCAGAGCTAACCATCCAATCATTTGAAATCAATTGGCAGAGTCAAACTGTAGACCGCTAAGCTTCGGTCAATCATTTTGTTGTAATTTACCTAAGTTGAAATAGTTTTCAAAGACAATAAAAGCCTAAATTAAACTATAAACAACTATAAACTATAAATTGATAACAATAGTAGATTAGAAACAATTGCGATAAGGTTTTGGTATAATTACAGAATGTTAGGGCTTGGATTATTAGTTTTGAACTTTCTAGAAATGTCTAAACGTGATAGCACTTGATTAATTTAATTAGATTTCAATCGGGTTATTTATCCTTTACAAATGGTTTGCCTATCTTTCGTCAGTAGCAGTATGTATTTACATATTAATGGTAACTAGTAAAGTATTAAGACGCAATATACCCCCCCTCTTGCTACGCGGTGGTACCTACCTTAGTTACGCCAAATCTCGGAATATATGGAAGAGGTGCGTCTAAGCTCGTGTAGGTGAACGCGTACCATGCGGTATGAGTGAGATATAACAGGTCGACTGTTTGCGTTTTTGACAGAGCCTCGAAACCAGCCCCGCTGAAAACGGTACCACCGTAGGGGTCGCGGGGTTGGATAACGGCCGGTAGCGGTAGGCTAGCAATCACCGGATCGCCCAGTCGTCCCCAAAAAGACAACGTCAGACTGCCCCACAAGGATATCAGCACGGGAAGCATGGTCGTGCGATAGACGATAACATAGCAGGCCGTACCTATCGCACTATTAGTAAGTGCGATAGAGACGGCCTGCTATTTTATCGTCTATCACGCGACCATGCTTCCCTAGCAGGCGCCCCGACACAACCCCCACAGCGCCCAGCGCGGAAGGGGCCAGTCACAACCCAGCAGGGACGTGAAGACTCACTCACTTTTTGACAGACGGTAACAGTGAGGTAGCCGAGAGCGGGTGGGCGGCACCGCCTGTCAAAAACGCGAACAGTCGAGACTTGTCATATGTCACACATACAAGCATAGTACGCGTTCACCTACACGAGCTTAGACTGTGTGCTAGGAACGCGCCTCTTTCATATATTTGATCGCCACTGTCCGAGGTGTGACAGTAGTTACGACGAAGTCAGTAGTTACTCCGTAAGTTACAGTAGTAACCGTATTTTGTATATTTGTAATAATAAAACCAGTGTTTGTATAATTTTTAGCTCCAAAATGTTCATGCGTACAAAATTATACAGCGCGTAAACCTTATAAGGGCGATAAATGAAACCAGGCATATAATTCAATATTGTTATCATTAATTAAGAGGTGTTTTTGAGTTACTCTTAATTTTCACCCCATAATGAATTTTTGAAAAATTTCCCAGCAGCAATGTACTGTAAACGTGGTTGCGATGACAATCAATGACAACTGTCAACGAGTGTTTAACGCGAGTGTGTTTGTATTACGTTGCGGGCCGAATTATTTTGTATGGATAAAAAAAATATTTCAATTTTAAGTAAAAGTTATCTAATTCAATTTTTTATGTCCTATACTCACCACCGTTAAGAGGTTCGCCCGTATTAGGTTTACACCCTGTATACAAACAATCACGCCTGTTTCCTAGAGCGGTAGGCAGAGATTACGGATTTCCATTTGCTACGATCCTGACAAACCACTTTCACATCACGCATTTTCATAACTTTCCTCAAACATGCTCATCGGTTTAGAGCACTTCTTATGTTCCGTAGCGGAATGGCATTTCTACGACGCGAAACGAAAACGAAACGCCGCGAAAGGTAGTCTGGCTCTGTCGCGCCATACGCAAGAGCGATAGAGATAGATATCTACGAGCGTTTCGTTTCGTGAGCATTTGTGCCATTCGGCTACGTACCCTAGTTTGCAATATTTCCCCGAAATTCCTAAATTTAACCATTAAAAACCGGCCAAGAGCGTGTCGGGCCACGCTCAGTGTAGGGTTCCGTAGTTTTCCGTATTTTTCTCAAAAACTACTGAACCTATCAAGTTCAAAACAATTTTCCTAGAAAGTGTTTATAAAGTTCTACTTTTGAGATTTTTTTCATATTTTTTAAACATATGGTTCAAAAGTTAGAGGGGGGGGACGCACTTTTTTTTCCTTTAGGAGCGATTATTTCCGAAAATATTAATATTATCAAAAAACGATCTTAGTAAACCCTTATTAATTTTTTAATACCTATCCGACAATATATCACACGTTGGGGTTGGAATGAAAAAAAATATCAGCCCCCACTTTACATGTAGGGGGGGTACCCTAATAAAACATTTTTTTCTATTTTTTATTTTTGCACTTTGTTGGCGTGATTGATATACATATTGGTACCAAATTTCAGCTTTCTAGTGCTTACGGTTACTGAGATTATCCGCGGACGGACGGACGGACGGACGGACAGACAGACATGGCGAAACTATAAGGGTTCCTAGTTGACTACGGAACCCTAAAAAGCATAACTTATTACAAAAAAAATCAAAAGCTTAAAAACATTTTTTGCAAATTGGTTCAACCAAGCGTGATTGTAAAATGTTTAATAGGAATGCTAATTTGAATGAAGTCCGTTCAGAATTGTGAAGTTTCGCCCGCATTACAATCGTTTACAACTTAATTAATTAAAGCGGGACCATAGATTTTACACAGCAGGCAGAGCCTCCACTATTGTCCCGGATTTGTAAGTTCACATTTTTGACACATTTGTTTTGAAGTATTTTGCGATGTGGCTAAGACTTATCGTTTGCCAAATCTAACGATTAATTTCGAATTGGTTAAATCGATTAGGCCCTATGTACAAAGAGGCGCTTAAACGAGTATGCGATTTCTATCAACTTACTGAAATGTCATTTGAATCGAAATGGCAGACTCTACCACAGCACTACTAGTTTTAAAATAAAAATGAATGATAAATGACATAATAAGTAAATCCTGCGTGATAAATTAAAATCGTAAAATACTCACTAACGAAGATCCGCAAAAAAGTAACATGTGTTAGATTATGTTTAAAGTAAGCGAAATATTGTTCTTAATTACTTGATTTTTTTAAATATTATTACAGGATTTTATTTAACATTTCATTAGGTTGCGCGAGTTTACGTATTGTGGACGCTGTCATGTTTCAAAAAGAGGTTCTTACAGCTATGGGACAATAGTAATATGAGTTTTTTGATTAGACTTATATTGACCGGGATATAGACCGTGATTACCTTATTGATTTTTGTTGAACTCCCGATATTTCGACCGGAATGATGCGCGATGACCGATGATCACGGAAAACCGTTACCGTGATCATGATGATGCAATTGCGTCAGAATATCGGGAGCTCGACAAAAATCAAAAAGGTAATCGCGGTCTACATATCGATATCTCTGGGTTCAATTGGCGTAAAGGACATTTTGGCGAAAATGAGTTATATATACAGTTTTGTTCAGAATTTCAAGCGCTATCGATCTGTGTAGTTAAAATTTCGATATCTCTTAAAAAGTTGCCTTTACGACCAAGATTTTCTACTATGGACTTGCAAAAATAGCTTTTCTGAAGGGGCGTAAATATCAAGTCATTAATTATAAATTATTATTTGTGTCGTAAAGGAAATCTACAAATAAAAATATAGTCGTAAGTCACCTTGTTATATATATTGTTGCCCTTTAAGCCCTTACTTTCTAAGGATCACTTTTTATAGTAGTGTGATAAAGTTGGGCGTAAAGGACAAGTTTTTTTGTTCTTCGTCCTTTACGACCAGCACTAAAAATATTTTATCCGCAACTGTAATCGATATCTTTGGGTTCAATTGTCGTAAAGGACATGTAATGCAGGTTTTCAAGAGAAAGATAAACCCACTTTTTTGTTTTTTTGACCTGTATAAGAAATATATTTGTGACGTGTATAAGAAAAATATGCAGATTACGAGTATCTTTAACCTAGTGTAGCAACCGTAGTGATAAACTAAACAATTTAGAAGATAGGTGGTTGTAAAGGACACGTCAAAATGTTACAACGTCCTTTACACCCATGATTTGATAGGGTCGTAAATGACGGTCTTAGATGATTTTTATACAAAGTCGGGGCGTAATTGTAACCGAAATGGTACAAATGTTGTTCTAAGTTTACAATTAAAAACTGGAAAAATGTATCAAAACGTACTTAATATGGCATAGAATAGCTCTACATCAGTTTAATGCAGTGTATTATTTATCTAAGCTATCTTAGCAACAAAAAAGAACAAGACTAATATTTTATATCCAGTTTTGTAATAAAGAAACAATATTTGCTTAAAAACTATCTACTTATAATACTTTGGCAACAAATTCAAAGTTATTTTTTTAGTATTCGCCGCTGTCTGAATAGTCAGTAGGTTACGCATTCAGTCTTTAATTCTAGCAGGGAAACGCTTTCGTAGTATTATTATACTGCGGCGAGATGTAGGTAATTAAAAAAAAAACATTATGGTAATCAGGGTACGTACCCAAATGCACAAACGCTCACGATAATATCTATTTCGTAGCTATATATCTTTATCGCTCTTGCGTATTGCACCAGACTGCATTTTTGTCGGCGTCTGTCGTCGACGATTGCCATTCAGCTACGCCGGCAGTAAACTTTAACAGTAGACTATACTAACATTTAGTGCGACAATAACAGGTGCGTTTCGCTAGCGAATGAGCGTTAGCGTTTGGTGACTTGGCTATGTACCCAGGTACTTAAAGCATTGACTATAATATTTCTAGGATTGAACTCATAATTAAGATTATTCTTATTTAACAGGTTTAAGACTAAATAACAATTTTCTGTTTTAAAATTATCAAAAATATGAATCAACATAGTAGGTAGTCTTGACTACAGTTTGTATACACGTCCTAACTTGCGTTTATAAATAAGTACTTAATTCTTAGTTATTCTTAAAACTTCTTTCTACTTTAGACTTAAAATTACTGTCGTATTAATATAGTCTACTATTCACAGTTGCTGATTAAAGTTTACGTGATTACAATTAGTGTTTTACTTAAACTACGAAAGCGTTTCCCTGCTAGAATTAAATACTGAATGCGTAACTTATTGAGACAGCCGAGCGGCGAGTACTAAAATAATAACTTTCCAAAATATTAGATAGTTTTTAAGCAAATGTTGTTTCTTTATTGCAAAACTGGATATAAAATAGTCTTGTTCTTTGTCTCTGCTAAATATTTAGATAAATATACACTGTAACACCAATGTGGCTATTCTATGCCATATTAACTACGTTTTGATACATTTTTCAAGTTTCTCAATTGTAAACTAAGCTAAAAACAGTTGCCATTTGTACCATTCCGGTTACATTTACGCCCCGAATTTGTATAAAAATCATCTAAGACCGTCATTTACGACCCTATCAACTCTAATTATTCAAAAAAATCGTGGGTGTAAAGGACGTCCATAGCATTTTGACGTGTCCTTTACAACCATCTAACTTCTAAACCATTTAGTTTATCACTACGGTTGCTACACTAGGTGAAGGATACTAAAAATCTACATATTTTTCTATATACGTCACAAATATAGGTCAAAAAACAAAAAAGATATAAACATTTTTCTAAAAAAAAAGTTGTTTTTTGCTTCTCCTGAAAACCTGCATTTTGTCCTTTACGCCAATTGAACCCAAAGGTATCGATATATCATCAATATAAGTTTTTCTTTGGTTATCCGGTGCTCTATATTAGAATGATTTAATCAATTATTTTTTATGACAAGAGATACTGATATTAATATTAAATTTATATCTGTTAGCTATCGTTAACGCAAGCGCCTTACTTGTACTAATACAGGGTATTTATTTAACTACCAGCAATAATGATCTAAATACAAATGAGTTTCATTTAAAATTTTCAATACAACTATTTTATGTATTCTATCAGTATTTTGTAAAGTAGTTTAGTTGTTTTCGATTGATTCCAATTTTTGTTATTTTTCATTCTCCATGCACTCATGCATCTTATTGTCTCTGTTTAGCCCAATGGTTGACTGGTAGAGAGTGTCATTAAGCATTAATGACACTCTCTACCAGGCGGACGCCATTTGCACATTTTTGATTTATGGGCAATAAAGTTTGAATAAATAAATAAAATATAAACCATATTTTTAATCGTTTTTTTAGATGGTACATAAAAAAGTGGATGTGCTGTATCTGTTATAAATATCTCCTCTAGTCTGTGACTAGACAAACAGTATTTGTAGAGCCTTTCATTAAAACAAAACATGTTTCGGGAATCCTTTAATAAGGGACTTTTATATTTTAAACTAAATCGGTTTTTTATAATTGAAACTAAACTGCCGTGCGATGACAAGACACTGTATCTAAAAAACACCTATTTTCCAGAAATCGCAAAAAACTTTTTTTTCTTTAATTGGCCACAGAGTCGTTATTTTTCATCCGATTGTAACGAAATTTGGACATTTTAAATAAATAAATAAATATTCAATTTCTGGTCGGATTGTTTTGACAAAACACTGTAACTTCAGTCACCGATTGAAGAAATGGGGAGTTTTATTTTGACAAAACACTGTATCGCGAGATGCAGTGTTTTGTCGAATGACGACTTTAGATTTTAAGAGTTACAGTGCATATTACAATGAAGGTTTTCTATGTTTTTGATAGAAAGTCAGAATACTCTTAATGTGTATATATATAATAGGGGCAGATAAGCTTATTGGACAGTATTACCATTACCACAAAACACTGTAACTTGAGTTACAGTGTTTTGTCATGGCACGGCAGTAAATAGCCCCCTTCTTAGAAAAAAGATGTTAAATTGGCAATCCATCTATTCTAATAGTTTTATTGCAACACAGAAATCACGACGCCACTCGCCTCTCTTTTGACCTCTCTTAAACACCAGTTGCACTAAACTACATACATATCATAGAGGAATAAGTGAGGGTAGAGTTTTAACTCCATACATCAGTAAATGCAAGTTATTTGTAGTGACATCTATCGTCACTCACGCGTCAAATACCGTAAATTATCAGTACCACTACTCGACACTAGGTGCCAACAGTGTTGCGTTTGCCAAAAATGTAATATTAAAACAGTTTACAACTTATATTACAAGCAGAAGGAATTGAAAACAGAGTCACACCTCGGACACTGGCGATCAAATATATGAAAGAGGCGCGTTCCTAGCACACAGTCTAAGCTCGTGTAGGTGAACGCGTACTATGCTTGTATGAGTGAAATATGACAGGTCGATTGTTCGCGTTTTTGACAGACGGTAACTGTGCGGTAACCGAGAGGGGGTGGGCAGCACTTTCAGCGGGGAGCGGGAGTGGCCATACTGTACAAAAGTACTCTTTAATATACTGTGCTTCTAGACAAGTCTTATACCAAGAGATTATTTTAAACATTGAAAGTTTATACGAAACCCTCGCACGACTCGCACTTGGCCGGTTTTTTGATTGCAAATGCAGGTTTACCTTCTTCCGATCATACTAGTAAACATATAAAAGTCTCCACAGATGTGAAACTGGCGACAACGCGATTTCATCTCCGAGCGGAAATCGAGCGCGCTCGGCTTATCCGCTGAACACGTGTTTATAGATATCTACTAGCGTTTCGTTTCGTGAGCGTTAGTGCCATTCGGCTACGCACCCAGGTAACGATTTTGTAGTACATTTTAGAGTTTAGTTAATTTCACACCGATAGAAAGCATACAGAGACTATTCACGCCAAAGTGGTAATACAACACAGGCACAGATGAATAAAATACATACAACATACATACATACAATCACGCCCGTATCCCATAAAGGGGTAGGCAGAACACATGAAACTACTAAAGCTTCAGTGCCACTCTTGGCAAATAAGGGGTTGAAAGAAAACGAAACTGTGACATTGCAGTGACAGGTTGCCAGCCTCTCGCCTAATACGCCACAATTTAACCCATATCCCATAGTCGCCTTCTACGACACCCACGGGAAGAAAGGGGGTGGTGAAATTCTTAACCCGTCACCATGTAAATGAATAAAATAAACGTTTAAAAGCCATTTCTGGCGTAGCAGTTAAGTAACACGAAACTCTGCGCATAACTTAAGATTTAGTAAGTACTTTAATAAATTAAAAATTTAAAAAAAAACTGCCTTCAAAAATAAGAGCGTTAGAAAACACGGAGAAACTAAAAAGCAAAAAATAATAACTAACCTAACCTAATACCTTTTAATTCAGATTTCTTATCGGATTGCAATTCATAATTCATAATTTCTTTATTGCATCCATGGTTACATCTAGGTGTTACATATTTATATTGGTTTCACATGGACCCTGACAGGGTACAGCAAGTCTTATATCTAAATTATGCTAGGTATTGAATCGATTATAATATTACAATATTGAATTTAACAAGGTAATTATGTAAAAGTATATAATAGGAAACAATGAAATAGGACATAAAGGTAGGTATGTCAAAAAAGAATTAAAATTATGAATGTCACTTGAAGTTGCTACGTATACCAAAATAGATAATATGTCACAGAATATTCAATTAAGAGGGTAAGAAAATAAAAATAAGATTAAAATTATATTAATTAAATTGGCGTGTGTAAATTTGAACTAAAACTAATAGCATTCATTATCATCATTCTTTTCATCCAAAAAATCATTAAGTTTATAGTAGCACTTACTTAGTAATAAATTCTTCAATTCGTTATTAAATTGTTTGTGTGATGTCTGAGTTTTAATATCGTCACTAAGTTTATTATATATTTTGATAGCCATCATTTTTGGGCTTGTTTTGTGTATGTGTAGTTCTGAACGTTCCGGTGGCGCCAGGTTATGTTTGTGCCTACTCTCGTACCGTCGAGGACGGTCGGCTATTTTTGGAAAAAGACTTGGATATTTTCTAACGAACTTACAAATTTCGAAAATGTACATTGAAGTTACTGTCATAATTTTATACTTGATAAAATAGGGTCTGCAACTGTTCGGTACCGTAATATTTGCCAGTATTCGTATGCAAGTTTTTTGTAATATAAATATTTCTTCAATATCAGTACTGTTTCCCCAAAGTATTATCCCGTAATTTAACCAGGAAAAGGCGTATGCGTAGTAGGCCTTAAGGGCGCAATCGAAGTTTGTCGATCTTTTTAATTCTCTTAGCGCGTATATAAATTTTGAAAGTTTGCTGGCTAGTTTTTGGATATGTGCTTTCCAATTTAGGTGTGTATTGTATCCAGACCAAGGAGGGTAAATGTATCTACACATTCTATTGCATTATCTTTAAAGGAATAATTTCTTTATTTATTTAATTTAATTTAATAATCTAAACATCCAAATTATAACAAGTCAATTATTTTTGTAGTCGGTACCAGCCCTGTTCCTCGCCTTGCTATTGCCTGTTTTCCCCACCCAGCCATACGCAAGCTGGCCGCGAATTCACAACATTCGAATTGAGAACCTCCTCCTGAAGTCGGTTAAAAATAGTTTTTAAAATCGCTATCAATAGAAATTGTCAACAATGTAAACAAACCATTATATAAAATATCAATATTCTAGCACAATTTTATTATTTTAAAGGTTGAGGATCATAATGTGATATGAATTGATTAAATAACACATGGATTTAGCCAGTTATCTGATGAGTTAGAATGGAAATTAAACACATTTTGACTGCAAGGTTTGTTTACATTATTCACAAGTTCTATTGACGGCGACTTTACGTAAGGACCTAAGGACGACAACAGAACAGACCTAAAGTAAACCAATGAGCGGCAGCTCTCGCGGCAAATCAAGAAGCGACAGTGGCGACAGAGTTTCGCCCATGCGTCACCACATCTGGCAGCGGTGATTCGTATAAAACGGCTCCCATAAGTCATGCACTCAGCGTGCGTAGCCGAATGAACAAACGCTCACGAAACGCTCACGAAACGAAACGCTCGTAGATATCTATCTTGCGTATTGGCGCGACAGAGCCAGACTACAATTCGTTTTCGTTTCAGCTACGGGGCTAGGTAACAATTCTGTTCATTTTAATGTAACGCCGTGGCTTGCGTGGGCGACGGTCGCGCGATGGTCGCGCGACGGCGATGTGACGCATACGAAATAAAACCTTATCGATATGGAAGTAGACGATGCGTTGAGACGCGACGGCGACAGTCGCGCGACGGTCGCCCACGCAAGATACGGCGTAAGGCTCGTACCGCTCAAGGCTCGCCCGCTTTTTTGAGTAAGTATATTATTTAAAAAATAATCTTTAATCTAAATACTCTACATTATTTTCGTCAAACTGTCTGTCTGACAGTTTGTTCGCAAACTGAACAAGTGGACAGCGAACGGAAAACTTCCCGTTTATAACTGTAGCGTAAAGTTAAGCCTTGTTTTATTATTCATACCCCAAACGACAGGAACATATTTGTGAAGAATATAACAGAAATCTGTAAGGGGAAAGTTTTCCGAACAAAGTTTCGCTTACATCGAAACTTGAGATAAAAAAAGTTAGCAGTTTCTGTTTGGGCTGAATTAAAATTGGAAGGCTTTGCGTGTGCGTTGTATCGAAAAATGGCGTGTATATTGCTATATTGTTGTATTTTCAGAAGTCACAGGCTTAAGGGTCAATATAATCTATATTTTGTCATATGAAAGTCAGTTGGTTATTAAGTAATCAGAACGTGGAGGCCGATTTCTCAATCTCGGCCATTCGATTTCGTGAAATTCGTTCAATAATATCTCCACTACTAGCTATTTAAATTCTACTAACAGAATTGAAAACGAGTGGTCATTACCACCAGTTTTAAAATTACTAGCCGTCCTTTTTCAAAATTAGCATTACGTCGTTTTCTACAGACTTTCGAACGGCGAATCGAAATTCAAAAATCGATCCCCTGATCAATATTTTTTCAAAGTATCTAAGAGTACCTAATAGTATAAGGACATTAATAACAATATAATACCTAAAGTTTAAATTACTTGTAATCATTCTTAGTTGCTTTGCTTATGCAAATAAACACTTAATTACTGTTAGTTTAGTGTTACTAAATTAAAATAAATAAATAAATAAAATCATTAATTCATGTACCAAAAATAGCAGTTATAAACAGGCCATAAACTATATTAACACAAAATAGGCTTCAACATGTCCGTGCCTGAACTAGGGAGATCCTGTTCCTGTATCTCAGGCAGAAAAAATAACTTACAAACTAAATAAAACAGGGAAACTCTTGAGAAAGGTTCTCGAAATTGAACCGAAACATGTCGAACGCTATATCGACTTAATACGTGAGTAACCCGCTTAAAATATTTTTAAATATGTATGAGTCTCACGGGAGTTTTATAGTTAAAACAGGGAAATTATTTGATATCGTGTGCATAGGTTATTCAACTAGAAAAATAAATAAATTACATTACAGATTTATAAATAGAGTAGGTTACCTACTTAAAACTATCATAATTCTAAAAGTACAGCAAAAAAAGATGGTAAGCCATATGTAATACTTAACTATTACTTATTAGCATTTTGATGAGTCAACAGTTGTACTTTATCGCATCAGCATAAGGATACATAGGTAGGTGTCTTTATTTGTAAATATTAAGTACTGTCTAGGTTATTTCTAGTTATTTTAGAACTGTTAATAAGTTTTCCGCTAGTGTTAATTGCTAGTACCTACCTAATGCTTAGTAGATACAATTCAAAGTACATTAGGTACATGAATATGCCCATGACTTAGTTTCACCTTCCTTGCAATATTCCTAAGTAACATCCCAGGCTGCCTCTAAGGCAGTGACCGCAGAACGCCGTGTGATGTCGACGTTAAAAGGATATGCAGTGGGAAATGAAACCATGAGGTTATGTGGCTTCCACCTGTTATAGCTATAGTACATTACATCAGAGGCCGGGAAAATGAGGATTTCCGGCCAAGTGGGTATATACGGCTGAGCGAGCGTGCGAGCGAGGCCGGATAGGGATACGAGGCCGGGAATCCGTTTTCACGCCGAGGCATGTATAGTGCTTTTCTCAAACATACAATGAAATAAAAAAAATGCTCTAAAAGACAATATTTTATTTATTAAGTGACAAAATACAAATAGACATATGAATACTAGTAACTAAACGAATTTCAAGTGCAAACGTCAACGATAAAAAGCTTATTCTAAAATTACATTACAATACATTGTTTGTGAACGATACGCTAGGAATACACTCAAACGTCAAGTGTGACAAGTATCCAGGTCACACAAAAATTAAAAAAAAAATGACATGACAGCACTGACAGCTTACTTAAAAAAGTTACTTTGCAGGCCTAGGCCTAAAAAATAATATGAAATCCCTTTACAGTCCTCTCGAGTTGTTGCGCCCAAAAAGCGATAGTTCCGAGCCCATTTTAAGGAACGTAAAGACAATATTTCATTGCATGTTTGAGAAAACGTATTTGACACTGAACAGGGGATCGATTTTTGAATTTCGAACGCACGAATTCGCCTTTCCAAAAAGTCTGTGGAACACGATGTAATGCTATTTTTGAAAAAGGACAGCTATAATTTTAAAATAAAACTAGTGATATTGACCACTCGTTTTCGATTCTGTTAGTAAAATTTTAATCGCTACTGGTGTAGATATTATTGAACGAATTTTACGAAATCGAATCACGGCAGATTCAAAAATCGGCCGCCTGAGTACGAACTTTAAAAAACATACTTATCTAAAAACAGTTTACAGATTAACAATGTATGTACCTAAAGAATGGTATTAGTTCTGTTTCAGTCTTGGGCAACAAGACTTTTTCGCGCGTAGCGAAGTCTTCATTATTAGTCTTTTCCATCAGGGAACCATGATATCACGGACCTTCGGGAAGCGTGTGGTCGTGCGTGGAGTTGACACTTTAATCAAATTAAGGGGTCATATGCCGGATCCTTGCCGGACCTCTTCCCGTGTCATAAGACGCATGCATATTCGGGACTCGCCTAGTTAGGATTAATAGACAAATTCACTTCCACTTTTGGAGCATAACGACCTAACGACTCCCGTCTGGATGGTCAGCCAAGCCTTTGGTGGCTGATATAATTTAGAAGTAACAAGGGGTACGTGGAATATGGTTCGCGATAGGTATTTAGTGTCATCCTAAGGCAAATCAGATCATCATCATTCTCTTGCCCTTATCCCAGTCACTTGGGGTCGGCGCAGCATGTCTTTCTCTTCCATACATCTCTATCACTCGTCATCTCATCATTAACTTGTTTTAGTTCCATATCATGTCTCACACAGTCCATCCACCTCTTCTTCGGTTTTCCTCTCCCGTTAGTTCCACCACCTTTCACACTCATTCATAATATCTTTCTCGTCACATGCCTTTCATCCCTTCGCATTTCATGTTCATACCATGCTAGTCGATTCGCTCTTAATACTCTTAGGCAAATCAGATAAATAAGAAAAATGTTTTAATATTCTGTACTATGCTTTAAACTTGTATATGAAGTTATAGAACCGACAACCGTTGGGGTAAACGAGTTCTTGAGTGGAGACCGCGTCTCGGCAAGCGTAGTGTAGGACGGCCTCAGGCAAGGTGGAGCGACGATTTGCGCGGGATGGCTGGCAGCAGCTGGATGCGAGCAGTCGAAGATCGGAAACGGTGGCGTGAAATTGGGGAGGCCTATGTCCAGCAGTGGACTGCGATAGGCTGATGATGATGATGATGAAGTTATAACCTGAAAATAGATGCCATACACTAAAGAAGAAGCGATCAAGCTCACTGGTTGTGGCGAAGCCGGGAATCGAACCCGGATCTCCAGCTATCGCGGCTGACGTGCTAAACCGTTACACCACCTCGACCGCCACCAGCCACCAGTGGGCTCTTGATCGCTTTTTCTTTAGTGTATGGTACCTATTTTTATTATATAGTAGTCCTACTATCTGATCTTGCAACCCGAAGAGTAACTAGGTCTTATTGGGATTAGTCCGGTTTCCTCATGATGTTTTCCTTCACCGAAAAGCGACTGACAAATATCAAAAGACATTTCGCACATTCCAATAAGGTCTAGTTACCCTTCGGGTTGGAAGGTCAGATGGTAGTCGCTTTCGTTAAACTAGTGCCTACGCCAAATCTTGGGATTAGTTGTCAAAGCGGACCCCAGGCTCCCATGAGCCGTGGCAAATGCCGGGATAACGCAAGGAGGATGATGATGATTTCGCACATACTGCGTCCCGAAAAACTCATTGGTACGAGCCGGGAATCGGACCCGCGACCTCCGGATTGAAAGTGGCACGCGCTAGGCCACCAGCGCTTCAAGAAATGTCAGACAATCGCTGTGTAAATATGAAATAATTGCGAACAGGATAATTAATAAAGTGCTTCATTATTACCGGCCGATTTTCAATTTCGTGTTAATTAATGGTTGTTAATTACTTACAATCCGGTTGTCAATATCGAAGTTATCAGTTGTTGGCAAAAATTACAGTTAATAAGTGTTGAAATTGTGAATAACAGTTTATACAAGGCGTTCCCCACGGATTTGCTTGTACGTACAGTCAAGTGTAAAAATATGGGTGTACACATCTTACTCAAAAATACGTCCCATATCATCTTAGTCCGGTGTAATAAGAGCGTAGTACCATATTTATGAGACGATTTTTTCGATACATATTTTTGCACTTGACTGTACCTCCTCTTTAAGAAAATACTAAAAATTCTAGCGCAAATGGTTAGACCAAAAGTTTCTCAGGTACCTAGGTATGAACCCAAAGAGATTGACTATGAACCTCGATCCCTTTTCGCTTGATGTAACCCCACTACTGCGTAGAAGTTTTGAAGTGTTGCCATTTTCTTAATGAAAGTGTTAATATTGCAAATACCGAAGGCCCGGGTAAACTAACGTAACTGGCGTTTAAGTACCGACTCGACGTGAAGTGGTTTCCGCTAGTTTATCCCGATTTTGGTTATATATAGTAAGTAACCGTTTTGGGACACCTCGCTTCCTCCATACAATGTATAATCAAATTATATATGCATTAAAAAAAAAACTCTCCTAAAGTATGGTGTTCTTTAAAAAACCGGCCGAGAGCGTGTCGGGCCACGCTCAGTGTAGGGTTCCGTAGTTTTCCGTATTTTTCTCAAAAACTACTGAACCTATCAAGTTCAAAACAATTTTCCTAGAAAGTCTTTATAAAGTTCTACTTATGTGAAAAAAATATCAGCCCCCACTTTACATGTAGGGGGGGTACCCTAATAAAACATTTTTCTCCATCTTTTATTTTTGCACTTTGTTGGCGTGATTGATATACATATTGGTACCAAATTTCAGCTTTCTAGTGCTAACGGTTACTGAGATTATCCGCGGACGGACGGACGGACGGACAGACAGACATGGCGAAACTATAAGGGTTCCTAGTTGACTACGGAACCCTTAAAAGGAGTGTACAAGTTTTTAATGGGTCGGCAACGTGCATGTGACACCCCTTGAGTTGCAGGCGTCCATAGATTACGGTGACTGCTTTCCATCAGTCGGACCGTATACCTGTTTGCCACCAACGTGGTATAAATAAAAACTCATACTTATTTAAGATCCCAATTATTATGAAATTCCCTAGTTTACTAGGGATAGCTAAAAATGTCAGTATGTATGTTTGCAATATTTCATACTTTTCAAAGGAAGAAGTTAAAATTGGTAAAATCAAGATGTCACTATTTCAAATCCTGGCTAGTTCACAACTTTAGCATCAAAGAAAGCATTTGATATTTTATTTTACGACAGATTTGTTACTTAATAGATACGTCATTTGCAAGGAGATTCAATGTATGGTGTCCTGAAGCCCATGAAGTAATCAAACCCTCATTTGCGCCAAAAAGAGGCATTCTTCTAGCAGAAGTAACGTACCCTACAACCTACTTACGTACATAAGCTATATTTTAATTGAAAGCCGAAGTGGCAGTCGTTAACGCTTCTTGGCGATCGTAACGCAGCCTGGCTCTGTCTGTCACGCCATTACAGAAGTGCGTTAGACAGAGCTAGCTACGATTACGCTTACGAAGCCTGACCTAAGCCTAACCTAACCTATTTTTACCTACCAACGCTAACCGACAACTACGGTTTTACTCGCCCTAAGGTTCTTATCTCAATCAATCGATATTTGGCTTTCAGCTTCTTTTAGGTTTCATTGGATCTAACTCTTCCAAGCACTCACATAAACCCTGATTAAATGCAAAATTTACACTTTAAGTTAGTTCAAAAGGTAAAATAGAGGTACCTAACCTATTTTACCTTTTGAACTCCTTCCTTTTAAGAATAACATAATTTGGTTTTAGATTGTACGATACTGTCTTACTTGTAACTGAAGTTAAAATACAAATACTGGAAAATACGTTCAACAAACAAAACATACCTAATTGCATATATTTTCTTGTCATTTCAGTTGAATAATTCTAACATTATAGGTAAAGGTCAGTTTTCAATAAAACCTTAATGTAACGAACAGATTAAATAAATACAATTTTGGAGTGTTTTTCTTGTGTTTAGCAAAATATGAAACTAAAATATTAACTTAGCCGAGTGCAAAGTGTCAAAATGACCTTAAGGATAGGACGAAGTGAAAATTCAGTCACATTTTAAACATAAAGAACCTTTAGGCATAAACAGTCACATAATAGGTATTATAAATAACAACAGCGGAGCCAGTACATGAAAATAAAAACCCACATTTCTATCGTACACTCAAATATCAAAATGTGGAAGAAAGAATAGGAAGACAGGAATAAAAGAAGCGATTTTAAAGAATAGTCGTTCGATTTGTAAGTGGAAGGTATGCAATCAAGTATCAAGATCTGTAATCCGGATGTAAATGGAGAATACTCGAGTGCCGTCTCTCTATTCATGTTTTAGGGTCCACTGCATTATCTAGTACCTCTAGACCTGTACTTAAGTATTGATTACCTCTGCGTTCATTTTATGAGGCTACTTGACTACTTACTAAAATAAAAACCATAGTGAGCACGGACTACGAAGATTTGGTACGAGTATTTCGGCGGTTGAATTCACTTTATTTTATTTTATTTATTTTTATTTATTTAGAACACATACAGTCATTTATACATATGAAAAAGGTGCATATAAATATACGCATGCAAACTTACTCTAAAAAAGACCTGGAGGTTCATAAAATGTAGAACAGTAAAAATACATAACACTAGCAAAGCTATGCTAAGGTAAGGCTAAGGTTACATAATATAATAAGTATTGAAAAAACAAAAGTATGCAAAGATGGTTACTACGTAAATCATTATAAAGCATGTGGTAACAAGTGAATTTAGAATGAAGATGTGCAAAGTGTACCATAATTATATACCTAAAAGATGAAGATTAGCTATAATATAAAACATACATACATACATACATACAATCACGCCTGTTTCCCAGAGGGGTAGGCAGAGATCACGGATTCCCATTTACTACGATCCTGACAAACCACTTTCGCTTCACACACTTTCATAACGTTTCTCATACACGCTCGTCGGTTTCGAGTACTTCTGACCTGACCTTTTTGCAATATTTCCCCGATTTGATAAACAAAAGTTCGCCTAGGTCTTCCACTTCCAACTGACCTTTCCACTCTTTTTTCATATACTTTCTTCGTTAATCTCCTCTCATCCATCCTCTCTACATGCCCGAACCACCTTAACATACCCATCTCAATGTTTGTTACCATCATATACCTACATCCACTCCACACTTCTCTCTTATCATCACGCTACGCTGTTTAGAACTTTAGACTTAGATCTTTCGAATTCAGTACACACACAGCCAGTAGTTAGGCAGTACCAGTACTATATTAAAAAAAACCTCAAACGTAAGAAGGGATATGGGTATGCTTAATAGACATGACTATTACCATAGTGTTGATATTTAGCCTGTGTGGTGACGGGTTAAGAATTTCACCACCCCCTTTCTTCCCGTGGGTGTCGTAGAAGGCGACTATGGGATATGGGTTAAATTGTGGCGTAGGCGAGAGGCTGGCAACCTGTCACTGCAATGTCACAGTTTCGTTTTCTTTCAACCCCTTATTTGCCAAGAGTGGCACTGAAGCTTTAGTAGTTTCATGTGTTCTGCCTACCCCTTTATGGGATACAGGCATGATTGTATGTTGTTGTATGTTGTTGATATTTAGGGAGGAAAAGGAGTTAAGTTTTGTAACAGCACCAAATACTACACCGACCAACGCCGAGCGGCGACACCGGTTTAGTTACCAAAAAAACCCGCTAGATGTTGCTGTCAAGGTCCCATAGAATCTGTAGATCGCGGTGTTAAGATTTTTTACGATTTGGTTAGGCTCGCCGCTTGAAAGCTGCTATGTATCGAATCTTAGGGAAACAAATTCCGATATAATAGCCCACTGCTTCCCTCTGGGAACTACGCGCTATTATTAAGGACTATCCTCAACGTGCTTCCGCTCCAGTTCTCTATCTCTCTAACTGGCTGGGGAACTCGTCTTCGTTCTGAGTCTTTCACTTGTACCGTACGTGTACATAATACACCTCTCACGTCATTTCGGCTTTCCCTTCTCTCCCCGCACGCACCCCCGCTACAACTGGCGTTAGACGTTAGGCGTAGCGAGCTCACGCATAGTGCAGGAGGTGCTGTGATTTATGAAGAATAAAGCCAAGAACGTCGTTCACCACTTATGATAAGTTCCTGGAAGATGCGGTTGCTGCAGAGCGACTACGGGACATCTGGAATAATGCCACCCCGCACTCTGCCTCTACAGCTGTCTCGGCTGCCGCCTCCTTATCAACGATGGCATCGCTACCGGAAGCGTATTCATGAAAGCACACAGAAGAAGAAGGGCCGCATCGGATACGTCCACGCGCTTGCCGCCAGCATGCCATCTCCAGCTCTTCCGAGAACTTCCTTCACTGTTTTCATGATTCGGCTTTGGCACCCCTGGCGTTGTACGGAGCAACTGTCCAACCTGCACCAAGTCACTGCTGCAACCAGCTTTGTCGCACTGAGTGCGACAGAGCCCAGCCACGAAACCGACCACCTCAACCCAGACCACACTTTCGGTTCTCTTCGCCGGGTCGTCTTCAGGAACCGAGGGGGAGTCTGTAACAGCACCAAATACTACACCGACTAACGCCGAGCGGCGACACTGGTTTAGTTACTAATAAAACCCGCTAGATGTCGCTGTCAAGGTCCCATAGAATCTGTAGATCGCGGTGTTAAGATTTTTTACGATTTGGTTAGGCTCGCCGCTTGAAAGTTGCTATGTATCGAATCACAGGTACGGACAATACTTACCTATAGTCCCCTGCTTCACTCGTGGAACTACGCACTATAGATAAATAACGTCTAACAAACGTGCTTCCGCTCCAGTTCTCTTTCTCGCTCTAACTGGTTGGGGAACGCGTCAGCTTCGTCGTCATTGTAAAAAACTGTGAATACAAGTTTACGTTCACGTCGAATTGGTTTTCCCTTCACTCCCCGCGCACCCCCGCTACAGTTTATATTTTTTTTATGGGATAGGAGGCAACTAGCATTGTTCGACTAGCATGGTATGGACATGTAATGCGGAGGGATGAAAGGCATGTGACGAGAAAGATATTACGTAAGAATGTGGAAGGTGGTGGAAGTAACGGGAGAGGAAAACCGAAGAAGAGGTGGATGGACTGTGTGCGACATGATATGGAACTAAAACAAGTTAATGATGAGATGACGTGTGATAGAGATGTATGGAAGAGAAAGACATGCTGCGCCGACCCCAAGTGACTGGGAGAAGGGCAAGAGAATGATGAGGAGGCAAACGAGCAGACAGGTCGCCTGATGGTAAGCGATTACTGCCGCCCATGGACACCCGAAACACCAGAAGTGTTGGAGGTGCGTTACCGGCCTTTAAGATGGGTGTACGCTCTTTTCTTGAAGGTTTGAAGGTCATATCGAAGGTTATACCATAGATAATTGATTCTGACTACAAAGTCTTTTATTTTTATGCTTAATATTGTCCACAGCATTGTTTATTTATTGATTACAGTTACTTTAAAGGAAAGTACCTCCTTTAAAATAAAATTGAATCTATTTAATTCAGTCGAAAAATTACCGAAGTTTTACCTAGGTACCAAGCTAACGCATAAGGAAAAAGTGTAGGTAGGTGTGTTTTTATTAAGTTTCTACAAACAAAAGCGTTCTATGTTTATTCGGTTGACTTTTCCTCCCATTCTTCCTCGAAAAAATCCCTAAAAGAAAAACAAAACACTTCGAAACAAAATTCGCAGTTCTCGAAAAATATTTCTAGTGCCCTCCACTCAATGGAACCCTCGTTACAAAGAATTTCATGCTTATCCGTTTCTTTTGTACGTGGCAATTTATTCGCTGGGAATTGAGAGAATGCTCCACAGTCTCATCGGCTAACAATCTGCCATTGTTAGTTTTTGCATTGAATTTTCGATATCAATCTTAGAATATCGTTTATCGATAGAATACGGGAAATAGTCGTTCCGATTGAAATTGTTTGTCTTTTCGTGGAAATTGTTATTTTGTATTGAGGAAATTTTTTGTAGATTGATTTTTAGTGAAGATTGGCATTATTTGCTATGGAAAAATCATAGTTCAAGTGGGTCAAAGAGTTAGAGCTACCCTTTACTTAAAACATTTTCATAATGTTAAACTATATTTGAAGTTATTTTGATCCTCCACGTTTAGGCTGAAAATTATCGTATTAAGTCAGCTCACTAAACTTCAGGGTCAGTAAACTTAAGTGGGATTGGGCAGGGCATGTATGCCGGATGCACCCGGAACGGTGGGCCAAAGTGACGACTGAGTGGTTACCGCAAATTAGCCGGGGCAGAGGACGAAGAAGAGATGGCGGGACGACCTCGACGTATTTTGCAGAGACTGGCAAGAGCGGGCATCAAACCGTGAGGACTGGAGAAAGGAAGGGGAGGCTTTTGCCCAGCAGTGGGACACCATATAGGCTATAAAAAAAAAGTCAGCTCAAAAGTAATTTGTATCTACATACTCAAAATAGTAAAAATACGACATGTCCTATACTACCTATTCCTTAATAACCTAACCACAAAATTAAAATTTTGAAAAAACCTCCGACCACGACATAGTGGACCGATTTTCATAAAACATGGCTAAGAACTTTCCCGACTAACTCAGCTTTCAAACAAAAAAACCTAAATCGAAATCGGTCCATCCGTTCGGGAGCTACGATGCCACAAACAGACACACACAGACAGACAGACAAACAGACAGACAGACAGACAAACAGACAGACAGACAGACAGAGACGTCAAACTTATAACACCCCGTCGTTTTTGCGTCGGGGGTTAAAAACAACACTTTAGAGACACAAAAGTACATACATACGTACAAGTCAAAACTCGCGCCTGTATTTCCAAAAGGATTAAGCAGAGTACATGAAACTGCTCAAGTCTAAATGACACTCACAAAAGTAACTCAATATTATTGAATCGGAAAATATTCCTAACGATGCCACTATCAAAGAAACCCTTGTCTGTAAATAACTGTTCTAAAGCAGACATAAAAAACCTTTCTATGGTCCTACATTTTATTCAAATTGAATTTTCCGCTTTATTTATTTTGCATTGTGCAAAGAATGGGCCCCATTATCTGTCTTTGCTTACAAACAACATTACAATAGATTTTTCATTTTGAAATGATATTCATATTGATAAAAAAAGATATTATTGCTGGTTCATTCTGATTTAACGATAAATATAACCTTGAAATACTGGAACGTAATATTTGTACATTTACCTACATATTTTTCTGAAATTAAATTTAGGTAGTACATTTTTTTAAATCTAGTTCAAATTATGATGAAATGAATCGAAAAATGAATTCCTTTTTTTCGTTCGACTCCGAACGAATCGCAGAAAATTGACGTCACTCAATTGACGTTCTGATTTGGTGATTGTTGGAAACCAGTGAATTTTACCCGTTTTCGGCAAAATTATTTTATTGTAGTATTAAATACCTGTTAATGGTATGTAGGTATGTGACTGTGATATTTTATCACAAATTATAAAAACATGATGAGTTTTTTCAATTGATTTGTTCTCTATAGTCTACCAATGTGAATCGTAGACCACTAGAACTTTTTCACAGTAAATGTCATAGTGATTTTAATGACAAATAAATCATGGTGGTAATGAGACAGGGCTCTAGAGTGGCCTAGGATTCAAACTGTTTGACCTCACTTCTACTGTTAAAATTCCAAAATATAACATAACCTGTATACTGTGTTTTCCAAACATCTCGCTTGGTGCGCTGATCAAATTCCATTACCTTATATAAATAACTAGTAGTACGTTACGACAATAAAGGTTTTAATATGAATTTCACAATGAATAACAGAAATACCGACTTAGAATGAACGAATGATATTGTAACAGTTTTCATTTACTTTTTTGAATTGGTCAGTCACATAAACCGTGTTTATGAGTTTAAGCGGTAAATATCCCAAAACACTGTATTTTATCTCACACAGCGGTCAAAGTTATTAATGATAAAGTTACAAGACAATGCCGTCTCAGCCTGAAAGTTACAAAAGAGACTCTCTCGTTTAAAAACGTCGAATTTCTAAAAGACATTTTCGTTACTTAGTACATTTTGTTTGCGAATAATCAAAACAGAAAATTGTTTAATCCAAAGCAGTATCGTGTAGAGTTGTGCCTGCTCGTTCACTGAAATTAGTTCAATCGCTCCCAACTAGTACGATCTCCGAAGTGTACTATAGTTCGTTCTTTAAATACAAGTTAAGTAGTACACTGAGAGAGCGAGAGACAAATTGAGCATATGGCGTAACGCTGACTCGTACCTACTAGCCGCGAGCTGATCGGCCGTTTTCGCGCGCTCTCAGTACGAGTCAGTCGGTTTTAGTTCGGTTGGCGCCGGATCACGCGGATCGCTTTGCTGTCATTCTCACTCCTCTGCTCTTCGCTTCCATTCTGTTGCACGTATGTGAGTGTAGGTACTATATGTACTAAAGAGCAGAATCATTTGGGAATAGTTCGGTTTAGTACAGTGCAGGGAATCGTGTCTTTTGTACTATTATGTACTACCATTAGTACATGTACTACACAAACCTAGTAGCGTGTGATACTGCTTAGTAGAAAAGACTTAGAGCCTCAACAGACTTAATTCCCTCTTATTGTGAGCGTACCTGCTTTCATAAAGAAACCTTTTGTTGCTGAATAAATAGAAAAGTTTCTCATTTTTCATTCATTATTTGTATAAGATGAATCATACTCTGTATGCTTTTGATACTCTCAAATAATAGGGTGTTATTTATCGGGCTGTAGATAATTAGGTATTCATAGTCATATTAATTATATATGTGATATGCTCTTTAAATAAAACTAAACAATAAATATCTCGGTGTGGTCGGTCGGTCAGTTTTCAGTGAAGGCCAAGTTACATCTAGTTCAGTTGACCTATTTAATGCTTCATATAGTAATGAAACTCGCATGCCAGATCTCGCACCGTGTAAATAGGCACTTTTCCCCAGAATTCGAGTATGGGCCAACACTATATTATGTGTTGAGTATTTGCTCGGCTACTCAAGCTTTATTGAGGAATAGTTTGCCTCTTGTTACAATGAAATTAGGGACCTGAGTGACCTAATAATAGATCAGAGAAATCTGGGTGTATCTTTATCTTTAAATCATTATTAGATGATGAGCGGCATTTTTAGAATTTGGGACCCCCCAAATAGCGTAAGTTGTTAACAAAAATTAACTAACTATCAGTTTTGTGACGATAATGAAACATTAATTATCAATAAAAATATTGTTTTTGTGTTAATTACATAAACTTGAAGCGATAATCTACATTCAGAATGGGACAGAAATAAATTTTTAGACAGATTTAGGTTTAAAGAACTTTATTTCTCAAATAAATTATTACATTTCGCTTAATGAGAAAATTACAGTATATACCTATGGGTACATATTATAAAGATTTTGTATTTAATTGTCGAAACGAAACTGACAGCGAGTTAATTTTTGTTAAGAACTTACGCTATTTGGGGGGTCCCAAATTCTTAAAATGCCGCTCATCATCTAATAATGTTTTTAAAAAATTTCAAATCTTCTTTCTCTTCTCTTTCTAAATCTTTTCGAGGCTGAGGCGTAGGGTAGCCGGCATAGCTTTACTTGACGTTCAATATACGCATTGTAGTAATATACATACTTGAAACATAAATATTTCATTTTCATTTCATTTTCAATGTATACTCGCATGCAACTTCTCACACCGTGTAAATGGGTCTTCAGTGTTTCAACTGTATCAAAGTTGAAATCTTATATTATTTATGAAACCGTTAGCTAAAGCAGATTCCTTAGTCATGCCGGATCAGGATGCAAGAGAGGAAGCAGAGAATGCCCAAAGGAAGTCAGATTAGCGGCTAACTGGTGCATTCTCGAGAATAACCAGAATAGTTGTTATCGGAAATATCGAAGCAGCCGAGGTACGCACAAATATGTACACGTCTCTAGAGTTTGGCTAATGAAAGTTGATCCCAGTATATTTTAAACTGCAACTCCGGATGTCATATCATCGATTGTCATCTGTCAGTGTGACTGTCACTTTAACGAATTTCGGTAAAAGTTAACAGGGTCTAATCAGGTCTAATCTACAAATAATAATGAATAAAAAGTACTAAAATAAGTGCTGAAAATAAATATAAAATAATTAAAAATAAATCCATGTAACGAATGTGTTGCCAGCTCCAATTATTTTAATTGCCACGTTTTTGTGGAATCAACTTTCACTAGCCAGAATCTATTTTTAAAGCGTTTGAGTGCGTGTACAGATATTTTTAAGCATCTCGAGCGCTTTTATCTTATGGCAACAACAACACTGGTACAAACCAGTTGAACGTTGAATAAATTATGAGTAGGTACCAAACTACAAAGTTTGGTACCTACTCATAATTTATTCAACGTTCAATTGGGTAGGTAAAGATTTCTGAAGATAGGCAAATATTAAATAAATGTCATATACAAAGAAAAAGTGACCAAGGCCTCCAAGTGTTCCAGCTCGGAATTAATGTTTATAGTATAATAGTAGTGTTACTACTTAAAAATACAAATTAAAATATTTTCAAATGAGAATAATTTAATTTGTTCTAAGATAGGCAAATAATATATTTTTCTGAGTGTTTTGTAAGAAATTAGAAAAAACACACCAATGACAGCTTAATGACATTGAAAGTTGACATTGTTTTTATTCTAATTTCATACATTCAGCACGCGCAAAGGCATTGTCACCTCATCTGCTATTAAATTTCACAAACGTTATTTCGGTCACTTAAAAAGATAATAAATAAATTAAGTATACGAAATAAAAATGGCCACCTTTTCATGATCGTGATAACGTATTCCATAAGAAAAAAATATTATTCGCCTATTGTATGTACAATGAGTACCTTAATACTTGCAGGTAATTTATCAAAGTTCACGATGGCTTATCACAAACACGTGTGGTGACTATACACTTATTATATTTCTAAACCTGAAAAACTATTAATACAATTCTGACAGCTGTAATGGAAAATCTTATTTTTAGGCTAAGTTTGCTTCTTGTGTAAGTTTCATGATAATTATGATCGATTTTCTGTTTGTTTTTAATTAAAATTAATAATTTGTGACACATATAGCAGAGTTATTTATTAAGAGTGATCCAAACATACGTTGACTTTTTTTATACCTATTATAAAAAAAGTTGGAATTCGAGTATCAAAGCTACAGGAAAATATTTTGAAGAAACACAAATATCTAGGGGTATTTTGTACAATATTTTTAATTAAATAATTCAGCTTTATTACCCAAGATTTTAAGTAAAAGCTGAGTTATAATTAAGCGTTATTGTGCCCTTTAGTATTAATAAAATGTTTTCATAGTAGAATATATTTTATATGTTAGATGTACAGAAGACCATGTTATTTATTACAATAGGTAGCGAAGCGTTTTATTCGTAGGATATTATGATACTAGTTCATCATTTTAGATAATTGATAATTAATTAATTATCAAATATATATTAATTAGTCTTTGAATATAATAATAGTAATATAAACTTTTTTTTGACATGCAAAAATGAAAGGCCTCAAGTGCTCAGTTGCCCATAGCGGCTGCACCGGCATTACATTAGTGGCAGGTGGCAGGTTCAAGTCCTGGCGATATGATTTTTTTCATTTTTCCTTTAATTTAAAAATAATAAAGAGCATTTTCAGAATTTGGGACCCCCCAAGTAGCGTAAGTTGTTAACAAATATTTACTCACTGTCAACTTTGTGACGATAATTAAGCATGAAATTTCTATAAAAATATTGTTTTTGTGTTTATTACATAAACTTTTAGCGAGAATCTACATTTATAATGTGAAAAAAGTAATTTTTTAGACAGATTTTATGCTTAATTGTCGTCACGAAACTGACAGCGAGTTATTTTTTGTTAACGACTTACGCTAATTGGGGTGTCCCAAATTCTGAAAATGCCCTTAATAGTTTATAAGTTGTCCTGGCATTTTGTTTCACAAAGTAACAAAATGTTACACTGTTTTATAAGCCTCATAACTATTTTAAGCGCAGGGTAACAGTTTCATAGCTCCATATATATGAGGGATAAAAGATCGTTAAATGTCACCGCGCCAACCTTTACTTTGGCGCACCATTAGTGCAGACAGCGCAAACACATTATAACTCGTACACGTATGTACAAATCATGTGGGGTCGGTTCAGAATGCCTGTTCAGTGTAATAGTATGCTTACTGAATACTGCGTTCCTATATCTTAATACGATCACATTCTGTTTCAAATGACATGATTTCATACTTATTTTGAGGACAATTATAAATTATAATATTTTTAAATGTACACCCTATTTTTATTGAATTCCGTTAACTTTAAGGGAAGATTCTTTATTTCAAATGCAGTCAATTTCTTTAAGAAACTAGCCTCTTAACTCTTACTGTTCTCGAATTATTAAAAAAAAAAATTTAATTACTGAACACGTGTGTGGCATCCCTTATCACTTCCTAATGTTATTTGTTTTGACATGTGCCATAAAACACTTGACAATGACTTTAATGTTATGATTAAGGTCCTCTCACACTAATTACTCCATTTATTAGAAACGAAATGAAACGAAAAAAAAATATTTTTCGAATTTAACAAAAAGGTGGTTCCTGATAACTATATAGGTGGTTCCAAGGTAACTATATAGGTGGTTCCTGATAATGAACTTAACCTCAACCTGTCGAATTCAACGGAAAACAAAAAAACGCGTTGTATAATTTGTACTCTAGTTATTGAAAGAAAACTGAGTAATAAGTCAACGCAAAAACTCGGTAAGTGGTTATTCATGACTTTGTGACGTTTCCGGACTCATCACTCGCTAGCTTATAATAATATGAAAATGAAAAAATAAAAATGAAATATTTATTTTTCTAGTAGGCATATTACAATGTGCATATGAACGTCAAATAAAGCTACGCCGACTCTAACCCTTACTTCACGGAAAATGACATTTATTGTTTGGCGCGATGACCGAAAATGAGTCAATGGCCTCCATTACAAGAGCACTTCGCCCGGTCCACGTATTGTACAGAAAAAAACGTTCCCAAGCGATCACTTACTGGAACCAAAAATATTTACATACATTTTCTGTGTCGGTCGTTTAGGTTCTAACACGACAGAAACTCATAGCCAAATAATTTATTTATTATTTATTTAATCATTATTATACAAAGAAAATACAATTGTACATAAGGCGGACTTAATACTATAAGGCATTATATATTTAAAAATATTTTAAGCGGGTTACTCACGTATTAAGTATGAGTCTCACGGGAGTTTTATACTATAAGGCATTCTCTACCAGACAACCTTCGGGCAAAACAGAGAA
This sequence comes from Leguminivora glycinivorella, assembly GCF_023078275.1. NCBI lineage: Eukaryota > Metazoa > Arthropoda > Insecta > Lepidoptera > Tortricidae > Leguminivora > Leguminivora glycinivorella. The sequence continues at coordinate 9,203,937 of NC_062993.1, read as the reverse complement.
ATTGTAGGCGGTGCAACATTAAATTATATTAAGAACAAAATAGTTATTTAAGTTGATTGCACAATATTGCTAAAATATATGTCATTGTAATATATTTAAAAATAAACATACTTACACACAAATAATAATATACATACATACAATATATTTACATACACAAAAAATACACGAATAATAATAATAGTAATGAACGTAAACGACACTGATTCAGTTTCAGAAACTTTCAGTGAAAACTTTGCTAGGTTTTTTAAATTCAAAACGTCTCAAATATTGATGATATGACGTATATCACTACCGTCATTAATCATAAGTAATGACGATATATAGAAATATCTAACCACTTTTATTACATTAAATTTAGAACAGGCGATCAATTTTACTTGAAAGTACTCTGTATTTCTTGAAAGTCAAGGCAAAGGCAATATTGATATCACCTAACATGCGCAGTGACTAATATATAACGAAATGTGATAAGACTTTGTAGAGCTGGCCCCATAGCCGAATGGCATTTCTCCGACGCCAAACGAAAGCGATACGCCGCTGGCTCTGTCGCGCCAATACGCAAGCGCGATAGAGATAGATATCTACTAGCGCTTCGTTTCGTGAGCGTTTCGTGAGCGATTGTGCCATTCGGCTAGCCACCCTGTGCAGCTGATTCTAGTGGGCGAGAAATAATAATTCCATGTGTGGCCGGGTGAACAACCATTTATTTTATGTACTCACATCAACGTATGAATCAAGAAGGAATTCAAGAAGACATTTTTTCTATTGTAACCAAACGTTTCCATAGCAACCGCTACATAGACAAAAATAAGGTTTAATTTCTGTTGGATCCTCCAACAGACTTAACATTTATTTGAGTTAAAGTGTTATGATGATACTTTGTAAATTGCGCGTCAATACCGAATAGGCCAATACCCTAGTTCAATATTTGCCGAAATTGCGTTGTAAAACGAATTCGATTCTAAACTTTGTGTAAAGAGAACAAGGCACATTATACTTATAACAATTTTTAAATGTACATATTTCAAGTTCTGATATTCATTTAGACACAGATCACTTCTTACTGAAATAGATGAAACATGTATTACATGTAATACCGAGTCGTTTCAATTTATCAGCTTGCGACCGTTATTAACCCATTACACGACCAACGCGCACGCTCAACGAGGGTGCGAGGACCTACGGAACTAATTTGTGCCGTCTATTGTCCTTTGAGTCGTCGGCAACCCAAGCCCTCCTTAGAACTTGTACAATCTTTTTTGCCGTGTACTTAACACAGCAAAAAGGAGTGTACATGTTTCTAATGGGTTTGCAACGCGCACATGACAGTCCTTGAGTTGCAGGCGTCCATAGATGACGGTGACCGTTTTACATCAGGCGGACCGAATGCTTGTTTGCCACCGACACCGACCGGTAATGTCACTATTACAATTGGAATCCGGTCAAGATAAGTTAGCAACTATTTTCATAGCCCTCTGCACGAGTTTAATAACTTATTTTTGACTCATTTTAGATAATGTGGACAGAAATGAATTGTGTATCTACTTAATATTTTCATGCTGAGACAATTTGAATACGTTTTAAAAAGGCAATAAAGGTACCTGTAGGTAAAACCTTGGCTACCGAGTGTATCAGGTGTGTGTTACAATGAACGCGCGAGATGGACGGGCAAGTAACTGTCAACATGTAGCTCACCATTATAAGAACATCAGGTGTTTAGCTAACTGCGAATTTTCGGAGTCTAAGCAAGAAAGCCTATGTTTTGAATACATATGCGTATGTCTGAAAAGTTTAGCACACCGCAAAGTCAGCTGATGCCCCATCAATCATCCCCCCCTTGCGGCGTGTGGGTGATATTAGAAGGTTTGAGTCTTGGGCGTGGGCGTACATGTAAGCAGTTTTATATTTTAGGAGCTGGTATTTCTTTCAGCGAATTCGGAGAAGTAGGTACCCTAGGTAAGCGTGCCAAGCATCATCTAAGACGCCGATCGAAATGCAATCTAGCTCTGTCGCGACGATACGGAAGAGAGATAGACAAAGACATAGCTAGCTACAAACGATAATAGATTCCATTGCCGTAAGAGTTTGTGCATTTTACCCTTAAATGCATGGTGATAATATGTATATATGCATCATATATTTGATGGCCGGTGGCTCGATATCTTATCCAAAATCACATTTATTGCTTAATTATTATTCATTATTTAATATACAATGAAATAAATTAAATAATATAATGATTTACTATTTATTATTTAAGGATTAAGATAAAATGGCGGAAAAGTGCGAAAAAACAGGACTAAAGCGCTTTTTAGTATGTAGTAGTTTGTATGATAATATTTATTTACAAAAAGATAGTTACAAATATTACAAATACGTATCAAAGCATCAACAAAACAGGGAAATTTATGAAGTGGAGGAAGGATTGGGTAGGGCTGCGCCATCATTTAAGCCAAAGAAGTAATGTAATGTAGTTTATGCTGATTTTTTTCGGAGTTAGTAATTAGTTTATGTTTAAATATTTTATCATAAAGGTTTCACAAATAGTGTACCTTTTTAATAGTAGTCATTTTTTTAAATATATTTTACTAATTACGATATATTTGATAAGATTTGGCCTATTTAACTTCTAACACTGATTTAGTATAAAAATCGATCTAAATATTTTTTTAATTATTTTTCCCAGAGTCAGAAAATCATTGTCTATCACATATATTAATATATCGTTAAAAGAAAAATTCATGCATTTAAGGGTTAAATAGTTATGTAATATGTACCCTGTTCGCCACGGGTAGGTGGGCATTTTCAGAATTCGGGACACCCCAATTAGCGTAAGTTGTTAACAAAAATTAACTCACTGTCAGTTTTGTGACGATAATTAAGTCTGAAATTTCAATAAAAATATGTTTTTTTTGTGTTAATTTAATTACATAAACTTTAAGCGATGATCTACATTCAGAATGTGAAAAAAGTAAATTTTTAGACAGTGTAACGCCATCACCGCAATACACCCAACAACTGCACTATGGATGATTAGTTCCAGTGTCACCGCTAGATGGCGCCAGTGGAAAAAATAGAACACGCTAACGTTTGGTCAATGTAGAATCATGACCCCCCGGCGTCGACCGAGTATCGTTGTACTCTCACAGTAGGAACTAGCTTACTGCACGCTCTATGCCTTAACCTTTGCTTAAGCATACGAGTGTCTTCTAGCTAAGTAAACCTACCTAGCCATGCTTGCATCCACCTTTGCTGGGTCATGCAGGTTCAGTGAGGTATCACTAACTTGTAACCTTGTCAATAAAGTCTAGATTCGTACACTCGGCTTTCTCTTCACTTCGCGCCCCGCCACCCCCGTTCTACAGTGGCGCCCAACGTGGGGCTAGTCTGCGTGACGTCATCATCGAGCTACGGAGCCCGTGACGTTATGGGCGTGCTACGACCTTCGTGTTAGAAGCTACGCTACGCAAGACAACCTACTTAAATGAGCGGAAAAGGCGAGCCTGCGAAGCTAAAGGATCCGACTTTTGTTACTACGCGATCTGGACGCGTTACAAGTTCGACACTCTTTCTAAGGAACGGCGGCGAATTATTCTCCCACCCTGGAAATTCTTTATGAAGACGCAAGAATCACCCTAGAGGATTACGATGCAGAATGTGATTTAGAGTGTCTCGATGATACACTCTTCCCATCGACTACATTCTCATCGCTTGACGTCACAGCATAGGACGGCTGTTGAGTAGGAAGCTAGGACGACTTCATGCCCACCGGAAAACCGGTAAAAGCTTCGAACATGTGATCGGGATATGTAAGCACAAACCTACTTTTGTGCCATCTTACCGCCTATCTTCAATGAAGACTGATTAGTTAAGTATATTAGATTTTGTAGAACAACGCTTCCCAAGAAAGCTATGCCTGCAGTAACCAAACTGTGTGGCAGATCATGTTCCAGCCTACACACAGACTCTACTGATTTATGTCCTACTTGTCGGGACGCCTGCGTGGACATAGGGGGAGAGTTGTAACGCCATCACCGCAATACACCCAACAACTGCACTATGGATGATTAGTTCCAGTGTCACCGCTAGATGGCGCCAGTGGAAAAAATAGAACACGCTAACGTTTGGTCAACGTAGAATCATGACCCCCCGGCGTCGACCGAGTATCGTTGTACTCTCACAGTAGGAACTAGCTTACTGCACGCTCTATGCCTTAACCTTTGCTTAAGCATACGAGTGTCTTCTAGCTAAGTAAACCTACCTAGCCATGCTTGCATCCACCTTTGCTGGGCCATGCAGGTTCAGTGAGGTATCACTAACTTGTAACCTTGTCAATAAAGTCTAGATTCGTACACTCGGCTTTCTCTTCACTTCGCGCCCTGCCACCCCCGTTCTACAACAGGTTTTATGCTTAATTGTCGTCACAAAACTGACATAGAAATAATTTTTCTAGACAACTTTTGCTAATTGGGGAGGCCCAAATTCTGAAAATAGCCAGGCACTAATACACCTGCTAGAGTTGTGGACGTGTTTGTCGCTCCCGTTGGATTACACAGCTACAAAAAATGTTTTCGCCGCTCCTTACACTGCTTGTATCGTCTGTTATTGACTTGAAAGCCAATGATGGCGATGAGTCTTGAACAACAAGCTGTTAATGTCACCTGCAATATGTCATATTGAGCAAGTTTTTCTTGCTGCGTGGGCCCGGCATAGAATAGGCTCACCCCATTTCCTTCCGTGGGTGTCGTAAGAGGCGACTAAGGTCAACATGCTGGCGGTGGGCAGCAGCGCCGTCAACTATCAGCACAACACCAACCTACTGCGATCGCCAACCCGTCTGCCCAGCGTGGCGATTATGGGCAAACTCCCCTAAATGGGAAATTGGGGAGGCCTATGTCCAGCAGTGGACTGCGATAGGCTGATGATGAGCAAGTTTTGCCCTAAGTCATTTACCTACTTAATTGATGTCGAAGCTCTGCATATAAATTATCAAAATTACTTTTTCACGATTTTGCATACATATTTCAAAAAACCTATGTATAGCATATAAATTCAAGTAAATTAAGCACTGAGATGACCATAGTAGGTACCAGTTGTACAGAAATGATGAACAACAAAACTTTTCTCGTAAATTTCGAGCAAAACAAATAAAAAACGTAACTGCCAAAAGCTTTGCCTTAAACACAGCTGAAAGCCAACTGGTAACCGCTACTAAATTAAAAAAAATATTTAAAAAGTTAATTTAAAACTCTATTGATGCTACAAGTTTGGTAATGATTAACTGTGTAATTAAAGAGAATTTCAGCGCGATGAAAAGATGTCGTTACTTTTTCACACTTTTATATTAAGTTTCTTTTGAATCGTGTTAACAGTGTAAGAATAAAAGAAATGGCAAAATGACAAACTAAATCCATACTAATATTATAAATGGGAAAGTGTGTGTCTGTTTATTTCTCGGCAAAACGGAGCGCCAATAAGCAAGAGCGATAGAGATAGATATCTACGAGCGTTTCGTTTCGTGAGCGTTTGTGCCATTCGGCTACGTACCCAGAAATGCCATTCGGCTATGAGCTATGGCACCTGGAGTTACATCATATTCAGACAGCCAATAAAATGTTTCATTGTACACTGAGAGAAATTTGCATTGTGAATTTAACAAGTTCGACTTGTTGCGGTTTATCCGTTTGAATCAGCCAAACGTATGTTTAAAACAATATGTTTCAGGTTGTTTTTATAAAATCGACTTGTTGATTCAAATATATTGCCGATTCAAATGACAAGTAGCTTGTTGTTTGAACCAAAGAGCACGTAGGCGCTATTTTAACCAAAAAACTTGTTGAACGAACATGAAAACTGGTTGTATTTTCTCTCAGTGTAATAAAACTGTTAGACCTCACGTTCTTTAATCAGCCCTTAGAAATGTTATTCCCTAGTAACCACTCATAAGACGTGAACCAGACACATTCTCGAGACATCTATTTTGATAAATGTTCACTACGTCGGGAAAAGCCTCAAAGCGGCGTGTTGATGGATATGTAACTGCCAACCACGTCTACGTGGTTGTCTTAATTAATCTAGATTGCTAGAAGTCACGATATTTCATAGAATACGCATGGTAGATGTTCCTTAGATGTGTAAAGAACCCTATTTATCTATAGGTATTTAGAAATTTTCTTTGCAATTTTAATCACCTGCTAATTTTGTCCGTTGTAATGTTATTTCCTTTTTAGGGTTCCGTACCAAAAAGGTACAACAGGAACCCTTATGGTGCGACTCTGTCCGTCTGTCTGTCCGTCTGTCACATTCCTAAATATCTCGAGAACTACTAATGCTATCAGCTTGAAATTTGGAATAGTTGTGAACATTGTGAACCTCTACAAATAGAAGGTATAATTTTTTTAAATTCATTAATTTTAATTGTAGAAAATGGCCAAAATGAAAGGGGGGCAAACTGTAAATTTCAAGTTACTAGGTCAAATGGGGTATCGTTAGAAAGAGCTTAAATTGAACGTAAATAAACTATTTTTTATAATTTTTTTGTTGTGGAAAAAAAAAGAATTTTGAAGGAAAATGTAAAAAAAAATACCGTCCCCCCCCCTTATCTCCGAAGTTTACCAACGAAAAATTATGAAAATTTTAGGAAACATTGTTTTTATGCTAAATATTACAGGAAAAATATAATCGTGTTTGTATCTTGAAAACTTTTTTTTTTTTAATTCACAAAAAACTTTTCACATTTTTTCTTTTAATTTACCCACCTCTGCGGATGTATATAGTACTTCAAATTAATGCGAGATGTTACGTAAATCATCTTCTTTCCAATAAAGTAAAAATTGTTTAAATCGGTTAACATTATAAAGAATAATCCCTGAAAAACCAACATACTATGGTCGCGCAAATTAGTTAGCGAATTCACCGAGAGATTGCGCTATACACAATAATGCTCATTAGTACCTATACTTTTGTCTTCTAGTCAAGTCGTTAGAGTTATGTGAAAACATGAGATTATTTTAACTGGGGAGTTTGAAAGTTTGTACGGAACCCTCGGTGGGCGAGTCCAACTCGCACTTGACCGGTTTTTTTTATTTGCCATGGATAGCCATAGTGAGATTTTTTGTATATTTTTTTTGTGGCACTGAAACTTCCCTATCTCTTTATGGGAGACAGGCGTGATTATATTATGTATGTATGTATGTTATTTTTATAAGTTGGAGAGGTATTCCATTAAATACTCTCATGATATTTTTAGAATTTATCTTTTAGTGACTCAGGTCTAGACGCAGTATTTCCCATTTTTAAGCCTACTCGGATTGTTATTAGTGTTCACCAAGTCGTTGTAAAACAAGTTAAAGTTATAGTATGAAATGAAAAGTAAATTCAAATGTTGTGGTAGCTAAAATTATACCATACTTAATCAAAATTCTATTTTATCGAGGTCGTGATGCAAAAGGAGTTAAAACAGAAGTGTGAGTGAAGATGCGCATCCAACGCGCCAATCCTTTACGCTCCATGACGACTGTAACTGCCTGCATAGCCGAATAATAATCGCCGCTAAACGCAGTCTGGCTTCATCGCGCCAATATGGAAAAGCGATAGAGATAGTTAGCTAAAATAACGATCCACCGTAGACCGCATCGTCACTTACCATTAGGTGTGATCGTGGTCAAACGTCTACCTATTCATACTAAAAAAAAAACATTTTCGTAAGTGATAGGGTTACAAAACGCTACGAAGGATCAACGATTGGCACGTTGGCTAAGTACCCTTATACCACTGAATTAGCTTAGCTACGAAACTTATATCTTACATCATAGCTTAATTTGAAGCGTTTAAAGAAGAATTTCGTGACATCGTACCGTCATTATTCCGAAATGCCCTTTTTATTCTTGCTCCTAATAAAGTCTTATACTATCTGCGTATACATCATGGAATAGCTAACCCTTGAACTCGTAAAAGTAACCCGTGTTCGTGCTATAAAAATAACAACAGGCTAGGCAGAAACATCCAGCCAGGGTATACGTAGCCGAATGGCACAAACGCTCACAAAACGAAACGCTCGTAGATATCTATCTCTATCGCTCTTGTGTATAGGCGTGACAGAGTCAGACTACCTTTCGCGGCGTTTCGTTTTCGTTTCGCGTCGCAGAAATGCCATTCGGCTACGGCACCAGGCAAGCATTTTGCGCACTAAGTAAGTTTGTAAGTGCGATAGGGACGCACTGATGCGATAAAGTTTATCCAACTAGTGTGTTCCGCCCGCTGTTTTACGATAAAGACCTTCATTGCACGTTACCTGTGACGTTGGGACACAGAATAAAACGGACCACGTTTAGGCACTGGTCACACCGCGAGCTAGTAAGCTATGAGCTATCGGCTATAAAAACGAACAAAAGATAAGCACTCCCGTGCAAATAAAAGAGACACGGTGATTTTTATAGCTCACCGCTGATGAGCGAGTAACTATAAACATCGCCGTGTCTCTTTTATTTGCACCGGAGTGATCATTTTTTGTCCGTTTTTATAGCCGATAGCTCATAGTTTACTAGCTCGCGGTGGGACCAGTGCCTTACCTAATAGAAAAGGAGACGACCGATTCTCCGATTCCGATAGGTAGGTACAAATTTTGTCCTCATTTTCCCCATATTGATAATATCACAAACATGAACACAATTCTTAGACCAAATCAAATTATTTTCATTGAAAATATTTTAATTAGTATTTTTTAAGTAGTCTCACTACTATTACTATAAACATTAAATAAATGTCATACATATAGGTACTTACTTGAAAATTTCGACCCTTGCTTTCGTGAGCCGATGGCCGAGTGGTTTTACAGGCATCCGTCCGGTTAACGGAGTACGCTGGTTCGATTCCAGCTCGGAACATTTGGAGGCCTTGGTCACTTTTTCTTTGTATGTATATGACATTTATTTGATGAACACAATTTTTATACAATTTAATATGAGTAATTTTTAGCACGTCGAGCCACTCAATCTTTGCCGATTTAAGGTAGGAACGTAGAGATTGTGTATTCCGACACTAGTGATTGAGATTGTGTGTTCCCACACTAGTGGGCAAAATGGTTGATTTCTTGTCAGGTCGAAACTTCAGAGGGCCATCTGTACCTACTGAAAAACGTCGTACGATACACTTGTGAAAAGGAAATTCGTATAATGTCGATTAATTTATCGCCACTCGTTTCGCACTTTCACTTTTCCGCGCTTGTATCGTAATGTTTTTTTTTAAATTATAAATGGGCTTCATGGCCACAGACTAGCCAAAGGCAAAGACGTGGCCTACGGTGGAGTGAGCTCGCCCAGAAGATGCCTGTTCACTCTTGATTTGAAGGTTGCCGGGTTATATGAGCTCAGAAATATAGCTGCCGGCAAGGAATTCCACTCCTTGGCAGTGCGCATAAAGAAGAAGCAAAGCGCTTCGTGCGAATTCGCGGAATATCTACCAAGTAAGGATGGAAACCGGCCGTGCGTCTAATGCCGTGGCTTGCGTGGGCGACGGTCGCGCGATGGTCGCGCGACGGTCGCGCGATCGTCGCCCACGCAAGACACGGCGTAAGAGTCCGATGGTAGAATGGGGACGGTGAAATAAGCTCGTGTAGCTCTTGTACACATCTATCTATCCATCATGTTCTCATCTAGCGCTGAAAATGAGGTACTTAACTATTATGTGTATGGAGAATTGCTCGTTCCTTTTCGTACTAACAGAGACTTCGCCAAACATTGACTCTCAGAATATATATTAGCGTCTATAGAGCCATAAGAAATCGAGCTAAGAGCCAGTTCACGATAAGAATAATAATATTGGTGGGTCATTCTCAGCAACGTTCCATAGACGATTTTCATAAATTGCAAATATTATGGTCAAACCTTCTGAGTTTCGATTTCTATCACGAATTAGAGACGCCAACGTAACACTAAACTAAAGAATTTCGTAAATGTTAGTGTTTTGTTGTTGTAGTGTCGGATAAGTTGAGACATTTGTCAAGGCGATGTGACATATTCGTGGGCGAAAAATAGGCGCGAAAGGGATTAACTAAGTGTTGACTTAAAAAGGATTTATAAATAAAAATAAGTACTCGAGGTTGTAGTTATTTATGGCTGTTTTAGGTTTAGATTTGTTTTTGTTTTGGCGTATTTCTCTCTCTCTCATTTATCTCGCTTTCATTAAATACGGATTAATGCATACATTTTATGCATCAATCCGTGTAAGCGATTTACAATATCTTACACGGACAAAACCCACAGATGGACAGACATACAGGTCATGGTAAAACTGCAATTCCTAACACGAAAAATCTCCCAAAAATTAAAGATTATTTTACATCCTTGTAGGCTCAGTACGACCCACCATAAACACGGTCCTAAAAATCCTTGGCTCCTGACCGCGACCACAAGCACTTTGGGACTAAAAAGTCTATATTACCGACTGGCTATCCATTCTATCCAACACATATCTATATACCACTAGTCTACAAAATGTCAGCCAAGCTTGAGCTTTATTTGGACGTCATAAAAAACACTAACACTTTGGCGCGCTGCAAACGTAACTTTGCAAAAACGGTAACGTTAAAAATATTCTCACGTCGATGAAAAATCGCTCTTAAACAAATGTGATAAAATCGTGTATTCAAAAGAAGGTTGTTAGACAGTTTTACTAAAGGGCTGCGTCTCCAAAGGCGTCGTTACATAAATAAGTAAACGATGAAATAAATAGTCAGCGTTTTTCGCTTCTAGCTTGAGATTTGTTCTGGCAATTGAAAGTTATCGTTAAGTTCAAATTTAGAAGACTTTTACAAAATCAAAAACCGTTTATGTCTGTCTAATTAAGTAGGTAACTAGATAGTGACACAAGAGCTGGCGACTTCCTCGCATAATGCAATGTAACCAAGTAACCAAGCTTCTTGTTTTTGTAAATTAATATGTTCACGTAAATAATACGTGTGTACGTAAAATAAATATGAAATAGACATCAAACGAGCAGACGAACCGCCTGATGGGAAGCAGTCATCGCCGCCCATGGACATAAGCAACATAAGGGGAGTCACTTATGCTTTACCGACCTTTGAGAACCCTAAATACCTGCTTCTTGAAAAACCCCATATCATAGCGCAAGGGGAACACCTCAGAAGGTAGCTCATTCCACAACTTGCTAGTTCTGGGCAAAAACGGGGGAGAGGCCCGTTTGTTCTTGGTTTGCCACGTGTCCAGAAAAATGCAATGCAGTTAGAATCTGAAACAGCTTGAATTAGATATCACTCAAGCTAACATTTTAGTCCCTAGGCACCTTTTTAAAAATAAATCGCATTTATTCCTTTACCACACACAGAACGAACATCGCCAATAAATCGCCATGTTATTTTAAATTAACAAAATGTAAATTTTATTTACGTTATTACACCGCGTCCAGTCAATTCGTTAAAAAACTTTTTCGATTAAAAATAACAAGGTACACAGAAAAAAATGGTTTTTTGAAACAAGAACCAGATGTGTTTCACCTAATATTTCTTGATCTCAAATATATATATCTTGAAATAAGATAATCTCACTAACGTTTCAAAAATTTTAAATTCTTCATATTCAAGACCGAAAATCTTGGATGAAAGCAAATATTATTTGAGTCAAAATTTATATCTCAAATCAAAACTAATTTATTTCTCACCTTAAGAATGATTAAGCAGATTTGATTTAAGAATTAATTCTTGTGCCAATATAGAGTCAAACTTAGCTCAAGATTACATTCAAATCTCAAATGAACAACTGAAAAGTATTCAAGCAAGTAATATGTTACTTGATAGGAGATATTATTTAGTTCACCCAAGAATTATTGAAATATTCAGCCAAGAATTTAGACATTCTAAAAGCAAGTAATATATTTCTTGGTAAAAGATTTTACTAGTTTCATTCAAGATCTAGTTAAATTTACAATCAAGAATTTAAAAAATCTTAAAGCAAGTAATATATTTCTTGGTAAAAGATATTACTAGTTTCATTCAAGATCTAGTTAAATTTACAATCAAGAATTTAAAAAATCTTAAAGCAAGTAATATATTTCTTGGTAAAAGATATTACTAGTTTCATTCAAGATCTAGTTAAATTTACAATCAAGAATTTAAAAAATCTTAAAGCAAGTAATATATTCCTTGGTAAAAGATATTACTAGTTTCATTCAAGATCTAGTTAAATTTACAATCAAGAATTTAAAAAATCTTAAAGCAAGTAATATATTTCTCGGTAAAAGATATTACTAGTTTCATTCAAGATTCGGTTAAATTAACAATCAAGAATTAAGACAATCTAAACGCAAGTAATATATTTCTTGGTAAAAGATATTACTAGTTTCATTCAAGATCCAGTTAAATTTACAATCAAGAATTTAAAAAATCTTAAAGCAAGTAATATTTTTCTCGGTAAAAGATATTACTAGTTTCATTCAAGATTCGGATAAATTAACAATCAAGAATTAAGACAATCTAAAAGCAAGTAATATATTTCTTGGTAAAAGATATTACTAGTTTCATTCAAGATCCAGTTAAATTTACAATCAAGAATTTAAAAAATCTTAAAGCAAGTAATATATTTCTCGGTAAAAGATATTACTAGTTTCATTCAAGATTCGGTTAAATTAACAATCAAGAATTAAGACAATCTAAAAGCAAGTAATATATTTCTTGGTAGAAGATATTACTAGTTTCATTCAAGATTCAGTTAAATTAACAACCAAGAATTAAGACAATCTAAAAGCAAGTAATATATTTCTTGGTATTAAAAGATATTACTAATTTCATTCAAGATTCAATTAAATTAACAAACAAGAATTTAGACATTCTAAAAGCAAATAATATACTTCTCGGTAAAAGATATTACTAGTTTTATTCAAGATTCAGTTAAATTAAAAATCAAGAATTTAGACATTCTAAAAGCAGAAAATAAATTTCTCGGTGGAAGATATTACTAGTTTCAATCAAGATTCGGCTAAATTAACAATCAAGAATCAGAAATCCTAAAAGCAAGTACCTAATATATTTCTCGGTAGAAGATATTACTAGTCACTCAAGATTCAGTTAAATTAACAATGAAGAATGTAATAATATATAATATGATTAAGGACTACAAATACTACTATAGATAGACAACACACACACACTACAATATTACTATAGACTATAAATTTGTATGATAAGAAGTAAGCAAAGCATTTGTCACGGGTTTTAGTAATGTTTGCTGGAAAAACAATTAGTAGGTACTGAAAAGTATCGAAGTAGCGGGAATTCCCGGTACGACGCAGGTACCGGAAATTTTAGTCCTGGTACTGAAGATTGTACCGGCACCGCAATCTATATACCTAAATATTGGCTTATATGCATTGTACAAACCATAGCGAGGACAGACGCAGTATTTAATCTGCGTCTGTTTGCATGTAATTGTATTGTATACCTATATACCTATGTTACGGAAAAAATCGTTTTTGTCTCAAGACAGTCGAAATATTTGAATCTTAAATCAAGACCTTCGAAAGCAAAAGCATTATTGCTCCAAGATATTATTTCTTGCTAGTTCTTGCAACAAAATTTACAAATATTGTCTCAAGAAGTTGCATTTTTTGCTATGAGCAGTGTTGCTGTATTCATTTTTTACCCGATAATCTTGGAGAATGGTTTAGCGAACAATCTTCACACAATCTACCAGGCTTTTGATATGTTTTTGAAATAATTGTAAAAGGCATAAAAAAATAAACCGTTTCATAAAACAACAAAGGCATAGAGATACTTAGCGTGTTGCTACTTAGTTTTGCATAGGTACTTATACATTTCGAAAATTCCTTTAGTGTTTATCAAAATAATGAAATACGCATTATTTTGAAGTTTGATTAAAATCATGCACCAGTTACTTTTAGAAGTTTTTTTATTATTGTTTAATAGGAGGCAAACGAGATGTAAATAAAAAAACATGTTTATTTCTTAGTATAAACGAGCATTTCTTTTTTTTTTTGCCAATATTTTTTTTTATGGTTTTAGGGAATTTTAGGTCAATTGTACTCAGAATCACGAGTACTTTCAATCTCACTGGGAGACAAAAAGTGTCCCAGAATTTCCATACATTTTTTTACTTTCCTCTTTTGTTACCCCATACAACATATATGGAAAATGGTAACAAAATAAGAAAAAATCGTATGGGACAATTTTTTTACTACTAGGATTGAAAAGGCTAGTAATTCTGAGTAGAAATAGCATAGTTTTGTTCAAAAATATCACACTTCATAAAAGTGGCAAAAAAAAAAAAAAAAAAAAAAAAAGAAATGCTCAGACAGTCAAGAGAATAAAAAATGGCGGCAAATTTGAAAACTGTATGGGCGCGGGTTTTACGTCCCATGGAAAATTTGAATTTCGCTTGTTTTTTTACTCTCACGATTTGCTTGATCGTCCATAATTTATTGTATTTTTCGCATAATTTAAAACATACAGTTTGAAAAATAACCATACAACGAACAATTGACATTTAGATATAAAAAAGTTAAGCCTTAAGGCGTGGCATTTTAAGTGAGGAGTGTCTTTTCAAAAGGACTTATTTCTATAAGTCAACAAGGTTTATTTCTCTAGGAAGACATAGATAAAAATAACCTCTGTTGACTTATAGAAATAAGTCCTTTTGAAAAGACACTCCTCAAGTGTAGGTAGGTATGTACCTACCAAGAAAGACACGTTCGTTACAAACCATACAAGTGCAATCACATAGATTACATACTCTGATTATCTATCATGAAGTTACGTTTTTGGAATTTGCTTACAGGTTAAAAAATGTCGTTTTTTTATAGAAATGTCGATCATTTGTCGTACCTGCACTTTATTACTTAAGAAGAAAAATATTTTTTTCAATGATCTTTGCCTTCCTTAAAAATAGGCCCCCTCCAGAAGTAACTGGTGCATGATTTTATACTTTTGACAAGTAGGAAAATAAAGCCCAATAGGTTAGATTAGAAGGCGGGATCGCCCAAGATTTTCTTGAAATAAGGTACCTATTTTATGGTTTCATATAAAACAAAAACAGATTTTATTATATTTTGCCTCAAATACGCATTATTTTGAAAAATACTACATAACAATTTTTATTTCTTACATAATTTGCCGTCGGGTAGCATTTTTAAAAATATTTTATCCAAAAAACACCGAATGTTCCCCGTTTCGATCCACTGTGCGACGTATCGCGCCGTGCAATAGCATTAAGACGGAAAGAAAGCTTGGCAAAAAAGAGTAGAAATGGAACTATTTTTTTTTATCATGGCAACACTTACTGTTTTCATACAAAAGAGACGTCAAAGTGATTCAATAGTTGCCATATGCAAGACGTTTTACATAGACAGTGGCGCACCTATTATTTTCTACTCTTTTTTGCCAGACTGTATATAGACGGCCAAGCAGATCGTGAGAGCAAAAGTCAAATTTTCTATGGGACGATAATGTATGAGCACATTATTAAAATTTGCCGCCATTTTTTACTCTCATGCTTTGCTTAACCATCTATAGTTACATTATCTAGGTTGGACTTGTGATTACTGATGTATTTATTGGGTAAAAAAAAACTGGTACTGGCAACATTCTCAAGTTGTCATCCAACAAACCAAGCTAACGGCCGAATGTGATCTGCTCGTTTACTGTTTTTCTGTGGTTTTTCTTTTCGCTCGCTTTTTTGCGTCGTTGTCATTGCTGTGAAAGTGTTTTGGTGGTAAAATTAACTCGGTGATCGCGATCGCAAGTATAACTACTAAAATAATGGAAGAAGACACAGAAAACAAATTGGTATCCTGGGATGTGCCGTCAGTAGTCGTCGAGAACTTCAAAAGTAAGTTGTGTATTTTCTAGAATATCGCTGGCAGATCAAAAGGTATGGCAGATAAAATAGTTTATCTTACCTTTAAAGCGTAAAGTAAGCATTTTTGTCTTACCAAGATACATGTTAAATGTTAGGTTAAACAAAATTACCTAAGTACATCATTTACATTTTTACTCATTTGCTAGATATATTTGTATGTTACTAAACTATTAAGAACTTAAGTATTATCTTATCAAAACGAGACAATGGGCATTTTGACACGTGGATGTAAATAAAACAAGTTATATTAATACTCGAAGTCCCATTTTGTTCAAATAATGTGTGAAAATCGTGAAATTTAAATCAAAATAACGAAAGCTTCTTAATCATTTATTTTGCAACTGCCATACATCTCCGGGGTCGATCAAGATGTTCATTTGTCTTCTGAAGTTTTTAAATTTCAAATATATTTTGTCACCATGTCGCAGTGGAAGACTTTGATTCAGTCTGTCTCCGATCGCAAGACTTAATGATATTGTGGTTTTGTGCTATTTTTAGTTATTACAGATATTTATTCGTTTTTGATCCACGTATTTCGTTCATTTCCCATTTCAATATACATAGGAGAGTTCCGCGATAGCTATCAAATATGCTTCAATATAAGATAATAAATAGCTCATATTCATCATTGATATCCAATTATTTAAGTTATTTTTTTTACAGAAAATCATATAAGCAAGGAACAGTTCAAATATTTGGTTTTAAATGATACTTGAAAGAGCTTTGCAAACACATTGGGCAACGAATTAAACTAAAAAGTAAACTACAAGATTACTTAGACTCAGTTACTGATACTGAAACTGCATATTTCTTCAATGAAGATTTAATGGTTATTAAAGCGAAAACAAACTGTATAGAAATGATGCAAGTTGATCAAGATCAGTCAGTTATTCTGACAGACAATACTTTGGATTTGGATTCCTACTTAAGTATACCAAGTAGGCTTTCACTGCCAGAATTTGAATTGAAGAGTATCCGCCAATGTACTCCACAAGTAAATAGTGTTCTAAATTATTATCAAAAATACAAACAATTCAACTCGCAAAAAGAAGCATCATTGTTGATGTTTTGGTGAAATATCACTACACATTTATTGTTAACAAGTAAGTACTTAGCTAATGGATTATAGGAGACCAGACAGCAGTAGTTTCAGACTTGGTACAGTCACCTGCAATAATATCTTACACAACGAAGGCCTCAAAAATATCTTACACACTCTTACAATGTCTCATAAGAAGGTATTATATCATACATAAGGTATTAGTGGCAGATATTTTTGCAGCCTTTATTGCGTAAGATATTATTACAGGTTACAGGTGACTGTACTTGCATGTCAATCCAGATGGATTGACGACTAGTGCGAGTTAGATATTCTTTCACAAGGGAGCAAAATTATGCATTTACGTCAAGGGTAGTTATGATGGTTTTCTGTCTGGTTTCTATAATAAAATTAGTATTAATACTTAAATATGAATGAAGATTATTTAAAATATTTTTTTCCTCAGAAACATCAAACCAGAAGAATTCAATTTGCTAGCTGCAAAAATTGTTTCACTTTTCCCAACTGAAAGTATATATACCTACTATATGAAAGCTGTGCCAACATGCAAATCTGCTTCAAGAAAATATGTGCTCGCTAAAGGCAAATTAGTGGACAAGGTTCGAAATCTCCTGTACATATCAGGAGCAAAGTGCAGGGGCATTAAACCCACTTGCTCTAATAGGGATTCGGATACAGATGTAGAGTCTGTAGAAAATAATCAAGGTAAAATCCATACTTATATTCGTACCTACTAATAATATAAATGCAAAAGTCTGTCTGTCTGTCTGTTGTCTTTTTTCCTTTTGATTTTCACAAAGTATAGCGAAGTTTCAATACATTTTTTATTTGTTTTATTTCAGGGACTGCTTCAAATGACGACGCTATTTGGCTGAAATATAACAATGAGCTATGGGACCAAGTTTGTGAAAGGTGGAATAACACCTTTGAATTAAGACACAAACAAAAATTTGAAACTGTATATGATTTTCTTGAAACCTGGGCCATTTGAAAAGACAGCAAAGCAGATACTCTGGTAAGACATTCCTCAAAATAACTAGCCACCTCAATTCTATTTATATATATATAGAATTTATATTACAGATAAATTCTATACATATATAAATAGAATTGATTTTAGCATAAGATTTTTATTACTGGCCATGTTATACTAAAATGAATTCTGTGACCTATGAACAAAGCTTAGTTCACAGAATTCATTACACCAAAAATGATTTTGGTGTAAGGTGGCCAGTTACTACACTAAATACATTAAAAATAAACGCCATATTTCCTTTAGAATACTTCTCTTAATCAAAGCGTCTTATATTTATTTTAGTAGGTATACTTGCGATCGCAATCACCAATTTATTTTTCACAGCAATGACAACGACGCAAAAAAACGAACGAAAAGAAAAAGAGCACACAAGCAGATCACATTCAGCCATTAGCATTTGGTTTGTTGGATGACAACTTGAAAATGTTCAAATTCAAATGGGATTCAAGTTCAACCCAGGACCTTGTGCTTCATAGGCAGAGTCACTACCCACGAAGAAAGATACAGAGGCCGTTAAAATGTAATTAATTACAATGCATTCATAATTGATCATTTTATGAAAATATGTGTGAGTCTAATGTCTCATATCATTTTTTTTTATTTTAGACAAAATAATTCCGGTGCAGATTTACCTGCTATATTTTTTAATACCACCCAAAGGCCGAAAATCTAGGAAAGTCAAGTTCTCAACCATTGAATCAATCCAGGGCTTATTAGTTCAGATAGATGTAAGTATTATATGCATCCAATCCAAATTTAAGGGTTTTATTCTATTTATTTTATTATTAATATACATTTATATTATTAACTATAGAAGTTGTGTAACTGTTCAGTTAATGTTTTACTATTTTACTCTTCGAGTCAAGTGAGTTCAATATATTTCCTTTTGGTAAATATGTTCCCAGAACATAATAAAGTAGTATTCCATTTAATTTTTCCCACTCATTTTTTATGAAAATCATTACTAGTGAGTGTGCATGGGACAACGTCCCACTTTGTCGCTTGCTATAAAGCCGCTTTGTCAGTTTATTCATATGAAGATACAAGTAAATCTTGCCTTAATGGTAACCGACAAAGTGGGACGTTTTACTAAACACACTCTACGTATGTAAACTGTAAGGCATGCAAAGTTGCCATAGAGCCACCATAATGAAGTCATATTTTACTTACCATGTTTTGGTATATGTTACTTCTTTATTTAATTACAATAATTAAGGGAAAAATTAAAAACTTTTCACCACACCAACTGGTAAAGGCATACTTTGCTATTCAAAAACAGATAGCAAAATTGCATTTTATCCACTAGAGTGCCAAATAATTTCATACAAATTTTAACTTGATATCTTTAATTTTAGCTTCCTGGTGGAAATTACCTAAATATATATCGTCACTACTTTTAAAAAAACTTGTATCTTCGTCTGTCAATGAAAAGAAAATTGTAGTAAGTATGTAATGTATGGAATGCATATAGACTTACTGCGTTTTAACTTTGAGGAACAGCGTGAGATACGAGATTTTTTTAAAGTAGTGACGATATGACTATTTTGAATCATAATTATTGAATAAATTGATAGTTTTGATTTAGTTTGATGTTTTATAGTCAGTGTTTTCTTCGTGTTGGTGTGGTGAAAATTTTTGTGTTTCACTCGGCGGCAAAGTTTGTTTAACCTTCGTCCCTTGAAACCCTCGCAACTTTTCGAACCACTCGCTACGCTCGCGAGTGGTTCAATATTGGAATCTTTCAGTTACTCAGGTTTCAATATTGGCACGTGCGGTTAAACAACAACTTTGCCCCCTTGTAAAACAACTAACTATTGTGTACCTTAAAATTCCATTTTCTATATGACTAAGTCTCTGTCACTACAGCCATACATATTTTAATGAAGAAAAAGGAACTTCTATTTTTGTAGTGGAGCCTCTGCTGAGCAGTGGGATATTCCTGGGAACTATGGCATTACTTTTAAATTATGTTTTTAATGCAGGACGCCGGAGATATCGACAGCGTAATCGCAGCCCAGAAAGCTAAGGCTGCAGCCCGGAAGGATACCGTGCAACCCTTCGTGCTCATACAAAGACCGCTACAAAACTTCGCCCAGATATACATCGTTATTCATGATATCAAATACCACGTGCATTCAGCTGCAAAGGCGTTCGACTCATTGTTTAAGATTTACCACGTTTTCCACGCCAAGTATCCCCAAGTGTGTGAGCACCTCCACGTAATTATTCAAAAAAAGTGTATCAAATCCATACGGCGTATGATACAGTACCACCGTATATAGTTGACGTTTTAAACTTAGATGTGTAAAATTTGGTCTTTGTATTTTTATTAATAGTATAGGATCCGTACTAAGCTCGATCTTCACCAACGTGTTAACCAGATGAAAATAAGTTTCTAAACATGTCTCCTCAATAAAAATGAATGGTCAAGATTATTTTTTAAAAATTTTAAAGATTTTTTAAAGATTTTTTTTTTAAATAATCTTGACCATTTTTATTGAGGTTACCATAGTAAGACATGTTCAGAAACTTATTTTACTTAATAAAATATTATTTTCACCTGGTTAACACGTCGGTGAAGATCGAGCTTAGTACGGATCTTAGACTATAAGGTTCTTGAAATGTAAAAATATACTAAGCTGCAGAAATTTTATCTATGACATTTGGTCTTATGTACCTACTTAAGTATTTGCACCATCTACAATTGACGTGATTTGTTCTAAGTTTGACTTGTAGAGAATCTTGGTACTAAAAGTACGTCAAAAGTACATTTTACATTTGGAACTTATTCATAAAATAAAAACTACCATTATTTTTATGTGTAAGTGAGTATCTTCAATTACAAATAGAGTAAGAGATTATGTTTTCTTTAAATCATTTACTATTAGCAAACATTGTAGACGTACTCCAACAATTGCGTAATTCCAAGTCAGAATATTCCTTTTTATCTACTAGGTGATTCAATTATTTTGCAGCGTCCTCTCTTAGTGACGGGTTGTATAATTGATTTTATTAAAAACATATTTAATAATATCATTATATTGATCTACATATCAATTGGTGTTCAACATATTGCAATTAGTGAAAATTAAATAAAAATAATTCAAGATTGTAAACGTTTAAAATAAAATAATGAACCATGACATGTAGCTCATACATATGTATTATGCTTATAAGTCAAAATGTTTTCCATTCTAAATTCAATTTTAATACTGTATAGTGATACTGATAGGTTCTGAATTTGTAATTACTTTCTTTAACTGGTGCATAAAATAAATGAGAAACTTACATTTCACTTTCATTCCATTATTTCCGAATAGGTATAAATGTGTTTCGAAACTAATTTGGCTTGTATAAATTAGACTGGAATACTGTCAAAACACATTCATACTTAAAACGCACTAGTCTTTTTGTAAAAAGTTAAAGCTTGAGTTGATTAGCACTTCTGTGGGTTAAGATAATTCTTCTTGTAACATGTTCATTCTAGTTGTAAAATAGAACGTATTCTAATTACATACTTACATTAAGCTTTTCTTTTAAGTTTGTATTTCTGGTTCTTGTTATAAAGGGACACGCACTCCATCAAAATTTAAAGCTCTTCTTTAAAAGTGAAAATTTGTGTATTTATCCTAGTTACAAAATATACCATTTTATTATTGTTTTATTAAGGTAGGTAATTTAATCAAGTCATAACTGTCGCAAAGTCTATAGTGATGAAATGACCATATTATAAAGGTAGGCAAACAAAACTAAAGATGTTAAATAGGTAAAAAAATACATCATAAGTATTTCATTTGAGACATTAAAATGATAAGAATAAAACAAAAATAAAATGGTAAATTTTGTGAACGCGCCAAATACACAAACGTCGTTATGAAAAGTGTTGTAGCTCATGTTGTGCCGTTCTCGAGAATGTTCTCCGTTTTGTATAGGAAACGTTCTCGCTCATAGCCCATAGTAAATGGAGAACATTCTCGAGAACGGCACACCTTATAGTCGTGATGAAGAAGAGATTTACCTAATTTGAATGGAATACGTTCCATTTTACGACAAGAATGACACTTTTTATAAAAAGAATTAAACACTCTTAAAAGAAGAGCTTTACTTCATTTGATTGGAATACGTTCCATTTTACGACAAGAATGACACTTTTTATAAGAAGAATTAAACACTCTTAAAAGAAGAGCTTCACTTCATTTGATTGGAATACGTTCCATTTTACGACAAGAATGACACTTTTTATAAGAAGAATTAAACACTCTTAAAAGAAGAGCTTTACTTCATTTGATTCGAATACGTTCCATTTTACAACAAGAAAGGAACTATTTTGCAAGAACAATTAATTCTTTTGAGTAAATTATCTCGGTTACTTAGAACAAGATATTTTCGTTCTTGGGTCAAACAATTTAGCTTTTAAAAAAGAGCCTTACATCATTTGACCGGAATATGGGCCATTTGACAACAAGAACAAAACGCTCTTGAGTAAATTAATCAGCTATTTAGATCAAGATATTTTCATTCTTGGGTCAAACCATTTAGATTAAAAAATAAGAACTTAACATATTTGGGCAGAATATGGGCCGTTTGACAATAAGAACAAAACGCTCTTGAGTAAATTAATCAGCTATTTAGATCAAGATATTTTCGTTCTTGGGTCAAACAATTTAGCTTTTAAAAAAAGAGCCTTACATCATTTGAAGAGAATGATGTACGGCTCTTTTTTTAAAAGCTAAATTGTTTGACCCAAGAACGAAAATATCTTGTTTTAAATATTTTCGTTCTTGGGTCAAACAATTTAGCTTTTGAAAAAAGAGCCTTACATCATTTGAAGAGAATATGTGCTATTTTACAATAAGAACTAACGCTTTTGAGCCAATTTTTAATACTATTATAAACAAAATACATTCAATCTTCGTTAAAGAGCCTTTCAATGTTAAATTAAGAAAATGAATAATTATGTCAAAATGCTTTCTCTCTTGAAACAACAGTTATTAGCTTTTAGTGGAAGAGATATTTAAAATGTTGATACAAAAAAGTAGTTCTTGGTCTAAGAACTATAATGCGAAACATTTTATATCTCAATCTAAGTAATTCTCCATTTTCCTTATATCGAAATCCCAAAAGATCTTGACTCAAATAATATTACTTGCTTCAAGTAATTTTTTTTTTCTGTGTACGAACACACCCTTCGGGACTTTTTTAAATCCAGTTTCAATTTTCTTTGTGGATCTGATTTTGGAGCGAGTTCTGTAGGTATTAAATTCAGATAAACATTATACTGAACTCTGGACTATAATTGAGTTACCTCTAATAAAAGAATAAACATATACCTATAACATTACATCTTTAAGTAAACAGCATGAGAAAATTATTTAGTTTGAAGTGGGTTGAAAGGTAAATAAATAAATAATTTATTAATAAATATTGGGGGGCACCTTGCACAGATCAACTTAGCCCCAAACTTGGTTGCTAAGCGACAATATACATACTTAAATATATAAATACATACTTATATACATAGAAAACATCCATGACTCAGGAACAAATATCTGTGCTAAATGCCCTTACCGGGATTCGAACCCAGGACCGCGGCTTAGCAGGCAGGGTCACTACCGACTGGGCCACACCGGTCATCGAGGTTATAGTATTGTTTACGTTAACATAATATAATTATATAACCTGTATAAAAGTTGTTCAAAATAAACTTTATTATACATATTTACTTACATAATAAATAACTGTAACTTTAAGTAACTAAAAACATTCCCGAAAAGTTTGTACATTTGGATCACGTCTCCGATTTTGATAAAAATTGGTAGGCTGATAGAGTCCATGATTCTGAGCAAGATCCACTAGGTTTCTCTAAATGGCCCAGGGAGTTTGTATGAAACCTTCCTTTTTTGTTACCAGATTTCTATACATTTTCGGTAAGAAAAAGGAAAGTTTCATATAAACTACCTGGGACATTTTGGGAAACCTAGTGGATCTTCCTCAGCATCATGGACTATCAGCCTACCAATTTTTATCAAAATCGGAAACGTGATCCAAATGCACAAACTTTTCGGGAATTACTCAAAAAATGATATACATTTTTTTTAATTATTATTATCAATGGGTTTACTCTTGGCCACAGACTAGCCAAAGGCAAAGACGTGGCCTACGATGGAGTGAGCTCGCCCAGAACATGCCTGTTCACTCTTGATTTGAAGGTCGCCGGGTTATATGAGCTCGGAAATATAGCCGCCGGCAAGGAATTCCACTCCTTGGCAGTGCGCATAAGAAAAGAAGAAGCAAAGCGCTTCGTGCGAATTCTCGGAATATATTATCTACCAAGTAAGGATGGAAACCGGCCGTGCGTCTAAAAGTCCGATGGATTTTTTATAAATAATATTACTTACTGAAAAAAGTCTTAAAAAATTACCATTTCGTTAGCGGTAGAAAAAGGGCATAAATTAATCAATTTATATTCGGTAACCGAATTTCGTACACACTAACGAATCGAATAAAAATGTCAGGGGGAAGAGATTGTTGGATGGCGTTATTCAATAGCGTAGATTTTTGTAATAAGTACCTAGTACGTTTATTTTCATTTCATGTCTCAAAATATATGTAAGGTACAGCGGGACAAATATCGACTGAAGGGCAATTAAAACTGATCCATTTTTTTCCATTATTACACTATTAAGTTGAGTTCCACATGTCCACTGAACACGCGTGCCATTATATAACCAGTGGACACTCAATTTGATAATGCACACATTGTAAAACATGGAAAAAATGGATCAGTTGCATTTGTCCCTCAGTCGGAATTATCCCGATGTACCTGAACTCAATCATAACACTTCAACCGTGTTTTCATTAACTCCTATTGCTTTGTTCTAGTCTAGTGGAACATTGTTTTTTTGTATTTGTTAAAGAAGTTATATGTTTTAAGATTATTACTCAACATATATGTAAGTAATACCTAGGTACCTACCGCTTATTTAAAATGCCTTCATTTATGCACAGAATAGCAACTGACGTAACCACGATATTCTAGGAACTGCCGATTTTCGAAACAATCACTTGACTGTTTTGGAAAGTGCTTAAAGCTTTATTGTGGAGTGTCGGCCGGCTGACTACAGTGACTACGCCAATCATGAAATTTGATCAATTAGAATAAAGTCAAAATTCCAATGACTCAAAAATCTGTCTGGCACTCGAGGAGTTATATATAGTGCTAATTTTCGTGCCTTTAAAATTTGTAAAATTGAAAAGGCCTGTAAATCGTTGCACAGTACAATTGCCTGGGTAATATGCAACCCGTTTTGATTTAAATAAATAAAACAAAATACTTTTTCTCAAACATGGTATGAAATATTGATGTTATGTGCCTTATAATTGGCAGCGAAGTATGACGTTGCAGGTGCGGCTAGGACGATTGATAGATAATGGAATTTCATACAAACCTTGCAGGCCAAGGCCGGCAAAGTCCTCTTTTTAGGGTTCCGTAGTCAACTAGGAACCCTTATAGTTCCGCCATGTCTGTCTGTCCGTCCGTCCGTCCGTCCGTCCGTCCGTCCGTCCGTCCGTCCGTCCGTCCGTCCGTCCGTCCGTCCGTCCGCGGATAATCTCAGTAACCGTTAGTACTAGACAGTTTAAATTTGGTACCAATATGTATATCAATCACGCCAACAAAGTGCAAAAATAAAAAATGGAAAAAAATGTTTTATTAGGGTACCCCCCCTACATGTAAAGTGGGGGCTGATATTTTTTTTCATTCCAATCCCAACGTGTAATATATTGTTGGATAGGTAATTAAAAATGAATAAGGGTTTACTAAGATCGTTTTTTGATAATATTAATATTTTCGGAAATAATCGACTTTTGAACCATAAGTTTAAAAAATATGAAAAAAATCACTAAAGTAGAACTTTATAAAGACTTTCTAGGAAAATTGTTTTGAACTTGATAGGTTGAGTAGTTTTTGAGAAAAATACCGAAAACTACGGAACCCTACACTGAGCGTGGCCCGACACGCTCTTGGCCGGTTTTTTTAATTTCCAAACACAGATAATTGTGACATAACATCCAGGTATTCAGCCAATTAAAAAAAAACTATAAGGGGCTTTATAGACGTGCCGACTGCAACTGGTACGGGCCCTAGACAATATTTGATTTTGGGTGCGTTTTCATACAAAAAAAATTTTTTTCGTTTTTTTTGAATTTTTTTTTAACTTTTTGTTTTTTTATAAGCGTATACAGGGCATCAAAGGGGAACGAAAATTCGATTATTTTTGCGCTACGACGCACCGTTTAGGAGACACAGCCATCCAAAGTTACTATTTTCAGTAGACTTTATTTATTTCATACCATGTTTGAGAAAAGCACTATACATACCTCGGCGGGAAAGGGGGTTGCCGGCCGAAGACATATAGACGGCCGAGCGAAGCGAGGCCGGATAGGTCTGAGGCTTGTCCCGGCCTCTGTAGTAATGTACTATTAGCGTGTGTTTTAATTAAGTCATTCACGAATTTCCTACATTTCACACTTGTATCGTATTTAAACGTGCGTATCGAAAGATTTAAGAAAAATAAGAAAGCAATGTATCACGCAAAACATTAAATACATAAAACATTATAATTTATTTCATATCTTTAACATACAAGCCATCATCCAAATCCGAAACGCAGGCTTCGTCAAACGCGTAGGTACAAAATAGCATCCGCAACAAACTTCGTCCAAACTACATCACTAATAATCCACCACAATATGCTTCGTCAAAAGTACATGTACACAAAATATCTTTATCATCAGTCGTCTCGCATAACACCGTCCTCTAACCAGATTATGCTTTTTCTGGGAAGCCCTGATTTTGTGGGTACTCTTTCGTCGCTTAAATGAAATTACCTACGTTTTGCGAGATATGAAAATGTGTTTTTGAATAAGACCGAGTCACGATCGTAAACTTGTATTTAATTTCAAATCTTATGTCTTACGAATAAGGCGTTTTTATGTATACAAGTTAATGACTGTGTGGTTTGGATGACGTTTAGATATGATTGGGGGATTGAGTGAAAATATTATGTTATTTGAATGTAATCAAATGCGTTTCTCGAAAAATACTTTACTTTTATTCGTTTGTTAAAATTGGTTAAATACAAACACATCTTTGATAATGGAAACGTAACAGATTACTTAAGGTTATTATTTTCTTACACAACAGACACACAATTTGAATTCTTTCAACCCCCTTTTGCCAAGAGTGGCACTGAAACTTAATATTGAATGTGCTCTGCCTACCCCTTTATGGGATACATGCGTGATTATATGTATGTATTATTTTCTTAAATAGCATATGGGATAGAGGGATCCGGTCCACTATAACTGACCCCAAGATTTGGTGTTGCCTCTTATTTTTAAACAATGACGTAAAAATAGGGACAGTACTTTTGACTCCAATATAATATAATATGTATATTATATGTATGTATATGTAATATGTATGTATTTATGTCTGCGGCAATGTAGCTCTCAAATAGGTGGATCGAATTTGGAATCCCTGTAAAGGCATTTACTTGTGTGATCTCCAGAAGACCTGATTATCCTTAGCGACAAGGAGACAAATGGCTGATTGAACTTAATTTGTACTTGAACCAGGTACGATTCGTGACGGTTTTACTTAGCATACATTATTATATACATATGACGAAGCCTGTTGCGGATATCATCATTGGTTTGGTTGTGACGAAGCATGGTGCTGATTTGCATTTGTGGCCACCTGACGAAGCCTGCGTTGCGGATGACTTTTCAAATTAGTGTTATTGTTTTTAATTTAAGATTGCCTGTGTAATGTGTAAAACTTTGTGTACTTATATATTGATATTGTTTACACTCGAATAAATTTGTACTTATAAATGCTTTTGTTCTTTGCCATACGACTAAACAAATAAATATGTAGACCTACGCTATAAACTAAGAACATAAACTAAAATAGTTTACATTTTATAAAGTGTCCACATTTTATGTACGCTACTTCAACCCGTAAAACACCAGCTTGTTAGGTTATAAAATTAGACCCCGCAGAGTCAACGCAATTTGCTTCCCCGCTTGCTTTATCTCGTTCACTTTATGCTAGGGATAATAAGTTAGAAAAGGATAGCTATTGTTTTGAATTTCATTACATAGATGCCCTGGGTAGTAAAGTTCAATTTTTATGTTGCTGGTGTTCTTACTAAATGGAAACGAGCGGCGGGCAAATAAAAAGTTCTAAGTTGAGGTCAAACCTGACATATTAGTGTATATTTACGAATAGTTTAGTTATTGAGGTGTTTTAATAGCCTTAATTATCCAAAAATTGCCGCATTGTTTCATATCATCATCATCATCATATCAGCCCTTTGTCTCTCTTCTAGTACGCCATTTCTCCCGGTCTTAAGCTAGTCTCATCCAGTTGTGACCCGCAATTTTCCGGATGCATTGAGACTCCAGTGCCTGTTCTGTGAGCGGCCACCATTCTGTTAACATTTTAGTTCGTTTCATAATCATCTCTCACACAGTACATCCACCTTTTCCTCAGTTTTCCTTTCCCGTTACCTCCTTCATTCAAAATGTTCTCCTGAACTATTAACTCGTAAGCCGATGGAGAGCGATGGGAATACATGTTCTGGTCCAACCAGTAATTTGTTTATCGTTGGCGTGAACTAGAGCAATCACCTCGGCCTGATTCAAGCCTTTAAGGCTGCGATGTCTCATAAATAAAAATAATCGTTTCAGTAGTTTTGGAGAAATTTCGCTGAAACAGACGGACAGACAGACGCACGAGTGATCCTATAAAGATTCCTTTTTGAGGTACGGAACCCTAAAAAATAGTATAATAGTCCTATTGCTGGGCACGGGTTACATAGCCAAATGCACAAACGCTATCTCTCTCGCTCTTCCGTATTAGCGCGACAGAGCCAGATTGCGTTTCGAGCGGTGTCTGGCATCAACGATTGTCATTTCGGTCAAGCCGGCTGTGCAAAGTGTCAGGTTTGAGATGGATCGGGGTATACCAGTAGTCATCAGGATAGCCTAATTTTTTTTATGAGATAGGAGGCAAATAAGCAGACAAGTCGTCTGATTATCCGGATACGATATGGGAATTCACATACAATTTTGAATTCCTAAGAAGATAACTATAAAACTCCCGTGAGACTCATACATATTTAAAAATATTTTAAGCGGGTTACTCGCGCATTAAGTCGATATAGCGTTCGACATGTTTCGATCCAATTTTCAAAGATCTTTCTCAAGAGTCAGTATGCGTCGCGCTCTCGACATGTAAAGGCGGGGTCGCTACTCTTGAGAAAGATCCTCTAAAATTGGATCGAAACATGTCGAACGCTATATCGACTTAATACGTGAGTAACCCGCTTAAAATATTTTTAAATATCCTAAGATGTATGCTAAAGCATTCATATTCTTAGGACCACTATGTTTTCCATCACCGAAAACCTTGTTGGAATGATTAAATAAATGTCATATACACGTTGTTGTTTTTTTTTTTTTTTTTAATTGATTTATTCTCCCGAAGAACACCCGCTTGACAATACGTTTAATCTGTGGCACCCAGCTGATAAATATTACACGTTGTTGTAATCCCTAATTAATATTTCGTACATAAATTCCTGGAAAAACTCATTGGTAGGTACGAGCCAGGATTTGAACCGGCGACCACCGGATACTCAATTTATAATCAACTGTGACACTTTAAAATGGCTCAAGGGCATCACCGGTCACAAAGAAATATTATTATCATCATATTTTCTCATCAATGTCGTACAAAAATACTCTCCAATTAACGACAAAATTATTGCATGGATATTTAAGCGTATGATTACACATTATACGTACCTACATAATTATAACTTTTGTGCACACACTACAATGTAATTTGTAAGATAATTACTATTTGTCAAATTATGTATAAAAAAACACAATCACGATCATGTTTACAAAGTATTTATCGTGATTATTTTGCCTCAAAGTCAATTTCCTGCTTTAAAATAGTTAATAAAATATATATTTTCAAAATCTCATTATTTATTTAAGTACATAAACAACATTTTTACATTTCATGGACCATATTATACAATAAGTGTTTAGGTTTGATTTAGTTTATTTATAATATTATTTCATGACACCTGGCGAAGCGTTATAAAAAAAATGAAATGGCTATTTTATGCCACACCACACGGAAAGGTTAAAACCAGATGTCGCCACTGCAATCGTACGGTCAACCAATTTGAATCCTAGTCCACTCTAGAACCTTGTCTTATTTACACCATGTTGTATTTGCCATAGAAGTCATATTGACGTTTACTGTGCAAAGGTGCTACAGTGGTCTAAGATACAGAGGTACCTAGTCGTTTCAGGAGCATTCCTCAAAAAAGTCTTTCATTGGCCAGATTTTTTTGCAAATTGGTGCCTGCTGTGAAAGGATCTTTTTCTAGGGTAATATGCAGAAATACGAGTAAGCGCTGGTGGCCTAGCGGTAAGAGCGTGCGACTTTCGATCCGGAGGTTGCGGGTTTGAACCCCGGCTCGTACCAATGAGTTTTTCGGAACTTATGTGCGAAACGTCATTTATTTTGATATTTGCCAGTCGCTTTTCGGTGAAGGAAAACATCGTGAGGAAACCGGACTAATTCCAATAAGGCCTAGTTATCCTTAGGGTTGGAAGGTCAGATGGCAATCGCTTTCGTAAAACTAGTGCCTATATACGCCAAATCTTGGAATTAGTGGTCGGTCATGAGCCGTGGCAAATGCCGGGATAACGCAAGGAGGATGATGATGATGATGCAGAAATACGAGTATGCACAGAAAACTAATTGCAAGCTTTCAACGCCGAAAAGTCAAATCGTATCACACGAAAAATAAAGCGTTTGTTCGGGACAGCCCATGGGCTGCTTCTACATCATGTATCTAGCCAAAAAATATGTACATACGTGATTTGACAGGTACATCGTGTCTTGCGTGGGCGACGATCGCGCGACCGTTGCGCGGTTTGATTTCGTATGCGTCGCATCGCCGTCGCGCGACCATCGCGCGACCGTCGCCCACGCAAGCCACGGCGTGAGCGAAGACGGTTATATTGGCGTAATAAAATGTCAGTTTCCTTCCCCCGTAGTAAAC
The DNA here is from genome assembly GCF_023078275.1 of Leguminivora glycinivorella. Classification (NCBI taxonomy): domain Eukaryota; kingdom Metazoa; phylum Arthropoda; class Insecta; order Lepidoptera; family Tortricidae; genus Leguminivora; species Leguminivora glycinivorella. Next base: position 9,172,800 of record NC_062993.1, on the reverse strand, counting down.
ATGTTGTAAAATTGAATGGAAAACTGGGTTGGTAAGTGGATTCAAGAATCCAAGAAATAAAATTGCAATTTCGAATGCATTGAATATTTCATAGATTTCGCTGACGTGGATACCGATTCTGATTTGCCAATTTGTTATGGTTTTAATAATGTTACTATGTTTAGTTTGAGTGTGAGTTATCGTCTATTCAAGATCTTAAACTGTACCTTACGTTACTGGGCCATTTTTTTTTCAAAGTTGTCCATCCCACATTTTTTTGGATTTGGAATTTATGTGATTTCCACTCAGAAACTTTCAATCCTAAGTAATAGGTGAAAAAAAAGTGTCCCAAGTTTTTTTTCCATTCCGTTACTATTTTTTCATACATTTTGTATGGCGGTAACGAAATGGAAGGTCTGAAAAATGTGTGGAAATCTTAGGAGTTTTTTTTTCTCCTATCAGGATTGAAAGGCCTCGCGATTCTGAGTATGAATAGCGTAGAAAATACCCATGTTACTAAAATTGGGGTGAACAACTTTGAAAACAAAATTAATGTTTTGAAAAAACCCCCGACTGCGACGTAGACCGATTTTCATGAAACATGGCTAAGACTAACTCCGCTTTCAAACAAAAAAAAATAAATCTAAATCGGTTCATCCGTTCGGGAGCTACGATGCCACAGATAGACACACACACAGACAGACAGACAAACAGACAAACAGACAGACAGACCGACACGTCAAACTTATAACACCCCGTCGTTTTTGCGTCGGGGGTTAAAAATGGCCCTACTGAATCACGAAGAGTCACTCTTACGACGTTGCGTGGACAACTATCGCGCGACCGCCGCGCCGCCGTCGCGTGTCAATGCATAGCCTGTCATCTATAGTTTATCGACGTCGCCCACCTTAGACACTTCCATAGATATCGAAGGTTTGATTTCGTCGCGCCGCATCGCCGTCCTGTGTCCGTCGTCCACGCAAGCCACAGCGTTACGACGTTGCGTGGACAACGATCGCGCGACCGCCGCGCCGCCGTCGCGTGTCAATGCATAGCCTGTCATCTACAGTTCATTCGACGTCGCTCACCTTAGACACTTCCATAGAGATCGAAGGTTTGATTTCGTCGCGCCGCATCGCCGTCCTGTGTCCGCCGCCCACGCAAGCCACGGCGTTACGACGTTGCGTGGACAACGATCGCGCGACCGCTGCGCCGCCGTCGCGTGTCAATGCATAGCCTGTCATCTACAGTTCATTCGACGTCGCTCACCTTAGACACTTCCATAGATATCGAAGGTTTGATTTCGTCGCGCCGCATCGCCGTCCTGTGTCCGTCGTCCACGGAAGCCACGGCGTTAAGACGTTGCGTGGACAACGATCGCGCGACCGCCGCGCCGCCGTCGCGTGTCAATGCATAGCCTGTCATCTACAGTTCATCGACGTCGCCCACCTTAGACACTTCCATAGAGATCGAAAGTTTGATTTCGTCGCGCCGCATCGCCGTCCTGTGTCCACGCAAGCCACGGCGTTAAGACGCTACGCTACAGGAGGGGTCGATTCTCCATACAAATGCTCTCGCCTATTTCCTCCCTGTTTTTTGAAGATAGAGCAAAGATTTTTTTCAACACAGATTGTTATTATTTTTATCTGTTTCAGACCGTTTTGATATTTTTAATATTCTTATTTTTAAAAACGCAAGAGCCCATCACTATTTTCCAAAAACGGCGTTATTGATTATGGCGTAAAAAAGATGTGGTATTCAAAATTGGCACAGATTATTTCATTGTTATTCCGATTTTCAAATTTTTTTACGATTGATTAAGTTTTGAAGGAGGAAACAGTCGAGAGCGGAACCTCGATTTTAAAGATTTTTTCGCAATACCTATCTTTTAACTGAGTTGTTCTTAATGGACAATTTTTTTTTCGATAAATCTAGTTAATAACACTAGTATGTAGGTATATTAAACTAGAATTCCCAAATCGAAAGGGGGGCTCTTTTCGATTTTAGCACTTTCGCTCCGGGTTACCCTCATCTGGCAGAATAATTTTAGTCCGAAACACACTTCGCATAACATGTTTCGCAGAAACATTTTCAGTCGAATGGTAATTTTGCAGAAAACTTAATTGGCATTATTACTACCACGCATAAGACACATTTGGCAGAATATTGTTTTACAGAACATTACTTTGGTCGACTTTGATTTAGCACAATTGTATGTACCATAATAATCTCATAGCATAATATTACATTAGCAGAATTATTACTCGCTATCAAAAAAGAAAAGCTGCCCCAGAGTCACCGTTAGGTACGACGACGAGCGAAGCTAGGAGGAGTGTTAGGTATCTTGCATCCCCAACACATCCAACTCGCTATCAAATAGCAAATTGCAACTTTATGCCGCCTAAATATTATGCACAAATATTATCTGCAATAGTATTGTTCGACTAGAAGACTATTATGGTCATCAACATTATGACAAAAGACAATTCGGTATTACAAAAATTTATGCCAAAGCATGTTCTGCGTAAGGTGTTTCTTCTGCCAAGAACTATTAAATAAATAAAATAAAAATAAAAAAGCCTTTTATTTCAAGTCCAAGTTAAGCTATTACATATCATCGAATGTCGTCACAATTTATAGTTATATTCTAATTACCTAGTTATGTCAATGTTAATTTAATTTAATTTATAATTTAATCATAATTTAATATTTAATAAAATTGTGGTATTTATTTATGGCGGACAAGAACCCCTCATCGGGTGAAGGCCTCCTCCAAGGACTTCCATCGATCCCTGTCTGTAGCTACATAGTTCCAGTTTTCTCCAGCTATTTTATTTATGTCATCAGTCCAACGGCTATTTGGCTTGCCGGCGCGTCTTTTTCCTGCAGGTCCCCTCCACGTGGTAGCTCTCAGAGTCCAGCGCGAGTCAGACAGCCTGGCAACATGCCCTGCCCATCTCCATTTTTGTGTATGGGCGTGCTTGAGTGCATCTATTAATTTTGTTACAGCTCTTATGTTTATGTGAGGTATTCTCTGCACTTTTTTAATGTTTAGCAAGCTTCTCTCCATGGCTCTCTGGCATGTGGTTATTTTTGACTTTACTTTTGCAGTAAACAACCAGGTTTGGCTTGCATAGGTCAGCGAAGGCAGGATACACATATCCATGACTTTTTTCTTAATTTTCATATTCATATTGCTTTTCAGGATTTCTTTCAGGCTCCAGAATTTATTCCAGCTTATTTTTACTCTTCGGTTTACTTCTTCTTCGTTACGCTGGCTGTTAAACGATATTTGCTTACCTAAGTAGATATAGCTGTCTACATACTCCAGTAGAGTCCCATCAACGGTTATATCTCTTCGAGTGCTGTTAGTCATAAGTTTTGTTTTTTGAAAGTTCATTTTTAGACCCACTTTTGCACTAGCTTCGTGAAGAGATTGTACCATGTACTCTAGCTGAGTGTAGTGTTCTGCTATTACTACGATATCATCAGCGAACCGCAGATGGTTAAGGTATTTACCGTTGATGTACCAAGAACTATTATACGAATCAAATATATGCGTAAAAAGTTTCTGCCAGATAATAGTGAACCCTTTCGCTCCTGTAGCGTCTTAAAATTGGCGACACGGGTCAATTTCACAATTTCTTTAAAATGAGTCACGTGGAGATATCAACTTTCTATAGAAATTGTTACATCGACCCAACCAGCCCGCCTGTCTTTTTTTAGCGTGAGCGATCCTAAAAGTTGTCGTTTAGACGAGATGAAAATAAAATGATAGTGAAAGATCTAAAACGGAATAATTTGAAATCCCTTATTAATCTTCGCGTGAAGGTAATAAGGGCGACAAATGAAACCAGGCATATAATTTATTAGTGTTATCATTAATTGAGAGGTGTTTTTGAGTTACTCTTAATCTTCACCCCATAATGAATTTTTTTTTTTAAATCCATCAGCAATGTACTGTAAACGTGGTTGCGACAAAGACCTTTACAGGGGACAGCTCAATCACATTTTTTGCCATACTAAATTGAACCTTATCACCGAGAGAGAAAGTTGATCGTATCAGACTAGCGAAAACGGTCCACATGAGAGGGCATTGTTTGGGCTGGTGTCCCTCTCGCACGTGTTGCCAGTGTTAATGAGGTTACCATAGTAGAAGTATTTTTATCTGTATATTACATACATACATACATACAATCACGCCTGTGTCCCATGAAGGGGTAGGCAGAGCACATGAAACTACTCAGGTTTCAGGGCAGGTTTATCTGTATATTATCTGACTTTATAACTTCTTATATTATTTTAGTGTTATATTCAAACTAGGGTTTCGATATATTTCAAAGAATTGGAAAATAATTATAATGTAATTATTTTGATGCCAATAAATCATAGATTTGTGTAATTAAAAAATACCTTCAATTGCGTTTTAGTAGATTTGGTAGTAACTTTGAAAATTGACTGGTATCCCCAATGTATGACAGTGATGACGTCACTGAATAATGTTGACATTGTCAGTAAGTGCGAGAGGGACACCAGCCCAAACAATGACCTCTCATGTGGACACACTTTTTGACCTAACTCCACAATCTAGTTTAATAATTCTAAATCTATGGGTTGCGATAAGAATCAATGACAGCTGTCAACGAGCGTTTAACGAACATTACATTGCGGCCGAACTAATTTGTACCGATAAAAAAATTCCAATAAGATCTAGTTTACCCTTCGGGTTGGAAGGTCGGATGGCAGTCGCTTTCGTAAAAACTAGTGCCTACGCCAAATCTTGGGATTAGTTGTCAAAGCGGACCCCACGCTCCCATGAGCCGTGGCAAATGCAGGGATAACGCAAGGATGAGGTATCATCACCGTTAAGAGGTTCGCCCGTATTAGGTTTACTCCCTGTATTAGGTATTCTGTACTACCTGAATATTCCGTGGCAGTTAAACACCGTGTACCTACTCTGTACTACCTGAATATTCCGTGGCAGTTAAACACCGTGTACCTACTCTGTACTACCTGAATATTCCGTGGCAGTTAAACACCGTGTACCTACTCTGTGCTACCTGAATATTCAGTGGCAGTTAAACACCGTGACCGAGCTCGGAGCCGTTGCGGTTGATAAAATACGGAGAGACAACGGCTGCGGTACAATCTCGTGAATTGCGCAACAGGCGGAAGCAGTAAATGTATTTTCAGTACAGATGGTGTTTTTTTTACGCACTAGTGCGAGAAGTGGTTCATTATATGCCAGGTCGAAACTTCGGAGGGCCATCTGTACTGAAAAACGTCGTACGATACACGTGCGAAAAGGAAATTCGTAACCCTTTATTACGCACTTGTATCGTAATGTACAGAATTCAGTACAGATGGTATATTTTGCCCGCACTAATGTGCAAAGTGGTTAATTTTTTGTCAGGTCAAATAATAATAAATAATAATAATGGGCCGTGCTCGTTGACATCACCATCCCCCATGATGAGAATCTCGTGAAAGCCGAGAAGGACAAGTCCAGTAAGTACCTAGACTTGGCTCACGAGATAACCGCCATGTGGGATGTTGATTCAACGATCATAGTCGTTTCAGCGAACGGTCTCATAGCGAAGAGTCTCGACCAACATCTTAAGAGACTCTCGCTAGGTGGCTGGATCAAGGGCCAGATGCAGAAGGCGGTGATCTTGGACACGGCGCGTATAGTCCGACGGTTGCTCTCTTTGCAGCCCTAACCACCGGCAGCTTGGGCCCTGCCCCGCTGCTGGCGGCACCCTAGGTTAGGTTTTTTATAATGTGTTTATATATTTTGTATTGTTTTGTATGTGGTTTTGTATTTTACTTTTATAATCATATTATGAAATAGCCTAATCTAAGAGAAAAATAAATAAAGGAAATAATAATAAAATCTTTTATTTCGGACAAACAGGGTATCCATAGAAAGTTAGTAACATGCCGAATCTTAATCTAAGGTAGTGTTAACTTTTAATCTGCTTGGTCCTCCAGTAAGTGTTACGCCGTGTCTTGCGTGGGCGACAGTAGCGCGACCATCGCGCGACCGTCGCCGTCGCGTCTCATACTTACTTCCATATCAATAAGGTTTGATTTCGTATGCATCGCATCGCCGTCGCGCAACCATCGCGCGACCGTCGCCCACGCAAGCCACGGCGTAAGATCGGACCTATCAGCGATTTATTTTAAAATGCTGTTGACAACGCCGTTCGGAAACTTCAGATGGCCACCTGTACTGATTAACGTCGCATGATACACACCGTGCGAAAAGGAAAACCACCAGTAAAGAATTTCCTCATTTCCGCACTTGTATTGTAATAATACCTCCGTGAAAGTAGTGTTGCTATATCAAGCAAATTATTTACATTTTTTAGAGCAAACTTCTTTTTAATTCGGCGCCGACTTTAAATTTAAGTTAATAAGTAATGTGATATTTTAATTTAACATAGATCTGTACAGTTTTTACAATCTAAAAATTGGTCTTTTAATGCACCGCCTACAATCTTCTCTGCTTTGCCCAAAGGTTGACTGGTAGAGAATGCCTAATGGCATAAAGTTCGCATTTTGTACATTAATGTTCTTTTGTGCAATAAAGGTTAAATAAATAAATAAAAAATTGAAATAATCGAATTTGTTTTTCATTATTCAACTTTTTCAAGATTAGTGCTTTCTGCATGCCACCATCCCATAATGTCAACTGAATCACTGTACATATTCGTTCTGCAGTTCATAGTGGACTTCAGTGGAAACATTACAGTTTAGTCATGAAAATAACAATTATATGCTTGTTAATATTAGTGCCAACTGTTTGTTGTTATTTTAAGGTAAAGTAAAATACCAACTTGGTTTGTTTTATATAGTTACTAGCTTTTTCCCGTGGCTTCGCTTGCGATAAATTCAAAAATTACGAAATGCTCCATACAAACTTCCAATCCCCATTTTAGAGAAGTGGGGGGTTAGAAAGAGACAAAAAGTAGCCTATGTCACTTTCCATCCCTTCAACTATCTCAAATTAATAAATCACGTCAATTCGTTGCTGCGTTTTGCCGTGAAAGACGGACAATTAAACAAACACACACACTTGCCCATTTATAATATTAGTATGGAAGTATGAATTTCCAATTTCAGGGTAGGTACCTACCTACTAGTTCACAAACGATTAAATTTCGTCAAGCATTTCGTAGTCAATTTATTGTAGTGGCGCGACAGAGCCTTACGTCAATGACTGTCACTTCACCTAGGCCGGCTGCTAACTATTAAGTTTTATTCTTGAATATATGTGTAAATTGGTTATAGTGTAAATATAAATTTGTTATTCATTAATTCTAGGTCTTTTTAGGGTTCCGTAGTCAACTAGGAACCCTTATAGTTTCGCCATGTCTGTCTGTCCGTCCGTCCGTCCGTCCGTCCGTCCGTCCGTCCGTCCGTCCGTCCGTCCGTCCGTCCGTCCGCGGATAATCTCAGTAACCGTTAGTACTAGAAAGCTGAAATTTGGTACCAATATGTATATCAATCACGCCAACAAAGTGCATAAATAAAAAATGGAAAAAGATGTTTTATTAGGGTACTCCCCCTACATGTAAAGTGGGGGCTGATTTTTTTTTTCATTCCGACCCCAACGTGTGATATATTGTTGGATAGGTATTTAAAAATGAATAAGGGTTTACAAAAATCGTTTTTTGATAATATTAATATTTTCGGAAATAATCGCTCCTAAAGGAAAAAAAAGTGCGTCCCCCCCTCTAACTTTTGAACCCTATGTTTAAAAAATATGAAAAAACACAGAAGTAGAACTTTAAAAAGACTTTCTAGGAAAATTGTTTTGAACTTGATAGGTTCAGTAGTTTTTGAGAAAAATACGGAAAACTACGGAACCCTACACTGAACGTGGCCCGAGACGCTCTTGGCCGGTTTTTTACATATTTTTTATATTGTGTGTTGAAAAACATTGTGTGTAACTCTTGGTGTAGGTAAGTCTTGTATAGCGTTGAAAAAACCGGAAAAAATCAAATGATTTTTCCCGAAGTTTATGAATTTTTCGTTTTTTTCGGTATTTTTCGGGTTTTTTAAGAAAAAAACAAATACATTATTAACATTAGTATTCTACTTATATTAATCACTCTCACTCTCATCATGTATAAGTACTGACGGTCAACTGACCTTGGCAGTAAAAAAGGCGGGCTCACCGGCGAATTGTCTTCATAAAACGCGTGCCTTATTAAACCTTGAAGTTGGCGGAATCATCGACGACACTTAAAAATTATTGAAAATGTAAGGGCGAAGGATTAATTCCCATAGAAAATTCGAATTTCACGCCATTTTTAGTGCCAAGATTTGGTTGACCGTCTGTATTTCAGTTATTTCTGCTTCCATGTCGTCGGAGTACTCGGAGTAGCCCGTTTGTAGATGCAAATTCGCCCGAATAAAGATTAATTTATAAAATCGTTCGGGCAATAACCGATTTCTATATCTGGTATGTGTCCGTCCAAACAATGACAAATTTCTTTCATATTTCATGTTTTTTTTTTTTAAAATAAGAGCCGAAACATTCGCGGTTTTTTTCCATAAATTTCTGAAAAAAACCAAAGGAAATGGAAAAAAACGGGAATTTTCCGGCTTTTTTCATCGCTAGTCTTGTATATTGCAAACTCATATATTTCTTCAGGTAACATACTACTTCATAACAGAGCACGCAGTGATCACCCACTGGAGTCCAAAATATGTGTCTTACGTCAACTTCACATCTACAAGGAAGAACCGTCGCCGAAGCCCCATGTACTATGTAGATATTCACTATAATTCTCTAGTTCCATTTGATGATACGTTTAAGGTAAGTTAAGTATCATTGTAAAACCTTAAATTCACGCCAATGCTTTTATAAACTTTTTTTTATATTGTGGCAAGGAGGCAAACGAGCAGACAGGTCGCCTGATGGTAAGCAATCACTGCCGCCCATGGACACCCGAAACACCAGAAGTGTTAGAGGTGCGTTGCCGGCCTTTAAGATGGGAGTACGCTCTTTTCTTGTTTCGAAATTACGAGTAAAATGTTTATAGTGTATTACGCACCTTCACAAAACCAGGATAGGGCAGTCCTAGTGTGAGATAGGGCATCTAGTAGACTACCTATTAGTTCAAAATAATATATCAGAAAGCGAGCACGTCACGAAAAATGTTCATTTTTTTGTGGACACCAATTTTTTGCCGTTTTGCCTATCGATTCATGTATTTTTTAACTCACAAACAATTTTACAATAGTTTTATAATAAAAACAGGCAGAGCACATGAAACCACTCAAATTTCAGTGCCACTCTTGGCAAATGAGGGGTAGAAAGAAAACGAAATTGTGACATTTCATGACAGGTTGCCAGCCTTTCGCCTACGCCACAATTAAACTCATATTATCTCACAATCGACTTCAACGAAACCCACAAGAAGAAAGGTGGTATCGAAATTCTCAACCCGTCACCACAATAAACGGCTTTATAAACGTTTCATTATTACAGGTGGACTTCTACTTCTACCAGTTCCTGAGTAACGAGTATCGCCGCAGTTTCGTAGAAATGCACTTCAGGTGGTGCTCTCTTATCCACAAGGACCCCTTCTTTGGTGCTCCTATGAAACAGGGCAAGCTCAAGGAGCCTTGTCCATATCCTCCGGTAAGATATGACTTTTTTTAGGGCCAGTTGAGACGGAATGATCAGCATTGCACTTGACCTTCAACATTGCGCTTGACCTTATAAATTCAAGCGTGTGAAACGCACTGTTACATGCAGCAATATACTTGGTCCCGTTGATTCGGACGCAGGCCGACACTTTATGCACATTCAGCAGTGCATTTGACCCTATAGCACCGGGCGCAACCCGCGATATTCACGTGCACGAAGCAAGCAATGACATACAGACGCCTTCGGTACCCTTCATACGTAGGTCAGGGCAAGTCCGATAATTAATTCTGGAATTGAACAGTACCCATCCCAATTCACTCAAGACTTGAATCAAGACGCCCGATAGACGCTTACTAGTGTTCTGTATTTGAGCACTGACCTGCGTGGGCCCTCAGTCTTCGGCCTTCGCAATATGGTCCACACCACGGTTACCGTCAACCGTATCGGTTATCCTCCGTGACGCCTGAATGCACTCTCAAATTGGACGTTCAGCGGGGCGTGGTGTGCCGCGTGCATGTGAAACAATTGAAGCTCGTACAAGTATCCTGGCCCCGTAGCCGAACGGCATTCAGTCAGTTCAGTGGAATTCAGTCTGGCTGTGTCGCGCCAATACGCAAGAGCTATAGAGATAGATTGCATTTCTGCGGCGTTTCGAACCTCCGAACGTTCCAGTCCGAACGTACATATTCAAGTCTTACACTCAGCCTATCCTTTTTTGTCAACAGGGTGACTACCACATGTACAACATGAGCATACCTGTTACCGCCATCCCGCCAGGCTTCCCTTTTACGAAGGGCCGGATCTTCGCGAACCTAACCGACAACGGGAACGACGTGTTCGGCGGCTATATCGACATGGAACTTAAGGAGAAAAGAGTTCGCAACAAGTAGTCGCTATTTTGATTTTTAGGGGACAGAAAAGTGGGTGATAGATGTACGAGCAAGTACGCGTACTTATGGCTCGACGACCTTTTTCGATTGTGTGTCACTATAAGTACGCGTAACGCGTATCTGTATGTATGTAGGTATTCTTTATTTGATAGAAACATGGTACAGCTACATTAAATTATTAGTTCCAGCAGAATTCTGCCGACTTATGGCATGCAAATTTTACAATATTAAAACCGCCGCGCATAGTCGTCAACGATCCAACCGGTTTGAAATCTTTAAGTATGCGTTACTTGTTCGTACGTCTATCACCCACTTAAAAGAAATTCAATTGTAATTTTATTTTGAATTTTTAGCTTTAATACGTCGTTTTTGTTATAATTTTAGTTTGTATTTTAAAATGTTATTTTCGTCGATACGACATAATATATATCCAACCCGTAATAAGTTGTTTAATCTGATTTAAACTCCTTTAATTTTGGTGTTAGATCCAAAACGTAACTATACCTAAATCGTGTGTGATATTTTGGATCATTAAGCCTACGCGAATACACATAATTACCTGTTTTTATCTACTTAAACATAAAAGCAATGATATTGCCGTTTTATTTTTTATGCAGCAGACGAGCAGACTGATGGGAAGCAGTCATCGCCGCCCATGGACATAAGCAACATCAGTGGGGCCACTTATGCGTTGCCGACCTGTGATAACCCTAAATACTCGCACGTGCTTCTTGAAAAGCCCCGTGTCGCATAGCACCTTATATTCATCTTATTTTTCTTAACCAAACTATTAAAAATAGTACAAATATTAAACATGTAATAGTACATTACGATACAAGTGCGTAAAAAAGGAAGTTCGAAACGAGTGATAAATTAAAACACAACCGAAAAGGAGTGTTTTAAATCGACACGAGTTACGAATTTCCTACGACGTTTTTCAGTACAGATGGCCCTCCCAAGTTTCGACCTGGCATATGATGAACCACTTCTCACACTAGCGCGTAAAACAAAACACCATCTGTACTGAAAAAGTCATTTTGCACTCACTCACGTTAGAAACCTCAAACTTCAGAAAAATATCAATCTTGGGATCCCAGAAGCTTAGCAACTCATCCCGGGCCCTCTCAAAATATCCGATCAGCGCCATTATTCAAATGGAAGTCGCAGATTGGTCTCCTAGTGATGTCTCGCGGATATTTTCTTTTTTTGCTTTTAACCGGTTTATATTGTGATCATGACCACAGACTATCCGAGGCAAAGACAGAGTTATTTGTGACAACAGTCTCGTAATGGACCTTTATAAAATCTTACGGTAGGTAGTGTCGGAAGCAAGCTATGAATATTTAACAGACGATTATAAGACCGTCAAACTTCACTACCTACTTTTTAGGGGTTTTTTTTAACCTAAATACGTCATCCATGAGATGGAAGGATGAAATCTTCGAAACCATAAATATGTGAGGCATTTATTAATATTTTTCAGCTAAAAATATTCCCAATAATTTCTCACGTACTATATACCCACATCACTAACCACGTCTTAAAGGTTTGACGCTAACGCCAACGACGTGTGGATGAGACAGCAAATTTGACCATTTAAATGCATTAGATGGCGTATATGAAACGTTGTCGCGCGTATATCGCGAGTAAATAATGGAAAGATGCATAGTTAAGATGGGAAGGTGAATCGACTTACACCTGGGTTGTATAATTGAATTGAAGCTACAGGTATTTTTAAGGAGGAAAAAGACGTAAAGCTAGAGCTACGTCATCCTCCTTGCGTTATCTCGGCATTTGCCACGGCTCATGGGAGCCTGGGGTCCGCTTTGACAACTAATCCCAAGATTTGGCCTATGCATTAGTTTTTACGAAAGCAACTGCCATCTGACCTTCCAACCCGAAGGGTAACTAGGCCTTATTGGAATTAGTCCGGTTTCCTAACGATGTTTTCCTTCACCGAAAAGCGACTGGCAAATATGTTTCAAAAACTCATTGGTACGAGCCGAGGTTCGAACCCGCGACCTCCAGATCGTTAGTCGCACGCTCTTACCGCTAGGCCACCAGCGCTTCAAAGCTAGAGCTACGTGGCTATAGCTATCAATGATATTAAGTATAAGAGTTTTGAATGATTCACGATTAGTTTCATTAGACTTATTCACCAAGGTATTTTTTTTATCGCCGATTTCCGCAAACTTCTCTTGTCAGTCCTGCGGTAGACTATGTCGGTCTCGCATCGGACTATTAAGTCACCAATAAAGGTGTCTCTCGAATTTCACACCATAAAACGTTTAGAATAAACGTTGAGATGAATGAAAATATTGATCAGGATATAGACCGTGATTCCGTGACAATATGTAATAAGTATTTATATTTAATATGACATCATGCTTTTGGACTTTGAGTTTGACTTCGAAAATTGATCATTATGGCGACTCCACGGATTTTAGAACCACGGTATGGGATAAAAAGTCCTAAGCCTAGTGATTACCTTCCATCCATCTAATGGTGGTTTGACATCCACTCGCCATCTTCAGTTTTCTGTGATCATGATGCATATAACTGCGTCGAAATATCAGAGCTCAACAAAAATGAAATAGGTAAGTCTATAGGTCTCATAAATGTATGAACTTAGATCGAAATTGGAAAGCCGATAATCATGAAATAAAATGTTAAGATATCATTCATGACTATGTTTTCATCATGGATGTAACTATACATTTGAGCAAGCAGATTTAATGTTGCACGTCATATAATATAAATATCAAGCATGTAGGTAAATAGTAGAATATCTCGTGTATATTTACTTCTGTCTTCTCATCGATGTATTTTTAAATATGTAGGATTGATTATACAGAAAGCATAGAGAAATAAGTAAGGGAAGAGCAAACATTTTATATTGCACAGTTTACAACTTATATTACAAGCAGAAAGAATTGAAAACAGAATACTGATATACTATTGTAATATAAGCTAAAAATTGGTGAGCATTAGACTCTTCGTTCGTCGTGACATCTATTGACAAGCAGCAGTACTGACAGTTTACGCTAGTTGACGCGTGATTGTCACTAGATGTCACTTAACTATGCCTACACAAATAACTCGCATTTACTGATGTATGGATTTACAACTCTTCCCTTACTTATTACTCTATGACAAAAAGAAACAGAGTATTTCAAGCATTCATAACATAAACTAAAAAGTTTCATTAAAAGCTATAAGTCATTGAAAAATAAAACTAAACCAACAGCGTTTTATTTCTTAGAATAGTTTTCGATAAAAAGTATTTTGCAAGCCAATAACTGTCCCGGCCAGGTAAGCTGGCGTTCCTACTTCCATTCTAAAAAGTCATATCTCTATAGAACTTTCTAGATCGTTATATCTCTTTATCCTTGAAGCTAGGTAGTATATTGGTTCTATAAACCTCTCAGCTAGGCCATTAGCTATAGGAGAATAGTATACTTATAGCACTAGTATGTACTTCGTCCCGCGCTTGCTAAACGACCACATGTCAAAAAACCTTTTCTTCAAGAAATCGCGTGTCAAAGTTTTGACACATGTTTGTGTGTCAGTAAAATAGCTCTAATTGGGTTAATCATGTTACATTTGGGCTTGGTTTATTCCTCAAAATACACTGCTTCAATCTAGTGTCACATGATAAAATTTTATTAATATAGCAAATGTGAATAGGATAATTCTAATCGTCCTATGAAGACATAACATAGTTCTTCAAAAATTTGTGCCACAATTCAAAAATAATTATCTTATTATAACGGGATATTTGGATTTGTTGCAGGAAAGAAGTTGGCGATTTTCGTGAAGAATAATAAGAATCTTCCAAAAAGGCTTTTTTAAATGAGATTTTTTTTTTTTTATCTTTACGCATTAAGGTCATAATTTGAATGATTTTGAACCCGAAGCTGCAATAATTTCGAAAATCAAAAATGTTGAGTTGTTGACGATTTTGGTGAAGATCTGGCCATAATGCACCTTCCAAAAAGGCTTTAAATAAGTTTTTTTTTATTTTTGTAATACATAATACATAATTTATTTCACGCAACAACACTTGTGAGAATATGACATCCACACAACACGGGTTTTGGTAGAAGCACCACAGCAGCATCCACCGCAACAACCTCCGCAGCACATGTTGACTGTTTGTAGAGAGTACTACTTACTTAGTAGTAATTTTATTGATTCCGAACCCAAATCTGGAATAATTTCAAAATTCAAAAATTTTGAGATGTGACCGTTTAGCAGGCACAGGAATATACTTATATACCATACTTCTGTAGGATAAAACCTTAAGCTCGGGTGTCGGGTCAGCTACCTCGGCGTTGAAAGGTTCTGTACATTATGGATGAGAGTTGGTGGTTTTTGCTTTACGCGCGGAGGACTTGGGTGAAAGATTATTTTCTGGATTGTTTCAAATATAATATAAAATGATGGTTTGGATGGGATGGGGGAAATAAATTTATGGTGTTGACATTTTGCTGTGTGACATCATTTAATTTGTGGCTATCCTAAATATTATATTGGTGAAAATCATTTTTTATTAATATTATAAATGGGCTTACGTGGCCTACGATGGAGTGAGCTCGCCCAGAAGATGCCTGTTCACTCTTGATTTGAAGGTCGCCGGGTTATATGAGCTCCAAAACACACACACAACAACAGGGTATCCAAACCAAACTCAGGAATAATTTTCCTTTGATATTGTCCCATATTAAGTTTTTATTTAAATGAACATAATTATATTAGAAAGTAAGACTAAACTTAAAAGCTAGAAAATATCTAAAATATTAAGTTGATATTTTCTGCGGGAGATTCATTTTTTTTTATTGAGCTGCTTTTTATGATCACATATTACAATTACGTACCTACATTGTAAATTATTTAATCTGACTACAAAACAGACATAAAGATAAAAAGTTAACATTAGACATAGGTACTAATATTTGTTACGAGGGCAATTTTTTTCAAAGTTGTCCACCCCACTTTTTTTTTAATTTGGATATTTTATGTGGTTTCCACTCAGAATCGCGAGCTCTTTCAATCCTAATAAGAGAAAAAAGTATCCCAACCTTTTTCTCATTCCGTTACCAGTTATTCATACATTTGAAAAATGTATGGAAATCTTGGGGCATTACTTTTCTCCTGTCAGGATCGTGACTCTCGTGATTCAGAGTATGAACGCGTAAAATATACCCATGTTACAAAAAAGTGGGGTGGACAACTTAAAAAAAAAAATATCCGACGAATGTACCAATTACTAAATATCTTTCCTTTATCTGGCATTTTGAGTGTGTCATAACCGCCACTACACTAGGTGAGTATTTTATTGCTCTAATGTGTTGTTGTTGTGTTGTCTATTGTTGTGTTGTTGTGTTGTCTACTTTCTGTTTTATGTTATACTAACAATTAGCCTTAAAATCTTCAATAATGTATAAGTACTAATCATTATGGGCCATTTTGTTGTCTTAAATAATAAATAAGTAAATTAAATTAAATAAACTAATTTTCACTTTCAGCTTCCAGTGCAAAGGATTTTTCCTCTTCAATGCAAGTTGTTTGACATCACAACGCTGTTCATCCAATGATGCGCAAAACTAAGTTTAACATGTAAAACTATATTCTCTTGTCAATTGTCAGTACCGTCACTGTATAATAAAGAGTATTATCATACAGTATGGCCACTCCGGCTCCCCGCTGAAAGTGCCGCCCACCCACCAGTCGACCAGTCGACCTGTCATATCTCACTCATACCAGCATGATACGCGTTCACCTACAGGAGCTTAGACTGTGTGCGTAGGAACGCGCCTATTTCATATATTTGATCACCATTGTCCGAGGTGTGGTACCTTATTATGAGCAAAGCAGTATAGCAAACAGTAATTGCTCCGCGTAAACATAAAGCTCCAGAAATCCAGAGCATACATCCCTCCACACTCGCTACCCGGTATTAATATTAATGAGACGAAATTGCGGCGAACTACTCCCCATCTATGTGTGGTGACAGTATGTATAATATGCATTTATTTTCAAAGTCAACCGTTTGGAGGCGTTGTTCAGTTTCTCCATGCAATGAATTTTTTTTTAGTTTAACCAAGGATGATTTTTGAAGCATTGACAATCTTCGTACTAAGATCGTACCTCCGTCCAGAGCGTTGAGAGCAGCTTGCTACAGACAGTTCATCTTGGCGAATCTATCATCTGTAAGAGTACCTATTAAATTGTTTTAGGAGAACTGCCTCATGACGTTAGATACCAAACGCCAACAACACAAAGAAAGACCAAAGCCCTCCTACGTTTATACTTACACAATACGTCTGGCCAACTCTATTGTAACGCCTTTTTTTTTTTTGACGGAGTGGGAATGCTGTTGCGCACGCTGTGTAGGACTCGCCGTTGCTTTCCCTTCTCCCGGCGAGAAGGGGAGGAACGGCCCTACCCACTAAACCCACTCCGGCGTTTCACCCTCTTTTCCGTTGTGAGAGCGCACTGGGTTCGGAACGTTTCACTTCACCACTGCGCTCTCCGGCAGCCCTGACCAGGGCACCCGCATCGTAAAGGAGGATCGGAAACGCTTGATCCCCCTTCCCGGCATCACATATGGGGCATGGCCCCTCTAGGGCTCGAGGCGAGCGTACGCTCTCCGCCTTCGACCCATCTCTATTGTAACGCCTGCAAAAGAGTCTTTAAGACCAAGTTCGGCCTGGCCAGCCACATAAGAGTCCACAACAGGCAAAATAATTCATAATCTGCTGAGGGCGCCGTCACCGAAACCGATGAGGTCTATATATTTAACTCTATTCAGTAACGTATTAAAACTCATGGTAGCCCATTTTCTATAATGTCAATTTTATTGTCAATATCGAATAGCGATATCGAATAGCTATTGTTCTGAGAACCTAGAGCATAAATCCCTTCTCGATCGCTACCCGGTATTAATATTAATAAGACGAAATTGCACGAACTCGATGTGAAGTACGGTGCAATTTGGATCTCCTCGACTATTGCAGCTATCTCTTAAAAAAGGTTCCTTATCCTAGTCATGCTTCAGGTTCTCACCAAAAAAATCTTGGTTCCTGGATCATGAATGTTTTAAGTATGTCTACAGGGTGATATAAAAAATGTAGAAATGTCGGTCGAAATGTGTGAAACAGCCAAACATTTTTTGTGACTTCATCATTGGTCCCATAATAAGTCTTGTTCGTGATGACCTCAAAAATAGTGATTAATAGTGATACAAAGTTTGAACGGTCCTTTTTATGTCACCGTGTATGATTATTTATTCATCATCATCATCCTCCTTGTGTTATCCCGGCATTTTCCACGGCTCATGCCCAGCTCAGCCTGGGGTCCGCTTTGACAACTAATTCCAAGATTTGGCCTAGGCACTAGTCCATCCAACCCGTAGGGAATTAGTCCGTATTCCTCACGATGTTTTCCTTCACCGAAAAGCGACTGGCAAATATCAAATGACATTTCGCACATAGGTTCATAAAACTCATTGGTACGAGCCGGGTTCGAACCCGCAACCTCCGGATCGAAAGTCACACGCTCTTACCGCTAGGCCACCAGCGCGTTGTATTATTATTTATTACACTTACATAATTATATACCTATCTTTGTCTCAGAAACCGCAATATAAGCCTTCAGATTACCGTCGGAGTTATTCAGTGTAAATATGTCATTATTTATGTATACGTATTATTGATTTGTTTAATAGGATTATTTCTAACTTCAAGTCCAAAAGTAATTCTGGTATAAAGGTCCCTTTTGCTTAACATACAAGGAGTCTTTACGTATGGAATGCCACATTTCACAGCAAATGGCGTTTTTACGATTTCATAGCGCATTCTTCGCAAGAATGCGCTCTTAAAATGGACGTTGGACATCGTATGGAGAAAATTAAAAGATGTGAGGAAAATACGAAAAAATAGAACAATGAGCCGCAAAAGTGCATGGAGAGTTTATCAATGAATTCATACTTTCTCCAATAGGCTAGTTTCCTACCAGTCAAATCAGCTTCTTTTTAAGAACTGTCAAAACGATTTAATAATATGGAATTACTATGAAATACTGAGGAGTGACGTCACGGTCAATTCATTTACTTTATATCTTTTTCTTTGACTTATTAAATAGAAATTATGTTTTAACATCATTCATATTTTTCTTCTAATATGTGGTGCTTTATTTCGTGCACTGCATAAAATATTTTATTTTAAGTATAGGAAACTAGCCTATGATGCAATTCTTTCTATTCTTTGTAATTATTTTTATTTCTTATGCAATTTCGCTGCCTTCTGTACACTCTTCAGCATTCACCAGTGACCTATTTCACAATAAAGAAAATAAGACTTATATTGACCGGGATAAAGACCGTGATTACCTTTTTCGCGCGCTGTCTATGCAACTTTAACATCCACCCGTCTTCGTCAGTTTTCCGTGATCATGATGCATGCAACTGCGTCGAAATATCCGGAGCTCGACAAAAATCAAAAAGGTTATCACGGTCTATATCCCGGTCAATATTTATAAGTCTAATAACCTAACCACAAAATTAAAATTTTGAAAAACCCCCGACTGCGACATAGTAGACCGATTTTCATGAAACATGGCTAAGAACACTCCCGACTAACTCAGCTTTCAGACAAAAAAAACTAAATCTAAATCGGTTCATCCGTTCGGGAGATACGATGCTAATAGAGGAAAACCACTTTAATTAGGTAAAAGTGTGTTTATTCCGTGGATGACATAATAAGAGTGAAGTAGAACAGTCAAAAGTAATTTCAAAAATACATTGCTACACAAACAACCAGTAGGTAATATCTATGATATAGAACATGTAGTTTACATAGGTTCTAACACCACCCCTTAAACTATATGTTCATGGTAACATAATATCTAATACACATTACTATAAATTACCTACTAAGTACGAAGCATATAGAAGTCTCTAACGAAACGCTGGAACCTTTCTATACATAGAGGCTTTGTTAAAGCATCGGCCAGCATGTCGTCAGTACGCATGTACTTAATAACTATGACACCATTTTCAACTATCTCGCGAATGAAATGATGTCGGACGTCGATATGCTTTGTCCTTGCATGAAACATGTGGTTCTCAGACAATTTAATCGCAGATTGATTGTCATTGTAAACCACCACTTTGACATCTAACTTCAAACATTCAGACATGAATGCCCTAATAAACAATGCCTCCTTACAAGCGTCGGATAAAGCCATGTACTCACTTTCCGTGCTGCTCAAGGCAATTGTACGTTGTTTACGACTTTCCCAGGAGACCAAAGAATTGCCTAGTCTAAATACATAACCGGTATAAGACCGACGATCGACTACACAAGCCGCCCAGTCTGCGTCCGCTGACCCTGTCACGTTCAACCCACTCTTCTCATATTTGATGCTGTAGTCCAATGTACCCTTCAAGTACCGAAGCACTCGCTTCGCAGCCTTCCAATGAGCTTCCGAGTAGCAATCGTTAAACTGACTTAACATACTTACAGCATGTGCGATGTCAGGACGCGTACAGACCGCGATGTACATAAGGCAACCGATCAAGTTTCTATACTCGTAGTCTCCAGTCTTCTCAGCTTTCTCAAGTTTCAAGCCAACTTCCATCGGTGTCTTGGCAGGTTTACAGTCACTCATCTTAAACCTTTCCAACACCTTCTTGATGTAACCAGACTGATCTAGAATAATTTTCCCATCTTTTCGGCTGACGTGTATTCCTAATACACAATTTGCAGGCCCAAGATCTTTCATAACAAACTGTTTCATCATCTCCTCTTTCACCGCCTTTTTCTCAGTTTGATTATTGCTGAATATCAAAATGTCATCAACATAAAGGCCGAGAATGACAATTCCATTGTTATTCGATCTGACGTATACACACGGCTCGGACGCCAGCCTCTTAAACTTCAACTTTTTCACAAGAACGTCGTTTATCTTCTCATTCCATGATCTACTCGCTTGTTTTAATCCGTAGACAGCCTTCAGCAAACGAAACGCTTTCCCTTTGCCGCTCTCTACCCCGAAGCCTTCAGGAATTTCCATATAAACCTCTTCTTTCAAGTCTCCGTTAAAAAAAGCTGTCTTGACGTCCATATGATCAACTTCCATATCATATTCTGCCGCCAGTGCCAAAAGTAATCTTATTGTGGAGTATCTCACGACGGGTGAGAATGTTTCGAAATAATCTACTCCATACTTTTGTGTAAATCCCATCGCAACTAATCGAGCCTTGTATTGCAGGAGCTCTCCATTCAGACCTCTCTTTTTCTTAAATATCCACTTGCACTTGACAGGTTTCTTTCCCTTCGGCAAGTCCACAAGCTCCAGACATTTATTATCTATGAAAGACTGATACTCATCTTGTATCGCTCCCTTCCACTGCGTAGACTCAGGACCGTCGAGTGCCTCGCGCACGGTAGTGGGCGTTTCCGCGCCGCAACTCGCGTCAGTGGTGAACACCGCACAAAATCCATTTTCGAAGTCGCTCCGTCCTCTCGATTCCTCCGAATCCCAAGATGACGAACCAGGAGCGTAATCTTCATCAGATGTACTGGATTCTTCCGTGTCAGTATCTTCCCTGTCCTGATTCTCGTTCGCAGGCTCTGGCTCTTCCGCGACGTCAACGCGTTCCGCCGTCTGCACTCCTACATTTTCAGATTCATTAGTAATGATCATGTACGGTGTCGGCTCGTTGACCACAGGTTGCTGAACCTGGTCTTTGTAGAATTTGTCCTCTACAAACACGACATTACGCGAAAATATGCACTTCGAAGGATGAGCGGGATCTATGAGCCGATATCCTTTCGTATTCTCGCAGTAACCAACAAAAATGTACGGTTTACATTTCGGATCAAGTTTCTTGCGATCCTCCACGACAGAGTAAGCAACACAACCAAAAATTCGTAAATGGTTCAAATTTACCTTCGATCCCGACCACTTCTCCTCCGGAGTCACGCCTAACACGGCCTTGGTTGGCGATCTGTTCTTCAGGTAAACAGCGGTGTTCATTGCTTCTGCCCAGTATTTCTGATCCAAGCCAGCTCCCTGTAACATACACCTCGCAGCCTCAACAATCGTGCGATTCGCCCTTTCAACTACTGAATTTTGCTGAGGGCTATGTGGAACTGTCAGCTGGTGTCTGATGCCATGCTGCTTCAGAAATACATCGAACTTTTTGTTCACAAATTCACCTCCCCGGTCACTACGCAGAATCTTAATAGTTTTATTTGTTTGATTCTCGACTAGGGCCTTGAATTCTAAAAACTTATCAAAAACTTCGTCTTTTGATTTAATAAAATAACTAAAAGTCTTACGCGAAAAATCATCTATAAAAAGTAGCATATATCTCGAACCTCCGTACGATGTTTGCGGCATAGGCCCGCAAACGTCAGTATGTATGAGCCCTAAGACTTCAGTCGCTCTCGTAAACGATTTCTTCGGAAAAGGTAACTTAGGGGCTTTTCCCTCAATGCATGTAACACATTGTTTAAAATCCGAGATATTGAAATCAATGCCGTTGGCCATACCTGATTTTAGTAGGTTCATGCTCCTTGAATTAAGATGTGCGAGACGACGATGCCATACATCTTGAGAAATCGCACGCCCAGTCCCCACGTTCGCCGCGACATGTTCAGCGGACGCAGACTCAGACGATCTCGGTTTACTATTACGCGAATCCGACACGGTTTGTAATTTGTATAAACCATTTTCACATTTCGCAATAGCAAATAAAACATTTCCAAAATAAATATTACAAACATCAGAAACAAAAACAATTTTAAAACCTTTTGACGCTAAGACACTGACAGATATCAAATTACATGACAAGCTCGGAATATTAACTACATTGCATAGAGTTTTTATACCGTCTTTAACATGCAGTTCGGTACTGCCACGACCCGCACTACAAATTTTTTCGCCGTTCGCCACCGTGACTTCCAAGCTCGTATCCGGAACGAAGTCGTCCAGGATGTCCCTCCGGTTGCAGAAATGGCTCGACGCACCCGAGTCAACGTACCAAAAGTCCCTCTGCACGTCCACCGACAGCGCGCTCAGCATACTTGCCATTTCTTTGGCAACGGGTCCCTTCGTCTTCCTGTTCTCTGGACAATTCTTGGAAATGTGACCCAGCTTTTTGCAGCGGTAACATTTTATCGCCTTATCGTCACGTCGTTTCGCCACCATCACGGAACCACCGCCAGTGTCCGTTCCGTTGGTCCGGCGCTGATGTTCTTGCAATAACTTTTGCTTTACCAGCTCGCTCGACAATTTCACACTACAGTTCTCTAGCGCCATGATCAGTGGGTCGTAATCGGATGTGAGCCCACTTAACATTATCACTGCTAGGAACTCGTCGTTCAGCGGAGCTTCGATGTCGGTCAATTGCTGTGCGACATCACATATCGTCGTCAGATATGCTTCCATACTGGAATACTCTTGCAGCTTCATCCCAAACAACTGCCGCATCAAACCCAGTCTCCGGCAAAGACCCCTGTCTTCGTACGCAGCCTGAAGACTCACCCACGCCTCCCGTGCGGTAGTTGCGTTACGCACGTGCGTGATCACTGCAGGGTTTATGCTCAGACAGATGCGAGCCAGTGCTTTCTGTTGCTTCTTTTTATCTTCGCAATTAGGTTTCTTACCGTCATCGCTCTCGACGCACTCCCACAAATCTTCCTGGATCAGGATCATCTTGATCATGAATTTCCATGACCCGTAGTTCCCCATACCATTTAATTTTTCAATAGCAGGAACAACAGCCGCCCCCGAACTGGACGTCGCCATCACGATTTTGGGATTTCGTGCGTACAACTTTCACGATATAAAGAACAACGCACACATAACACTCCACAGACGCTTTCTTTACATTAAAGCGACTGTAACCTAACGGTATGCTACCATAATAGAGGAAACCACTTTAATTAGTAGTAAAAGTGTGTTTATTCCGTGGATGACATAATAAGAGTGAAGTAGAACAGTCAAAAGTAATTTCAAAAATACGTTGCTATACAAACAACCAGTAGGTAATATCTATGATATAGAACATGTAGTTTACATAGGTGCCCTTACCGGGATTCGAACCCGGGACCGCGGCGAAGCAGGCAGGGTCACTACCGACTGCGCCAGACCGGTGATGTATATATGCATCATCTATTTTTGACTCTAATGACAGCTTGTCAAAATTCAAATTCGTCAAGGTCATGCATTTAAGGGTTAATTCCTCTTGACCCTAATAAAATTGAAAGTCAGTATCAGATGAATCCTCAATAATGGTATTTTAATAATTTAAGTGATACTTGAGATAATTAAGTGATACTTGAAATGAAAGGTAATAATAATTAAGTAGATACTTGATAAAAGGGCAACGATGATTACCAAATTGAGTACTGTTTAATGAGGTTTACTGAATATTTTATACCCTTCTATACTTTTGCAACGAAGATCGGCCAGATTCGAACATCCATACTAATATTATAAAGGGGAAAGTGTGTGTGTTTGTTTGTTTGTCCGTCTTTCACGGCAAAACGGAGCGACGAATTGACGTGATTTTTTAAGTGGAGATAGTTGAAGGGATGGAGAGTGACATAGGCTACTATTTGTCTCTTTCTAACGCGAGCGAAGCCGCGGGCAAAAGCTAGTTATAATATAAAGTTCGAATCGCGCCTGATATTAATTAATATTATTAAGATACGAAATAAAACTATGGAAACGGATTAAATCGCGT
This sequence comes from Leguminivora glycinivorella, assembly GCF_023078275.1. NCBI lineage: Eukaryota > Metazoa > Arthropoda > Insecta > Lepidoptera > Tortricidae > Leguminivora > Leguminivora glycinivorella. Next base: position 9,148,508 of record NC_062993.1, on the reverse strand, counting down.
ATAATGAATTAACAATTTATCCCGATGTTCCGAATACTTTACAGCATTTTTGGTCAACGGGTGACAGGAAAAATTACAATGTGCACAAGCTACCCACATAAAAGAAATATTAACGAACCATGACACAACTCACACAACGCTCAGCGTGTGAACGCAGGTTCACAACATTTGTTGAATTGTAAATTCATTATACGCGATTTAATCCGTTTCCATAGTTTTATTTCATGAGTAACTATCGCGGTAACCGAAGACAATATTATTAAGATACGTTAAATATTAGCTCGCGATACGATAACAAAAGTGTCAATAGTGATGAACTAATGTAGTACGAAAAGCTTTCCCTTCGTATTTTTCCCGGAAACGTTCGTATTTGTCATGCTAGTTCAGACAGCGTCAGTACGTCTTGTACTGAGATTGACTGAAATAGCATGACACGTTCGTACGTTTCCGTAACATCTGTATTTTTTATGAATTGTCGTTTTTGACAGTGACATTATCGGATTCATAATATATCGTCGTCAATATTGACGTATAAAAAATCAAAAATAACTTGGATTTGTTATCTAGTTCAATATTGACGTGTCTAAGGACTATGGACAAAGTTGACACATTAGTAAAAATAATAATTTTCGAGTTAAAGTACCCCATTGAATTATATGTTATTACCTAAGGACTTGGCGTGGTGCTAGCACAGTAGCGGCGCCAGTAACACCGCTGTCCACGAATGCGAGCTAAGCATGCAATCTATGCAAGCAATCGTGAGCACGATGGAAACTCATGAACCAATCACGTTGTAGCGTCCCAAGATGCTTCAAATGAAAACGGTCAGTCTAATATTATATGAATAGCCATATCCTTACTTTGATATTTTTGATTTTTCCCCCACTAAATTATTCCGTAGCGTAACAAACTCAAGTTCACAGGTATGTTTATTTTACACGTGTATTTTTAAATACAATGAGGAATAAGGAGCGTAAAATATTAAAAGAGAGCCTTTATAATTCAAACTAAAACATTGCACGTGTAGGGGAGGGTTGCGTAAAGCGGGCAGACGCCCCAATATTCTTAATTCACAGACAAAGACATTCGGCGAATAACTATTATGCATGAAATATATTCGGACAAACAAAAATATGCCTAGAAAAATTATGCGTAACCATACTATGCCATAACAGAGACATAGATTATGCCGAAAAGAATTCTTGATAGTAAAATTATGCCAAAACAAGGGGAACCAGATAATAATGGTTTCCCCTTGTTTTGGCATAATTTTACCCTACCCGCTTTAGTCTACCTTCCCCTATACCAAAACTGGACGTCAAAAGCATAAAGCGGGCCACAGACCATCAGTTTTATCTGCACAGTTTTAACTGTACAGTCGAACTGTTCAGTTAAAACGTACGTGTGTAGGCAAATCTTTGAACTGTGCAGTTGAACTGACGATCTAACCGAAATTTCATTAGATAAAACTGTACAGTTAAAACTGTTCAGTTAAAACTGATGGTCTGTGGCAAAAAACTGTTTTGTTGTCAGTTTTGACGGATCATCATTGCAGTGAGCACGTTTTCTACGGTCTTAAGTCTTTGCAACATCAACATGCCTAATCAACGTGAATGGTTAGAAGAATTTATAGAAATATATCGTTCTGAACCTTCCTTGTGGAAAGTTAAAGCTAAAGAGTACCACGACCGTGACAAAAAAGAGGCAGCCTACAGGAGGTTATTGGTTAAACTTCGAGAGGTTGAACCTACTAGTGACAAAGCAGCGGTAGTTAAAAAAATCAATAATTTACGTTGTACTTATAATAAAGAACACAAAAAGGTGAATGCTTCAAATAAATCAGGTGTAGGCACAGAAGAAATATATGAGCCAAAACTATGGTATTACCCTCTTTTGAAATTCTTGGATGATCAACATGTACCACGACCTTCACGCTCGAATTTGGATGATGAGGTAATAAAACTAATATTACTTATATAAACATTATTTTATTTACTTAATAAAATTATTTTGCCAGGGAACTTGACCTTCATTATTAAAATAATTCATAAATTCTTGTCTAATCATTTTGGGTGTTCGGGCCGTGTTTCCTATATTCCTTTGTTGTAAAGGTTCCATGGTAGAATGATTTGTATCGTAACCTGGTGTGACATGTCCAATATCAGTCTGTTCGCGATCAAAACACTCTGGACTGATATAAGAATTTGGTAACATTTTAATTAAAAAATTGTGTAAGGCACAACATGCCATTACAATTGATTCAATTCTACTTGGATGTACATTAATATCTGTATGAAATATTCGAAATCGTGTAGCTAAAATACCAAAACAATTTTCAACAATTCGTCTTGCTCGCGAAACACGGTAGTTATAAATTTTTTTTTCTCTTGTATCCAACTCAGCCTGTCTAAAAGGTTTCATCATATCAGTCCTTAGTGGAAAAGCGTCATCAGCAACAAAGACATACGGTAACGATTTTGAGCTATTCGTCACGATTTCTTCGGCCGGAATATTCAAGTCATTCTCTTGAAGTTTTTGAAAGAATGTTGTATTTTGTAAAACTCCACCGTCTGATATTCGTCCGTTGGTTCCAAAATCACATAAAATGAACTGATATTGAGCGTCAACTATAGCCATTAAGACCATACTGTGTTTTTTCTTATAATTGAAATATGTCGACCCACTTCCTCGTGGTGGATTTATTGTTACATGCTTCCCGTCCATCGCCCCAAGCAGATGCGGAAAATTCCATCTTTGTTCAAATAGTGCAGCTATTCTTTTCCATTCTTCTTGTGATCGAGGAAACTGAAACAAATACAATATTACAGGTTAATTCACCAGAGTCAGCTCCATTGTCAGTTGAAGAATCAGTAAAGGAAGCACAAGACTTTGAAGACTCAAGTGTTGTAGGTGTTCAGCAAACACCTACAACAGAGTCTACAACGTCCTCCTCCTCAACCTCAAGGAAACGAAAATCTGAAGCGGACCTCACAAAAGACGTTTTGATATCTGTCAGAGATCATTTCAAACTTCCGGCTCCATCTCCACCACCACCGAAGCAACCCGACGACCGTTATGATATTTTTGGCAAATCTGTTGCATTTAAACTAAGAGATCTAAATAAAACTCAACGAATCCTCGCAGAAAAAATTATTAATGAGACTCTCACAGAAGCTGAATTGGGTCAGTTAACAACATCACATACAGTAATGGCCCCTTTTCCTAATTCTCCCTTTCATCAAAGATCTTCATCCAGCCAATTCAATCACAGTACTTCACCTTACTCAAATCAACCAAGTCCTCAAAGTCAGCGCTCAATTTATGAACAAACACAGGCTCAACCTCAAGTTGTTTATTTGTCTATACCTGAGAGTCCGGGATCATCGGGTAATAATAATGTTGCACCAACTCAACAGCATGCAACTCAACAACAAATGATTCAGTCGCAACCAAGTTCTACTTCAACAGTTGCCGACTTTTTATCTAACTATGATGCTTATTAACTTCTTTTATTTCTAGTTATGTTCAGTCTGATTTTTTTAAATACTTATAAGTTACATATAATTATTAAAATACTCTAAAAATAAAATGCATTTTATTTCTTACGTACCTTTAAGTAATCCTTGCGTAAAACACTATATATCGCTTCACACGTTTCTGGTATAATACTGGAAAGTGACTGGGGGGATATTATTGTTGAAAATTTAAGGTCTTCGTAGCTTCTACCTGTTGCTAAAAATCGAAGCGTTGCTGTTAATCTTTCATGTGGTGAAATAGCACTTCTCATCACTGTATCTTGTTTCATTATTCTTGGTGTAACTAAATCGAGCAAAAGCAAATAAGTTTCTTCATCCATTCTTAAATAGTTACGATAATCTTTTGGAGTAATTCTGATCTCCTTTAGTAAATTGTTATGCGTATATTGCTTTCTCTGTAATAACCAATGTTTACACCACATTCTTTTCCTTCTTTGTCTTTTTTTTTGTAAAATACACAATAATCCAATAATTGCCACAGCGTCATCCATGATTCCGTCGAACGTCTTTACTTCAAGCGAAAAGGATAAATAATAAAAAAACTTTCAGTGTGTAGTCACAAGGGATATCAGTTTTAACTGAACAGTTAGACTGTACAGTTAAAACTGTGCAGATAAAACTGATGGTCTGTGGCCCGCTTAATATAAATAATATATACAGGGTGTAACATTAATGCTGGTGATCCATTTAAGAGCATAACCGGTATCGAATAGCGGTTACGAATACCACTTCCTTTTTTTAAAATAAACACCATGAAAATTAAAGGTACTATAGAAGGTAATATATAAGCCGTAGGATTTGTCTTCGGCAATTATGTTACATAGTGTATTATATTCCCTTGAACGTGTTTTGAAAGATATTTGAGGCAGGAAGGTTTTAAGTGTTGTAACATTACGATGTTTTAGACTGTGTACAGTGTGTAGGCCTTATACGGGCGATAAATTAAACTAGACATTGGATTTATTAGTGTTATCATTAATTTGTTTAAGTTAATTTTCACTAAATAATTATTTTTAGATTTTTTTTCTTAGCTGCAATAATTTTATGTCCCTGGGCGGCAATGACTGCTTCTCATCGGGCGGCACACCTGCTCGTTTGCTGCCTATATAATTACAAAATGTCAGAATTTTCGTTTTCTTACAACACTTTATTTGCCAAAAGTGGCTGTGAACCTTGAGTAGTTTCTGTATGTGCTCTGCGTACCTTTTTATGGGATACAGGCGCATTTTTATATAGGTGTAAAAAAGCAATGTACTGTAAATATGGTTGCGATGACAGTTCGTAACAACTGTCAAAGTCGAGGGTTTATCGCCTAATCACCGTTAATACATTCTCCCATATTACATTTACACACTGTTTATGTGACGCTTTGTGATTACCTATATTAGTTTAAAGGTAAGATAAACGTCAATGCCTTTGACGAGGGTGAGGAATGCTGAATTATTAAAGTTTGTATTATCTGTGGTATAAATATTTACCTTTCTATTGGTATCAGGGTCGATATAATTGTTGGTTCAAGGTCATGAAGAAAATTATGAACACTCAAGGGCCTAAGACATTCCTGTCATAGGTAAAACACAATCTCAGTATAAAATGTGACACGCTCGGGCCCTATACAAATTGATTAACTTATTTCTTCCATATTTTTAAATTAAAGGAAAAATGGAAAAATTCACACCTCCGGCAGGACTCAAACCTGCGACCTTTGGCCTTGCCGGGGCCATCGCGCTTCCAACTGCGCCACGGAGGCCTGCTGGATGTGTGAATGTGTGGAAAAAAAAAACAAATTTATTTCTTCCATTTGTGGCTAAACATGCTACTCAATAATAATAATGTACCACCATGATGTATACCATGTTTATCGCAAAGTCATTCATTTATTCATTATATACAATATATACTGGCCTTAACGTCTATTTCGGACGATTATAGTGCAATGTCCGAGAGACGTCGCTTTTGATGGCTAAACAGGCCCCGTAGCCGAATGGCATTTCTGCGAAGCGAATTTTTTTCGTGATTCCAGCATTGGGTCCTTTTTGCATACATTTCGGCCGTCATGATGCCGCTTATTTCTATGGACCAGCCAAATTGTTTTCGTGATTCCAGCATTGGTTCCACTATGCATACATTTCGACCGTCATGATGCCGCTTATTTCTATGGAACAGCCAAATTTTTTTCGTGATTCCAGCATTGGTTCCAAAGTAAAAGTTGTCCATTATGACATCAAAAGTCACTACGCAAAGTTGGACAGTCATTTTTATTTCACTCTGTATACTTAGTTCTGTGGACCTGTTCTCTTACAATTTTTGCCTTAATTCTCTATTACTGAACAAGGCAATTAGTAAAGTCAAGTTAAAAATTGTAAACTTTTGGTAAGCCTAAGCACGTTTTGTCATTATCCGATCCGATATCGGATCGGATAACGTGAAAACGCACTAAACGTTAATACCAATTGGCCCTGCACCCAACTCACTTACCATTGTACTTGACTTATTTCAAGAGTTCGACTTCATTGTCGATTTATAAATGTTAATTAATAATTATTTCCCTCTGACGCTTATGCCGGCAAAACTCGAATTATTAATGATGAAAGTTTCTCAAGATGTTCTCATCAGCAGAGTCCGTACCGTGAGATGTCGACGTTTTAGTACACGTTACTTGATAGCGAAATCGTTACCGAAAATAACATTCAAATTGTGAGTGTGTTTAGTAAAACGTCCCACTTTGTCGGTTACCATTAAGGCGAGATTTACTAGTAGGTATCTTTATATGAATAAACTGACAAAGCGGCTTTATAGCAATCGTTTGTACCAGAGAACCTCCCCGCCACCCGATTGGCGTGAGTTTGGGTTCTTTGGACAAAAGGGCGCTGGTTCTGTCCGGAAATCGGCACCTTAGGAAGATTGCACCCGTTTTCGGGATGCGAACAAATGGGGAGAACTTAAAAGAAAAATATATAAATAAAAGCCCTACACTCACCCGCGCTTTGACGTATAGGCCTTTGCCGCACTTTTGGTTTTAATTAAATCCACGGTTTTTCCGCTCGCCGTTTTATTTCTTATTTCTTTATTTCTTTCCGCAGTTCACCACCGCCGTGAACGTCACCGATTTTCTTTCTTCATCTTCTGACATATTCTTTTTCTTCTTTCATGTCATATTGTTTAAATCTTGTTCTAAAGATAACGCCTTTTGCGCATGCCCGTAATTTCCCCATACGAGATAAATATATATGATAAAATGATGTGAGAGCGAGACATGATAAATGTAAACAATTTAGGATGCGTTCCGAAACTACTTATGGTATTAAAAACTAAACATTCCCCCGCCCGAGAAAGGCTAAAGCCTTTATCAACAATAAACAAAGAAAATAAAACACTAAATTAAAACAATTTGGTACCGCTAACTCCGCTTAGTCGTCCAAAGGAAGCCTACAAATTTTAACAACAGGCCGCGTGAGGCTACCTGTAGAAGTTTTGAGACGTACTACCCTAACAACACCGTCTTTGCCGGGTAGCAGTTCTTCTATCCTTCCTAACTTCCATTTTAGAGGAGGTAAATTCTCCTCCTTTATCAGGACAAGATCACCCAGCTGAGGCGGATCAGTTGGAGATGTCCATTTTCTACGCATTTGAAGAGAATGGAGGTATTGTTCACTCCATTTTCTCCACAACCGTTGAGACATAGCTTGTATTAAGTTAAACCGATTCAACCGTGAGTTCGGAATGTCCTCGAAATTGTACTCCGGAACCGAAAGCAAAGGTCTTCCAATAAGTAGATGAGCAGGCGTCAAAACCTCCAATTCATTAGGATCTTGGGTCAATGGGCATAGAGGACGACAATTAAGGACTGCCTCCACCCTGGTAAATACCGTTACCAATTCGTCAAACGTTAAAACCTGTTCACCTATGACGCGCCGCAATAGTGTCTTAGCCGACTTTACGGTCGCCTCAAAAAGACCACCGAAATGTGGCGCCGCTGGCGAATTAAACCGCCACGTTATAGACTGTTTGGCCGCGCCGTCGCTAAGCCCTTGTTGTGCTTCCTCAGAAGCCAAATATTTCCGCACATCATCCAAGTATCTGTTGGCACCTGTATAATTGGTTCCGCAATCTGAACGTATCACACTCGGCATTCCGCGTCGAGATGTGAACCGTGTCAAAGCCGCAAGAAACCCTTCTGTCGAAAGGTCAGTGACACACTCCAAATGAACCCCTTTGGATGCAGAACAGATAAATACGCAAAGATACGCCTTCAGAATTTTTGCGTTCCGCAAACGAGACTGCTTAATGCTGAATGGACCAGCAAAGTCAGTTTGAACTGTGTGAAACACACCAGTTGAATTAACTCGATCCCATGGCAGCGCTGACATAATCGGCGCTGTTGGTCTGGCTTTGGTTTTAAAACATTTCATACACTTGAAAATTCGTGTACGAGTCACTTGTCCCGCAGAAATAATCCAAAATTGCCGCTGTAATACCGACATCAAAACCGTTGCCCCCGCGTGGCAATAGGTCACATGAAAATGATCCACGATCAAAACCGTTAGAGCATGTGATTTTGGTAAAATCACCGGATGCTTTCGTGGAAAAGACAAACTTGAATGCTCCAGACGACCTCCAACGCGCAATAAACCGTCATCCGCAATAAACGGCAAAAGCCGACGTAGCCGCTTGGAACATTGTTTATTCTGGTCTAAGCAGTGGATATCATCCGCAAACTCCTCCTGCTGAACCAATTTGATTAACCGCTGCAAAGCGAACCGTCGCTCTGGGACTGATAATACCCCCCTAAGTTTCTCGGACAAAGGCCTGGCATTGTTGACAAACCGGAAACAATATGCTACGACCGTCAATAGCATATTTAAACAACTAAACCGCGTAAAAATATTATCTTTGTCAACAATCCCGACCAGGGCCTGAACATTTACCTTCACTTTCCGCAATCCAGGTAATGGATCTTCCGCTTTGTCCATTATATTCCTGGGCCAGGTCTCCGCATCACCTGATAACCAAGGAGGTCCCCACCATAAAGGATGCTCCAATAGTACTGACGCGCGACAACCGCGACTCGCGACATCAGCAGGGTTCATTTCTGAAGGTAAGTGTCTCCAGGCTATGTTTAAACCGCAATTTAGAATCTGAGAAACTCGATTTCCCTCAAAAGTCTGCAACAAATGTGGCGATGTCTTCAACCACGAGAGAACGATAGTGCTGTCACACCATCCGAAGATTCCGTCTATCGTCAGGTCATCACTGATTGCAGCAACAACGTATTTCAAAAGTCTGACTAGCAACGCCGCACCGCTTAATTCAAGTTTCGGTATAGTTAGTTTCGATTTAACCGGCGAGACTCGCGATTTTGCCATCATCAAACTAACCTTGACCCTTCCGTCATGTCCCACAGTCCTCAGATAAACCGCTGCACCATACCCAAGTTCTGATGCATCTGAGAAACCATGCAGAGAACACGATTTGACGTCTAATAAGACAAAGCGTTCCAACCGCAGATTTGAAATAAGAGGCATATCTTTTAAAATGCCTTGCCATTCCGCAACTACGTCATCAGGAGCTTTCGCATCCCATGACATATTTTTCAGCCAGAGTTGCTGCATGAGGACCTTGCCCTGAAAGATTACTGGGCAGATCCACCCCAAAGGATCAAATGCCCTAGCTAAAGTTGACAAGATTGACCGTTTAGTACATCCGCTAGTGTCATCCAGCTTCGTACGATATGAGAAACAGTCACTGCTAGAATCCCATTGAACGCCTAGGATTTTATAGAAACTAGGCCCATCCGCATTGTCAAATATTTTGCGAGGTTTTTCTAAATGCTCCTCTGCTATGTCCTGTAAGACTTCCTTACTGCTTGACGTCCATTTACTAAGCTCAAAACCGCCAGAGCGTAGTAAATCCGTCAGTTCCTGCTTCAACTTGCTTGCGTCTTCTATGGAATCGGCTCCACCTAAAATGTCATCCATATACACCGAAGACCGCAGAAGTTGTGCCGCAGCAGGAAACTGCATCTCTTCGTCATCTGCCAACTGCCTTAGCGTCCGAATCGCAAGGTATGGGCTTGACTTCATTCCGTATGTTACGGTATTTAGCCGATACACACGCAAAGGTAAGTCTGGGGACTCCCGCCAGAAAATGAGCTGGAAACGCCGATCCTCCTCAGCAATCAAAATCTGTCTAAACATCATCCTGATGTCCGTTGTAAACACGTAACGATGTAGCCTAAACCTACATATAATTTCCGCGATATCCCGCTGTAGTTTTGGACCCGCATGCAAACAATCATTTAGCGCAACACCATTAGTAGATGCGCAACTAGCGTCAAAAACTACGCGAATCTTATCACAATCCTTTTTAAAAATTCCATGATGAGGTATAATGTAACTACCACTGGCGTAGTCGTTTGGTTCCCCTTCACACAGTGACATGTGTCCTGTTTCGGCGTACTCCCGCATAAACTCCGTGTATTTCTCCCTGAAGACCTCGTTGCCTTTTGCAAGGAGCCGCCTCTCCATGGCTAAAAACCGCTTCATAGCTATGGGTACAGTGTTACCGAGTTCAGGGGCGTCCGATATAAAAGGCAACCGTGCTGAGTATCTACCCTCTTCAGTCCGTGAATGGGTATCTCTAAAAATGGTCTCGCATTCAAGATCTTTAGGGTTTTCCGCCTTAAACGGGATGTCTTCAACCTCCCAGAACCGTTCTAAGATCCGATCTGTGCTTGTGCTACAGAAAAAGGCCTGAGACGCACAAGGAACTCGAAGGGAAACTCCAATATTGACAGGACCTGACAAAACGTGTCCGAACACCGTTTTTGTCACCCGTGGAATGTTATCATGGATTTTGATGCGTCCGCTGAGTACAATGTCACAAAGTAAATCCTCACCTAATAAAATATCAATCTCTCGACTCACAAAGAACTGTTCATCCGCAAGATCCAGTCCCCGATAATTATCCGCCAACTGAGCCGGCAACGAATATCCAGGCAGGTTATAACTGATTTTATTTAAGACATTAGCCGTGGTCACCAGCACTGGCTGATCCGTCAGCCTAGGTGTCATGGTCAGATTAACTGCTCCCCTACAACCGGTTATAGGAGTACAGCCCAGTCCTGTGATTGGGTCGTCAGGCTTAAACCGCTCTAAGCCTAACCTCTGCACACAAGACTCCGATATGAATGTGCTCTCGCTCCCTCCGTCCAGTAAGGCCCGCGCCTCCTGGTAGCGTCCGCTGCTATCCAGAACTCTTATTATTGCCGTCGCAAGTAACACCTTTGGTTTCTTTGCCTGTGATGCCATCAATCCAGAGACTCCAGGAACCGCACCTTCTGGATTGCCGCTGGTTAAGGGCGCACTGACAACAGGAACACTTGAAGAGGACGAGGCAGCATTGTGAGATTTCCCATTTGTAGCCACGTTTGACGTCAAACGTTGTTCACGATCTGAACCACTTGCCGGAATATCAAAATGCAATAAATAATGGTGTTTAGCCGAATTACACTTGTAACAATTCTTGTTATAAGTGCATTTATCAATGTTGTGACCGTTCAAACACTTGAAGCACAATCTAAGTGAAACGACCTGACGCTTCCTAGCTGCAGGCTTCATCTCCAGGAATTTCTCACACTTCGCAATAAAGTGTCCGCTTTTTCCGCATAACCGACACGACGACGCCGACGCCGAACCCGCACCTTGAAATGCCGCATGAGCCTTTACCGCCTGGCTCTGCCCACCACCAATACGCCTTCCCGCCGACGTACTGGCCTGTGGTTCCGCACTGGATTCCAAAATCCGTATTTCAGTTTCCAAAAACTTAATGAGGTCCGCGAATGTGGGTAATTCTTTATCGGCGTGCTTGTCTTCAAAGTGTTTTTTCAAGTTACCGTCTAACTTTTGGAAGTTGATGTAGAATAGCAAATAACACCACGAATCCACCGGAAATTCCATCTTTTCCAACGCTTTTGTGTTTTCAATTAATGTGTTCAAAAACATTTTTAAACCAGTTACCCCCTTAGAAGTTACATGAGGTGCACTCAATAAGTTGTGCAACAAACGATCCGCTAACAACCTTTTGTTGTTATACCGCGCATTCAATAAATCAATCGCGACCGAAAAATTATCTCCTGTGACTGATAGATGCTGAGTCAAAGTCTTTGGTTCGCCTAAAAGCGACCCCGCTAAATAATACATCTTCTCAGTATCCGATAAGGTGGCATCATTGCCCACCAACGACTGGAATAATTCCATAAAAGGAACAAACTCTTCCACCTGTCCCGCAAAGGTAGGAAGTTTCACTTTAGGGAGAACTGCCCTATTCCGCGCGCTCTTAGGATTGTCATTATTGTTACCGCTGCTACAGCTATTATCCGCATTAGCTGAAGCGTTTAAATTTGTCAACCCTAAATGCCGTTGTTTAATAAAATAGTATTTTTTGTTATACGCGTCATACTCCTGAAGATGACTTTCCAAATCAAAGCTCTCTATATCCGCAGCAGAGAGCTGAAGTTCATAAAACATTTCCGTAAATGTCTCATAAACCTTTTCTAAGTCTTGAAACCGCACTATGAAATCACTTTCTTGTTCTGGAGACAATTCAGGATTCCGAGCCAACGCATCCAATACGTCAATACTACGACACGCTGTATGATGTTTTATTTGCAACAACTGTATCCGCCTAGCTGCCGCCATCTTTCCGTTGGTAGTATTTGAATACGTAACCCAAATCAATATAATCAATAGAATCCCAAACCCTAACACAAACCACAACATGAAAACTACACGTAACAATTACACATTATTTTTAATTAAAAGTTCCGCACTAGTAAATCACCGCAATAAATCTTGAAATTTTAAGTTAAATATAACCCGCAAGCCGCAAATAATACATTAAGATTTTACCGCTAACCTTAATATATTATAAAATGTTTATTTTTTAAACTTTTAAGAAAATGTTTAAGACCCCTGAAATTTTATTTTGTACCGAAATAGCATCAAATACCGATAAATAATGCTCTATACCACTTTTGTAAGAAATATAAATGTTTAGAAAAACACAAAAAGCCACACCTGAGCTGAGGTTCGAACCTCCAACCTTCAGCTTCTAAAACCACTCTTATAACCGCAAGGCTAATCAAGCACTAGGTTACCTAGCCGAAATAATCCTATAGTTTCCTATATGGAGTATATGGTAACCTAGCAACCAAACTGTTTTAATTTGAAATGTCAACGATAAAATAAATTTATAAGAAATTGAATTTCTAATGAATTTATGTAATAAATTTCAATGTTGAAATGTTAGTTTTCAAAATACCATAATGGGTTGCCGCGAATGTAAATCCAAAAGACGAAATTGTTTGTAAATGTAAGATATGAACGAGAATGTAATAAATAAAATCCCCAGTCAAAACATAAAAAATATTAAAAGATGAGAACTCAAAAACAAATGTCCCCCCAATTGTATGAAATGAGTATTATATTTCGACCGCTCGAAATATAATTTGGTGAAATGAAACGGGTGAAATATTCCAAGGCGCCGAAAATGAGCTCGAATTTCCGCAAATCCGGCTCGAAGACCAAATGTACCAGAGAACCTCCCCGCCACCCGATTGGCGTGAGTTTGGGTTCTTTGGACAAAAGGGCGCTGGTTCTGTCCGGAAATCGGCACCTTAGGAAGATTGCACCCGTTTTCGGGATGCGAACAAATGGGGAGAACTTAAAAGAAAAATATATAAATAAAAGCCCTACACTCACCCGCGCTTTGACGTATAGGCCTTTGCCGCACTTTTGGTTTTAATTAAATCCACGGTTTTTCCGCTCGCCGTTTTATTTCTTATTTCTTTATTTCTTTCCGCAGTTCACCACCGCCGTGAACGTCACCGATTTTCTTTCTTCATCTTCTGACATATTCTTTTTCTTCTTTCATGTCATATTGTTTAAATCTTGTTCTAAAGATAACGCCTTTTGCGCATGCCCGTAATTTCCCCATACGAGATAAATATATATGATAAAATGATGTGAGAGCGAGACATGATAAATGTAAACAATTTAGGATGCGTTCCGAAACTACTTATGGTATTAAAAACTAAACATACCATACTATACTTTAATATACTTTTCCACTCACTAGCTCGGAAACGTGTTTTATCCTTTAATACCATCGGGTAAAAACGCATTTTATCCACTAGTGGGTAAAGTAATTTGACCTTGAATAAAGTCAAATTAACTGCTTTAAAATTGATAAAAGTAGGTGAATCTAGTAATAAAGATGATTTACCACCTGTGGAACTACTGTAAGCAGTGATAAACGCATTTTTTGCGTTGTAGTTTCCTCGCTGTAGTGAGGGTAGCAATAGTTATTTGTTATACAAGGGGGCAAAGCTGTATTTTAACGCCGAGTGTGGAATTGAAAAACGAGCAAGTGAAAGGATTCTATAGTTGAACCACAAGCAAAGCGAGTGGTTAGAGAATAGATTCCTGAACTTGCGAGTTTTTTAACACACGAGAAGTAAAATACATTTGCACCCGAGTGTAACACAAAACTTTTCCCCTCACTAAAGCGAGGAAACTACAACGCAAAAAATGCGTTTATCACTGCTTCCAGTATTTCCACAGGTGGTAAATCATCTTTATTACTAGATTCACCTACTTTTATCAATTTTAAAGCAGTTAATTTGACTTTATTCAAGGTCAAATTACTTTACCCACTAGTGGATAAAATGCGTTTTTACCTGCTGGTATTAAAGGACAAAACACGTGTTTCCGAGCTAGTGAGGGGAAAATAACTATTATAATATTATAAATGGGAAAGTGTGTGTGTCTATTTGTTTGTCCGTCTTTCACGGCAAAACGGAGCGATGAATTGACTAGGACTCTTTGGAAAGTGCGGAAATAAAGGAAGATCTTTCAATCATCGGAATTGACTTTTCGCTGCGAGACACAAAGGATTTTTTACTCGTGCGTTATCTGTGCATTCCAATTTCCATATCAATTATTGCAGACAAATATTACGAGAAATCCTTTTCATTCTTTTCTTCCATACATCACAGCTCTCATATCACTTTTCCCTTTTTCAATAGGCTACTTGCCTCCTAGCAAAGAGGATCGAGTATTATAGAGAGTTACTGTCAAAGTAAAACATGTAATCACACTGCAAAGACTGCCATCTCTCGACACAAGCTTAAAACTTTTGTACTTACCTCAGTTTTGACAATTTGGCCCATATTGTTAGCTTGATATGTGTCAAAATGTCAAATATTAATATTAAAACCGAAATAAATTACACATATGAAAGAAAAAGTGACCAAGTCCTCTGGTGCCTGAGGCTGGATATTAATATTAGAGCCATCTAGCCGAGCATTCCCCAAAGGTGTAACGCCATCTAGGCCACCGTAACTTTTTCTCTATGACTTTAATCAAAAGTTTTTCGAGAGTAATTCGTTCTGTAGTCTTATCGTAAATATAATCCGCTATATTTTGCTCTGTTGTTTCTGGGTGTACCTTTGTTATGAATATTGGTAACTTCGTATCTGCGGCCTTGAACTTTCCTCCACTAGTGCTAATAGCACAGCCTGTTTTGCCTAAATACCTATAATACTATACTATGACTTTGAGGTACGTTTTTCTTAGACTTTAGCCGTCTATACGGAGTTACATATTATGTCTTTGCCGCCTAGTCAAATCAGTTTCTTTTTAAGAACTGTAAAAACGAATTTGAACGACTTACTAATATGGAATTAATATGAAATTAAATTGAGTGACGTCACGGTCAATTCAGTTACTTTATATATTTTTTCCTGACTTATTAAATAGAAATCGGATTTAAAAATAACTTTTGTCCATATTTTTCTTATATTTATCTGATGCTTTATTTCGTGCATGGTATAAAATATTTTCTTTTAAGAACAGTCAAGTTATATTGTACATTTTCCTTGGATTTATTAGTACCTAAATGCAATTAGAAAAGAACATATTATATTGAAGAGTCAGAGTTCTAAGGGGTCAACAACGCACAAAAAATAAAGCACAACTTGCGCGAATCCGTACTTGAAATCGCGCTTGATGTACAAATGGACGCGCGCGACAAGGCAAGTTGTGCTAAAGGGTCTGGAGTTCAGAGTTTAAAAAAAATATGCTGCGCTATATTCATATTCATATTCATCTTTATTAGTATTAAGCATACGTTGTCAAGAATATTACAGCTATATACATATGTCATCATTATTACTCTTAAAATACTAGATTAGAGACTAGGTATATGTTATTGAAAGCAACTTTTATCTAGATATATAATACTTATGTATATCATGTCTGCTTAAGAGCAGAACCCACATTACTGACAGCGCGAAGTTAAAGCCTACTTAGTACTTTAATCCGGAATGGTCGAGTATTGCAAGTTTTTCAGGGACCCGTGCTTGGAAAAATGGCGGCGAGGCTCATCCCACGCAGTTAACCGACTACTTATTTTAGGCACGCCACAGACAGTCTGAAAAATTAATATAATCTTAAAAAAGATTTGTATGCAACCTGCCAGTTGAAACTGACAGATCTGTCATTTTGAATTTACATTTACAACTTACATTATGATTTTTTCAGATTCTCTGTGGCGTGCCTTATACTCACCTTCTTATTCATAAGCGTTCATTAAAGTTAACAAGCCGATAAAAATCGTTTGTCCCCTTATATCATGTACTATATCAGGACTAACTATAGATGCTTATGTATATAATTCATATAACTCTATATAGTCTATATATTCCGACCGGTCTGGCCTAGACGACCGGTTTGGCCTAGCGCGTAGTGACCCTGCCTGCTAAGCCGCGGTCCCGGGTTCGAATCCCGGTAAGGGCATTTATTTGTGTGATGACACCCGCTCCCCCCCTGGATCCACGCATGCCGTAGGTTAAGGCTCTTATTCCAGTATTAAATCATTCTTCAAAGGGAGAAATTGTTTCCATCAACTAACCACCTTACATGGCGATCCTGCCGACGCAGTCCAATACGTCGGAAAGGGACAAACTATGTTTATCGGCTTGATAACTTTAGTAAACATTTATGAATAAGGGGGTATTTACTCATTCCTGACCCTTTAGCACAACTTTGACTAGTCGCGCGCGAGTCCATACTTGAAGTCGCGCTTGATGTATGGACTCGCGCGCGACAAGGCAAGTTGTGCTAAAGGGGCTGGGAGATAAAATGGGGTTGGTAATTATCGTAGGTTAACATAGATGGCACCATGATGACACTGCCCGATGTTTTTCATCACATCATCCCGAGCTTTCGAACCCTTTACAGCGTGGGTCACCCAACCGTTGACCACGTAGGCTAATTCTGTGTACAGGTTGAAAAGATAAGTCGGTCCCTGGAAGGAAACTACCTTAAATCTTTATGCTGGCTCATTTTACTTAAAGAAGGCATTCCTTTATAAAAAAAAAACTGCAATCAACGATTTCTTTTAAACTCGCTTGCCTCGGGCGGGACTAGAACTAAATAAAATAAAACTTTCGCTATTTTATTAAGCTATTCGACAGCATTATTATTCAGGATAAAATTTCTCTAATAAACATTTGGTTTTAAAATAAAAATAATTGCTAAATCTAGCATTAACTTTATTTTACTATCATTTACACCATATCCGCAGCGAATTTTAGAAAATCTTTGAACGCAGTTTTGTTGCTTTTTAAAAATAAAGGAATGTCTTTTTAAGTAAAATGAGCCAGCACAAGGATTTGCAATAGTTTCCCTCCAAGGCCTGCCTTATCTTTCCACCCTGTATAATCCGTTTCCATAGTTCCATTAAATTTTGTCTACACCTTCAAACAACATTCACAATAGGTCATTTCGTTTCTTAGTAAAATAAATTACAAATATCTGGGCAACCGAGCTTCGCTCGGTTCTGTTTCGTATACTTAACATGTGTCGCCATCTAGTTCAAAAATGAATAGTACCTACATCGAGCGAAAGAATTCTCAGCCTTAACAACACAACTACTCCACACGAGATGGCGCGCATTTCGCCACAAAAACTCAAATAGTGTATTTTCTATTCGTTTTAGCCTTGACCTGTGTCGCCATCTAGTGTTTGCAATAAATAGTACTTACATCGACCGAAAGAATTCTGTCTTAACAGTACAACTACTGCACACGAGATGGCGCGCGAAGAAAAACGCATGAAAACTCGAAAATTCACGTTTTCCGGGACCTAAGGATAAGTTAGACCGATTTTTCACCCCCAAAAACCCCCACATAACAAATTTCTGCGAAATCGTTAGAGCGGTTTCCGAGATCGTCAGTGTAAATAAATATATATATAAATAAATAAATAAATAAATATACAAGAATTGCTCGTTTAAAAGTATAAGATTAACAAACCAGTGGCCTGTTTCACCGCAGTTACAATTGTCACCCGACAGTGACACTTCGCTGTTTTTTTTTTTCTATTTTAGTCATTGTTGAGAGTCAATCGGTCCTCGCTAGAGATACGGGCGGCCGGTTGCTCTGCCTAACTATTGTTCAACAAAGATTATTGACGCTGAGTAATAATGTTACTAAACTTATCAACCCAGATATAGGCACAGAATAGGCTAGTTTCCTACTAGTATCAGCTTCTTTTTAAGAACTGTCAAAACGATTTGCTAATACGGAATTACTATGAAATGCTGAGAAGGTGACGTCACAGTCAATTAATTTACTTTATATCTTTCTCTTTGACTTATTAAATAGAAATTATGTTTAAACATAACCACTGTCCATATTTTTCTTCTAATTATGTGGTGCTTTATTTCGTGCACTGCATAAAACATTTTATTTTAAGTATAGGAAACTAGCCTATTTACTTGTCACTGTTACCAGGGGCGGCTCACTCCGCGATTCTATCGCCGCGCTACAAGTACATGCTGGCGGCCGCGAGTTCGCGGCCTAATCAGGGGTGGCGCGAGTTCTCACGGAACGCACGTTCGCACTTTCTATTGTTTAGTTTTGCTAAGTTTTATATGCGATGTCCGCGTGTGAATGGCTAATGGTGCTTAGTTAAATAGACATCATGAATAAAATAGGACAATCTTACACAGATCTACTATTGACACAGACCAACCCCTATAGACATCTATTACAAGACGACTCGCGGTCGCCAGCCTTCCTAGTATTTGCACTGATATAAGCGCGGGCGCTCGCCGTGCCCGATCAGTATCGACCAAGTAACAGACCCGAAAGCAGCGCGTGTTTTTCGCACAAAAAAATTGGAAAAGGGTATTTTGATGCCTTAAAGATGTCCACCTGTAGTGTGAAATGGTGTGGAAAGGTAACAAGAAGCTCAAATTTAAAAACAGACGGCATTACATTCCACAAATAAGTCATATTTATAATTTATTCAGAGCCGGCATAGGTCAACTTACATTGGCCACTTACGCGTCAGTAGAGGGACAGTCATACTTCTGTCCCTTTTCATCTGGCGCGACTGCCCGCCGTCCTTGAAACGGCCAATCACAGCGCGCTTAACACATTCCCCGCCCGCTCCTCGCACCCCAAACACTGGTGACTCGTATCGCGAACCAAATATACAAGACTGCCACTCTATAGGAGGTTCTCTGTGACTATTGATTAAGTCCCACGGAAAAGTTCAATGAGGCTTGTGATGTTGGGACTTAAACAAAAATATATACCCAAGACTGGAATATAATAGCATAACATTTCATCTGAAGTATTAATTCGTTTTAATCCACAGGCAACCCTATCGTCCGACGCTGCGCACGTGCGGCTCGTTTCTTTGTTACAATTTTGTAGGCATTTAAAAGGCGGCATTTCGTGAACATCAAAGCAGTGAGTGGGCCTTCTGTACTTGTACTATTATATATTCTGTGCTGTTACCAAATAGGCCACAGGACTTTGCAGCTTAATCTCATGCTACCGTAGCAACTTTAATGTCTCAAAGGAATCCGAGTAAATCTTCTCCAACGAAAAATATCTGGACAGAGAATAAATTTTAACATCACACTGGAGAGTTTTAATAATGCATGACCTCAGAATTTTACACAATCTTACTTCACAAGACTCCTATCAGCCTTTAAGAAATTTGCCAAAATTCACTCTGTTCTCCAGAAATAGGGTCTTTTTTGATTAAAACATAAATAAAATATTGATTCACTTTTCTTTAGAGCCGCGTTGGTAGGTTATGTGATAATAATATTTAAATATAAGCAATAACATTTTCATATAAATTATGGATGAAATATTATACTTACTCATATATTTTGGGTTTGACAAGGAGTTTAGAAGCTTATAATCGGCTCACTATTGTTATACAATATCAATAGACCTCCATTTTTGGGATCAAAAAAGCAGTTTTATTTTTCAGTGACATATAAGTGCTTTGAATAGTGAATATATAAATTCTGTAGGTTTAATTTTTTTACCACACCTACTATTGATACTTCAAAAACGAATATCAATGTTGCATTTTATCCACAAGAGTGCAAGGTGACTAAAAACTTCATACAAATCTTAACTTGATGCCCAAAGGTAAAATTGAGGTTTTGTTGTCGGGGTTGCCTTACCTTGTGGCCTATTTCACAACAATGACAATTGTCACCCGACAGTGACACTTCGCCGTTCATTGCCTGTTCAACAAGGAAATATTGACGCTGAGTAATAATGTCACTTTCTAAAAGTAGTCACACTACTATATATACACCCTGTTTTTATTGAATTCCGTTAACTTTAAGGGGAAGTTCTTTAGATCAAATACTATTAATTTATCTAAGAAACTCGCGTCTTTACTCTTACGGTTATCGAGTTATTAAAAAAATAAAGATAATTACTGATCACGTGTGTGACAGCCTTTACCAATTCCTAATGTTATTTGTTTTGACATGTGCCGTCAATCACTTGACACTAACTTGAATGTTAT
The DNA here is from genome assembly GCF_023078275.1 of Leguminivora glycinivorella. NCBI lineage: Eukaryota > Metazoa > Arthropoda > Insecta > Lepidoptera > Tortricidae > Leguminivora > Leguminivora glycinivorella. The sequence continues at coordinate 9,128,062 of NC_062993.1, read as the reverse complement.
TGAATGTTATTCTTAAGGGTCTCTCACACTAATAAATTCATTTATTATGTATGAAAATGATGTATATATTATGTTTTTTTTGCGAATTTAACTAATGTGATATACAGGATGGTTCCTGATAATGAACCTAGCTATGTGTCGAATTTAACGGAAAACAAAAAGAAACACGGTGTATATACAAATTAAAACCGAAATAAAATACACATAATATGAAAGAAAAAGTGACCAAGGAAAGTCCAAGAAAAAGTCCAGTGCCTGAGGCTGGAATCGAACGATGGTGTATCCGGTAATGATACTTGAACACATTTTTCCTGTACCTGTAGTCTATACTGATGTTGCTATTTGACTCTGGTCATAAATTTATTATTATTGTTTTATTTTAAGTATCAGTTACTTAGGTATTTTATCTCGCACTTGACGTTTACAGCGCAATTAACCCAATTTTACGCACATTAGCATTAAACCTGCCAAAAAGCATTTAGCGTACAAAACAAAGGCAATTTCTGTAAAATTCAACATTATATATTATTAAAGCCCTTCAGATCTTTAATTAAATCGAGCACGTTATTTAATAATGAACCTTCCAAACGGAAAATTTCACACTTGCAACATTAATGGGATCATCTATCTAAAGTATGTAAAGTTGGACCTTAAGAAGAAGGAAAAGGAGATATATTAGAGTGGGTTGTAGTCGCACCTGTCTTTTCTTGCTTACGTCACTGAGAAACGCAAGGGAAGATCATTTTGTGTTTCTCCGTAGCAAAATAGTCCCTATGTGTATTTTTGAAGGAACTTTTAGAACATCTTGTATTAATCGAGAAAAAATTTAGGACACTTAATGTTGTATAGACTTGCTCTTCATCATGATTATCATGAATATCGAAAATGACATTTGAAAAGTCATTCAAATTGAACTAGATTCTTGTAGAGAGTGAGGTAAAGTGGGTCGTCCGTAGTATATGGTGACTACTACCAAATACTTATGCAAATCCATATAGACAGATAAAGTCTTTAAAAAAAACTTACCTCGGAAACATCAATAAAAATGTATGTATGGTCCTCTCGATGGCGCTATACAGTTATACCTTCGGTTGATTCTCGACTAGATGGGGCTAAATTGACAAAACTGAAGTTCAAAGATGTTAATCCTGTGTCGAGGGATGGCAGTCTATGCACTGTGACTAGAATAGGTTTATACGCATGTTTTTCAACACCGTAATAAAAAAGAAATGGAGAATTTGAGTGCCTGGAAAATTATATTGATGTGAACTTTAATTTGAAATACTGATTTAAATTCAAGAGCAGCATTTTGCTACATTGAAAATCGACGAAGAACGGTACGAATAATAGTCATAAGTGAATTCCATAACCGAATTACTTACGTAAAAGCTTTTATCCCGCGTCCACTGATGAGATGACGCAATATACGGAAAGGGTTGTCCCATAATTGGATATTAAGTAAATACTCATAACTGTAATATATTGCAAGTTGTAATTTGTTCTGGGTCCGCTATTACGTTTACTACGTTACGCATAGTGGTGTCGTACTCAGAAAATAGATTTAGGAAACTTAATTTTGCGGGGGAGTATTTATACATTTACCAGACTATTTAACATTTATTTATTTTATTTTTATTTTTTTATTTACTCAAAAAAGGTTACACAGTATTATTCTAATTATAGTATTTTCGCCAAACTGTATGACAGTTTGTTGGCGAATGCAAGCACTCACTATTATTTCCTTATCGTCTACTGTGTAAGGTAGGTAGCAACAGCAACACACTTGTCCGACCAGCTGGTGGCCATTATCTAACTACAAAAACCGGCCAAGAGCGTGTCGGGCCACGCTCAGTGTAGGGTTCCGTAGTTTTCCGTATTTTTCTCAAAAACTACTGAACCTATCAAGTTCAAAACAATTTTCCTAGAAAGTCTTTATAAAGTTCTACTTTTGTGATTTTTTTCATATTTTTTAAACATATGGTTCAAAAGTTAGAGGGGGGGGACGCACTTTTTTTTCCTTTAGGAGCGATTATTTCCGAAAATATTAATAATATCAAAAAACGATCTTAGTAAACCCTTATTCATTTTTAAATACCTATCCATCAATATATCACACGTTGGGGTTGGAATGAAAAAAAATATCAGCCCCCACTTTACATGTAGGGGGGGTACCCTAATAAAACATTTTTTTCCATTTTTTATTTTTGCACTTTGTTGGCGTGATTGATATACATATTGGTACCAAATTTCAGCTTTCTAGTGCTAACGGTTACTGAGATTATCCGCGGACGGACGGACGGACGGACGGACGGACAGACAGACATGGCGAAACTATAAGGGTTCCTAGTTGACTACGGAACCCTAAAAACAAGTTTAAAAGGCGGTCGGAGAACTGTGAAACCATTGCACAATTTTGATGCTGATTCATACTTAATCTAATTAAACTACATTACTTAGGTACTAATTCTAATGTCTAATTGATACATTTACGCTAACCCGTTTTCTGATAATTATCTAATAAAAACTTTTTTATCTTATTTTTGAAGGACACTAGGCTATTACAATCGTCATGACATGGAATAACATTAAATATTCTAGGTATTAAATAGTATCTAGTCCTCTTACCGTAATAGTTACTAGCCTGCGGTTCCATAAAGGTTTTCCTCGCTACCGGTAAGGATCTTAGGGAACTAGGGAACATGTTCTGCCCTCCTAACGCAAAGTGCAACAACTAGGTTCAAGCTACTTTCGAGAAAAACGCGGTTAAATTTTTTAAAGTTGTTTTGACGATATCTCCATTACTACGCATCCTATTGACATGAAACCTTGACCATGAAGTAGATAATATTACTTAGCTTATTTGCTAATACTTTATTATTATTTATTTATTTATTTATGTAATAAAAAATGAATGAATTCACTTATGCTTAGGATAGTCCAATACATGCATGATATTATTACAAACCATAACTGCAACAAGTAGTCTACTTATTGCATTTATAGTTAGTAAATCAAGATATTACGATTTTGTTTAGGAATTATAGTATGTTCCTTGTATCATTACGCTTCAATTAAGCACAATAACTATGTTACTTATTGCAGTTTTGATAAGTATAACATGTTGAGATAAAACAAAGGATTATAAAAAAAAACATTCATGTACATACAAATATTTATTTGGTTTTCATATCTCAATCACAATAACAGTATCCATTAAAAATTCTAGCAAAATTAGCAAATACAAAACTTCAAAATCACGTTTAACGTTTACCTATTAAATTAACCTTAATTAATAATACTTGTCTCACAGACATAACAGCAAAAGTATCTTCTAAATCACTTTTTAGTTAAATACATACATACAATCACGCCTGTATCTCATAAAGGGGTAGGCAGAGCACATGAAACTACTAAAGCTTCAAGGCCACTCTTGGCAAATTAAGGGGTTAAAAGAAACCGAAACTGTGGCATTGCAGTGACAACAGTGACTTTTTTGTTAAATATAATTGCAATACTTAGTCTTTCTTTTAAATCACATTTAACTTAAATATAAAACAAAACTTTTCTTCTAAACGTATTAGCATACTTATAAATATAGGAACCATATGTTATTTTACATAAATATAGGAACCATATGTTATTTTACTTCCCAAATCAACAACTATATAATTAATAAGGCACTAAATGAGATCTTAAGGTACATTAAAGAGATCAGTCTTTAATAAAATCAGTCTATTTTAGTTACTACTATTATATAGTTTCTGGCAAGTTCGTCCAAAAACGACGCCTTGTCTCAGGCATCAGAGGCACCAATTTTTTTATAATGTTTTGTAGTCGGTCTTTTGCTATTCCTCGTGGTGCAACTTTTACCGAAGGGTTTGGCAGGCATTTAGTTTTTTTAATTTTTACCTGTAGAAAATCGAGTTCTTTCCAAACATTTTCTGAGTGGCTTTCTTTATATTGGATGTTAAACGACCCTCTTTCGGCCTTTACTGCCATAATATTGTGTAGATATACTCTTGGTGTCATGTTTTTAAGTTTGTGCTGGGAAGAATAATCATCATAATTGAAAAAATCTGTTACCTGCATAACTTTAACAGTATTTTTTTTCGAATTGGACATCTTGACGGCATCTACGAAGTCATCCATGTCATACACTTTCCCCTTTTGTTTTAAAGCCTTTTCTACTTGATGGTGGAAATTATCTGCAGACATGAATGTATGCCCCGGTTCGAAAAACTTCATTATTATGGAATTTGCAGCCACCAGATCGCTGTTTACTATGTTTACAAGGAAACACATTAGCGCCCAATTCTTGTTCTGAGCGGAACAGTTATCAGCCCACAAGACAAAGTGTTCGACATCACGATGATGTGTGAGAAACGACCTATATGCGGATATTATGTCTTCTTGGCGTCGTCCACTGACTGTTTCATTCCAAAGTACAGCATATGGTACATGTGGCCCACTAGTACTACTACTGCCAAGTGGAACGAAGCTTTCGTTAAACGCTATTATACGAGGACAGAAGATGGCGGCCTTAAACTGGTCCATTCTGGGAAGCTGTATCACTTTCTGCAAATCCACAGAAAAGTAAATGCACTGTGCATCGGAAGAAGCTTGGTCTTTATCTTTTTGGTATTCTTGTCGGGATTCCGTGTATCGTAGTTTGTGTACTTCATAGTCACTTATTTCGGCGCAGATTTCACAATCAACTTCAGAACACCCTTGATGTGATTTAAATAAAGCACAATCTTCACACTCTTCATTGCCAAGATGAGCAAATGAGATGTTCATATCCTTGACAACTTTACGATACGTCTCCAATGATACAGTTATCTGAGGATTAATGTTCATGAAACACTGATGCATCAACGTGATGTTTAGATCACTAGGCAGATAAAGCCTTTTGGGAGCATGTTCACGACGGTAATGGGATATCATTGGATTAAAACTCGCAACATGGTCTTTAATAATGTCCTTATTGATTACGTCTATGCGTTCATAGCCTCCTCTTTTATCTTTCTGGTCATCAATTTCTTTGCTGAGTGCGGTATAAATGTGCCTGGTATTTTGAGCATTGTAGCCGAGCGTCGTCAGAAAAAATGCTCTACATACTTCAATTTTTTCACGATTATCGGTGTAAAGATAGTAGAAATGAGACACGGCTCGATCTTTTTTTTTATCGTTCTGTTTTGTCCGTGTTCTTACATTTCGTGACTCTACGTGGCCTTTTATAAATAGTCCTCTCGATTCCCAACATAAATTTATATATCTATCGTGTATTTGTTTTCTCATACCTTCTGTAAACTTTGTTGTACATTTTTTACGACATTTCTCAGTACATGGTGGTTTTAATGTCAGTTTTTCATCTGCAGCTTCTTTTTTTTGCCTTTTTCGTTCATGAAGTGACTCTTCAAACTTACGCCTCTTCCTTGGCAAACCCAATTTCGTCAATCCTTTTTCACACTCTGGTACATTAGATGATGTTTCGATATCGCCCTTTTCAATAGCAGACTCCACAAAATCAGTATCCTCCATTTGATTCTGTATACTTTGAGTATCAACATTTTCTAATTCTATTATATCATCCGTTTCTATCACATTATGGTTAGTTTTAAATTATCTATTGTTGTTATTCATTTCGTGACCATTCCGCGTGTTTTTTCTCTCTCTCTCGTCATGTATCTCAGCATTAACTATTATACTAACATGTCTTGTTTCATTGCAATCGTATGATGAAACCGAGTCAGTCTCTACAGAGTCAGTATGTTTGCCAGCATCAACTGTGACAGTAATTGGTACTTTTTCATTAATGTTGTTCGACGAATCTGAGTTGTAATCTGGAGATTTAGGGTTATAGTCCTTATCTTTGACGCTGTCATCGGAGTCATATAAACCAGTCGAGTCACATCTATCATCGTCAGAGTCTGGAAGGTTTTCATAACATATCAAAGATTGACGAGTAGATGGCAAAGTGTTTTCATACGTATTGTTTGTAAAAGATAATAGATCAAGATCTTGAACTATTTCAAATGAATTGCAGTATTCATTTTGATTTTCAAATATGGCTGGGTATTTGTTAAAATCCAGAGGGCGAGACCAAAGTTCATCAAGATCTGTTAGGATTGGACTTTTTCGAGCGGCTTGTTTATCATCCGAACTACTTAAAGAGTTTTTATTTTTGGTAGTATTAGCTGGCTTCACACGAATAAGAGACTCTGATTTTTTTGTATTTGAAATAGCCAAAGCCATAATTTTATCTTTTCTTGACATTGTGAAGTAAACCTACAAACAAAACACAAGGTTAATTTGAAACTTTTATTACTAGCGGGACAACATTTACTCTATACCAAAGAAATTTTGAAGCAATGAAAACAAACAAAATAAGGGCTTCTTTTTATATTATAAATATTATATTTTTATTTATTTTTTGTTATAGCGGCAATAGAAATGCGTCGTCTGTGAAATTTTAAACTGTTTAGCTATCATGAATCTTGAGATATAGCCTTGCGACAGACAGCGGAGTCTCAGTAATAGCTTTAGCCTTTGGGTACGGAACCCTAAAAAGGACGCGTTTCGGTTTCGTTTGCTATTATACCTGTACATAGCAATGTATTATAAAAATATGTAATATTTGATTTTATAGTACTTACTATTTAATGTATACGCTTAATAAGTTAAACAAACACCAATACTATTAACTCAAAAGAGGTGGATTATGAACATGGCCGTCATGTAAATGTATCTTAAATATTTGGTAACGGAATAACATACCTAAATATTGAAGTTACATTAATTTATAATGCACCTTATTTTATTTTAGTCTAAGTTAATCCAAATAAACACGTAACTTACCGCGCAAATTTCGTCGCGAAACACGTGGACAGAGTCGAGTCGACCAGCTCTATGGGACCGCGCCCCGCGACTGATTGGTAATCGCGGCACAAAATGTCAACTTAGGTACTTCTAATCTCTTACCCCTCACCCCGCAGCGCGGTCTTTTTACTACGCGTAAACGCGATAACTTGGATTCATATTGCAGTATGTTTGAATTGGTATACCGTTTGTGCCCTGTCGTCCTAAGCATAAATGCGATAACTAAGTTTTATCGCATTATTATTAAGTAACGTTTTCAAAACTATTACGACAATCCTTAACATAAGTGTAATAACTTTACTTATTGCGTTTATGATTAGGGGTTGGTCGTAACCTTAACATGAATTCTACTAAGTATAAGAGCGCTAACTATAGTTATTGCGTTTATAACTAGTAATGGGCTAAAATAAATTATAAACCCTACCAACTATAATCGTAATAACTATACTTATTTCAGTTATTGTAAGTAAAGGATAGCAAGGTATTTTATGAACTACTTATTAAAAATGGAATATCAATACTTATTACACTTATTGTTAGTAATGTTGCTTAATAGTATTACCAATTCAAATATAACTAAAGTTATAGCGTTCTTTATTAGTAAATAACAAGTTAGTACCTCAGATATTGCAGTTATGATTAATAAAAACATGTTTAAGTAACATATACGATAAAACTGTCAAAGAAGAGATTATAGAACTCGTTATGCTCTTCACGAATATGTATGTAACTCAATTTGACCCAAAACTCGAGTTGTTGCACTTTACGTTAGGAGGGCAGTGTTGTTACAACTACATTTACTACAAAGTGCTGGAATGATCTTCTGCCACCAGTAGCCTATTTCATAGCAGTGAGAATTGTCTCCCGACAGTGACATTTCGCCGTCCATGGCTTGTTCAACAAGGAAAATATTGACGCTGAGTTACAATTTTACTTACCTATCAGCCCACAAACAGGCACAGAATTTTCAGTGGCAAGTGTCAATGTCATTGAGGTGAAACAGCCCACAGTCCGACAGATTAGTGCTATTAGTTTTTTTTTAACCACCGACGCAAAAACGAAAGGGTGTTATAAGTTTGACGTGTCTGTCTGTGTGTATGTCTGTCTGTCTGTCTGTCTGTCTGTCTGTTTGTCTATCTGTCTGTGTGTGTGTCTGTCTGTGGCATCGTAGCACTCGAACGGATGAACCGATTTTGATTTAGTTTTTTTTATCTGAAAGTTGAGTTAGTCGGGAGTGTTCTTAGCCATGTTTCATGAAAATCGGTCCACTAGGTCGCGGTCGGGGGTTTTTTCAAAATTATAATTTTGTGGTTATTAAATCGAGACTAAAACCGTAAATTCAGTGGGCCGACAATGTTCTTCTACTTCAAAGTTTTTTAGGTATACTATTTCTTGACGTATTATCATGAAGTTAGTTGAAACAAAACCTTCATTTTTGAGCCTGAAATATCCGATCATGGTATCTATGGGGATCAATCATATCTGAAAGTACGGATTGTACCCATAGTGGACATTGTAATTAGGATTTTAATAAATGGCGCTCTAAAATGCTGTGACATAAAATGAATCAAATTACTCCGCTATGTCCACAGCTACTGCAAGCAAGAGGTGCGCTAGCTCGTAACTCGAACTACAGGAAAACCGTGACTGGATATTACTGGACTCGTTTTTTGAGCAGTCATTTAAAAAACAGTTGTGGTTTACTGTACATGCCTGTAATCGACTGTACAGTCAAGTGTAAAAATATGGGTGCGTACAACTTATCAAAAATATGTCCCATAGCACTTTATGTCGGCGGAATAAGGTCTCGGTACATATTTTTGAGCGAATAAAATCGATACGTATTTTTGCACTTGACTGTACAAGTGTACATTCCTATCGTTGATGGCCATATGTTTGCGATATATTTGTCTCGGCTGATGGAATTCCGACCCTTTCCCGCACCCTTTTGTCATCCCCTTAATGAGAATGATTCAGATATTTCATAGCTGGTTTCTAGTTCGCCTGACACTTTGTCTCGACTTAGGGTCTGACTAGAGTTGCTTGACCTCAAATTAACAATCTGGCGCGGAAGACTAAAATGTTCTCCTGTAAAAGTCACTGACTTACAGCGTCACATTCTACGGCTCGTCACAATGCTTTCTTTGGTAGGTATTACATATAAATACATCTTCGCACATACCTATTTATTTCAACGCTGAGTACAGACTTCGCATAAAGCATCATCTATTAAATACGAGTTACGAATTTCCTTTTCGCACGTGTATCGAACGACGTTTTTCAGTACAGATGGACCTCCGAAGTTTCGACCTGACATATAATGAACCACTTCTCGCACTAGTGCGTAAAAAAAACACCATCTGTACTGAAAAATATTAAACCAACTTATAACAGTAATCATGGAATGTATTGGACCCCATAGGTACATTTTGTATTATTTTAGTAACTTTATATTATATTGAACTTGGCATTGAATTTTGTGATAATTAATGAATAATAATGTATTTTTAGTGTTAAGGTGACTAGTATATAAGCGCTTTAGTTAACACTGTAATACTTGCGTATGCTAAAATAAATGAAATGAAAAATTTCACTTCTCTTTCCGAGCAGACTCTATTATAATGTTTGGTTCTAATGTTAATAGTATACTTGATAAATTCTTCAAAACGTAAATACAAAAAAAAAAAAAAAAAAAAACATATTAAAGTTGTATACTTTAGATTCATAAATCTCCCAGTAAATTCATATTTCATGGATATAAAAGTCCGGAGCGATTAGACAAAAGCATTAAATACCTATTATAACATTAAAACTCATCTCATACCTCGCCCAAGTCAGTTAAAACTTTTAATGACTTCCACAAAACTGTTTATCCTGAAGATAAAAGAAAAAATACTTTTCTCGATCGGCCAGGCTCAACCGAAAGGTGCAGAGTTGAGAACCACGTTCGTCGTCTTGCCTCCTTGTACTTACGTACAAATTTACTAGTGCGAAAGAGAGGCAACGTGTTGAACATGGGCCGTGGTAGGTCCACAGTATAATAAATGAATTATCTCAGTAATTGAGCCAGACGCTGGTTCTCTTTAATTTAAGTTTTCGTTGGAGAATGATTTGTTTATTTTTTATTCAACTCTGACTTAGAGTTTGATTACAAAAGAAAACTTAAATTATTTATCTCGAAGTAACTGTTCTATTCAGCAGAGTTCGGATACCGGTTAAATTTTCAGACCGTTATCATGTACTTGCAGACAAACCTTTAAATTTCGTTTTCGTTCGAAAAACCGCTATTTTTAAACCGGTTTTTAGAAGAACTCTATCATAAAGGTTTCGTTCGATTAACCGGTTTAGAACAAAATAAACCGGTTTATATAGGTAATACTATTCAAAAAACTCGCTGCGTGAATGTAGGTATTTAGGTGCGTCTCACCGCTCGTCGAATAAACCGGTTTATTTCGGTTAAAATAAAGTTCCCATTAACGTTCGCGTTCTTTAAAAAGTTCGGAGTAAAATCGAAATAAACCGGTTTTAACCGGTAAAAAATAAAACCGGTTCCGAGCCTTGCTATTCAGTATAAGGTACAGCGGGACAATTTCGACTGAGGGGCAAATTAAACAGGTCCATTTTTTTCTATGTTTTACAATGTGCATTATTAATTAGAATAGAATAGAATAGAATAGAAATCATTTATTCGTGACAAGTGAGTGTCCACTGGTTAAATAAGGCACGCATGTTCAGTGGATACACATGGAAACGACTTGATAGTGTAATAATGGAAAAAACGGATCTGTTACAACTACCCCCCAGTCAAGATTTGCCCCGCTGTACCTTACTTATAATCTTACAGAAGCAGCGATCCAGTGGGCTAAGCATTTCAACCACAGTCATATTGCCACTTGACACTGACAATTAAGTGCCTATTTCTGGGTTGACAAGTTAACATGGTTACTCAGCGTCAATATTTCCTTGTTGAGCAGGCAATGCACCGCGAAGTGTCACTGTCGGGCGACAATTTTATTGTCACTGTTGTAAAATAGGCCACAGAATGCATTGGACTACGTTCTTTTCTAATATTTATTTAAACTCACGTTTTTCCAACGTCCCGTTTGTACGCGCTGTTCAAAAGCCTCACAAAAAAACTTTCAATTTGTAGAAAATAACAATGTTGATAAAAAAAAATGTTCATAAATATTCCTTTCATATCGATAATATAAGTAGCTCTCGAGATGTTTAGTAATGTGACAGACAGACAGAGTTGCACCATAAGCGCGTTTTCACATTATCCGATCCGGTATAATTGGATGTACGACCGATATCTCGAACATTACAGGCGCACTCTTGGATTTTTTCCATTGAAATCCTTCCGACATCCGATATCGGATAGGATACTGTGAAAACAGACTAAGGGTTCCTTTTGTACCTTTTTGGTACGGAACCCTAAAAATTGGCTTACCTAAATGTTCACGAATGAAAATTCTACTACAGACAATTTAAAGCATACCCATATGTTTTTAAAATATGTACTTATTATTCCCACAAAAACTTCAAAGCACCTTCGAAACATCGATCCGTGCAAAACAATATTCATCAATCATTTTCGCCATACAAATTTGCATGTTATACTCGTTACAAGCGGAAAGTGGAATGGGTGTGTAGAACAGGGAAATTGATTACATATTTACATACCTGCTTAAAATATTTTCTTATTAGCTTAATACAAACTAGGAGGGTAAGTACTAAGTAAGTACTTAGCTTAGCTTCTGGAGTATGCGATAAGTAGTTACATGTCGAAACTGATTTGTACAGTCAAAGTACTAGGTAAGTTTCGGCCAAAGTGCCAAAAATACGTAGGTCAAAATAATCTAAATGTGTATGCAATAAAGTGTATACAAACTTTTGGCACATTGCCCGCATCTATAATATCATTAACACGTTCACTGCGTTACGGGGGTTTTTGAACCCCGTACGCTGTCATCACTCAGTGCGGGTGAGAAAAATCGTGTTCTCTCCGCTGGTGCGGAAGCTGTATTTTGGTCATTTTTACAACTACGAAAATGACAAATATACATTTGGATTTCTGTTAAAAAGTTTTATTTATTGATATATTAACTATATACGGGGTCTCAAGAACCCCGTACCGACCAGGGGACAAAAATTACTTTCTAGTGCGATACGGGTCTCCATGAACCCCGTAAAAGAATTTGCTGGCCCGTACGGGGTTGTGGGCACAGTATCGTTAGTGCAGTGCTTACTGAAATACTTGTTATCAGCAAATTAAAAATGAAGCGCTCGAACCACACGTTAGAACTACTATATTCCAAAAATAAAGGTTATCTCACACAATCAACGTCAAAATCACCACAAATTGACATCTAATTGCAAGCAGGTAATTAAATATATGTTTTTAATATGTAAAAACGGTGATGGTTTATCTTATTTTATTTCTCTTTGTTACTTAATTATATTAACTACTTTCACAAAAATACAAGAGTGCGAAGTATAATATTTTTGATGTGTAATTTTTTTATTAATACAGCATATACATCGATTTTTTTATTTCCCATCACTACTAATTTATCGACCTTAATACATTACATGCGTTACGGGGTGTACTGAGCCCCGTATTTTTTCAATTTTAGTGCGATACGGGGATAAAATAACCCCGTATTTTCTTTTCTATATAATTTTCTGAGTTTTTATCGTATCCACGTACGGGAATAATGAGACGTAGGAAATTTAATACTCTTACAGTTAGTCGAAAAAAATATTGGAAAATCCAACATTTCAGGAACTTACAGCACTTTTAACAGACTTAGGCGTACGGGGCACTTTTATACCCGTAACGCACTACGATGTAAACTATTACGGGGCGGATTGGGCCTCGTAACGCACTAGATTTTGGGTGAAGGTTTTGGTTTGCCGCAGCGAACGTGTTAATTAATATCTGGACTGCGACTGTAGCAAGTTAGTATACACCGAATTCGAATACAGATTATGTTAAGACATAAATTCGGTATTTTGTTAGGTAAGTAATCCATTCCATACTAATATTATAAATGGGAAAGTGTGTGTGTCTGTTTGTTTGTCAGTCTTTCACAGCAAAACGGAGCGACGAATTGACGTGATTTTTTAAGTGTAGATATTTGAAGGGATGGAGAGTGCCATAGGCTACTTTTTGTCTCTTTCTAATGCGAACGAAGCCGCGGGTGAAAACTAGTACAAAGTATTCGTAAGTGACTGTACCTGTCACAAAATTTAAACATTTACATAGTGCAAGAACTCACTCATACGTTTGTTGCCACCGGGCTGGGTGGCGCTAGATGCGGCAGGCAGGGCTGACAGCTGATGTGGTCGCGTTCAATGCAATGTAATTGATAATGTTTTATTTGTGTTCTGTTTTGTTTTCCTTTTTTTCCCGTTTTGTGATTTATGTGTATTCTTGCTTTTTTTATGTAAATAGTTTTATTTTTTCTGTCTCTTTTCGTCATTTTCTTTTTTTTTTTTTTGTTGTGTCTTTGTTATCTGTCGTGGCATCACCGAATGGGCCCTACGGAAGACCAGCGCTGGCTTCCAGCTAGCATTATGCTGAGTTGGGTCCATTTCGTGATGCGCACTTACTTAATGTTCTGTTCTCTGTTTTTTGTCCTATTCTTGTGTGTACATGTACGTACGAGTACGTGTTTGTGAGCGTCATGAATAAATGTCTTTTATCTTTATCTTTATCTTCATACGCGAGTATCGTTGCATTTTTGATTGGTGCGTTGAATTGCGAGTTAGCAAGCTGTCAAAGCCTTACTGTGACTTTTAAACGGTGTACAAATATGAATATGAATGGTTCATTTGAAGTAGATATGACCTATTCCCTGTAGTATTACTAGTAGTCTTACCAGTTAAACGATTCGGAATTTTCTTCCCAATAGACTTACTGATTGTAAGTCTTCGCTTTTTTGTACGAAAACAGGCGCGACAATTGTTTCGACGGTGCCTAATAACCTCCTAACAAACCTAACCTACCTATTGCCTGGCCTTTACTATCAGCAAAGAGGATCGAGTATTATAGAGAGTTACTGTCAAAGTAAAATGTGTAATCACAGTGCATAGACTGCCATCTCTCGAAACAAGCTGAAAACTTTTGAACCTTAGTTTTGACAATTTGGCCCATATAGTTAGGTTGATATGTGTTAAAATGTCAAATATTAATATTAGCGCCATCTAGCTGACCGTTCCCCAAAGGTGTAACGCCATCTAGGCCACCGTACCTTTTTCTCTAGGGCTTTGAGGTACGTTTTTAGGGTTCCGTAGTCAACTAGGAACCCTTATAGTTTCGCCATGTCTGTCTGTCCGTCCGTCCGTCCGTCCGTCCGTCCGTCCGCGGATAATCTCAGTAACCGTTAGCACTAGAAAGCTGAAATTTGGTACCAATATGTATATCAATCACGCCAACAAAGTGCAAAAATAAAAAATGGAAAAAAATGTTTTATTAGGGTACCCCCCTACATGTAAAGTGGGGGCTGATATTTTTTTTCATTACAACCCCAACGTGTGATATATTGTTGGATAGGTATTTAAAAATGAATAAGAGTTTACTCAGATCGTTTTTTGATAATATTAATATTTTCTGAAATAATCGCTCCTAAAGGAAAAAAAAGTGCGTCCCCCCCCTCTAACTTTTGAACCATATGTTTAAAAAATATGAAAAAAATCACAAAAGTAGAACTTTATAAAGACTTTCTAGGAAAATTGTTTTGAAGTTGATAGGTTCAGTAGTTTTTGAGAAAAATACGGAAAACTACGGAACCCTACACTGAGCGTGGCCCGACACGCTCTTGGCCGGTTTTTTCTTAAGCTTTATCCGTCTATACGGAGTTACACATGTCTTTGCTACCAGCTATTAAGAAGAAAATTTCACAGTGGTTCAACTGGTAAAACTACGCGGTAAGACTAGAGGGAATAGCGTTATAACTTCTCTAGAAAGAAAAGCCCAGCAATAAATCGTGGCCGGCAATGGCGGAACACTGCAATTTTTGCGGTATTAGCGGCGATTGCATCGCGCATTATATATTCGTTGAACGGTCCGGCAGCTTTCGTTCCCGCAATGCAGACAACACTGCCAATGTGATGTGGTGCAAACATTTCAAGCTTGTAATGTATGTATATGTTTTTATTAAATATTACCAAATAAATACATATAACGAGAAATCAATCTGGAGTGAAAATGGCAGCATGAGAATCTTTGTACGGTAATTTAATTTAAACCTATGTTTACTTACTTACACTTAGGTAGGTACTTTTTAGGCACGAAAATGAAAATGAGTTCTTGGCCTCCAACAGAAGAGCACACCAATTTTCTTGGTTCAAAGCGACATTAAACTGCAATGATACATACTTTAACTCTTTCCCCTATAATAACAAATCTCTATGAGACGCGGGATTCTCTCTCGAATAGGGCTACACAGCCACGAACGCAAGTGTCGTTCGAATAGTTCGGATGCTGCTTAAATCATCTGTCACAGATGTAAAGGCCTATTATTATATATGCAGTTAGTCAGATGTTTCTGCAGCTTAATAACTCAATTGACCTAATATCCCCACTTGAACCCACTCATTATCCAGCCCAAAATGATTACCAGCCCGATATACTAGATGTGGCTCTGATGAAAAGCGTATCGCTCAACATGAGAGCCATTGAAGTAGTTCACATATTAGATTCAGATCATAGACCTGTAATTCTCAAACTTGGCCCCCCACCCTCAGACCCTACACCCACCAAAAAGGTGGTAAACTGGGCAGAAGTGGGTTCTCTCCTAGCCAAAAATGACCTTCCTATCCTCACCCTTGCAGACTCTCCACCTAATAATCCCTCCACAATTGATAACCAAATAGATGTATTAACTACTGATCTTCAAAATGTAATAAAAACCTGCACAAAAACCATCCCCGCCGAAGATTATTCTAAAAACAGACTACCTCCAGAAATACTCAATAAAATAAAACAGAAAAATAGAGCCTTAAAAGAATTTGCAATATTCCCCTCGAGAGAGAATAAAAACAATATAAATAGACTCCAGAGACAAATTAAAGAAGAAATAAGGGAGTTCAGGGAGGGCAAATGGAGGGATCTGCTTGAGGAGATCGTGCCGGGCCACCAGGCGTACTGGGGTCTGGCCCGAGCTCTAAAATCTGACACAGTTGTGTCAATCCCTCCCCTTGCTCGTCCTGATCTTCCCACCCCCGCTTTTACAGACGATGAAAAGGCAGAACTGCTAGCAACCAGTCTAGAATCACAGTGTACACCGGGCAATGTACCTTCCGATCCCTCCCATATCCCCAAAGTAGAAAAAGAAGTTGAAGACTTCTTAAATAAACCCTTAGCCGGACCTCCCATAGAAAATATCACCTTTGCAGAGCTCAAAAGACTAATCATAAAACTAAAAATTAAAAAAGCACCAGGGATAGACGGCCTCCCAGCCAGAATATTCAAATTACTACCAGATAATCTAATACATGTTATTTTAAACATACTGAATGCAGCCCTTAGCAACTGCCATTTTCCTAAATCCTGAAGGTGGCAGTTGTTATAGGCATTCATAAACCAGGAAAACCAAGTAATCAACCTAGTAGTTACAGACCAATAAGTTTATTAAATGTTCTAGGCAAATTATATGAAAAATGCATCCTAGTCAGGCTTACGAAATATACCAGTAGCAATAACCTATTACAGAGTGAACAGTTTGGGTTCAGGCCTGGGCACTCGTGTGTGCACCAGGTGCACCGGATAACGGAGCACATTCTCCGCGGGCTGACGGAGGGAAGGAGACCCACACCAACAGTTGTGGTATTCCTCGATGTGGCCAAGGCTTTTGATAAGGTATGGCACACCGGTTTGCTATGCAAACTTATAAGACTAGGTGTGCCAGGAGGTCTCATACACATCATTAGAGACTTCCTAACCGACAGAGGTTTTGGCTACAGAGTGGAGGGGTCTCTTTCCACCCTTCATCCTGTGAGAGCGGGTGTACCGCAGGGCTCGGTCCTGTCCCCAACACTGTTCACACTGTACGTAAATGACATGCCGAAGGAAAAGGGGGCACATTATGCTCTCTTTGCCGATGATACGGCTTTCTATGCCACTTCCAAGTCACCAGCTAAGTTGATCTCGCTTCTCCAGCGGGCCGCCAACTCCCTTGGAGATTGGTTTGACCGTTGGAGGATCGAGATCAACCCTGGTAAGAGCGTGGCTGTTCTGTTCTGTAAAAAGAATAAAGCACTCATAGCACAGTTACACTGCTAGGCACCCCCCTTGAATGGAGTGACTCCGCAAAATACCTAGGAGTCACTCTTGATTCAAGAATGACTTTTAATAAACATATAAAATTAGTTAAAAACAGGGCTAACTTTATAATGGGCAGACTTCACCCTCTACTTAACAACAAAAGCAACCTCTCCCTGGATGGTAAACTAACTCTGTACAAAACTTGTATTCGTCCTATCTTTACGTACGCTTCGGTCGTCTTTGCCCACACTTCAAACAGTAACATCAAAACCCTACAAAAACTACAAAATAAATTTCTCAGGAAAGCCACCAACTCAGATTGGTTTATCACAAATGAAGACCTACACCATGACACAAATCTCCCCTCAATTAAAAATTATTTACAGTCAATATCAAGAAAATACTTCGATTCCACCCCACACCATTCAAACCAACTAATTAACATAGCCTCAGATTACATTCCCATTCCTGACCCGAAACGTGGGCGAAGACGACCAAAAAACATTCTATTAGATCAAGATGATCCCATTACAATTAGACACAATAAAGACCCAACCATAAAAGAATTTTCTTTCAGTACACTTGTTAACATAGATATAACAAATGCAACAGAGCTAGAGATCTCTCAAATAATTATAGCAATGAATGAACTGTCCAAAGATTTAAAATCAGGTGCAAAAGTGTGTGTGCCCCTAAACTTTGTAGAAAATACCCTCAACAGGGTTAAAACAGCTCAAAGGATGGCGGCTGAGGGGGTGGCGCTGGCTAATATCTAGTGTCCCCATCTTGGCCTTTCACTTTTTAAAATGGATGCTTTTCTCGCTTCTCCTGACTCTCAACCCTATATGACATACATACAACAGGACAAATTAAATTTTAAATATTCGCACTGACAGACTAGACAGACACGACACAGCTCTAAGAGCATAAGATCTGCCCCTAAAAGGGGTCAGATCCCCCCCACCTTTTTCTTTCCCCGGATGTCCCTCCGGGACATCCCGGCGTCATTTCTTGTGGATATGATAGAGGATTCCTCTAAACTCCCATCACTCACCTCAAAAAAAAAAAAAAATCTGCAGCTTATTGTATTTAATAATGTAATCATGCCTTACTTATTATATATTTTTGATGCGTTAAAGCTGCTGGTGTTTAACGCTATAAAAGATGCACAATTTTTTTTTAAATTCCCACAGCCTTCAATGTTACGCCGTCGCGTCTCATACTTCCATATCGATAAGGTTTGATTTCGTATGCGTCGCATCGCCGTCGCCCACGCAAGCCACGGCGTTAGAAACCTTCTTTCAATCTTTTCAGATCAAGATTTGATTTTTTCTAAAAACTCGTAATTTGGAGGACGTAGGTATTAGCCTAAACCATTCAACTTTACAACGATCTAGACAAGAGTACGTTTTACAGGCCGGCAATATATTTGCAGTCCAGCCGCCGTGATTGAAAATCCAATTTGGAGGCCCTTGTCCCGCCGGCTGCCCGCGCGCGGCCTAAAATACCGGTCGGTACAACTGGCCGTTTATTCAGAGCTAGATTCAATCTAGTAATATTTTACGATACTTACATTAAACGTTACATTTGGGTTACACATTGCTGTTACAGTATGACATTAGTGTCATTAATATGCCCGCCTTGTATTGCTGCTGTTAATCTGCCCGACTATTATGCTTCCAATTTTATCACTTATCCACGTGGATAAGTCATATGTCAATTTCACACATACTTGCCATACTTGCCAGAACGTGACGGATGCTTTATCCAGGTAGATAAGTGATAAAATTGCGAGCATCATAGGCCTGCTGGATAAAATCATCTCCATCATTACGATTTCATTAATATCAGAATTATCAATGATAACATTGGAAGCATAATAAGCCTGGCTGAACATTCAGGACTTATCATGAGGTTTCGCTATTAAGTGAATTCGCTTTATTATTAACCGACTTAAAAAAAGGAGGAGGTTCTCAATTCGACTGGTTTTTTTTTTTTTTTTGTATGTATGTTACTCGATATCTCCGAGAATCGTCGACCGATTTTCAAAATTTTTTTTTCGATCGAACGGGTATAACCCCGAGATGGTCCCATTGGCACCAAGTCGGGGTCTGATGATGGGATCTTGGAGAAATCGAGGGAACCCTTCAAATGTTATAGGCACATGTAATGTTTTTTGTGTATTTTTCAAAGGTACACCAGTATTTGCGCCTGATGGTAATAATTTTATGTGGCTGAGCTGATGATGGAAGGTCAACTCCTCAACGGTTAGGAGTTAAAGGACAATTCTTTCACTACTGTACATATATTCGGACTGATACATATAATATCACTAGGAACCACTAAAAATCAACAAATAAATTAACTTTTTAACAAAAAAATAAAACCGCCTTCAAAAAAAGCGTGTTACAAAACACGGAGAAACTAAAAAGCCAAAAATAATAAACCTTCGAATTCAGATTTCTTATCGGATTGCAATAATCTAAACATTCAAATTATAAACAAATCAATTATTTTTGGAGTCGGGGCCAGCCTGCGTATGGTTGGGTGGGGCAAACAGGAAATAGCAAGACGACGAACAGGTCTGGTACCGACTACAAAAATAATTGATTTGTTTATAATTTGGATGTTTAGATTATTGCAATCCGATAAGAAATCTGAATTCGAAGGTTTATTATTTTTGGCTTTTTAGTTTCTCTGTGTTTTGTAACACGCTTTTTTTGAAGGCGGTTTTATTTTTTTGTTAAAAAGTTATTTTAATTTTTATATTCTTTGAGTTGTAATAAAAGTTTTTACTGTGCAATGTGCAGAAGAAATATTAAGGAAGAAGAACTTAACTATAAAAAATAACAAATATTTTTTTATTTATTATCATCATAATTTTTGCCCAATATTTACAAAAGTATCAAAAAGGGTTTTACTTTTATGTTCCAGTACATTTTTTGTGTGTAAAAAAATATGTCAGTCATATCTATATTAATATTTAAATCGCTACTTGGAATCCACTCCCTACTTGTAGAAAAAGTCGTTTGTCGAGGGTGTTATGAACTTTCTAGTAAGTACCTACCATATTTTTTATTGCAACTCGACGTGTAATTCGATGTGTCATAACATTGCAAACTTGAGTCTTTAAATCGCTCATACCCATACCTACTCTCAAAATGTAACTATACTCTCAAAATATTTAACTTAAGTACGTCCGTGTTGTACAGTGTAATGTAATTTTTATTACAAATCGCTTAGCTGTCCCTCTTGGACCACCGTGCATCAGTGGGGTGTGATTACTGTTTTCCGTGCACTCCATCGACTCTAATTGGCTATCATAAACCTTATCTATCTCGCTCTAACCTCTGTTTATTGTTTCAAATTGTTGTTTACAACTGTGATGACTACAAATAATATACAATCGTACGTGTGTTGCTGATTTTTACAAGCTTTTATTTAACTTGCAATGTACATATAATAAATAAAATAAATAAATAAATATTGGGGGACACCTTACACAGATCAACCTAGCCCCAAACTAAGCAAAGCTTGTACTATGACTGATAAATATATACTTATATACTTACATAGAAAACATCCATGATTCAAAAACAAATATGTGTGCTCATCACACAAATAAATGACCATACCGAGATTCGAACCCGGGACCGCGGATAGAAATACCAATATATTTTTATGGATCAAATCACGCAAATGTCGATGTTACCAGTAATCTACATAAAGCATAGCACATAAAGTGGTTTCAAAAAGCATATTTTCAGGCGCTTTATGTATATCTATTAGATAGAGAAAATGCTGCTAGCGTCTTCGGTACTATGCCACAGGGGCCATTTTCAGATTTACTTTAGTTTAATTTTAGTTTAATTTAATTTTTATTTTATTTTATTTTAAGTTTAATTTTAGATTTAATAGTTAGTTTTATTGTAAGATATTATGATATTAAAATAAAGAAGCATTCTTTAGATACCTACATACATACAATCACGCCTGTGTCCCATGAAGGGGTAGGCAGAGCACATGAAACTACTCAGGTTTCAGTGCCACTCTTGGCAAATAAGGGGTTGAAAGAAAACGAAACTGTGACATTGCAGTAACAGGTTGCCAGCCTCTCGCCTACGCCACAATTTAACCCATATCCCACAGTCGCCTTCTACGACACCCACGGGAAGAAAGGGGGTGGTGAAATTCTTAACCCGTCATCACACGGGCATGAAATTCTTTAGATACCTACATTAAGTTTTGAATGGTTTTGACCAGCGAATGCGTTGCTTTTTTCTGCATTTGATATTTTTCTATGATATTCTCCTAGTTTAAAAGTGTACTTAAAGGTGTACTAAAAGTTTAAAGGAAGAATCAATTTTCTTCAAATTGAATAATGTTTAACCTAATAATAAAACAATTTATCATTAGCATTATCGAGCCATACCAACGTTCTCACATAAGTAGGAAAGAGAATAAGATATCTTTTTCTCGCTCTCACGTACTTTTTGCCTCTAACACTTTTTCTTTAACTAAAAAAGCTAGAAATTATTGCTGCTTTTCTGTACCCAAATTCCCTCCGTAAATCACTAAAAATAAATAAATACGAGTAAATCCCCCAAAGATCAAGGCTTTGGAAGGCCTGCACGTCTACAATACAATTCAATTTATATTAATGTGATCGATTTGTCAATGTGTGTACAGATGAAACTTATTTGCTCTCTGTGATTGAATTCAAGTTTCGCACCTTGAGTCAATAACAATAGGAGACCGACAGATTTATACACAAGCCTGAATTTTGCATGAGTTTTATGGTTACCTCTGCTTAAATACAAACATTAAACACATTTTATTTGTTTACTTTATTTTTACTAGCTTTTACCCGTAGCTTCGCTCGCGTTAGAAAGAGACTAAAAGTAGCCTATTTATGTCACTCTCTCCATCCCTTCAACTATCTCCACTTAAAAAATCAAGTCAATTCGTCGCTCCGTTTTGCCGTGAAAGACGAACAAAAAAACAGGCACATACACTTTCCCATTTATAATATTAAGTATGGATAAATGTGCTTACTCATGGCCACAAGACTAGCCGAGGCGAAGACGTAGCCTACGATGGAGCTCGTCTAGAAGGTGCCTATTCACCCTTGATTTGAAGTTTGCTGATTTAAATACGAGTTGGGAAATATAGAGGTAAATGCCGGCAAGAAACTCCATTCAAAAAATAAACAAAGCGTTTGTATAGCTAACATAAATTATTGTTTCTGATAAATAATGCAAACAGGCATATCGTCACTACCTACTTTGGAAAAATCTCGTATCTCACACTGCCCCTCAAAATGAAAACGCAGTAAGTCTCTATGCATTCCGTACATGCTTACTACAATATTATTTTCATTGACAGAAGAAGATACAAGTTTTTTTCAAAGTAGTGACGATATCTATAAATTTCCTAAATTGAAGCCGACAATGGACACTAATAACACCTGACCCTTTAGCACAACTTGCCTTGTCGCGCGCGAGTCCATACTTGAAGTCGCGCTTGATGTCCGGACTTGCGCGCGACAACGCAAGTTGTGCTAAAGGAGCTGGGGTTGTAAATTTGTTGACTAGTTAAGTAAAATAAAGTAAGGTAAGGTAAAGACATCTTTGGAATAATTCAAAAATCCAAATTGTATGTGTATAAGTACAGACCTTGTCTTTGGTACAGACGGAGCGGAATGTTATAAATAAAAAAATACGACATAGATTGATTGAGCCCCACGGTGAGCTCAAGAAGGCTTGTGTTGTGGGTACTCAGACAACGATATACATAATATATAAATACTGATATACATAGAAAACGTCCATGACTCAGGAACAAATATCTGTGCTCATCACACAAATAAATGCCCTTACCGGGATTCGAACCCACGACCGCGGCTCAGCAGGCAATACTACAATACATTGCAATACTTTGATTATGGTCCCCTGTGACGTTTAGCGTCGCATAAACTAGGGTAGAATAAAAAAAACTAGAGAGAAGAAAAAAACTCCGATAGAAAAATTTTACAAACTATATTTTAAATGAAAAAAACCTATCTAATTATCCAGGATCGTGGGTAGGTATTTCCTGAGCTGGCCGGTTACAATAAAAGAAGAAACAAGCCCTTGTTAGGGGTCACTTCCCTGCACTACGCCGCCGAAGTCGTACTGGGCGTGGTCGTCATCAGAGGCAGTTCCGGACCGCCAGTCTTCCTTCCGGAACCTTCCGGAACGTGTGCAGGCGCGCGCGCATCCAAATTGTGGGTCCAGTTAACGACCCCAGACTTGTTCCCTGGAATTCCGGTAAAATGGCCGTTTCAAGAAAAGTCCAATTTCGAACAAGTGACTGCGACATCCGGAACTTTGGCCAAATTAAAAGTGCTAATGAGATGTAGGCTGGTTTAGTGAACCCCAAAGCGTTAAAAAAGGTAATCAATGATGTGGCAGTCACAAGTTAAATCATCATTTTTTTTTAACAAAAAGGAAGTAATTTGTATTTAACTAAAAGTACTTTTGCTAATAAAAAAACTTTTAAAAACATTATTAATGTAGATTAACTACAGATTGGTTTCTATTTATATGCATTTAAATTAAAATTAAGCGAAAATTCCACAAGAATGATTAAGATTTTTATAAAGCGGGTAGAACCATATTTCTAGAAAGATCGAGAAGCTTGTTAATTCCAACATTGTTTCTAAGGAAAACATATTGTTACTAAGCGGATAGAGAAAGATGAACCCAGAAAGAAATAAATGAATAATGATTGAATGAAGAAAATGATTCCTTATTAAGACTATGAACTATGAAAGAAACCTTAAATCTAGTTCTACAAAATATTCAAAACACTCACCCTATTTGGGGAAAAACTGGCACTTAACACATTTAATTGTAGTTAAAATTTAAAATAAATTTGTCACTCCATGTCGTCTGACGTTATGAGAGTTTTAGGTAACTTGACCTTTCGCTGTCGGAGCCGTGGTAGGGAATGCGAGCGCGAATGCGCCTCATACGTTGACCAGCGCCTATCGCTTATCTGGAGCGGTGACGTAGTCTTTTGTATTCGCATCTAGTTTTAACTAATAACAAATGCAATCGTCAATTCTGTTTGTACGTATATTTATTTTACATTGTTTTTTATTTTTTAAGTTCTTGAATATTTTATTTAGAAGAATGTATGTAAAAATGTATTATAGTAGTTTATAGTTATATTTTGGTTAATTATTTATTTTTATTTAATAGGATTTTTGTTAGAGATAACGATAAACCGTTACATACCCCTCTTTTTAGGTTAGGGTTTTTTCTGGGAAAACCCGCTATTTCTGTCGTCTGCTCAATATATACACAACTATCAAACATACCTCCATCTCATCATACTCCTCCACTTCATTCATTCTTCACACAAGCAGATAAGCAATAAACATTTCTATTTATGTTTTCGCGTCCTAACAGACTGAGTATTATACTTTTACGATTGTATACATACTCTTATGTATATATTAATGGTTCTTCACTTAGTTTAATCATCAACCTCAGTTAAAATTATTAATGGTGTAATCGAATCCATCAAATTAATGTCTCTGTAAAAAACTTGCTAACCAATTTATTTTGTAGGTAAGAACCTTTTCAAACCGGTAGGGGTTTGTAATGTTTAATAGTGATAGAATATTAGGATATTTCGGAAGTACACTAGCGTTTACAAGCACGTGTTATGAGATTGATAATTAAATTTAGACAATTAATACAGAAATTATTGATAGATGATTATTGCAGTCCAGTTAAACTTTGTAATTAGTCAATTTAAAATCTTTAATATGCCAGTCGCCTAAATTGTTCCCTTGCATGTCTTCTAGTTCATATACTAAATTAGATTTCTTAGCTACGATTTTACACTGGACATACTTAGGAGCTAGTTTCTTGGAAAACATGTTGTTTTTGTCACTAAGGTAAAACGTTTTTTTCCAAACTATATCGCCAACGTTGAAGTGGTGATCCCTACGGCGTAGATTATAGTGTTCACTATTCCTAGTATGGGATTGAACTAGAGAGGATTGGACTTTGTCGAATATTTTTCGCAAATGACCTATATTCTCGGCATATTCATCTCTAGGGGCAAAAATTATTTCGTCGTCCAGTTCAACATCGATATAGTGTAAACCGCTAGTGACTAATTCTCGGCCATGGACAAGAAATGCAGGACTATACTTTGTCACCTCATTTACAGCTGTGTTCATAGCGAATTGAATTTTAGGTAGATTGATGTCCCAGAACCTATGATCATTTTCTATATAAGATGACACTGCTGTAACGATAACTTTATTGTAACGTTCAACGGTGTTAACTTGTGGGCTATATTTAGGCGTGAATCTTACATTAGGCACATTATAATCACTAAACAACTTCTTTAATACATTACTCGTGAATTGTTTACCATTGTCCATGAGAACAGTACTGGGAATGCCATGAACTAAAAAAACTTTTTCCTCGATTAGTTTTGCTATAATCTCGGAAGTTGCGCGTCTAATGGGAAATAAAAGAGAATACTTTGAAAAACAGCATGTCACAACGAATATAAAAGTATTCTGTTGTCTAGAAGGAGGTAGAGGACCTATAAGATCCATGCTTAACATTTGAAAAGGGCGTGAGCAGTCTTTAGGACGGCCCATGACGCCAAGAGTAGCATGAGTAGCATGCTTATGAGCACAACAGATATCGCAACTTGAAACGAATTTAACTACATCGCGATGCATATCGGGCCAAAAATAATTTAAAGAAAGCCGTTTATGCGTTTTATATATTCCTAAGTGGGCAGCGGTAGGTTCCGAACGATATTTAAGTATAGTATTGAGTCTAAATTCTAGAGGAATAACTTCTTTCCATTCGAACTCTCGTGTTAGCGGATTTAAGCTTTTTTTAAACCTAAATAGTTTGCCGTTGCTTACTTTGTAGTTTAAAAATGAAGTAGGAGTATTTTGACAACCGTTGTATATGTTTAAATACCATGAGTCACTCGTAGAATAAAACATGTCACCACTTACTGGAATCTCGTCAATATCGGCAATAGTAACAGAACGTGAGAGACTGTCAGGTACCACATTTTCCGAACCGCGACGATGTTTGATCTCAAAGTTAAATGAGGACATGCGCACTCCCCAACGAGCTAAGCGACCCGTAGGGTTATTTAAATTTAGGAACCACTTTAAGGACGAGTGATCGGTGTACACCACGAACTTTTGGCCGTTCTCTAAGTAGCATCTCCAGTGTTCGATCGCCGTAAGTACAGCCAGTGCCTCTCGTTCCGTTGCGCTGTAGTTACGCTCTTGACTCGAAAGGGACTTACTCATGTAGGCTATAACTTTTTCCTCGTTGTCTAGCTGTTGTGTAAGAACCGCGCCAACGCCGTAATCACTCGCATCTGTATGTACTTGGAAGGGCTGCGAATAGTCTGGGCACGACAATATAGGAGAAGATATTAAAGCTTCTTTTAGAGTACGGAAAGTATTTTCAGCTTCTGTAGACCAATAAAAAGGCGGAGAGTTTTTAGCTTGAGAAGTAAGTTTATTTAGTGGTGCCGCTATTGTACTAAAATTTGGAATGAACCGACGATACCAAGATGCCGTTCCAAGAAATCGACGAACTTCCTTACGGTTAGTAGGTGTCGGATAGTTCACGATCGCCTCTATCTTTTCTGGATTTGGTTGTAGACCGTTTCTATCCACTACATAGCCTAGATACGACAGTTTATTCCTAAAGAATTGGCACTTTTGGAATCCAATGGTTAAGTTTGCCATTTTAAGTTTCTCCAGAACTCTAACCAGCAGGGAGATATGTTCTTCAAAGGATGACGAGACAATGATAATGTCGTCGATGTAGACGAATACTTTATGCTCAAAATCAGGCCCATAGAACAACATATCAACCAGTCTTTGTTGCGTTGCCGGAGCATTGGTTAAGCCAAAGGGCATAGAAACAAATTGAAAAGTACCGCGCGAAGGAATATAAAACGCTGATTTACACCGATCCTCTTTCTTGATTGGAATTTGCCAAAAACTTTTCGACAAATCCAAACTAGACAGATACTTAGCGTCACGCAGATTATCAAGTATCTCTGAAATGTAAGGAATGCTGTAGGCATCTTTGATAGTAACTGCATTCAGTTTACGACTATCCAAGCACAATCTCATTTCGCCATTTTTTTTAGGTGTTAAAAGAACTGGGGACGACCAAGGGCTCTCGCAAGACTCTACAACATTTTCACGTAGCATTTCATCAAGTTGAGCATTTAGTATTCTCTGTTTTTCAGGAGACATTCTATAGTATCTCTGACGTATAGGCAAAGCATCACCCGTATCTACACTGTGAGAAATTAGAGAAGTTCGCCCTAGACCGCGCTCTTCATATGAAATATTGCGAAATTGAGCTGTAATATGGTCAGCCGTAACCTTCTGTTCAGGAGAGAGATGATCGTAGTCACACAAGTGTGTGGGTTGAGTGTCAAGTGTTAAGGTATTTAATTGATCGACATCCTTAGGTAAAATAACAGCATCTAGATGCTTAGGGAACAATTCAAAAAGTCTCCAGAAGTCCATACCTAAGATTAAGGAGTTTTCTACCTCTGGTACTATGTAAGCTTTCAAGATGTGAGTCTGATCCAAAAACGAGACAGGCAGATTAATCATACCAATATTGTTCAGTCTATGCGTGCCAGCTCCATACAAATTCAGAGTTTCTTTAGTATTTAGTTTGAAACCCGCATCCAAGAAAACCTTATGATAATTTAGAGATGGGCGCTGACGGGTAATACCGGGAAAATACCCATATCTACCCAATCTACCCGGTATTTACCCGTATCTACCCAAATGAGCGGGTATAAAAAATAATCTATGAAATTAAAGATTATTCTTAATTTACATGACTGAAATATATTTTTCTACTAAAATAAATATATATATTTGACTAACTAATATTAAAATGTTAACAGAGATTCCAAATATTCCATATATCATGTGTAATTTACCACATTCAATTAAAAAGTTGTATTCCCCAGATGTTTTAGGCCCACTAAGTATTCAAATAACTTACTTAACTTAAACACGGTGGACAGACAAATTCAAATTCATTAGCCAATGAGGTCACAGCTTTGCAAAACGCCAGGTAGTTGCATCCGTATTGAAAGGGTGCAATAAGTCACTTGACCGGTCAGTTACTTTTTTTATTTTTATTTATGGGATACTTATAATTTAGTTTGTACTTAGTTAAACAAGCGCCACGTCCATGTGTGATTTTAATTAACACTTGCTTTGAATTCGGACTGTAATAATGCCTTCTATGTGACTTCGGCTAGATACTGGACTTCGGCTAGATAGTAGGCTTTACCAAACAAACAGCAAGTAACATTTTAGTGCTATAATTTTGGTTTTCGACGCTAAAAGCTACTATAGATGTCGTATAAAGGTTTTCGGCGTGACCGCCTGTCGTATAAAAGCCTCCAGTCACACCTTTTAGCTCTATAAGCTTGTACCGCTAAAAGGTGTTATTAGGAAGTGATGTAAACGTTTATATCACCATTTTATAGAGCCGCTATAGGCCTGGTCTATAACAGGATCAAATATGACTACTATAGGTCTATATTATTGTATAATAGTGTTAGGAATCACTGCTATGCAATCAATTTGCGCTACTAAGGTTCCCGACAAGCCGCTATAGTTGTTGCGTTATACAGCTAAAAGGTGTTATTAGGAAGTGATGTAAACGTTTATATCACCATTTTATAGAGCCGCTATAGGCCTGGTCTATAACAGGATCAAATATGACTATTATAGAACAATATTACTGTATAATGGTGTTAGAAATCACTGTTATGCAATCAATTTGCGCTATTAAGGTTACCAACAAGCCGCTTATAGTATTTTTAGTAGTTGTGTTTTAACAGATTTAAAACCTAACTATACCACTATTTTGGGATATAGTGGCTTTGGAAAACACTGCTATAGTATTTAACACTGTATAGTAGTGATATGAATACCATTATAGAGCTATTTTTATAATGAAGTTTTCAGGATACGTTTATATAGCTTTGAAAAGGTTATAGTCGTTTTCTAATGCCTTTTATATCTCATCGCCGTATACGCCACAATGACTCTTTAAATATCACAGACCTGTTGAATAATGATTTCGGTATCTCTTTTAAAACACAATAGCGTTATAGCTGAGTTTACTATATGTTTTATAAACCAAATCAGATATATAAGAGTAGAAAACGATTACTTTTAAATGACAATTTTGACCTTAAAAGGCTGCTTTATGGTGTTTATACATCGTAATTATGAAATCAGGCCAAAGATGCGGTATCTGGTTCCGTACAGTGTTTTTCTAGAAATTAACTTTAAAAATACACATAGCGACCAATTGTAGTTTAGATTTGTCATACTAAAAAGAAAACAACATTTATTAATACTGTTTAAAAGATCTTTCTATAGTAAAACATTGAAAACAAGTATTGTTTTCTATATAAAGAACTTATAAGTTAAACTGGATCATAGTTAAATTCTCATGCAACCCTAATTGAATCCACGATGGCGGGCTTATGGCAGTGAATGCGTATGATAAGTGATATAGTCGAACTATAAAAGCGTATGTTTTACTTCTTGGATCCATAGTAGAAACTATGGTGCCAATAATTTTATTGTATTAAATTATATTTATTTATTTTATTCAAAACATGGTATAAATCGAGGGCGCATTTAAAATACTCCATTAAACTAATATTCTTTTAACGGTAAAATTTCCATCGCATACCTTTTTGCAGTAATGATGGAAGTATACGAAATCCAAATTATGTTAATTGACACTAAACTTCACAAGTTCACACGCCACTTTTCGTTAAGTTCCTCGTTTAGAACAGTTTTTGTTAAATATTACACACATTAAATTATTTTAGAAATTTCGCATTAAAAGGGACGGCAACTGCTATTATAGAACAAAATAACCTGTATAACGGAATCTCAAATGCTACTATAGCATACATTGATACTATAATAGCGTTACTGTGTCCTCTATGTCAACAAATTAGCACAATAGTCATCATTACATCACCATTATAGACCTTAAACGTCACGGATGATACTGCTATAGGCCTATTATATCACTAAATGGCTGCATAATTGCGCCAAATCGGCTCTACAGTACCAATATAGACTATTTATAGGACCATTTAGTGTGATTTAATTTGGTGTCCTCGACCACTATAGGACCAGAAATTGTTACTTGAGAGGAACTATAATAAGCACACAAAATTTCATCCCCATCGGTTCAGCCGTTTAGGAGGAGGAGGTAACAAACACACAAGCATGTCAATGATATTTAACAAATTCCTTATTCAATACAAATACTTCGATATATGTTTATAGAACTATATTAATAAAATATAAATATATTATACAATACCAAGAAAACATTTTTTCACGATTAAATTCAATTTATGACCCATTTTATTACAATATTTATTTATACCCACCCATTAGGGTAGAAAAGGTAAATATCGGGTAGATTGGGTAAATACCCGGTAAATACCCGATATCTACCCCGGGTATTTTCCCGCCGCCCATCTCTCGCCTAAGTCTGTGATATATATGATGTAGTAGGTTTTCAGTTCGTAAGAACAGGGTCTTATCAAATTTAGACTTGAGTGAGGTCAACATCGTTTGGGACTTAGCAAGACTGTCCTTCACAGCGTCAAGGTCAACCGCAGGCTCTAAATGGGATTCTAAAATGTCCTCAGGAGGTATTCCTAATTTAATTATCTGGCTTCGAAGCTCCTGTACCGAACCAGTTGAACCACCTCTGAGAATCACCTCATATTCAAGTTCAGCTTTTTGGAGTGACAAATATTTAATAGGATACGCCATGTTTTGAGACAAGTGTGTGTTTTGATTACAATTGATTAAAAGCAGTTAGGTTTAGTTGCTGAGTAAGTGGAATGTAGGACTCGATAGATTTTTATAAACGTATTTAGAAGTTTTATAATAGGAAATATGCAATATTATTTTATAAATAACTACAAATGAACGCTGTAACAATAATAATGTAAATAGTACAACCACGTACCAAGCAACTGCAGAAATCAAACTTAGAAACTAGAAGAAAATTACAGGTGAAAATATTAAAAAGCCACCAACACCAAAGAAAACCAAGAGAAGAAAAAGGCCAAGGACTTGCTTCAAACATGCACAGCTCAGAAAATAACCAGTGTGGGCGCCAATGTGACGTTTAGCGTCGCATAAACTAGGGTAGAATAAAAAAAACTAGAGAGAAGAAAAAAACTCCGATAGAAAAATTTTACAAACTATATTTTAAATGAAAAAAACCTATCTAATTATCCAGGATCGTGGGTAGGTATTTCCTGAGCTGGCCGGTTACAATAAAAGAAGAAACAAGCCCTTGTTAGGGGTCACTTCCCTGCACTACGCCGCCGAAGTCGTACTGGGCGTGGTCGTCATCAGAGGCAGTTCCGGACCGCCAGTCTTCCTTCCGGAACCTTCCGGAACGTGTGCAGGCGCGCGCGCATCCAAATTGTGGGTCCAGTTAACGACCCCAGACTTGTTCCCTGGAATTCCGGTAAAATGGCCGTTTCAAGAAAAGTCCAATTTCGAACAAGTGACTGCGACATCCGGAACTTTGGCCAAATTAAAAGTGCTAATGAGATGTAGGCTGGTTTAGTGAACCCCAAAGCGTTAAAAAAGGTAATCAATGATGTGGCAGTCACAAGTTAAATCATCATTTTTTTTTAACAAAAAGGAAGTAATTTGTATTTAACTAAAAGTACTTTTGCTAATAAAAAAACTTTTAAAAACATTATTAATGTAGATTAACTACAGATTGGTTTCTATTTATATGCATTTAAATTAAAATTAAGCGTAAATTCCACAAGAATGATTAAGATTTTTATAAAGCGGGTAGAACCATATTTCTAGAAAGATCGAGAAGCTTGTTAATTCCAACATTGTTTCTAAGGAAAACATATTGTTACTAAGCGGATAGAGAAAGATGAACCCAGAAAGAAATAAATGAATAATGATTGAATGAAGAAAATGATTCCTTATTAAGACTATGAACTATGAAAGAAACCTTAAATCTAGTTCTACAAAATATTCAAAACACTCACCCTATTTGGGGAAAAACTGGCACTTAACACATTTAATTGTAGTTAAAATTTAAAATAAATTTGTCACTCCATGTCGTCTGACGTTATGAGAGTTTTAGGTAACTTGACCTTTCGCTGTCGGAGCCGTGGTAGGGAATGCGAGCGCGAATGCGCCTCATACGTTGACCAGCGCCTATCGCTTATCTGGAGCGGTGACGTAGTCTTTTGTATTCGCATCTAGTTTTAACTAATAACAAATGCAATCGTCAATTCTGTTTGTACGTATATTTATTTTACATTGTTTTTTATTTTTTAAGTTCTTGAATATTTTATTTAGAAGAATGTATGTAAAAATGTATTATAGTAGTTTATAGTTATATTTTGGTTAATTATTTATTTTTATTTAATAGGATTTTTGTTAGAGATAACGATAAACCGTTACACCCCTACAGCTTTTCAAGAGAAATCCATACATATTTAAAGTGAAGTGAAAATAAGCACCGAGTTGCAAAACAAACCTTAAATCACATTGCTATTGGCAGCGCAACTTCAATTTTATATTTGATTCGGCTACATTCAAACACAAAAATTAAACGCTTATATAAGGTCCTAATTTATTAGTTGCAGATATTTTAACACATGGTACTTTACATTAAAATAATTAACTTTAAATATAAATTAAGAAATCTTTTCATGTAACTTTTTTGATTTCATTTTCCTAACAAAAAAATTAATTATAATTTCGTCTAAAAAAAATCATCATGTGCATTATCACATGTCACAATAACACTGTCTGTCATGTCAACAATTGTTTGTTGTAAATGTCGTAAAGGTTCGGCGGGAAAACTGCACATGTCATTGAAGTGGCCAGTTACAGTTAAGTGGTACGTAAAAGAGGTACTAGAATCTGTTCAATGAGTTTTCATTTAATAATCACATAAACAGGGTGTGTTTACGTAGCAAATTTGTTTTTCCGTTTTCTCCAAAAAAACATCGTAAAAGCTATAATGTTTCACGGTTTAATATACTCCAGAGACCGAGTACTATCAGCTGTAAAAATATCTGCATCTAATAAATTAGGACCTTATATAATGCCTTTCCTAGTTAAGTCCCAATGTTTACAGAATGGCCAAATTAATCCACCTTTTTCCTTAGTTTCTTAATGAAGCCCTTTTCTTTTGTTCACACGCTGTCTTAGATACAAATTATTTAAAAAAATAATCGATTACTGAATAAGTTTTTTTGGTAACAATACATTGCTTCATACATACATACAATAGGTACAATAGGGTAGGCAGAGATCACGGATTTCCATTTACTACTATCCTGACAAACCACTTGCACTTCACACGCTTTCATAACGTTTTTCATACACGCTCGTCGGTTTCGAGTACTTCTGACCTGGCCTTTTTGCAATATTTCTCCGATTTGATCAAGAAAAGTTTACCTAGGTCTTCCACTTCCAACTGACCCTTCCACACTTTTTTCATATACTTTCTTCGTTAATCTCCTCCCATCCATTCTCTTTACATGCCCGAACCACCTTAACATACCCATCTCAATCTTTGTCACCACATCTACATCCACTCCACACTTCTCTCTTATCACGCCTACATACATTGCTTCATATGCTTGATAAAATACAAAAAAATTTGTAAACATTATTAACTAACTTTGCACAGTCGGTAGAATGCTAAACTCCTCTCTCTTTTTCTTTATGTAAATTTACCAAGAAGTATTAAAAAAGTACAAAGCATTTACTTACAATATAATTTCGTTACATCAAAAGCATCATACAGAATGAAGGTTACAGGTTTATATTATCTTTCACCCACGATCAATACCTCCGCTTCAATTTTCACGAAATATTGACCCAAGAGCTCACGGGATTAAACGGAATGATCTGCACTTTGCAAAGGTGGGCTTTGGTTACTGAAAAATTGCTTTTAAAGGGCAAGTTATATTTAATGTAATAATAGAGGTAGGTAGGTATCACTTAAATTAACACCTGAACTGTTCCTGTTTCTTTGTACGTTCTTAATAAACTCAAGAAGTAAGACAGTAACGAATCTTCATGCGATTCATTTATGGATAAAATAATCGTATATACTTTGTTGGTGATGGTGTATATAAATGAAATTGGTTGAAATAATCATAATCAACTCGGAAAAAAAATGCTGCCTAAGAGCATTTGTCGAAAACGCTGTCAAAGCCTTTTGAAAACGATGTATGATGAAATTGTCTCTCTTTCACTGGTCTACAAAACCTTCGAGTATTCAAGGCAAGACAAACATGTCTCGTTGGTACTATATTTGACAGGATTAGTTTAAACCATCTCATTACTCTACACTCACACTTACACTTTTCGGAGAGGAGAAAGAAATAACTCAAGCATTGCTTTCGGCTGGAAACCGCAAAATGCAAGCCGTGGCCCCGGGCGCCCTGTCCGCTCATGGAAGCGATCCGTCGAAAATGAGCTACGAGCGGCTGGGTTGAGCTGAGGGAGCGAGGCCACGAGGGTCGCTGAAGATAGGAACGCGAGCTTGTGAAGGCCCTTTGCACCTCTGGGGTGCCTTAGGACTACAACAACAAAAAACAACAATCCATTATTAGAACTACGTCAATTTTTGGTGTTTACTACGCAGTGAACAAAAAAGGAAAGGCCTAAGCACCAAGCCATTGAATGAGTGTTTACCGTTTAATTTAGGCAGCCCCAGCTGGCCTAGCCAGAATAACAATCGTTGACGCTGCATGGCGATAAGCAGTCTGGCTCTGTCGCGCCACAATAATAATATGCTTACGAAGGGCAAGCGATTGGAATATTGGCTAGGTAGTGACCTAGCCGAAGCGACAATCTCTGACGCTATGTGGCGATAGAAATTCAGTCTAGCTCTGTCGCGCCACAGCAGAAGAGCGACAGCACAATATAATAAAGAGTGCTATCGTACAGTATGGTCGCTGAAAGTGCTTCCCACCCGGTCTCGGTTACCTCACATTTACCGGCTGTCAAAAACGCGACCAGTAAAGTTGACCTGTCATATCTCTGTAGTATATCCCTAATTAACACTTTAACAGTAACTTACCGTTACTGTCTGCAACATACATGTGACACACGTATGTGAATAAAATAGCATGTAAGCAATAATTTACTATATAAAGTATTGATTATTCTCTTCTGTATTGATTATTGACAATACAACACACATCATCCACAATGACCAGTTTTACTTAACCTCCATTCAACCCTCCAACTTCATCATATCTCATGGCGACCCATACCAGTAGAACCAAGGAAACGGATTTCACCACGGAGCGCAATAATGAAGACAGAAAACCAATTCAAGATTGAAGATTCAAGATTACCCTAACGAAGATATCACCATTATGAAGATCGGCACTGAAGATACAAGATTACTTTTATGAAGATCAGCATTGAAGAAATCATTTTTAAGAAGAAAGAAGCCTCTCAGCAAACTAAAGAAGAAAAGAAGAAAGAAAATATGTTCTATATATAAATAAGCCTACGAAGAAAGAAGAGCGTTGTCCAGGGTTTCCCGGCTCGCAAATCAAGAGGTGTCCAGGGTTATCCCGGCCCACCAGCAAGAGGTGTCCAGGGTTATCCCGGCCCAGCTCGAGGGAGTCCAGGGTTAGCCCGGCCCGCATCATCTTCGGTAGCAGAGCATCGGTCACGTGCACATGGAAGACTCACGTTGCCAGCCAGCGTCACGCGACAGCCCGACCGCCCGCCCGTGCCAGCGCGGAATGCAGCGTCAACAATTCAACATGACCTACTAAGCGAAGTACATTACCGCTATCTATGTAAGTTAGTTATATTATTTTGTCATGTTATTTAGCAATTTATAGGGATCCTTTTTGCAGCATTTTTTTCGTATATTGATTAATTGAGGTGACAAATTTATTATGTTATTAGAATTACAGTCTTTACGCGATAATCTAAATAAGTTAAAAGAAGATATTTCTAAGTTAGGCCCAGAGAGGCGACGAAAAGAAATAGGTAGAAGGAAATTAAAGGAATCAAATGAATTATATAACCATTTTGCGGATATTGTGTCTCAGTTAAAGAAAAAGCAGGATGAATTTAGTTCTTCAGAAATAGAATTAGGTAATAGACTTATAGGCGAAGTCAAAGAAACTTACGAGAGGATTAAGTTATCGTTACAATTCTTTGATACAGATTCCCAAACAGACGAAAAAATGGCTAAACCTAGTTTTGATGTTAAAACGGCCATCGCCTTGTTGCCCGTCATGACAGGGCAAGAGGATACAATTAAACAGTTAATAGATGGTATTCTTATGTACAGTACGATTATTAATACCGAATCTCAGCAGACATTGATAGAATTCGTTTTAAAAACAAGACTTTCGTCTAGCGCTAAGCTCAGGTTAAAGACATCATACGTTAGCGTAGAATCTCTCGTTTCGGATATGCGTACATTTTTGCTTCCTAAAAAATCGTCCGAATCAATTCAGGCTCAGCTGTACAGAGCTAGACAAGGTAGGAGAACAATAGAAGCTTTCGGAGCTGAAATTGAGGATCTTTTTGTCAATTTGACTATTTCTCAGGCCGACGGTAACGACAGTAGGTACGACGTACTGCGGCCACTGAACGAAAAGTCAGCTATTAAGCGCTTTGCAGATGGTCTTTCAGACCCAAAATTAAGCACAATAATATCTTCTAGGCAATTTACATCTTTGCCTGAAGCTATTAGGACAGCCATTGATGAGTATAGCTCGTCACCACGCGACGATCAGATCCTACATTACGGACGCGGACGTTCTCGTAATAATTATCATAACAACGGGAACCGGAATAATTATTCTAATCGTTACGATAGGAGTAAAAGTTATAATACAGACAGAAATACATTTAGAACACGGTATTATTCTAATAATAGCCGTAATGCAAGTATTTCGCAACACTTCCCGACAAATAGAGCTACGCGGCCACAGCCTTTTGCTGATCGCGCATCCAGCGTTCGCCGACCTGCGCGCGCGACCCCGCCGCGGCCCGCGCCCGCGCATTCACGTGCTCAACACATACGATCGACAAATGAAAACGTAAAACCAAATAAGCAGTTTTTTCGTGACTAACATGAATAGTGCGATATTTAACTATAACAAAAATAATTATAGTACGGTAACTTGTAGTGTAGGTAATGGACATAAATTAAAGCTTTTGGCCGACAGTGGAGCAGGCCTATGTGCTATTAGGTATGAATATTTGGAAAAAAAACCCGATCTCCTTAAACGAGTGCAAGGAGATAGCATTACTATTACGGGAGTTTGTGGAGATTTAATTTCAGACGGATACATTTATTTAGATTTAGACTTTAACGGTTTTATTTGCAAAGGAAAGTTTCATGTTTTTAAGAATTTGCAATGCTCAGCTGAAGCTATTTTAGGTGAAAAATTTTTCTTACGTTACAAAGCAGACATAAGTTATAAACATAATGCATTATTTTTAGAGGACAAAGGTCAAACTATCTCAATACCTATGAACGTGTATTCTAAAAGTAGTTTTATTCAAAACATACCACCTCGCTGCGAAATTATGACTCACATCGCGTCACAGCTGACCGATGATTGTGTAGTACTATCGGAAGAAATGCAAGAAGGCGTTTTTGTAGCAGGTGTCATTTCAAGACCAGAGAAAGGTAAAATACCAGTACGAATATTAAATACGACAGATAAGCCAGTCAGTTTAGATTTATCAAGTTTGAATGTACACAGATTATGCCATTTTGATATTTGCAATTTTGATTCAAGGAAAATTAGTGTTGACAGAGTAAAAACATTATTAGATCTTTTAAATTTAGAGACTTATTTAAATAAAGAGGAACAATTAAGCATAGAACAAATTTGCGCAAAATACGCAGATGTTTTTCATCTGCCCGGCGACAAGCTAACTACAACTAACTTGCTACAACACAAAATTAAGTTAAAAGATAATGCAAGTCCAGTATACGTAAAGCCATACAGAATACCACATGCTTTACGTAATGAACTTCAAACTCAGATTAAAAATATGCTAGATAACGATATAATAGAGGAGACCACTTCAGAATGGTCCAGCCCAGTTTTGCTAGTTCCCAAAAAATGTGATAAATTAGGAGAAAAGAAGTGGAGGTTAGTTGTTGATTATAGGCAGCTTAACAATAAGATACAGGATGATAAGTTCCCACTACCCAATATAACAGAAATTTTAGATTCCCTTGCAGGTAGTATATATTTTTCAAAACTTGATCTTTCTCAAGGTTATTACCAACTAGCATTAGACAAAGAATCTAGAAAGTATACAGCGTTTACGACCGATAAGATGTATCAAATGAAGCGATGTCCCATGGGACTGCGAACAAGCCCTAGTGTTTTCTCTAGACTTATGACTATAGCCATGTCCGGATTAAATTACAAACAATGTTTCATATATTTAGATGATTGCATTGTCATAGGAAACTCCATGACGTCACACAACCATAATCTTATTCGAGTGTTAGAACGATTGAGAAGTACAAATCTTAAGCTAAATCCATTAAAGTGTGAATTTTTGCGAAAAGAAATAATGTATTTAGGCCATAAAATCACTTCAAATGGAGTAGAACCCGATCCAGCAAAAGTAGAAGCATTAAATAAATATCCAAGACCAACGAATACAGATGAGGTAAAAAGATTCGTAGCATTTGCCAATTATTACAGACGGTTTATTCAAAATTTCGCGAATATCGCTTATCCATTAAATCAACTTTCTAAGAAAAATGCAGTTTTCAACTGGACCCCGGAGTGTGAAACAGCCTTTATAAAATTAAAAGAAATACTTACAGGTCCGCAAGTTCTAGATTACCCTGATTTTTCTGAAAATA
Organism: Leguminivora glycinivorella; assembly: GCF_023078275.1. Lineage (NCBI taxonomy): Eukaryota > Metazoa > Arthropoda > Insecta > Lepidoptera > Tortricidae > Leguminivora > Leguminivora glycinivorella. The sequence continues at coordinate 9,088,891 of NC_062993.1, read as the reverse complement.
ATGTGTTTACCTTACATACAGATGCTTCAAAGATAGGCTTAGGAGCAGTTTTGTCTAATTCTAATGGCAAAGTAGTCGCGTATGCAAGTCGAAACCTTAAGCCAGCTGAAACGCGATACCCAATAATAGATTTGGAATTGCTAGCTATAGTTTGGGCGACAAGACATTTTAGACCATATCTCTATGGGAAAAAGTTTAAAATTGTCACAGACCATAAACCTTTAATTTATCTTTTCGGAATGACTGATCCTTCGAGCAGATTAACCAAATATAGATTATATTTGGAGGAATTTAATTTTGACATTGAATACATTCCGGGACGAAACAATGCAGCTGCAGACGCATTGAGTCGTTTACCGATGAATAGTGATGATTTAAAAAATATTAGGACAAACGTTGTATCAGTCATAACGAGAGCTCAATCACGGAAGTTACGCGCGCAGCAAGAACAACAACAAACGCGTGATCAAGGTAGCTTAGTGACAGATGATCCCGCACACGATAGGCTTGATCAACCTAGAGTGGTGGAAATCATCAAAGCACCGAAAATTATATTGAATTAATACTAAACTCTAACTACAAGACATGTCGAAATGGAATAATGAGTAGTAAAGGAAATTTTTGGTACGTACCAAGCAAATTGTGCATGTATCTAACATCCCGATCGTTATCTACCGTAGGCGTGTTAGCGAGGGAATTAGAACAATTTTGCAAGGAGCAAAACATAAGTGAAGTTATAATTATAAAGAATTATCGAAATGCACATAAAGTAAATGAATTTTTAGCTAGCTATAAATGTGATATTCCTAGGATCTTAGTAACAAGAGGTGTTACAAAAGTATACGATAAAGACGAAATACGAGTTATTTTAAACGATTTTCATCTATTACCCACCAGTGGACACGCGGGGGTTAATAGAATGCTTAATAATATAAAGCAACACTACTTCTGGCCAAGAATGAGCCACGATGTATACGAGTACGTTAAGAAATGTGCACATTGTCAATACAACAAGCACACTAATAAGTACATTAAGGAACCAATGGTGATCACCTCGACACCAAGCTCATCTTTTGAAAGAATTTCTTTAGATATACTTGGACCTTTAGAAATAGATAATTATAACTATAAGTACGTATTAACAATTCAGTGTGAACTGACTAAGTTCGTAGAAGCATGCCCGTTAGAAAGAAAAGACACTGAATCTGTAAGTAAAGCTTTTGTAAATAATTTCGTTTTAAGATATGGCATTCCAAGCGACATTATAACGGATCAAGGTACCGAATTTATGTCTAGTGTATTTAGCGATATTTGTAAATTATTAGGTGTTAATAAGCTACACTCGACTGCTTATCACCACGAAACCATAGGAGCGCTTGAAAACACACACAAAAATCTAGGTGCGTATCTTAGGATTCAATGTAGTAACAACCGCACCGATTGGAGCACTTGGTTAAGTTATTGGTGTTTCTCATATAACACCACCGTGCATACCGAGACACAATATACGCCATTCGAATTAGTTTTCGGCAAACACTGCCGTTTGCCCAATAATTTAATTTCTTCTGTCGACCCTCTCTATAATTACGATAGTTATCCTAAAGAATTTAAGTATAGGTTACAAAGAGCTCAATCAGAAGCTAGAAATAATTTAATGTCTAGTAAATTTAGTAGAAAATTAATGTATGATAAGAAAATGAATTCTGTTCAATATAAACCAGGAGACTTAGTACTTTTGAAAAATCAAGTAGGCAATAAATTAGATTCTATTTATAATGGACCTTATGAGGTTATAGAAGATATGTCACCTAATGTTAAGATTTCAAAAAATGATCAGATATATATAACTCATAAGAATAACACTAAGATGTATTTGAAATAAAAATAAGTTTATGAAAATAAATAAGTTAAAAAAAAATGTAAATTCATACACGTATGTCACATTTTTTTTTTTTCTTCCTTTGTGGGGGTGAAGAGTAACTTTACGGGGAGATGTAGTATATCCCTAATTAACACTTTAACAGTAACTTACCGTTACTGTCTGCAACATACATGTGACACACGTATGTGAATAAAATAGCATGTAAGCAATAATTTACTATATAAAGTATGTTTAGTTTTACTTGCTCTCTCTTCTGTATTGATTATTGACAATACAACACACATCATCCACAATGACCAGTTTTACTTAACCTCCATTCAACCCTCCAACTTCATCATATCTCATCTCACTCATACAAGCATGGTACGCGATCATCTACACAAGCTTAAGCTGTGTGCGTAGGAACGCGCCTCTTTCATTTAGGTATTTGATCGCCACTGTCCGAGGCATTGAGATAGGGAAAGCTAGTTACTATTCGCTTACAAAGGGTAAGCATTTGGAACGTTGGCTAGGTGCCCAGATATTTGAGCAGGAACGTAAATAACGAAGTATGGAAACGCCACTTACAGCCCAGTAATGGAGCACCGGAAAATTTAATCGTGTTGGAATTGATGGCGAAAATGCCACGTTTTTACCCTGTTGGCTAAGCGAAGTTTATTTTTCGAGTAAGGTACAGCGGGGCAAATCTCGACTGGGGGTCAATTGTAACTGATTTTTTTTATTATTATACTATGATGTTGAGTTATACATATAGCCACTGAACACGCCTACCATATATGAAAAAAATGGACCAGTTACATTTGCCCCCCAGTCGAGATTTGCTCCGCTGTACCTTATGCATATTATATTTTCTCACATAAGATGGTAGCACATTTTCGCTTACCATAAGGAATTTGCTCGTATCTTTTCTCACGCCATACACATTTAAATTGCTGTCAGATTTTGTGATAGGTACTTAAATTAGAAATCTATTTGTAATTTTATGTGTTTTGTTAAAGTCAAGCTGGCGGCGATGGCCGAAGGCCGAACTCCGCGTAGTGCCGAAGGCCCAAAGCGATTTTTTTAACAAAAGCATGCGTGACATTTTTTCGAATAATTTTTACGCTTGATACAGTTTTTGATCATAACCTGAACAACTTATTTCCAAGTCCTCTTATTTTATTACTAGAGATAACTGAAATATTTGATGAAACTTAGGTAAAATCAACTGGTATTATACTGGAACTATAGTTTGCACCTCTTCTACGGCATAATATACCTCTTTGATAATGCCATAAACTGTGTACACAACCATTTTACGATGAACATTTATTTCGAAATTAGTTGCTAGAAAATGCTTTTTCGCCATTTGAGTCGCCGTTAAAGAAAACTTCTAAGAAACTAGAATTGATGTCGTTTTCCAGATTCCAGAAATATGCTGTATTTATAGGATTTGGTTGTCTAGTAGAAACTGTAATCTGTGTGGCTTTATTTTTATTATGCAGTTAGCAAACCGAATTAATGTAAGTTTTGAATGATTGACGGTTATTTTCATTAGACTTATATTGACCGGGATACATCGGGAGCTCGACAAAAATCAAAAAGGTAATAATCACGGTCTACATCCCGGTTAATATAAGTAGAAATGATGTACCTACTAAGATTGATAAAAAATAATCACCAAGATCATTATTTTGTATTACTCGTAAATAATAGAAAAGAATAGATCTTTATTTGCATTTCAATATGACATAATGTTACATGGGCATAATATATTATATTTTACATTGAAATGAATGAAATGAAATATTTTATTTCCAACAGGTGTCCATATATAAACAAAATATTAGTGGATCGAAACAATTAAAATATAAATTAAAAATAATAAAATAAAACATATTACGCTAGTGTTAATAGAAAACATAATGCTCATTGGATCTAACATGCATTGACATCCAATGGACATCCAACATTACTAGCATACTACATTACATCTTCCATTGCTAATAACTTTACCTTACAAACATAACGCAAAAAAATATCTAAAATCGATATGCAGTCACATCACAAATATCCCTGCACTCCAATATTCCAGAAAAAATATATTTCTTTTAGATCCAGCAATCGGCAAATAGACTATATTTTTTGAAACAAAGTCATGTATCTTTGTTGAGTTTTCGTACTAACGCCACCGAATAATAATCCGTTCTAAACTAGATCACCCTCCATCTACATAAAGTTCTATTTCGTTCTAGGTTCTGCAGGTTCTATGATAAATATTGGCAGAGAAACGTCGTTTGAAATTTTAAACTGTACCGTGCCGGTTTTTGTCAGTAGCCGCGATATTTTCAGAAGAAACATTGCTGCTACAAATGTTAGGAAGGTTACCTTGTTACCAACTCAAACGATTAAGCATATTTTTAATTTAGTGTAGCATAGAATGTAATAATTAGTACCGGTAGGAAATAATCTTCATACCTAGAACGCCGATAGTACCGGTACAAAAGGCTCTTCATAGAACACAGAAAGTAAAGCGTGTCAGGGTACTCAGGGCCAAATATTGATGTCCCTTTCTATATTATAATGTATTTTATTTACAATCCCTATCGGTTATAATAAAGCTGTCAATTTTTTGGTGTTGGTGCCTATATTCGTTTATAACATTTGGTATTGTTGCCACTGGCTGCACGCAATGCGCGCGGGTGGCGCGGGCAATGAGGACTTTTGTTTAAGTACCCTTTTTATTACTTATAATTTAGTACCTGAATGTTTTAAGTTATTAATGTTTTATTTCATATAAGTGAATTGTAAAATTCTTTATGAGATTAAATGATCTTAAACCTTAAACGTGGGCGAGCCCAACGTCATCGGCGAGAGCAAGGCTTCTCGTCTGCGATGGCTCGGCCATGTGGAGAGGATGGGAGAGGATCGTGCGGCCAAAAGAGCTCACTTGTGGCGATCTACTGAAAAATGGCCGGTCGGAAGGCCCAGGTACCGATGGATCATGGAAAGACCTGTGTGACCTTCAAGTGACTGAGTGGCATCAGATCGCACAGGATAGGAGCGAATGGCGGAATATAGTGTCGGAGGCCAAGATCCACTTGGGGTCGCTGAGCCATCGCAGTAAGTAAGTAAGTAAACCTTAAACCCAAAGCAATGCCCAATACGCCCTAGTTATCTATCAAAAAACCTGTTTCTTCCAAATTTTATAATTAAATAGGTGTTTAATAAGTTTAATAAGGACGGTGTAAATACATTTACTTTTAAGTAAGTACCTTTAGGGCTCAACCATAAGCACGTCGTATTAATTAACACCTCCTATTAAAGTTCTTCGGAAAATTCCAATCATTATCCCGACCTTTTCCCCAGCTCCGCACGTTCTAAAAGAACAGTCAAACTATTAAACATGGATGCACACAAAGTGGCAAAAATATGTATCCACAACGTTAACGTTTAAGCAATCAAGTCGTGTATACATACTTTTAGCACTTTGTTCGCATCTATATTTTAAACCTTGTACAAGTTGGGATCAGGAGAATGCAAAAGGTTTTATGAAAATATTATTATGTTTTTTTTTTACTAATGAGGAGGCAGTCTTAAAGGTTGTGACAGATGGCGCCACCTTATTAGTCCATTGCATTACACAGATAAAGAATTTCATACGTAAGAATGACAGTGACATGCCTAGACACTTGCACAGGCGCCGCCTGGCGGGATAAAATGTCAGTGTGCCTCCTCATTGCATTTATGAGTGCTATTTTAAAGATACTGCACTGAGCAGCATCCATTTTGGTGTAAGTTTATAATAGTTTAGGTAAGATGTTTCATAGGTTAAGCTTAAATATTTCACCAAATAAACGATTTATATTCTATTTGTTGTGTATGATGGTACATAGGGTAGTAAAGAGCAAAATAGCCTCTCGGAAAAGAACCGCTTTACTTACCTGGTTAGTATAGTAGGTACTTCTGGGGGGTTACCATGAAGTGCTAAAGCAATTCACTTTAGGTTGAGAGAAAGGGACGAAGCTACAGCAGTTCCATAGCTCCGTCCCTCTCTCTCAACCTAAACTGAACGGCTTTGGCTCTTCATGGTAGCCCCCCTGTAAAATGGAAAAGTAAGTTCCCAGGAATTTACTCGAACGAGCTTGCAACAAAGCACAAAGGTTTTTCTCAAAACACAGTCCTAGGAAACCATTTAAAAACAGGAGTTTTTTATTTTTCACAATACACGGTATCACTTAGAGTGTAGTGTATCGGGCGAGTGTGTCAATGTAAGTTTTTTTTTATGTGTTAGCCATGTGCGTTCCCATTGAGTTTCAATTGAGGGACCACCTTTAATCGATTGAAACTTTTGAATGGCATCTTTTACAACCTAAAGCTTGAATTTATAATGATTCGAGTACTTTTACTAACTCTCAGTCAGACCTATATTTTAATATTCAATCATTCAATGGTGGCGCTTCAGTCAGGGCATTAACGGAGCAGTTCCCGAATACTTTGTACATAGCCACGTCAGCAAATTTTAATTGATCCTATTTTGTTACCAACATTTAGTAGTATAAGTTGACTTTCGTAAGATATATACAGGACTAGCTTTTGCCCGCGGCTTCGCTCGCGTTAGAAAGAGACGAAAAGTAACTTATGTCACTCTCCATCCATTCATCTATCTCCACTTAAAAAATCACGTCAATTCGTCGCTCCGTTTTGCCGTGAAAGACGGACAAACAGACATACACACTTTCCCATTTATAATATTAGTATGGATAATTGTTATAATTAAGAAATTATAAATCCTAGAGAACCTTAATGACGAAATAAAACTTACTAAAATTTCAATTCATCAAAATAATCTTGGTAACAAAATAGGAATAATAAAAACAAATTTAATTTTTTCCTTAATTTTTGTACAAACTTTTCGAGAATTGATTTCGCGGTCGCGTTCATGGAAAACGAAATGTCGGTTTTAGGGTTCCGTAGTCAACTAGGAACCCTTATAGTTTCGTCATGTCTGTCCGTCCGTCCGTCCATCCGCTGATAATGTCAGTGACCGTTAGCACTAGAAAGCTGAAATTTGGTACCAGAATGTATATCAACGCCGACAAAGTGGTAAAATAAAAAGTGGAAAAAAATGTTTTGTTAGGGTACCCACCCCCCCCTACATGTAATGTGAGGACTGATTTTTTTTTTCATTCCAACCCCAACGTGTGATATATTGTTGGATAGGTATTTAAAAATGAAGAGGGGTTTACTGAAATCGTTTTTGATAATATTAATGTTTTTGGAAATAACGACTCCTAAAGGAAAAAAGTGTGTGCCCCCCTCTAACTTTTGAACCATAATTATGTTTAAAAATATGACAAAAATCACAAAAGTAGAACTTTATAAAGTCTGTCTAGGAAAATTGTTCTGAATTTGATAGGTTCAGTAGTTTTTGAGAAAAATACGGGAAACTACTGAACCCTACACTGAGCGTGGCCCGACACGCTCTTGGACGGTTTTTTTTTTTGTTTTGTGTTTTCTTAAAATGTAAATTTTGTTATTCAAGTATAAGCACCTATATCCGCTATATACCGCTTTACATCAGGCGGGCCGTATACTTGTTTGCCACCGACGTAGTATATAAAAAAAAAATATATATATTTTTTAGTGCAAATAGTATGATCTCTTCTCGTTATTGTTTCTCTGTTTCTTGTTTCTTGTTGCTTGTACATGTGCGTACAAGTTGTGAATGTCACGAATAAATGTCTTTTATCTTATCAATCCATATACAGTCCACTTTTAGGACAACCACGGAAGGAAGGTGCTGGAATTATGCCCCGCCACCACGCAGGGAAGTACCTAAAACTAGATTTTAGTGCATTTCTTCAAAATCAAAATGCCATAAGAAGCAGACTGACACGGCTCATTTGTAATTTTTATAAAGGTCAATTTAAAAAAATCAATGTAATATAAGTATCATACTTGATACTAGTACCTATGTCCAATCCATATCGTAACATTTGAATTATATTAAAGGCCAAAGCGGGTGATAGTCAATTCCTACTAGTCAAATCAGCTTCTTTTTAAGAACTGTCAAAACGATTTGCTAACATGAAATTACTATGAAATACTGAGGAGTGACGTCACGGTCAAATCATTTACTTTGTATCTTTCTCTTTGACTTATTAAATAGAAATTATGTTTAAACATAACTACTGTCCATATTTTTCTTCTAATTATGTGGTGCTTTATTTCGTGCATTGCATACAATATTTTATTTTAGGTACTTATAGGTAACTAGCCTATTGTAAGTACTGCCGGCCGCCAGACAAATGCTTTTAATTAAAAGTACTTTCCCATAAATATAACGTATTTTTCATAAATCTACTTAGGGACAGGACGCGAATCTCAAGAGTCTTAAATCTGCAAAAAAGAATAAAGCGGGAAATCGTTCTCCAAATGTATTTTTCTTTTTTACCGAGGAAGTTTAACAGCCAAGTTCATTTGTTTGTTATATAAGTTCAACTTTAGTACGTTTTCATATTATCCGATCTGATATCGGATTTAGGACCGATATAGGCATACATTTAAGCCGCCATCTTTGATTTTTACCTTTGAAATCCTTCCGACATCCGATATCGGAATGGATGTGAAAACGCACTTAGTGAGGCAGGATTTTAAATAATATTGAAAATGACATTTCAGCCACGGAATGTCGACGCCGCGCCGTGAGCACTCATTCAATCTTTGCCTGAGGAAGAATCACCGACTGATTCGAAATATGGCGCCAACAGCGATAGAATAAACGTATGTAGAAACGTGTTTTATTGTATCTTCATTAGTTTCATTACTTAGTCACAGCGATCATTTTTACTTGCGTTTAAGCAATTTTTGTGAACTGTATAGTCGAGTGTAGGTAACTCGGCGGAAGTCTCTAGACGAGAGAAGTAGTCCAAGTACCATAGTGTCTTGCGCTAAGTTACGGTTCCTTTCACGTTAGTATTGCTACGTGGTAATTATTAGAGTTGACAACAAATTGATCAGCAATTCCCGAAAAGTTTCTGCGTTTGGATCACGTCTCCGATTTTGATAAAAATTGGTATGCTGATAGAGTCTATGATGCTGAGCAAGATCCACTAGGTTTCCCAAAATTTCCTAGGTAGTTTGTTTGAAACCTTCCTTTTTTGTTGCCAGATTTTTATACATTTTCGGTAACAAAAAAGGAAAGTTTTATGCAAACTACCTAGGACATTTTAGGAAACCTAGTGGATCTTGCTCAGCATCGTGGACTCTTACAGCCTACCAATTTTTGTCAAAATCGGAGACGTAAACCAAATGTACAAACTTGTCGGGAGTTGCTCAGATCCGACATCCCTTTGACAACCCTAAAATAATAATCGAAAGACAAATGGTTAGAAAGGGACAAGACGATTCGAACTCAGGGTCAAACCCTTTATCTAAATTTTCTATTTCATAATAAATATCATAAATCATAAATATTTTATTTGTAAACATATATACATATATACCAGACCTATCTTAGTGATAGTGTCGCTACGCTTTACACTTTACAAATATTTTTGTGGCGATTGAGCATGCAGCAAAATATTAAACAAATAATACCTAAGACTAAAATAGTAAGGCTTCCCTTGCCAAAAACTTAAAAAGACTTTTTAATATACTTATGTCACCTAACTAGTTTCATCAGACAAATAAATAATTACTTTACCGGGATTCGAACCCGAGTTCATCATCCTCGCTGGGACACCCACTAGGCCAGACCTGTCGTTGGCTATACTTAAACTTGGCCTTATTTTACCAAAGTTTCTACCAAGAAATAAATATTTCTTCGGAGATTCATTATTGTTCCACTGTTGTCCACAAATACATTTTTTTCCAAAATGGTTCGCCAATGTTCATATTATGGTGCCTTGGTTTTTCTTGTTATACCTAATTACCTACATACACGGTGTAACATGAGGGAACCGAATGATTTTAACTACTTACGCATTTCTGAGGGCAAAATAAATATAAAATGTTTTCTGATGTCAAGCAAATTTCGCGAAAAAAAATTTTTTTTTGTATTTTTTTTGTTTTATGGGATGTAATGCCTATACTATTGTAGGTATTTCTTAGTATTTAAGTTTAAGGGTCCACTGAAAATCAGCGTCGTGGCACTAAGTGCTCCGATACATGCTGAGTGGAATCCTTTTTGGAACAATTTATTAAATGTCATAACTGCAATAATTGTACAAAGTATGCCGTTTCAAATAAATTTTCATTTAATTTAAAAATTGTAATTTTTTTCAATACTTTTTTGCAATGAATTACTAGTTATGTTTTGATATCAACGAGGATAGTTAGATTAAGTCTGATAACGGCATCATCGCCATCAAAAAAGAATTTCGTTGTGAAATAATAAGTTTTTTTTTTTAATGTGAGTGTGCACGGCAAAACGTCCCTTTTTGTCGATTGCTATAAAGCCGCTTTGTCAGTTTGCTCGCCTTAATGGTAACCGACAAAGTAGGACGTTTTACTAAATATACTCACAAATGCTTATAACTCTGAAAGAAGGCGAAATCCAGAAAAGATTTACTTATTCGGTTTCCTCATGCTGCACCGTGTATAGAAGAAAAATGTATTTACAATATTTATTTTCGCTTCAGTTGGGGAGCTCCTTTTGTAGGTTTAAACTCATTTCAAAAAGTAATGAAATATAATACCTACAAATCATCAAATGTATTACAGATATTTAAGGCAACAAAGTGGGTTTCACGACCTTTATGAGTATATTTTGACGTACCTCAAAAGATAAAGATATTTTAGTATCTTTTTCCTGGTAATTATTTATTAGACCGTGTCTTTTTAACCGTCGCCTCATATCTCTCAAGAAGGACGGTTATCAAGTCGTCTGTATGTTTTTTTTTTGTTTTTTTTTTATGTTTGTTCCTCGATATCTCCGTCATTACTGGACCGATTTTGAAAATTTTTTTTGATTGAATGTATATGCATACAGATTGGTCCCATTTTTCTCAGAACTCAGTTCTGATGATGGCATCCTGGAGAAATCGAGGGAACTCCTCGAATCTGAAAGGCATACATATGGTGATTTTTGTGTTTTTAAAGGAACAGCATGCATTTAGGTACGGAACAGTGACATTTGCTGCAGTGGAACTGCTGATGATGGCCAGAACGGAACTCTTCAAATCTGAACGGCACGCTTCTAGTGACTTTGGTATTTTTATAAGAACAGCATGCACTTTCGTCCAGAACAGTGACATTTGGTGCAGTGGAATTGCTGATGATGGTCAGAACCGAACTCCTCAAATCTGAACGGCACGCTTATAGTGACTTTGGTATTTTTATAAGAACAGCATGCACCTGCAGTGCAACCCGCGACCTCCAGAACGAAAGTCGCATGTATTTAGCGCTAGGCTACCAGCGCTTCGTACTGCTACTATGTAGTATGATAAAAAAAAATAGCTCCACTTCTAAACTTATTTGATTGATTTGAAAGCTGTATGTTAGCTAGTTTCTACCCTTCATTGTAATTCTTACATAAATATACCCCTTACATCCACACATGAATAAGACATTCCCTGTCCTAGAAACAATGGCGTTATCCCATCCTTTTTGAGTGATGAGTGCCGCTTAATCCACATCCATATTAAAAAATGCTAAACAACGTGAAGTACTACCCGCTACACTAAGCAAAGGGCACCTAGCCAACTTTACAATCGCTTACGTTTCGTAAAAGTATTGCAGCTAACTCTCTGTATCGTTCTTTTAATAGGCAACAGGAGCGAAAATGCTAAAATGGAAAGGAGCCCTTTCAATTGAGGAATTTTAGTTAAATATACTTGTGTTACTAACCAATCGGAACGAAATTTGAGAATCTGAATAACAACAAAATAATCTGGGTTGGACCGTTTATTTTTCTGGTCCAATAGTTATGAACTTTGTACTTCACACCATTTTTGCGGCATAATCAATGTTTGGGAAAATTTGATGGGGCCTAGGGCGCCTTTAAAAATAAGAATATAAAAAAAAAGTAAAACGGTCCAGCAAAGATAAAAATAATAATACTCTGTGTTGAAAAAATCATTGTTCCAGCTTCAAAAACCAGGGAAGAAATAGTCGAGAGCGTTACGCCGTGGCTTGCGTGGGCGACGGTCGCGCGATGGTCGCGCGACGGCGATGCGACGCACACGAAATCAAACTTTATCGATATGGAAGTATGAGACGCGACGGCGACGGTCGCGTGACCGTCGTCGCCCACGCAAGACACGGCGTTAGTATGGCGAATTGACCGCTCCTGTTGCGTCTTGGCGTGACTCCAGTGGCGTGACAGAGTCAGGCTGCGTTTCCATCGCCACGTAGCGTCCAACGACTGTCACTCCTGTGTGCGTAGCCGAATGCACAAACGCTCACGAAACGCTCACGATAACATCTCTTTCGTAGCTGAGCATTTCTTTTTTTTTGCCACTTTTATGAAGTGTGATATTTTTGAAAAAAAATATGCTATTTCTACTCAGAATTACTAGCTTTTCAATCCTAGTAGTTTTAAAAATTGTCCCATACGATTTTTTCTTATTTTGTTACCATTTTCCGTACATGTTGTATGGGGTAACAAAAGAGGAAAGTAACAAAAATTTATGGAAATTCTGGGACACTTTTTGTCTCCCAGTGAGATTGAAAGTACTCGTGATTCTGAGTACAATTGACCTAAAATTCCCTAAAACAATCAAAATTTTTTTAATGGCAAAAAAAAGAAATGCTTAGCTATCTATAACTATCGCTCTTGCGTATTGGCACGACAGAGCCAGACTACATTTCTGCCGCGTTTCGATGTCGATTCGTTTCGCAGAAATGCCATTCGGCTACGTGGCCTGCTAGGCAGGAGTACAGTCAATTCCATGGTGAATGATGAACATGCATCGATCCCAGCGCGCCCTCACGAACGGCAAAGAGGATGAAACGCCGGAGTGTGTTTAGTGGGTAGGGCCAAGTTTCCCCCCTCCCCTGGCGAGTCCCACAAATCGTGCCTAACAGCATTCCCACTCCGTCAAAAAAAAGGAGTACAGTCAATTATCCACAACCTTCAACTATGTGCAATAAAGTCGTGCAAACATATTTTTGACACTTTATTCGTATGTATAGTATTGAATATCCTGACTGTACCTAAGATACATTCATTGGAAAGAATACCTTAGCCGTTATGAATAACGTCAAGTTTTGGAGATGCTTGAAAGAAAATATGGTTTTGTAAAGGTAGTTCTTTGCTGTCTGCGAACTCGTAGTGATGTTTTATAACGGGAATAGGTGTAATGATTCTCGAGAAAATATTGGTGAATTTAGTTTCATGAAATAAGTTTGTAATTTTTCCCCTCACTAGGGTAAAAACGTTTCCTATCCCCGTTTCCCGTGATCATGATGCATGCAACTGCGCGGGTCGAAATATCGGGTCCTCAATAAAAATTAAAAAGGTAATCACGGTTTATATCGCGGTCAATATAAGTCTTATAAATTTCTTAATATTTTTTTCTAACACTCTAATGTGAAAGACCGCTCGGTGAACAAAGTAATTTCAAAAATTGTAAACCGAACTTGCAAATGCTATGTTAAAAAGTTTTTATAAACAGTACATTAAGTGATCCTCATCAACGACTGGGTTCACAGAATATAGACAATCAGCCTCTCTAGCACAACTTGCCTTATCGCGCGCGAGTCCATACTTGAAGTCACGCTTGATATATATGGACTCGCGCGCGACAAGGCAAGTTGTGCTAGAGGGTCAGGTACGAAGTCCCGAAAGTGTTTTTTCAATTTGAACCAATCACTACCCTCGCAGAAATTAGCCTGGTTTGTTCAGAGAGACAATGCGTACGGAACGAGCCAGCCAGCCTCTCGTCGAGGACCTAAATGCTCTTAACGAGGCAACTAGGACGCTACCACTGTTGTGACAAAAACCATACTTACTGCTTTGTATAAACTAGAGTTGTGCCTGCTCGTTCACTGAAAAGATCGCTCGGCGCTCCCAACTAGTTCGTTCATTTAGGACATTTAGTACAGTAGTACATCGAGAGAGCGAAAGACAAATAAAATTATGCATATGTCTTGTAAGTCTGTCCTGCCATAAGGCTCGCTCGTACTAGCCGAGAGCAGTTCGGCCGTTTTCGCGCGCTCTCGGTCCGAGTCAGTCGATTCTAGTTCGGTTGCGGTCGGATCGGATCGCTTTGCTGTCATTGTCACTCCTCGGCTCTTCGCTCGCTCCCATTCTGTTGCGCGTGTGTGAGTGTACCAGCAGCGGCTGGTCCATACAAGCCGATTCCCATCGGCTTGCCTAAAAATTGATTACTAGTAAAGTACCTAATGTTAAGGCAGGTTTCCTTTTTCTTTGGTGTTGCCTAGCAGAAATTTTCACCAGCCGCCACTGGAGTGTACTAAATGTACTAGAGAGCAGAATCATTTGGGAGTAGTTCGGTCTAGTACAGTGTAGGGAATCGTGTCTTTTGTACTATCAGTACATGTACTACACAAGCCTAGTATAAACATTCGCTAGAACATCGCTTGAAAGTGTCATAAAATGATCCATTTAGTTATTTAGTGTAAATTTTTGAGACTCCCTTGGAATCGTTGGTGGCCTAGCGGTAAGAGCGTACGACTTTCAATCCGGAGCTCGTGGCGTCGCGGGTTCGAACCCCGGCTCGTACCAATGAGTTTTTCGGAACTTATGTGCGTAATTTCCTTTGATATTTGCCAGTCGCTTTTCGGTGAAGGAAAACATCGTGAGAAAAGCTTGGAAGGTCAGATGGCAAAACTAATGCCTACGCGAAATCTTAGAGTTATTTGCCAAAAGCGGACCCCACGCTCCCATGAGCCGTGAAAAATGTCGAGATAACGCAAGGAAAATGATGAACCTTATAGTAGGGGTAATGTGTGAACATACCGTGACTCAACACAGTCGATTGCAATACGGTTTGTTACTGTCAAAGCGATTTGCAATGACTGAGATGAAAATAATGAGCGTAACAAGCGGTTGAAAAGATCCCGTTTCACTTGTTAAGGATAGAAATTTCTGTTGAAAAATGATGAAGGAAGACAAAATATTGAGCTGTAAAGTGATTGCGGCTCTTCATTGTACTGTCGCAAATCCTAGGAACTGAAGCAAAATATGGATGCTGATACCCGAGAGCGTACACAACAAAGAAACCTAAGCTACTGCAGAACCTTTTCACAGTCAACGTCAAAAGTGACTTCTATGGCCAAATGCACGGTATTACTAAGATAGGGTTCTAGAGGTGCCTAGGATTTAAATTAGTCAATCGTACGTTGGTGTATTTTCAACAGTAAAAATAACAACATAACAAAGTGAATCAATATGTATAAAAAATCAAAAATCATGTACTTACCTTAAAATTTAGACTCTAAAACGATTGTAATAAAATAGTACACTGGCATTTTTCCACAACGAACTTGTAAATCTTTATTCACATACAATTTTTGTGCTAAAATATTGAAAATTACCTAACCAGTTCTGAAAAAGGTTCGTTAGGCTCACTTCCGCTCTCAATTGGCCGTATTTATTAATAAGTCCCAAATCACTTTATTTGTCATTCAATTCTGTGTCTAAAATGAACGCTATTACGTCCAAAACGATTTTGTATACTTTTTAAAGAATTCACGATAATCACGATACAATTTATCCGCATAAGCCTCAGATCGATTTTTCCTAACTTGAATTTGGAACTTTCTTTTTTTTCCATGAGAGTTCAAAACTCGAATTTAAAGTGTACTTGTATAAGTACGCTGGGACTCACGAGGTGTAAGCTTTATAAAGAGATATTTTTGTTACGCTTCAAATAAAAGCTTGATAAAGGTTTCGAAAACGCTGAGTTTTGATATGGAGCCGGATGGGTTATTCAGGAAAATGCGTGCGAAGGATTTGGTAGCACCTATATTTTGTATTAGACACGAAGGGACAGATATTGAACATGAACATCCTAGGTTTATTTCAAATAAACTTGACACTTTTTGATCCATCTATACGGGTAAGTTAGGTTAGGTTTTAATAAAATCGATGAGATCTACGATAAAACAGATGCTGATTTTTTAGGTACATGACTTCATATAAGTACCTAGTGGCCATCTCTGAAAAACACGGAATATTTAATGCTTCCTTTTTCATTGGATTCTAACACATATCATCGAGGTGCAATTGACAACGTTTAAAAATTTTCAATGTCCCTAAATCGAAAACCATTTCGAGATATACGCCTGTAGATCACATAAATATTTTTTTTATTTTCTTTTTTCGTATTTTTAGTCGAAATTCTTAAAAATAGTTTAAAGGGGAAGTGACGTCACATAGCTGATTCAGAGCTGCCACTATAGCTAAAAAATCTTCCAGTTGGGATGTCACTTGAGTTTGGCAGTGACACTTATCACCGTTCGTAGCAAAGATATTAAAAATTTCATGGCTTAGTCTATGGCTCGTAGTCATTCACTATTGGTTGACAGTGACACTTGACAGTCAGACATACCAGACTGTTTAAGCTGACTGTTAAAAATTTTTTTTTAGAAATGATTTTGTCGTTTTCTTAGGTGTATGAAACAACACATGTGACGTCATTAAGTTGAGTCTTGACGTTTGTAACTTACGCTCTTTCTGCTCGAAGTAGTAATAAAAAGGGATTTTCGCATTAAAATAGCAGTTTTTGGAAAAATAAAAAAATATGTGTATATTTTAATATTGAGTTCTTTCAAACCAAACAATAAAAAGTAGTACTCAAAAAAATGAAATTTTGTCAATTTCTATAATTTAACGGTATGTGGCCCAAAAATCCATAAAAGGGACGGAACACGGAACCAAAAGCCACGCTTTTATAAAACTCTCGGAATTGCGCGGATGGGTGGTATGGACGGGCTTTCAGCTCGTTTACAATATCAATCCGATGACCGATCCTGTGGCCGGTGGCTGTGTTAGTCAGCGTCACTCACTTCAAACAACCTCCATTTTTCTTTTAAACAGAGAGTACTATATGCGCCCTAATGAATATTCTACATAACTTAGAAACGATCGATTTACTTACGATTTCGCACCAATGTGCGTAGTCGAATGCACAAACGCTCATGATAATATCACTTTCGTAGTTATCTATACGTATCTCTATCGCTCTTGCGATTGGCGCGACAGAGACACTACATTGCTACGGCATTTCAAGTCGCAGAAATAAAAAGGTGGCGTTTTTACAAAGCACTCAGAGACTAGCGCAGTGGCTGGTATTGACGTGCCTTTCAGCACGTCTGTAACGGCCACGTCCGCCATCCGATGACCGATCGTGTGGCGATGTCTGTGACTGAACAGTCAGCGTCACTCCAAGATACTGCTGGACAAACATATCCGCTTTTTTTAAACAGATCTCTGTCTTCTTTCCTTCATTATTCTTAAATCAAACCTTGCCCAATTTTACATAATATACATCATCATCCTCCTTGCGTTATCCCGGCATTTGCCACGGCTCATGGGAGCCTGGGGTCCGCTTTGACAACTAATCCCATGATTTGGCGTAGGCACTAGTTTTTACGAAAGCGACTGCCATCTGACCTTCGAACCCGAAGGGTAAACCAGACCTTATTGGAATTAGTCTGGTTTCCTCACGACGTTTAATTTCCTTCACCGAAAAGCGACTGGCAAATATCAAATGACATTTCGCACATAAATTCCGAAAAGCCGTGTGAGCCGGGGTTTGAACCCGCGACCTCCGGAACGAAAGTCGCACGCACTTGCCGCTAGGCTACCAGCGCTTCAATATTATTACATAATATACACTTTATTGAAATAAAACTATAGAAACTGATTATATCCCGTATAATGAATTTACAATCACCCGTCTCCCGTTGACCACGAATGCTTAAAGTGTTCGAAACGTCGGGACCTGAATTGTAAATTCACTATAAGCGATATAATCCGTTTCCATGTGATAATTTCTTTATTATTAGAAATAAATACATACTACTATTTACATACAAATTATACTATTAAGATTATACTAGACTTAGAAAACTAAAACTAAACCTATCTTAAAAAATACCTAAAAGTCTAAGCCCTGGCTTCTCGGCAAAGTGCCCATCACACAGGCAGCATTCCCGCGCTGTATTGCTTTATATTGTTTCCATAGTTTTATTTCATGAGTAACTATCGCGGCAACCGAAGACAATATTATACATTGCTTTTTTTTAATTCGTAAACACAAACAATAATAGTATTTCATACAATCGTGATAATTACAAAGCTTTTCAGTCGAGTACCATGTTTAATAGTACGATACGAGAGTGAAAAGCTTATTTATATCACTATTGTATACAATACTTTTTCTACGAGTACATCATCTTCATCATCAATGGACGGAAATATAGTTAAAATTCACTCTAAGACCAAATTAAATTATTTCATAGGAAATATTTTAATTTGTGTTTTTAGTAGACACACTACTATTATTTAACTATAAACTGAAATAAATGTCATATACAAAGAAAAAATGACCAAGGCCTCCAACTGTCCAGCATCGGACAGTTGGAGGCCTTGGTCATTTTTTCTTTGTATATGACATTTATTTCAGTTCAAGTTAAAATTAATGTTAATAGAGTCGTTCACCGTTGTATCAACATCGAATTACCTAGCAACCAATTATATCTTATACTTTTAAACGAGCAATTCTTGTATATTTATTTATTTATTTATTTATTTATTTATTTATACATACCGACGATCTCGGAAACCGCTCTAACGATTTCGCTGAAATTTATTATGTGGGGGTTTTCGGAGGTGAAAAATCGATCTAACTTATCCTTAGGTCTTGGAAAACGCGAATTTTCGAGTTTTCATGCGTTTTTCTTCGCGCGCCATCTCGTGTGCAGTAGATGTATTGTTAAGACAGAATTATTTCGGTCGATGTAAGTACTATTTATTATAAAGACTAGATGGCGACACAGATCAAGGCGTCGCATACGAAACAACAAACATTAGGTAACTTATAATTCGCGGGCGAGGTGTTATAATATTTTCAAGTCTTTTTATATTAATGAAAAGAATACTTAACACGAATAGAAAAATTCACTATTTGAGCTTTTGTGGTGTAACGCGCTCCATCTCGTGTGGAGTAGTTGTATTGTTAAGACAGAATTCTTTCGGTCGATGTAAGTACTATTTATGAGAAAACTAGATGGCGACACAGGTCAAGGATACAAAATAACAAACATTGACTAACTTATGAATTTTATGATTCGCGGGTGAAAACACTTACGTATTCATTAAGTGTTTAAATTATTATTACGAATTTTAAGCTTCTTGTATTATCTCAGTACTATTTTAAAACTCAATACTTCAAACAGATGTGCTATTACATTCTAGAATTATCCGGAAATAATAGGCACATACCGCCATCTCTATTTGAGCTTTCGTGGCAAAACGCGCGCCATCTCGTGTGGAGTAGTTGAGTTGTTAAGACAGAATTCTTTCGCTCGATGTAAGTACTATTTATGATAAAACTAGATGGCGACACAGGTCAAGGATACGAAACAACAAACATTGACTAACTTATGAATCTTATGACACGGTGTTTTCAGTCAAAGGAAATAGTAAATCCGATGTACTTTGTATATGTTTAGGAAAATTAACGATAGAGGGCGTGAAAAACAATTTTATGCCGTAGTGCAAGTTGTTCGCTAGATGTCACTGTTACCCCCGCAAACTGGGTAATGATTGTTATCGTAAAATGTATAAGTATTTTTTGATGTCCAAAATTTTCGCTAGATGTCGCTGTACCACCCGCAAACTAGCGAACGGCATTCTATGGCCAATTACATGTATTAAATTGTAAATTTTGTTAATGTCCTGTTTTATTGGCAAATAAGTTAGCGTTCAAATATTTATTAATTAATGTGACTGGTAGATGAAGGACCTATTTAGAAATCTTGCCATAAATATGTGGCGTTCCACGTTTAAGAGGGTCCACATCAAAGAATATAATACTCACTAGGAGATCCACATGCTTTATACTTTATGTTCTTAAATCCTTTAGGCATGGAAAGTCACATGAAAAGTTGTCGTAACTTAATAATAGATGGCGCTTCATTCGAAAATCTTGACTGATAACTCTATACCATACTATCACAGAATATATAATAGTACAAGTACAGAAGGCTCACTCCTTTGAAGTTCACAAAACGCCGCCATTCTAAATTATTACCTACATTAACAAACGGACCGCACGCGTGCAGACGACATTGAATTCTATTGCGCCGCGCGAAAGTCGTCGCCACTGAATGGGCCGCGAACTCGCGGCCGCCGGCATGTACTTGTAGCGCGGTGAAAGGATCGCGGAGTGAGCCGCCCCTGATACTATTCAATATACTCTATTATTACGAATTTTAAGCTTCTTCCGTTATCTCAGTATTATTTATTTTAAAACTCAATACTTCAAACAGAAGTGCTATTATGCGTTATGTTGATTGTGTAAACTGTCAGATAATTATGTTTAAAGTAAAATAAAGTACCTATACAACTATAGTGTATCAATTATTTGTTTATTTAAGTGATTTACTGTTGATTTTTTCATACAAATTTGTTTGGAAGTGGTAAGTCTGTCATGTAAAAAACACAAGAAGTATAATAAAATAGAACACCGAGCGAAGCTCGGTCGCCCAGGTACTTGATTTAAACTAACACGATCTTCACTCATATTATTAAATTAAAACGAGACTTAATCACGTAAAACTTACGTTTTATATTTAACCCGACGTTTCGGACATGACATTACGTCCGTGGTCACGGGTAGACTGGCTGGGAGTTGTATCAACATCTTCTAGCTGTACGAGTTTTTCGAACTACCCGCACTTGATTGTCATCAGTCACTTTTACGCTAGGGTTGCCACTCTGCCTACATACAACACTCACGACATCCGATGGTATGAGACGGGAAGTTTTCTCACGTTTACACTTGCTAATCACTGGATTCCACGAAGATGAAATCCCTTGCCCTTCATTTTGATTGAAATTACGATGTTTCCTGATTTCAATCGCTTCACGTACTTTCCTGCTATAGTAAAGACGTTCAGTTGAAAGGACTTTGGGATTATGCAGTTCAATCCAGTGGTTCGGTCCTCGTGGAATCCAGTGATTAGCAAGTGTAAACGTGAGAAAACTTCCCGTCTCATACCATCGGATGTCGTGAGTGTTGTATGTAGGCAGAGTGGCAACCCTAGCGTAAAAGTGACTGATGACAATCAAGTGCGGGTAGTTCGAAAAACTCGTACAGCTAGAAGATGTTGATACAACTCCCAGCCAGTCTACCCGTGACCACGGACGTAATGTCATGTCCGAAACGTCGGGTTAAATATAAAACGTAAGTTTTACGCGATTAAGTCCCGTTTTAATTTAGCAACCAATTGTTTGTAATAACCGTGTCTGATTGGCCGATAACGCGACAGATAAAAAAAAATGTGTTTCAGATGCAGGAAAATTTGCCAGGTATCGCAAATTAGTATAGAAATTGTATGAAGTTCTATTTTTGAAATTATTACAGTTAACTAAAGTCAACTATAATGAGCTTATTATAATTGAGTCGGAACTGCCATAGAGTATCCAACACTGAAAAGTTAGCACTTATAGTTTAGTCTGTGGTATCCTAATTGACAGATTACAGTCGACAAGTAGAAAAACAATATTTATGAATGACATAGAAGAATAAAGTGCCACGAAATGGCCTCACCTCAGCATATTGCTGGCGACTTCTAGCGCTGGTCTTCCGGTGAGACCATTAAGTGAGAAAAATGAAGGCACAACGGCAGACACTTAGCGTCACTCCTGCAAGACTAAGATGCTGATCTAAACTCAGTATTACCACACCTCGGACACTGGCGATCAAATATATGAAAGGGGCGCGTTCCTAGCACACAGTCTAGGCTCGTGCAGGTGAACGCGTACTACCTATGCTTGTATGAGTTAAATATGACAGGTCGACTGTCCGCGTTTTTGACAGGCGGTAACTGTAAGGTAACCGAGAGGGGGTGGGCGGCACTTTCAGCGGGCAGCGGGAGTGGCCATACTGTACGATAGTACTCTTTATTACCTATGTTTCAAAACTGATCCCGATAATCCACCACAGTCCATAACTCCAAGATTTAATAAAAGAAATCTTTATGAAAAAACTTTCTTCGCGAGGCGATAGCCAAAGCCGATTTTAATTGACTTCCACTGAATTGTAAAATTTTATTAAACCGAATGAAATCTCAAACTTTGACGCAGATTCTGAAGATCCTTCAGATCCTCGTATATATGAATACGTAATAGAAGGAATAAGTTTGACAAGCATTATGTAAAGATGAGGAAAAACGTGGATTTCACTTTATTTCCTGGGCCATTTATAAGTTAATTTGTTTTGCATCGAATTTTGTGAGATTTCCGAGATGTCTATAACAAAATTGTATTTGGTATGTTTATTAAAAAAATATTATATAAAAAAATGTTAGAAACCTGGAAAAAATATTTCAAAATATATGTACCTAATTGTACCTACTAGCCAAGACATAACTCCGTATTGACGGATAAAGTCTAAGAAAAAACGTACCTCAAAGCCCTAGAGAAAAAGGTGCGGTGGCCTAGATGGCGTTACACCACGCCAAAGACGCCACGAGTATTTTTTTGACTCAGTTAAACACCGTTGCAAACAATACTTTTTAGGGTTCCGTAGTCAACTAGGAACCCTTATAGTTTCGCCATGTCTGTCTGTCTGTCCGTCCGTCCGTCCGTCCGTCCGTCCGTCCGTCCGTCCGTCCGTCCGTCCGTCCGTCCGTCCGTCCGCGGATAATCTCAGTAACCGTTAGCACTAGAAAGCTGAAATTTGGTACCAATATGTATATCAATCACGCCGACAAAGTGCAAAAATAAAAAATGGAAAAAATGTTTTATTAGGGTACCCCCCCTACATGTAAAGTGGGGCATGAATTTTTTTTTTCATTCCAACCCTAACGTGTGATATATTGTTGGATAGGTATTTAATAAATTAATAGTTTAAAAAACACTATAAAACACGCTTTTATAAATGCACGTAAAAGCCAAAAATAAATTATGGATCGTTCAAGTTGTCTCTATTTGTGAGCTGAAGTTTAAAAACTATGTGCTTTTAATTATAATATTTGATTGTAAAAGCGTGGGGCGCTGGAACAGGAAAGACTTTTTGTATAACTTGCTGATAAATCAAATTATGCTATGTTACGGGAAGGAGGTTACACAGATTGACGCGCTAACTGGAGTTGCAGCATCACTAGTAGGTTCTACATTAAACAGTCAAATCAATTAAAAGTCAGTGTTCAAAGTAGGTACCAGTTTGTCGAACTCAGACAAAATATGCGCTAGTAGTGAGGAGAGTCGACAGTCACCGACACTTAGAACGCCGCTTTTTTCCGGTAATCAAAGTACAAACGGGGAAAGTGTCTACAGTGACAGGATGCAGAGTTCTTGTTCGTGGACGAGATATCTTTGGTTCTCTTTGGTAACCCTTAGGCGGGATATGTAAACGTTATGTTCTTATGCAACTTCATTCGCCAGGAAGTTCGGATTAGTATTTGTTTACAAGAAAGTCTTTCCTGTTCCAGCGCCCCACGCTTTTACAATCAAATATTATAATTAAAAGCACATAGTTTTTAAACTTCAGCTCACAAATAGAGACAACTTGAACGATCCATAATTTATTTTTGGCTTTTACGTGCATTTATAAAAGCGTGTTTTATAGTGTTTTTTAAACTATTAATTTATTAAATACTTTTTAGTCATTAATAATGAAATACTTTTAACATTTATACATAAATTTATTTCAAGTAGGCGGATTTTACATGCCATTTGTGGCTTAACGTGTACTTATTGCTAATTGCTACTTAATAATAACTAGCGGCTACCTTCTTATTACGGTATTATCATAAAAATGTTTATACCTAGTAAGTTATCCGTAAAAGATAGACAATATAGACATGTGCCATCGCGGACTTTTTGAAGATATTAGAGAGACATACTTTCGCCATACATTGTTTTGAAGCTCTCAGCTAGTGGGATTTTGTTTGACTCGATTAGAAAATATTGTCACATTTCAACTAATTCAAACAAAATTGAAGTATTTCTTTTTTGCCGAGCCCCCCTTTATTTGCTCTTAAGGGTCACAGGAAAACCATTACCCAATACCCAACTTATTTTAAATACAACGTTGATCTTTCTTTTATGCGGAGGCTTCGCCCCCCGAGCCCCCTTTGTTTGCTCTTAAAGGTCACAAGAAAACGCTAACCCAACTTATCTTAAATACTACGTTGATCTTTCTTTCATGCGGGGCTTCGCCCCCGAGCCCCTTTGTTTGCTCTTAAAGGTCACAAGAAAACGCTAACCCAACTTATTCTAAATACTACGTTGATCTTTCTTTCATGCGGGGGCTTGGCCCCCGAGCCCCCTTTGTTTGCTCTGAAAGGTCACAAGAAAACCCTAAACCAACTTATTTTAAATACAACGTTGATCTTTCTTTCATGCGGGGGCTTCGCCCCCGAGCCCCCTTTGTTTGCTCTTAAAGATCACAAGAAAACGCTAACCCAACTTATTTTAAATACAACGTTGATCTTTCTTTTATGCGGGGGCTTCGCCCCCGAGCCCCCTTTGTTTGCTCTTAAAGGTCACAAGAAAACGCTAACCCAACTTATCTTAAATACTACGTTGATCTTTCTTTCATGCGGGGGGCTTCACCCCCCGAACCCCCCTTTGTTTGCTCTTAAAGGTCACAAGAAAACGCTAACCCAACTTATTCTAAATACTACGTTGTTCTTTCTTTCATGTGGGGGGCTTCGCCCCCCGAGCCCCCGTTTGTTTGCTCTGAAAGGTCACAAGAAAACGCTAACCCAACTTATTCTAAATACTACGTTGATCTTTCTTTCATGCGGGGGCTTCGCCCCCGAGCCCCCTTTTCTTTACCCTTAAGGATCACAAGAAAACCTTAACCCAACTTATTCTAAATACTACGTTGTTCTTTCTTTCATGCGGGGGCTTCGCCCCCGAGCCCCCTTTGTTTGCTCTGAAAGGTCACAAGAAAACGCTAACCCAACTTATTTCAAATACTACGTTAATCTTTCTTTTATGCGGGGGGCTTCGCCCCCCGAGCCCCTCTTTTTGTTGCTCTTAAGGGTAACAGGAAAACCCCAACCCAACTTATTTTAAATACAACGTTTATCTTTCTTTTATGCGGGGGCTTCGCCCCCGAGCCCCCCTTTGTTTGCTCTTAAAGGTCACAAGAAAACGCTAACCCAACTTATCTTAAATACTACGTTGATCTTTCTTTCATGCGGGGGACTTCGCCCCCGAGCCCCCTTTGTTTGCTCTTAAAGGTCACAAGAAAACGCTAACCCAACTTATTCTAAATACTACGTTGATCTTTCTTTCATGCGGGGGGCTTGACCCCCCGAGCCCCCCTTTGTTTGCTCTGAAAGGTCACAAGAAAACCCTAAACCAACTTATTTTAAATACAACGTTGATCTTTCTTTCATGCGGGGGGGCTTTGCCCCCCGAGCCCCCCTTTGTTTGCTCTTAAAGGTCACAAGAAAACGCTAACCCAACTTATTTTAAATACAACGTTGATCTTTCTTTTATGCGGGGGGCTTCGCCCCCCGAGCCCCCCTTTGTTTGCTCTTAAAGGTCACAAGAAAACGCTAACCCAACCCAACTTATTTTAAAAACTACTTTAATCTTTCTTTAATGCGGGGGGCTTAGCCCCCCGAGCCCCCCTTTGTTTGCTCTTAAAGGTCACAAGAAAACGCTAACCCAACTTATCTTAAATACTACGTTGATCTTTCTTTCATGCGGGGGGCTTCGCCCCCCGAGCCCCCCTTTGTTTGCTCTTAAAGGTCACAAGAAAACGCTAACCCAACTTATTCTAAATACTACGTTGATCTTTCTTACATGCGGGGGGCGAAGCCCCCCGAGCCCCCCTTTTCTTTACTCTTAAGGATCACAAGAAAACCTTAACCCAACTTATTTTAAATACAACGTTGATCTTTCTTTCATGCTTCCCCCCTCGACCCCCCCCCCCCCCCCTTTTTCTGTTCATATCTTCCGGCACCATCATCAGGCCTTGAAACCTAATCGTAGTCATAGTTCATTACAAGGCTTTTCTAAGAAGCCCAAAAACAGCTATGATACGATGTTCCATCATGTAGTTCCAGTTCATATCTTCCGGCTCCATCATCAGACCTTGAAACCTAATCGTAGTCAAAGTTCATTACAAGACTTTTCTAAGAAGCCCAAAAACAGCTATGATACTATGTTCCATCATGTAGTTCCAGTTCATATCTTCCGGCTCCATCATCAGACCTTGAAACCTAATCGTAGTCAAAGTTCATTACAAGACTTTTCTAAGAAGCCCAAAAACAGCTATGATACGATGTTCCATCATGTAGTTCCAGTTCATATCTTCCGGCTCCATCATCAGACCCTGAAACCTAATTGTAGTCAAAGTTCATTACAAGACTTTCCTAAGAAGCCCAAAAACAGCTATGATACGATGTTCCATCATGTAGTTCCAGTTCATATCTTCCGGCTCCATCATCAGACCTTGAAACCTAATCGTAGTCAAAGTTCATTACAAGACTTTTCTAAGAAACCCAAAAACAGCTATGATACGATGTTCCATCATGTAGTTCCAGTTCATATTGTAAGAGTAATTATTTATTAATGCCTCATATTTTGATTTATCTTACTGTTATTTATGATTAAAGTATTAAAGAATATCAATTGACTCATACTAGTCACTGGTTTCCGCCATGTTGGATTGTTATAAAAATGGCGGACATACCGTGACGGTGTCCAGTTCGAGTACAGACGAGTTGTAGTCAAGAAGTCTTGAATTATTATTGTAAATTGGTTGTTAATATGTTTGTTATAAGCGAATAAAGTAAAGTGATGGTACAAGTAATCGTTTTCATCATCAACCCGGTAATGTCCCCAACAATATCTTTCGGCTTCATCATCAGACCTTGAAACCTAATTGTAGTCAAAGTTCATTACAAGACTTTTCTTAGAAACCCAAAAACGGCTATGATACGATGTTCCATCATGTAGTTCCAGTTCATATCTTCCGACTCCATCATCAGATCAGCTCAACAGTACCATATTATTGTATTGTCATCGGAACTACATATAGCTGCCAATTTTCATTACGCTACGACTCCTGGAAGATGGTTAAATTAGCCTCCGCAGATTCCATTACATAGTTAGTTACATACACGACGACCTAATAAAAGCGTGTTAAAAATGAATAAGGGTTTGCTAAGATCGTTTTTTGATAATATTTATATTTTCGGAAATAATCGCTCATAAAGGAAAAAAAAGTGCGTCCCCCCCCCTCTAACTTTTGAACCATATGTTTAAAAAATATGAAAAAAATCACAAAAGTAGAACTTTATAAAGACTAGTAGTTTTTGAGAAAAATACGGAAAACTACGGAACCCTACACTGAGCGTGGCCCGACACGCTCTTGGCCGGTTTTTTTCTATGACCATGCAGCCTTACCTTAGTTTTTAATAGTTTTCTAGAATAATTTCGTGAAATTTACACTGTTCCCTGTATTTTGCACTGCCAGCAGCGCAGCTGCCCAAAGCCATCCCCCGCCGGCTTACCGCGCACGCTCGCAGTCTCGTTATAACAATGCGTTGCCATGGTTACAGAGCCAAACAATGCGTTTTCAATGTATAGCCATCTAGATGATGCCACACTTTTGGTTAATATTAATATTTGTCAATTTTAACACAGTCATATCAAGTTAAGAATAAGGACCAAATCCCAAATTTTCCTGTATCAGTTAACTAGCTCTTATTATAATTTAAAATGTTACAAGTATTTAAAAATATTTTAGGCGGGTTACTCACGTATTAAGTCGATATATCGTTCGACGGTTCACTATTATCTGGCAGAAACTTTTTACGCATATATTTGATTCGTATAATAGTTCTTGGCAGAAACACGTTACGCAGAATATGCTTTGGCATAAATCATTTCTCAGATTTTTTTAATACCGAATCGTCTGTTGTCATAATGTTGATGACCATTTAATAGTCTTCTAATCGAACAATACTTTTTCAGATAATATTTTTGCATAATATTTAGGCGGCATAAAGTTGCAATTTGCTATTTGATAGCGAGTTGGATGTGTTGGGGATGCAAGATACCTAACACTCCTCCTCGCTTCGCTCGTCGTCGTACCTAACGGTGACTCTGGGGCAGTTTTTCTTTTATGATAGCGTGTAATAATTCTGCTAATGTAATATTATGCTATAAGATTATTATGGTATATTACAATTATGCTAAATCAAAGTCGACCAAAGTAATATTCTGTAAAACGATATTCTGCCAAATGTGTCTTATGCATGGTAGTAATAATGCCAACTAAGTTTTCTGCAAAATTACCATTCGACTGAAAGTGTTTCTGCGAAACATGTTATGTGAAGTGTGTTTCGGACTAAAATTATTCTGCCAGATGAGGGTAACCCATCGTTCGACATGTTTCGATCCATTTCCGAAGATCTTTTTCAAGAGTAGCGACCCCGCCTCTACGCGTCGAGAATGCGACGCATAATACGTGAGTAACCCGCTTAATACATTTTTAAATATATCTGAGTCTAACGGGAGTTTTATAGTTAAAAATGTTACAAATATTTCATTTCCGAATACGACCACAAAATCATTTCAAGTAACTCAAAAGTCCGAGAGAAATCTTCCCATTGAAAAGTTCTCTCACCGGGCTCCGTTTTGGTTTTAATATTTTATTTTGGGACGATCAAACTTCCCAAGCCTCCGGAAAGTTTGGAAACTTTCTTGGATTGAATATTATTTTCGATTCATGAAATACATTCAAGATGCCAATGTCAACGTACATTTTGATGTATTGACTTCGTGCGAAGTGCATGGAGGGGGTAAGCAAAGCGATCGCAGTGCTTGCGGTGGTCGAAATCGACACTGATTGTGGTTGTCATCTATCAAAACTCATAAAATAATAAATTATATTTAAGCTTTCTTTACCTAATATTGTTCAATACACTGTTAGTATTTTTCCTACCGTAAAAGATTATGCTTAAAGATTCAGGCCTAGCCTGGGAATAGGCCCGTGTAGGATATTTCTGCGGCCGCGGACATGACTACGTACTTACGTTTAGATTTGTTTTATATGGCATTAACTTAGGTGACTTCAATGCGCACCCGGGTGAGTTATTCTGTGACGAGATGTTTAGTTTTTGTGCGGAACAGGGGTGGATTTGTGCCGATACCGTAAAACTAGGCATAGACTCGGACGCGCATACGTATTTAAGTGAATCACACGGCTCAAAACGATGGTTAGATCACTGTGTAGCCACATCAGCTGCGTGGGGCACTATTACGGATGTTTTTATTGACTACGATGTATACTGTTCGGATCACTATCCTATTGTAATAAAATGTAATCTTAACATGGTGAATTCTAAGTACATATGTAATAGTAATAAGGAAAACAGTGTCATATCGAGGAATAAGTCTGTTGTTTGGGGGGAGAGAACTTCCCATGAAATTGAAAATTACACGAATAAATGTAATGAACTATTTAAGTGTTTTGATTTTCCTTCCGAGCTTGTGGACTGTTGTGATGGTTGCTGTATGAATAACCTTGAACATTGCAGGCTACTTGACGATTTGTACCTCAGAATAATATCTGTGCTATGTGAAGCTTCTTCATACAGTAAAGCTGTCACGGGAGGACGAGGCAATATTAAAAAGAAGGTAATAGGATGGAATAAACATGTTAGCGAGGCACACGGAGAGGCAAGAGCTAGATTCCAAGAGTGGGTTTTGTTCGGCAAGCCTAGAGGGGGGTCGGTTTTTGATGCCATGTGCCACAGTCGAAAAGTATTTAAATCGAGACTTCGGTGGGTCCAAAATCACCAAGATCAAATTAAAATGGACTTACTCGCCACACACCACAACAAGAATGATTTCAAAAATTTTTGGAAGTTTACAAAAAAGTTGGAATGTAGGCCTGGCCTCTCTGTAAGTGTGAATGGTAACTCGGACCCTAAGTGTGTTGCTAACGTGTTTATGAAACAGTTCAATGTGAAGTGCTCTTCCGCCAACAGCGAGGTCGAGCCGCAGCACGGCAGCAGGTGTTCGATGCTGGAGAACTGGTCGGGGACTCGCACACACGGTTCAGCGTTACGGATGTTGCCAAAATAATTAAGGGTATGAAAAGGGGTAAGTCACCCGGTCACGACAATTTGAGCATCGAGCACTTGCAGTTTGCCGGTCCTCATCTGCCTCGAGTACTAGCAATGTTTTACAATCTATGCATATGTCACTCTTACCTACCGTTGCCTATGACGAAAACGATTGTAATACCTATTATTAAAAATAAAACGGGTGACATTTCGGATAGTTCTAATTATAGGCCTATTTCTCTGGCCACAATTGTAGCGAGGGTGCTCGACGGCCTGCTCAACGTACAGTTCAAGATAAGTACTTAAAATTGCACGATGCGCAGTTCGGCTTCCGTGCCGGCTTATCGACGGAAAGTGCTATTATTTGTTTGAAGCAGGCTGTAGAGTACTATACGCGTAGGAAGACACCTATCTATGCGTGTTTCTTAGACCTCAGTAAAGCCTTCGATCTTGTTAATTACAATTTACTTTGGAAAAAACTTGACGAAGTGCATTTCCCACGAGAACTCACGCGCATATTTAGGTGTTGGTACTCTGGCCAGAGAAATAGTGTGCGGTGGGGTGATGTAATGTCCGACGAGTACGGACTCGAGTGTGGGGTAAGGCAGGGGGATTGACCTCTCCGAAGCTGTTCAATTTGTATATGGATGCCCTGATCGGTGAGCTCAGCAATACCCATGTTGGTTGTCATGTAGATAGGGTGTGTTTTAATAACATAAGTTATGCAGATGACATGGTATTGCTGAGCCCGTCGGTCGGTGGTATAAGAATACTCATTGAAAAGTGCGAGTCTTATGCCAAAAAACATAACCTAAGATATAACGTCGAAAAAAGTGTGTACATGATCTTCAAGGCGGGGAGCAAATGCCCATCATACGTCCCACCCATTCGTTTGAATGGAGAACAATTAAAGAGGGTTTATACGTTCAAGTATCTTGGGCATTTGGTCACCGAAGACCTTCGTGACGACGAAGACATTGAGCGAGAGCGCAGAGCGTTAGCTATTAGGGCTAATATGATCGCCCGTAGGTTCAGCAGGTGTACAGCGCAAGTTAAAATAACACTTTTTCGCGCTTACTGTACTTCGCTGTACGCCTGCAGCCTGTGGACGAAATATACGCAGCGTACTATAAATGCCATACGTGTACAGTACAATGATGCGTTCAGGGTACTGTTGAGACTGCCGCGTTACTGAAGCGCGTCGGGCATGTTCGCCGACGCGCATGTGGATGGGTTCCACTCGACGTTGCGCAAGCGCTGCGCCGCGACGCTCCGCAGAGTGCGCGACAGTCGCCACAGTCTCTTAGCTGTAGTGGCAGGTAGATGGGATAGTGCATTTGTTAGGCACTGGACCTCCCAACATCTTAGTTTAAGTACTAACATTAGGGTGTTTCATATTTGTATGGGAAAAATAAAATTGTAATATTTTTTCCGACTTCGCTAGGCTTTCGGTTCTAGCTTATCTTAAACGCCTATATACCAAATTTCAAGTCATTTGGACGTTGTTTAGAGGTCGCACTGGATGAACAGTTTGAAAAAAAGTCGCTAAAAAGTAACGTTACTCAATTTTATTTTCAAATAAAACAATAGAGTAGTTGTAACTTATTAGAAAGTAAAAGTAAACTTATTAAACTTAAAATACAACAGTTGTAACATCCATTCTTGATAAAATAAGTCATCATCATCATTTAGCTTACATGTGTAAGCCGCAACCTTATCTTTTGTTCGCTTAAGTACTTTAGTAACACATTTTCTGTGATGTTCGACGACTTTCAGCGAGAACCGTTTTGCTCTTCATCTTTGACTGGAGCGTTAATTTTTATTATTAAATATACAGGTATACTTACTCTTCTTTGCAGTATGATAGACTATTGTTAAACTATCGTCGAAGTCTGGTGTTAGGGCTACAATAATCGCTAACATCCTGGACATTAAATAGTTCGAAGACAAAAATCAAAAAAGTAGTACGGTCTATATCCCTGTCAAAATACTTAAGTCAAAGAACGATCTTGTTTTCTTCTTTGTCGTCACTCTCTTGGCAGAGTAGTCGTGGTTGTCACATCAGGGGTGGTAGCAAGCTTAACAATGCATCGACATTCCTTACGCATTCGTAGAGTGGGCCACTGAGTGCAGCCTTGACTTGGCCGGTCCATCGCATCTGAACCTTGTCCAGGATACTCCTAGCTTTCTTCTGCAGCACCACATTTCTAGGAAATCTATCTTCTTTTCCCTTGAAATCCACGTCTCAGCACCGTAAAGAAATATGGGAAAATTGGGAGATACTAATGCCCTAACAAGTCGCATTTTAGTGGCATTTGTGATGTTTCTGATTTTCCATATTTTGCTGAGCCGGTCAATGGCGGACCTGGTGATAGCCAATGTGCCGCTTGATATAATCCACCTATCCTGTTATCAGTGCCCCGAGAGGGCCGGGAGACCACTGCTTCATGCCAAAAACAGGACAAAAAACCAAAAAAACTTGTTCCTTAGAAGGAAGTCGAGCGTCCAAAAAAATTCCATAAGGAACCTTGCCTAGAAACTAAATGCCACGTTAACTAGTAATTTTTTTAAAAGAACTTGCTTCAATATAAAAACTTCTCATTAAAATCACTTTTAAACCACCTACTACAAAAAGTTACATAAGTTTTGTTTCTAGCCTTTCCTGCGCCCATACTAACTTCTTCAGACAAAAGTTGCCACAGAGTGCGACCTCTAAATATTATCCGATTTCCCTGATTTTTGGTATATGGGCTCTGTATAGGTGTAGAAACATGAAGAAAAGCGAAGTCAAATATAAATCAAAATTTTGGAAAAATGAAACACCCTAACTAACATAGTAATTTAAGTATTTCTGTAACTAACATACTATGGACTGTATTGTCTGAAATAAATGATTTTTATTTTTATTTTTTTTTATTTATTTACTAGCTTTTACCCGCGGCTTCGCCCGCGTAATAAAAGTATTCTTATTGAAACGTTTACAAAAAATAAGATTTTCATTTGGATCCGTAGGTTTCTTTGTAGGTACATCTGTCCGCGATTATTTCGATTAAGGTAAAGCGGGGTAATTCTCGACGGAGGGGGGGGGAGGGGGGGGGGCATTGTAACTGATCTATTTGCTGTACGGTCAGCCAAGAAAGTGGTTTCCCACTTTTCGACTCTATTGATCGAAAAGTGGTAAACCACTTTTTTGGCTGACTGTACCTTACACATATTACTATTGTTTTAAAAGAAATTCTTGCAATGATTGTAGAATTGTTACACAGCGACCACAGCGTAGGTAGTAGGTACGAATATGTATGTATTTTACCTATATAAATATTTATACTGGGGAAACTTCATACAACCCACATAGCCAGTATCTCGACGCTATGGTCGGTAGGGTAAAAAGTACTTCCTTGCATTATCGCTTACATTTTTTTCCATTTTGCTTATACTTATTGCAAACGTAAACATATAAAAGGCAAGCAAACAACGATCTTCTTACAGCACATTGAATGTAATAGTTATTACGGAAATACGGATGCAGGATACTCGCCGATGCCTACTTACTAATCCCTTCCC
The DNA here is from genome assembly GCF_023078275.1 of Leguminivora glycinivorella. Lineage (NCBI taxonomy): Eukaryota > Metazoa > Arthropoda > Insecta > Lepidoptera > Tortricidae > Leguminivora > Leguminivora glycinivorella. Next base: position 9,055,221 of record NC_062993.1, on the reverse strand, counting down.
ACTGAGCCACCTGCATTTTACACTGCCTAGATATCGATTGCCGACCGATTATTCCGACCCCAATCCCTATTCTTATCCCCGTCCCTATCTCTATCCTTGTCCCCGTCCCCGTCCCCGTCCCGTCCCGTCCCGTCCCTGTCCCCGTCCCCGTCCCTATCCCTATCCCTACCCCTATCCCTATCCCTATCCCTATCCCTAACCCTAACCCTATCCCGTCCCCGTCCCTGTCCCTGTCCCTGTCCCTGTCCTTGCCCCTGTCAAATTATCATGCTAGGAGGTGAACTTTGAAAAATCCTTTCTTAGTGCTCCTCTAAGGAACTTCCGTGTCAATTTGAAATCTCTTGAACCAGAAGTAAAGATGAAAACTAAAGCTATACTTATGGCTATTTTGGATATTTCAACCCCATTGCACAACAACAGGGTGTAACGGACCACACAGTCCTCGGTTCAAATCATAGGAAATATTTATTAAAACACCCTTATTTAGGTATAATTATAGTAAACAATTTTAATAACTTATATTAGAAGTAAACGTCTAATAGTATGAAAAAATAATAATTATTCTCGGAATTCAAACGTACATAATTTACAAAGATCAACATTCCTAAAACTGTTGCCAAAAGCGTTATTATCGAGGAAAGCAGTAAATCGGGATAAAAATATTAAAGTTAGCGTAATTTACAAAATCAAACATTCTTTAAACTATTGCCGTAAGCGTTGTTATCGAGGAAAGCGGTCAGCCTTGACGAAAATAACAAAGATGGCGTCCCTCACTATTGACTTATTGAGAGGAATAGGAGAAAGGAAAACTTTGGACGAAAGATGCGTAACGCGTGCGCGGATAGGATATAAAAGGCAGAGCAAAATGGGAGGGTGGATCAGTATTAGTTGTACGGGCTTAGTAAGAGGAAGTCAGTTACTGTGATTTTGATTGAAGCATTTAATTAGAAATAATTAGAGTGAGAAGGAGTTTATATTGGTAAAGTATAGTGAAGGAGAGCAAGTAAGTGATAAAATTTAATTATTTAATTGTGTGTTAAAATTGATTATGGTACTTATTCATTTCATATAAACGGGATATTCATGAATGTTATATTTATGTGGTGATTATTTTAAGTTGTTCAAATTTCAATTTATTTATTGCATACAATTAACACTAACGGTTAATTTGGAATATTATTAATTAAAATTAGGATCTGAGTATTTCTAATATGACTACTACATGTAACAAAATAGATACATAAAATATTACACATATTTACTTTATGTACATACACATTCTATTAGCTAGAATCTCTTTGGGTGATTGTAACAAAATAGATACATAAAATATTACACATATTTACTTTATGTACATACACATTCTATTAGCTAGAATCTCTTTGGGTGATTAGAAGGATTTTCCCACTATTATCTCATCCTTAAGTAAGATAATTTTGCTATTTCAATGAAAGTAGGATTAATAACTTTATTTATTGTTCATAACATGTAAACTTTATTAGAGTTAAAGGATAACTTGTGGGAATTAATACTAATACTAAATACTAGGGAGGCATAGGACATCTATGGATGTTAGGATCCTGTCGCTATCAAGGAGAATCATTGATATAAAAATAAGATTGTTCACAAAAGTTGAATCATTGACACTGGCCTCGAGATTGGCAGACTTTGGAATCATCATTCCATTTTCATAATATGGTTAGCGATAATGTTGTCTGGGAAATCAAACAATTCTAGCGTTGACTAGTGAAACACGATGTCAAGCAATGGACCACTATACTCGGAACGTGGGAAATTGCACGCATATAGAATTTATACTTTGGGATCTTGGACAACTTTCGATGGCTAAGGCCGAACCAAAATATATATATGGGATGGCGTGTGAGTCTAGGGATTTGTCGTTCGAAAGGCTAGTTCAATGAAGTATTTGTCTTAGTATCAAAAGAAGGTCAATGAATAGGCCCAATAAAGGGTATCAAAATAGATATTCTGTTTCCTTGATAGACCAGGAGTAGGCAGAGCAGCTTCCATCCTGACGGTAGAGGACTTGGTTGCAGAAACATCCCAAAACATATAAAATTATACCGGGATTAAAGGGTCCTTGACTAATTATTTGGTATCTACTACTATGGTAGTATATTTTAAAATAGTGCAAAGACACTTTACATCAGTTTACTTTTGTTCTAAGGAACCCATTTGTTCAATGTTTGATAAAACATAAATTGAACCGGCAACCTGGTTTGTCCATATGCTCGAGCGAGGTCTTTATAATAGGCTATATTATATTATACACTTATTATTCCTACGTATAAGGGACTCGTGGGTCGGAAGCAATTAACCCCATTTTAAATAATGTCTTGTATATATTTTTAATATATTTCCTGTATTTATATTCCTTACACAATTTTACTTATCTCACACACTCTTATCTCAACGCACTAAATTCTTTCACAAATGTCGTTCACTCTGCTATTATACCTCAAGTGAATATATTACTGCCTTAGTTTTATCAACTTAAATTTAACCCTAATAGCAAGTTCCTAAAGGTAAAAAGAATTTGGATTGCTACGCACAACTACGGGGTCCTACCACTTATTAGACGATCACAGTATTTGTTTAATGGCCAATTTTTAATAGTGTACTGTTTTAATTAGGGCTAACAATTTGGACTTAAGTTAGGTAGTGTTAGGTTAATAAAGAGGGTAATTAATTAAGGGGTAGCGGGGTGTTACAAAGTGGAGACCGTGACTGTAGGATGTAAGACCCTAAATATGTCCAATTGTTAGCATATTCAAGTGACATTTTGTCACAAAGTGTTGCTGTGAATGAGATATCCTTTTTAGGAACTTGCTATCCTTCATGCTGAAACTTTATTTTATTTTTGTATCATTCGTCTATCTTTATTAACCACTGCGTAATAGTCTAAGGGGCAATCAAGCTATTGATAGTTTTCTAAGATACGTTTCATTTTGAAGTATGTTTTGTAAGTTTAAGGTCACTAACCTGGATTTTCAAACAAAGTCACAATCCGATATTGAAACAGAAACTTTGCACTTTAGCACACAGTTCACTCACTTTAGACATAGCTGTGTAATTTTAAAACCATTGTAGGCTTATCACTTATCTAATTAGATTTTTATTTCACTTTTAAGTCACTATCGAAAGAATCAATGACAGGTTGTACTTCTAGCATAAACTTATAAACGTTACCCGTTACGAACTTAGGACGCGGCTTTATACGATAATTGGAATCGCGTGTGCACATGGTATTGTATGTAAACAATAACATAATTATCGATCAACAACGTGCGTACAGACTGATAAGAGATAACACGTGCAGAAAACTGTCATCGACTAGGGACACCGGGGATAGAAGAAAGTATTTGAGGCTATTGTAAAAATGTCAAACCAGCTGTCAATGAAACAATTCAATTGGAATGGCAAATTTAGAAAAGTTATTCGTTTTCTAGCTAATATTTATTCTGTTGCGATAATGAAGAGATTATAGCAAAAATAAAACCTCAATGGTATCGGTTATATTTATCTACTGGGAAAGTTTTGTACTAAAACAAATTAGTCGTTACTGAAAGCAATTACGCACAGATCGACTGTCTTGTGGTAATTTTGTGTCGAGGGTTCTTTAAAACGATATCATGGAAGATTATAAATACTGAGATACGTATAAATAAATTAAAAGGTTCTACATGTTTTATGATAAAGGAAACTTTTACTGTTTAGTGAATCAAGATTTTCCGTTCTGTTGGTTATAATATATCTGCCAGTCTCACTAAATTAAGTAGAAGTAAGCAAGGAAATACTGCTAGTATTTTAGGTACTTTGCTCTGTGGGCCTCTGTAGGAATTGATTTCTAACTAGATTTGGCATGTAGTATGTATGTATGTCATGTACAAGTTGCTAGTATTGGCATGTTCTTTTAAGAAACAGAATAAGCTAAATTAATGACAGTATGCGATACACAGACTTGATTAAGTACATTTTGTCAAAATCTATTCTTCATGTGTCAGTGTCGCATATCATGGTAAGAAATGTCACTTTGACAGCAAGAACACCATCATGTTCACTCTTACCTCACTATCTTCTCGCCCCTTTTTCGTGTTATCAACTGATTAGTGATAAGCTGTTATCAGCTACAGAAGAACTAGGAAATAAAATGATGATTGATCTAGACAAGCGTTAAGCTGTGAAATATTTATTTTAGCTGTGATTATACTGACAATAATCTTATGTTGTCAACAGGGCGACTCATTGATTTGATTTTGATTTATTTTTAAATAAAATTAACAATAGAATAAGTAATGGTATTCATAATCATAGGGAAACGAGTAGCAATTAGCACGTTTCATACTTACTAACAACTAAGGATTAGTTGTCTTCCACTGAAGTGTGAACAAATTATAATTACTTGAAAGAGACAAACATTCAACTAGCTTATTGACAAAAATGTCAAGAACATACAATCTAGAATTTAAGCATAGTTCTTAAGTACTCAAGTAAGGAATTAGGCACACCATTCATTAACCTCAGGCAAGCTTATAGCTAGGAATATTTTTATTGACAGTCAGTCTGAGTCATTATTTAAGATAGTATTCAAAGCTGTGTTAACATGAAATGATTCCCATCAGTGAACAGATTGCAGTAGCTATTGCATTTAATAATTAGGAATATGGTGAATCACACACTAGCAAAATTATGAAGGAAGGTGGTAAATGAAACACCCACAAAATGCTTTATTAGTAATATTGAAAAGGTGCACAAAAACAAAAAAAAACCCAGAGCATATTTGTTCATTTCGTTTCCATTAGACGGAAAAGCGCCACTCCATGCAGGAAAAATAGAATAGAGAAGTAACTTTTAGTTAGGATTATTCAGGCAACAATGGGAAAAAAGATATTATGTTCCTCTTCTCGATGACTTTTGAAAAGTATCTTGATGTGAGACACGTTGAGTGATGATCATATTTGGGGTAGTCAGTGTAGGCGTTAGAAGTGATTGTACATGGAGAAGAATTTTGACTCTTTCATTGAAACCTGGAACAAAAATGAAGGGTAAACACATTTCAGATAAAACATTTATATTACCATTCAACTATTGGATGTGCATTCCCTTCTTATACATACAGGTCAACAAGTCATATAATGAATTGCATTGGTTGTCAGACATCTTCATGAAATCAGTTCATTCATATTGTAATATTGCATTGTCATTCCACTTAATGAGTTTATAAAATTTCAGTTCAATAGGTAACATGTAGCTTGTTATTATCTCTGAAACAGTCACAATATAACCTAAGATTACAATAGGAAAGCAGAATTGATAAAAATAAGCTTATACAATATTAATCTCTAGTTTGTGATTAGATCAATTCTAGTAGGTTTCCTATATTTGTGACTTTTGTCAGATTATCCGTCTGTCTGTATTTTAATTTCTTGAACCAGTTATCAGTGGATGCAGTAGCTTAGCATAATGATAAATGAAAAATGTAGGTAGATAAGCTAGACTTAAGATTTTAGACTTAGTAGTAGAGTCTGTGCATTGTATAGTGCACAGTATAATATTTGAAAGAGCAAATGGAGTCAGTCCGTAGTAGGCTTGGTATTATTGGGATCAGGAATAAGAACGAACAATATTATTTACCCAAGAGTGAACCAAAGAATAATAAATAAATAAAATATTTTACCATTGTCAATGTAGATCAAACATACAAAAGCTGAGCCGGGTCAGCTTGGATGTCATTTTGTTGCAAGTGAATGTGTTTCGAGCACACACACGTTGCTCAGTCAAAGGGGCATGCTAACGGAGTTCCAATTTGTGCGCAGCCGGGGAAGGGGCAGGACGTTGATCCTAGTATAATGGCAGCGTTGTTCCGCATACTCTGGAAAATTTAAGAAATATTTATTAATTAAGTAGGAAATAAGTCCTAGTTATAAGGATAAGTTATAGGAATAAGGTTAGCAGAGATTTTACAACTAAATAGGTATTTGATCATTTTATTAATTAGGGTCTATTTTCAAATTTTATCATACTAAACTATTATCAAAATAAAGTTTAGCCAAATAGAATAAAAGAGAAATAATTGACTTAACAACAACATAAAAGTTAAATAAATAAATAAAAATTGAAGGGGCATTTTTGTACAGGCCTACTTGATTACAAACTAAGCATGATTCTTATTATTGACATTCGGTAATGCTTACATTCTTCATTTATACAATTTTTGCTTAAAACCAACATTGCTTGGTCATACTTTAAAATTCATTCAACCTCCTTGCATTATTCCGGTGTTTGCCACAGCTCATGGAAGCATGGAGTCTGCTTGACAGCTAATTCCAGGATTTGGCGTAGGCACTAATTTTCAATAGGTTTTATTGAAATTAGTCTGGTTTCCTCACGATGTTTTCCTTCACTCAAAAGCAACTGGCAAATATCAAATGACAGTTCTCAAGGACAATGAGTCGCAGTTCGAACCCGTATCTTATGATTCAAAGCATACAAGTAATTGTCACTAGGTGAGGTTAGTTACCAGATTACAGGACTATTAAACATTAAAAGTGTAACTTACATATCATTACATAGTAGTACAGGTACAGATGCAGCCGTGATCGTCAGTGCCTTGTCCACTCATGGAAGCGATCCGTCGAAAGTGAGCTGCGAGCGGCAGGTTTGAGCTGAAGCGAGGTCACAAGGGTCGCTGAAGATAGGAAGACGTGGCGCGAGCTTGTGAAGGCCCTTTTCATCTCTGGGGTGCCTTAGGATTACAACATCCACACACAACTGGTAAGGTAGTATAGTGGCACTGGGGCTTAACTCCAAGGGGCATCTAGCACCAAAAATCTGAAACATGCAAATAGGCGGACATAAGAAATAGGAAGTTGTAGGCTTACTAATACTCCTCATCTCTAAGACCAGAATTAGGATGTTATTTTAGTGCGCCATAGGAATTAGATAATCTCTCTATTGAAAATCATTTCGTTATTTTAGTATGTCAAGATTTTAAACTAAACTATAAACTGCTTTGTGATGGACAAGTTAAATTTCGAATAGTTAAATAGGTTATTACTTACGGCGAAAACTTGGCTCAATTCCATTGAGGTATCATCAAATCATCATGAAAGAAAACCACGTAGTTCCACTGGCGTCACAGGCTAAAAGCAAACAATCATTTATTTATTACATTCGTTATACACATTACTAACAACATATATCATTACTTAGTTAATGTATTACTCACCTTTTTATGATTTATAACAAATACAAGCCAGCAGGTCAATAATTTACGTAATTTTCGGTTCCAAATGATGCGTGTATGTCTGAACGGCAGCCATTTTTTATCTCCGTCTGACTGACAACAATGACGTTAGCGTTGGAAATGTTGCCATAAGAAAAGCAAAAGGGCTCTATAGATCATAAGACATTTGACGGACCGGATGAGACGTAAAATTTGTATAGAACAGGTGGGGCTCTGCAGATTATGTGGAACGAATTGTAGAATAATAAAATAGAGACAGTAATTTGACGTTTACATTCAATATTAATGCTTTTTTTTATATAAATATGAAATAAATAAATAAATATTGGGGACATCTACACAGTTCAACTGAACCCCAAACTAAGCAAATTTTGTGCTGTGGGTGCTAAGCGACGATATACCTACTTAAATAGATAAATACTTATGTACATGGAAAACATCTATGACTCATATACATATATTCTGTGGAATTTTATTAAGGAGAAAAATATTATTAACGTCAAACTTTGTTTAGACATTTAGTATACTCCGACAAATCTAAAGGTCAGTTGAAAAACACCAAATTTCAAACTTTCTATGTTTGCTAAATAACGGATCGTAGAACCATATACTAGTTAAAAAATAAGATGAATAGGTAGTGCATAATAGTGTAGTAATTACTAGCTTTTGCCCGCGGCTTCGCTCGTATCCTGTTCGAAACGCCATTCTTTTTCTTAGGTCAGTATGTAGGTATGTGTGTATGTTAGTACTTAACGATATTATTAGAAGATAGGTTACCTATATTACAGTGTTAGTAGACGTTATCAAAGCAGTTAGGCGTAAGTGCATTTTCGCATTGTCCGGTCCGATGTCGGATGTCGGACCGATGTCCCATGCATTGCAGGCGCCATCTTGGATTTTTAATAACACGCTTTTAGGTCGTTGTGTATGTGACTATGTATGTAATGGAATCTAGGGGAGCTAATTTAACCATCTTCCAGGAGTCGTAGCGTAATGAAAATTGGCAGCTGTATGTAGTTCCGATGACATTGCAAAAATATGGTACTGTTGAGTTGGTCTGATGATGGAGCCAGAAGATACGAACTGGAACTACAGGATGGAACGTCGTATCATAGCTGTTTTTGGGTTTCTTAGAAAAGTCTTGTAATAAACTTTGACTACGATTAGGTTTCAAGGTCTGATGATGGAGCCGGAAGATACGAACTGGAACTACATGATGGAACATCGTATCATAGCTGTTTTTGGGTTTCTTAGAAAAGTATTGTAATAAACCTTGACTATGATTAGGTTTCATGGTCTGATGATGAAGCTCGGAAATAGGGATGGCTTGAGCGATCCAAAATTTGTTTTGGCTGTTACATGCACTTATGTAAAAGTGTGTTTTTCTAGTGTTTTTTTAAACTATAAATTTGTTTCCATTGAAATCTTTTCGGTTTCCGATGTCGGATCGGATAGTGTGAAAACGGACTAACAAGTTATTTGTATTATTTTTCCTACTTACAAAAGTAGAATTCAAAGCGGTATTGCGTATCTTATTCCATAATTTAACTTTGCGTCTTGAATTATAGGTTAACAAAATGTATGTACATATAATATTTTGTAGTTTTGCCTACAATTTTGCGTGCTTACGGTTGTATAGGGTCAATACGAAAGTTAAATGTAAGTCGTGTTTACGTAGGCTGATTCGTAAAGTAAAGGAATAACATAGATAAGTACTTATGACATAAGTATATATTTTAACGTTTGATTAATTAAAAAGTTGAAATAGAAAAAAAAGAGAGCTATTAAATTATAACATCATACATTTTTGTACTGTCATTATCTAAGTGGGCTTGCAGGTATGACAGAAACAGTAAAAATGAGCGTATGAGGAAGGATGAAATTTGAATGAGTAGTATGAGAGTCACATAAAAGAAAGAAGAGAGGTTTAGCTATATGAATGGGTGGAGTTCAATTGAAGGGTTTCCTCATGTTTGCAAGTCTGAATAGTGACGGCAGTTATTGGAATTTTAAAATGGGGAAAGGGTTACACAAACTTGTTACCACGAGAGTTAGGTGTTAGGATAAATAATTTATACCTTTTACAGGTACATTCTTTTGGTAACAACATACTCTACATGCCGCTAATAAACGAACTAAACACACACCCTGTGTCTTTATGGATAAATCAGATAATTTTGTTTGTCACAAAAGGTGACTTAACATTATCAATAAGATTGAAATATTGATTGTCTGATTACTCTTATAAATATACATAGGACATATGCCGAGAAAGGAGGAAAATTATTGACTAGTATTGAGTTGTGGACTGGTTTTTCGAACTATGGGGAGAACAATTGTCGGTGGTTACCTGAGAAATTGAAAGGCTTTTTCATTCTAGTAAAGAGATTTTTGTAGGTTCATAATATCTGGGCAATGTAGATAGCGGGTTACCTAATCGTGCAATGTGATTAAACTACCCATATGAGGATGCAAAGATTTTACCATTAGGGTACATTTGATTCACAACCAAATGCTTTATTGGAATGGGAATTCTGGCTGGTGGCAATTTGACTCATGTGTCTGGATAACCAATAAGTTCATAATTCGTGCTGGATCAGTGAGGTTCTTTTGAGTATTGGTCACTTTTACTCACCACATTGACGAATGGGGAAATTGAAAATTTCAATAACTGAATTATTTTTGGTTATTTTCGTTTGACACAAAGATGTTATCTTGAATCAAACGAAAATAAAAGGGGCAGTTGTAACGGACCACACAGTCCTCGGTTCAAATCATAGGAAATATTTATTAAAACACCCTTATTTAGGTATAATTATAGTAAACAATTTTAATAACTTATATTAGAAGTAAACGTCTAATAGTATGAAAAAATAATAATTATTCTCGGAATTCAAACGTACATAATTTACAAAGATCAACATTCCTAAAACTGTTGCCAAAAGCGTTATTATCGAGGAAAGCAGTAAATCGGGATAAAAATATTAAAGTTAGCGTAATTTACAAAATCAAACATTCTTTAAACTATTGCCGTAAGCGTTGTTATCGAGGAAAGCGGTCAGCCTTGACGAAAATAACAAAGATGGCGTCCCTCACTATTGACTTATTGAGAGGAATAGGAGAAAGGAAAACTTTGGACGAAAGATGCGTAACGCGTGCGCGGATAGGATATAAAAGGCAGAGCAAAATGGGAGGGTGGATCAGTATTAGTTGTACGGGCTTAGTAAGAGGAAGTCAGTTACTGTGATTTTGATTGAAGCATTTAATTAGAAATAATTAGAGTGAGAAGGAGTTTATATTGGTAAAGTATAGTGAAGGAGAGCAAGTAAGTGATAAAATTTAATTATTTAATTGTGTGTTAAAATTGATTATGGTACTTATTCATTTCATATAAACGGGATATTCATGAATGTTATATTTATGTGGTGATTATTTTAAGTTGTTCAAATTTCAATTTATTTATTGCATACAATTAACACTAACGGTTAATTTGGAATATTATTAATTAAAATTAGGATCTGAGTATTTCTAATATGACTACTACATGTAACAAAATAGATACATAAAATATTACACATATTTACTTTATGTACATACACATTCTATTAGCTAGAATCTCTTTGGGTGATTGTAACAAAATAGATACATAAAATATTACACATATTTACTTTATGTACATACACATTCTATTAGCTAGAATCTCTTTGGGTGATTAGAAGGATTTTCCCACTATTATCTCATCCTTAAGTAAGATAATTTTGCTATTTCAATGAAAGTAGGATTAATAACTTTATTTATTGTTCATAACATGTAAACTTTATTAGAGTTAAAGGATAACTTGTGGGAATTAATACTAATACTAAATACTAGGGAGGCATAGGACATCTATGGATGTTAGGATCCTGTCGCTATCAAGGAGAATCATTGATATAAAAATAAGATTGTTCACAAAAGTTGAATCATTGACACTGGCCTCGAGATTGGCAGACTTTGGAATCATCATTCCATTTTCATAATATGGTTAGCGATAATGTTGTCTGGGAAATCAAACAATTCTAGCATTGACTAGTGAAACACGATGTCAAGCAATGGACCACTATACTCGGAACGTGGGAAATTGCACGCATATAGAATTTATACTTTGGGATCTTGGACAACTTTCGATGGCTAAGGCCGAACCAAAATATATATATGGGATGGCGTGTGAGTCTAGGGATTTGTCGTTCGAAAGGCTAGTTCAATGAAGTATTTGTCTTAGTATCAAAAGAAGGTCAATGAATAGGCCCAATAAAGGGTATCAAAATAGATATTCTGTTTCCTTGATAGACCAGGAGTAGGCAGAGCAGCTTCCATCCTGACGGTAGAGGACTTGGTTGCAGAAACATCCCAAAACATATAAAATTATACCGGGATTAAAGTGTCCTTGACTAATTATTTGGTATCTACTACTATGGTAGTATATTTTAAAATAGTGCAAAGACACTTTACATCAGTTTACTTTTGTTCTAAGGAACCCATTTGTTCAATGTTTGATAAAACATAAATTGAACCGGCAACCTGGTTTGTCCATATGCTCGAGCGAGGTCTTTATAATAGGCTATATTATATTATACACTTATTATTCCTACGTATAAGGGACTCGTGGGTCGGAAGCAATTAACCCCATTTTAAATAATGTCTTGTATATATTTTTAATATATTTCCTGTATTTATATTCCTTACACAATTTTACTTATCTCACACACTCTTATCTCAACGCACTAAATTCTTTCACAAATGTCGTTCACTCTGCTATTATACCTCAAGTGAATATATTATTGCCTTAGTTTTATCAACTTAAATTTAACCCTAATAGCAAGTTCCTAAAGGTAAAAAGAATTTGGATTGCTACGCACAACTACGGGGTCCTACCACTTATTAGACGATCACAGTATTTGTTTAATGGCCAATTTTTAATAGTGTACTGTTTTAATTAGGGCTAACAATTTGGACTTAAGTTAGGTAGTGTTAGGTTAATAAAGAGGGTAATTAATTAAGGGGTAGCGGGGTGTTACAAGGGGAGAAAATATTTTTTCCACGTCATTAGATTTTAAAATCGTTGTATTTATCGTGATCAGCGACCCGATAAACCATAAAAACGATACCTATATTGTGTTTTTGACTTTACCCCCTTTGCACCCCTTTAGGGGTCAAATTTTCAAAAAACCTGAAACATGTATTTAGTCATATGTCTTTAGGAATCCTCCTGTGAAGTTTCGAATAAAATAGTCAAACTAATCTTGTTTCCCCATACAAACTTTGAACCCCCATTTCACCCTTTTAAGAGGAGAATTTTGAAAAATCCTTTCTTAGTGCTCCTCTACACCATATAAGGAACCTATGTGCCAAATTTGATATCTCTAGGACCAGCGGTTTCGGCTGTGTGTTGATATATTATGTCAGTTAGTCAGTCAGTCAGTTTCTTCTTTTATATATTTTTTGATATTTAAACCCAATTGCACTACAACAGGGGAGAAGGTATTTTACTTCCGCCTCGTTAGATTTTAAAAACGTTGTATTTATCGTGATCAGCGACCCAATAAACCGTAAAAACGATACCCATATTAGTTTTGAATTTATCACCCCCTTTTCACCCTTTTAGGGGTTAAATTTTCAAAAAACCTGAAACACGTCTTTATTAGTCATATGTTTTTAGGATCCCTCCTGTGAAGTTTCGAATAAAACAGTGAAACTAACATTGTTTCCCCATACAAACTTTGAATCCCCATTTGACCCCCTTAGGAGGCGAATTTTGAAAAATCCTTTCTTAGTGCTCCTCTACACTATATAAGGAACCTACGTGCCAAATTTGACATCTCTAGGACCAGCGGTTTCGGCTGTGCGTTGATATGTCAGTCAGTCAGTCAATATCTTCTTTTATATATTTTTGTGAGATTTAAACCCCATTGCACCACAACAGGGGAGAAGGTATTTTACTTCCGCCTCGTTAGATTTTAAAAACGTTGTATTTATCGTGATCAGCGACCCGATAAACCATAAAAACGATACCCATATTGATTTTTTGACTTTATCACCCCCTTTTCACCATTTTAGGGGTTAAATTTTCAAAAAACCTGAAACACGTATTCAGTCATATGTCTTAAGGAATCTTCCTGTGAAGTTTCGAATAAAATAGGCAAACTAATCTTGTTTCCCCATACAAACTTTGAACCCCCATTTGACCCTCTTAGGAGGTGAATTTTGAAAATTCCTTTCTTAGTGCTCCTCTACACTATATAAGGAACCTAGGTGTCAAATTTGAAATCTCTAGGACCAGCGGTTTCGGCTGTGCGTTGATATGTCAGTCAGTCAGTCAGCTTCTTCTTTTATATATTTAATTAACGGGACGGAGGTTTAGCGAATACCATATCACTAGCTCGAAGAACTTGTACCATTACTCCTATGTTCTTCAAGATTCCTTATATGCCCTGCCAGCACCAATTTATTGACTCTTTCTGTAGTCTGGGGTTGGAAGTTTATACCGTGAGTAATGCTTTGGAAACTGATTTTTGGTATTATATTCTTGTCTTTATAATCTATCTACCTAAATTACACTTGAAATAGTAGCTCTTGTTATTCGATTTATTTAAAATTAACGAAAAATCGTTAATAGTTATTTGTTATACAAGGGGGCAAAGTTGTATTTTAACGCCGAGTGTGGAATTGAAAAACGAGCAAGTGAAAGGATCCTATAGTTGAACCACGAGCAAAGCGAGTGGTTCGAGAATAGAATCCTGAACTTGCGAGTTTTTTAACACACGAGAAGTAAAATACATTTGCACCCGAGTGTAACACAAAACTTTTCCCCTCACTATAGCGAGGAAACTACAACGCAAAAAAATGTGTTTATCACTGCTTCCAGTAGTTCCACAGGTGGTAAATCATCTTTATTACTAGATTCACCTACTTTTATCAATTTTAAAGCAGTTAATTGGACTTTATTCAAGGTCAAATTACTTTACCCACTGGTGGATAAAATGCGTTTTTACCCGCTGGTATTAAAGGATAAATCACGTGTTTCCGAGCTAGTGAGGGGAAAAATATAGTGTTAGCATTCGTCCGTGTGATGCGCGTATCGCCCGCGCCAATACATTTATATAACATAAGTATGGACAAAAACGAAACGCTCACCACAAAATAACGATATTATATTCCCTTAGTCTGATATTTCTCTACTTAATGTTCAAGAACATTGCACCCCTTATCGCAAAGTTATACTTCTACCAAAAACATTATATATAACTCCGTATAGACAGATAAAGTCTAAGAAAAAAACGTACCTCCATCTCAGTATCATACAGAAAAAGGTACGTTGGTCTAGATGTCATTACATCTTTGGGGTACGCTCAGCTAGATGGCGCTAATATTAATATTTGACATTTTAAAACATATCAAGCTAAGAATATGGGCCAAATTGTCAAAACTGAGGTTCAAAAGTTTTAAGCCTGTGTCAAGAGATGGCAGTCTATGCACTGTAATTACACATTTTACTTCGACAGTAACTCTCTATAATACTCGATCCTCTTTGACTTCCACCGACTGCAATCAAAGACGTTACGAGTACATTAGCCTGTCAAACGCGTAAACATAGTCTCACAAAGAGGTATATAAGATGATATCCGTATTATTATACATAACACTCAAGTTTTGTATGGCCCGCTGAGTTGATAGGGGTGAACGCATATTGAATTTGTAGCAAATTCTAGTTGAGTACATAGAAAATAGTTCATTACAATACAAGTGCGGAAATGAGGAATTTCGAAACTAGTAGCAATAAATTAAACTACCGAAAGTGTTTTATTTAAATCGACATGAGTTACGAATACGAATATCCTTTGCGCACGTGTATCGTACGATGTTTTTACAGGTACAGGGTACGTCTCCGATTCACAAACGCTCTTAGATATCTATCTCTGTCGCTCTTGCGAGTTGGCGCGATAGAGCCAGACTTAATGTGTGGGCGTTTCGTGTCGACGATTGCCATTCGGCTACGCCGCGCCGGGAGATGGCCCTCTGAAGTTTCGACCCAACAAGAAATAAACCACTTTGCGCACTAGTACGGGCAAAAAGCACCATCTGTTCTGGGTGGCTAGCCGAATGGCACAATCGCTCACGAAACGCTCACGAAACGAAGCGCTAGTAGATATCTATCTCTATCGCGCTTGCGTATTGGCGCGACAGAGCCAGCGGCGTATCGCTTTCGTTTGGCGTCGGAGAAATGCCATTCGGCTACGGGGCCTGGCCCCGTAGCCGAATGGCATTTCTCCGACGCGAAACGAAAACGAAACGCCGCAAAAGGTAAGTCTGGCTCTGTCGCGCCAATACTCAAGAGCGATAGAGATATATATCTATATATAAGAGCTTGTTTTTTTTATCATGCAGAAACGTCTGCGAACGACATTACATATTTTTAAATTAAAGGAAAAATGGAAAATTATACCTCCGGCAGGACTCGAACCTGCGTCCAATTTTTTTCATTTTTCCTTTAATTTAAAAATATATTATTAAGAGCGTTTGTGAATCAGCTATTTACCCTGTACCTACTGAAAAACACGATACACGCGCGAGCATTTCGTTTCGTGAGCGTTTGTGCCATTCGGTTACGGGGCCTGATATAATCATCATTTGCTTGCCCTTGTCCCAGTTATATGAAGTCGGTGCAGCATGTCTTCCTGTTCCATACCTCTCTATCGTAATCTCAAAATTCACATGCTTTTGTTTCATATCGTCTCTCACAGATATAATATAGTTATGACAATATTCACAAGACACTTTATACCTAATAGATACTATCATTTATCCAGTCGGTACTTAACCTCTACCGGGCTCTACGCGGCGCTACGACATTTTCGCTACATACGGGGAAACCCATGTAATCGGCTACGCTTCTACGAGCGGTGTGCCCGACAGTCGGGTTCTTGGTAGCGAAAGTGTTAAGTGCTTTATTCTATTTACATGCACTCGGTAAATAACTAATAAGTGAAGGTGATAAGAAGAAAAATACCAATGCTATTTATGCTGCTACTTAGGACAAGTAGCACGTCACATTTAAACAAACAGGCTTGCCTACAATATATATATACGTAGGTATAATGTTATCTATTCTAAAGAGACGGGAATAAACAAAAAGCCCAGATAAGGGTCCTCACAAACACACGCTTTGACATCCGTAACTTTATATTGTTTAGGGACTTGCCTACACTTATCTGTCGACAAATAAGCACAAAATTTCGGTGTTGCTGAATGTTAAGCGTTAATTTATTTGAAATATTCTTGAAAAAGAGAAAATTTTGCGAAATACTGTGTGTAACATTTATTAAAAAAGAAATATTGTTTTGTCACGGTTTTTAATCACTTAAAAATAAGTGAAAGTTACTTCTTAAGTAATTAAAACTTCCTTTTTTCAGACTGCCATTAAAATAGATGGACTACAAAAAATTTTTTACCTTTTAGCTAATGTTTAAACCTTACACCAAAGAGGATCGAGTATTATAGAGAGTTACTGTCGAAGTAAAATCGGCTGCCCTACGCAGAAATCAAGTATCTCAAAATTTTCCAAAAAATGGTTTTTTACATCATTCGATTCATTTTTTCAAAATACATATTTTAGTATTTTTTTAAAATTTTTATAATGTATATTTTTCAAAATACAGAACTTTAAAAAATTCAAGTATCTTTTTTTAACGGGGTATTCTACGCTAAAGTCAAGTATCTACCCTATTTCTATCTTGAAATCGAGTATCTTGCGAAAGATACTTGCAATTCATATTAGATGGCTAAGTTACTTGACTTCAGAGTTGAAATATTGATATTTATTGCGAAGTTACTTGACTTCAGCGTAGAAATATTGATATTTATTGATAAGTTACTTGACTTCAGCGTAGAACTATTGATATTCATTGCGAAGTTACTTGACTTCGGCGTCTATCATTTTGTTATGATGTCAAAATCTTGTAATTACTAATACATGTATTAATTTGGGTTTCGGGTAGAAATTGTCTTAGTATTAAAAAACAACCAGATGTTAACAGTAAAAGCACAAGGAACTTGTCTTATTTAATATGTAACTTCTTTTATACAAAATACGAAAATACATATAACGAACATACGTTTACATAATTATTGCATGTAGCAGGGGGAAATTAGCTAAAATTACGGCATAATTAATGGAAGGTTTTTTTAAATTGAAATATGTACGTTATAGACCGAAGTTATTTTTCATCAACCCTCCCCACTCCTCCCTCCTCTGCGTCACCCCTCTACCCTCCCTTAAAGTGCCAAAAATGCGGTTTTTCTCGATTTCTGACAAAACTGTTGAAGATACAGAAAAAGCGCGTAGGAACGAAGTAATCCTTAATAAATTTACTACAAATCATTCATTAACACTTTGGTTCTAGCACTTATAGTTTACGCGTGATCCGTCACGAAAGTTGGTCCTTTGCTGCAATCTTCTTTAGTGAATGTTAAGTTTTCGCCCAAAATGCATACGAAATCGTCGAAATTTGTTTGATATAACTAAAATATTGTAACTCATGACTAAAATAAAATTAAGGAGGAAAAATCACTACCATGGGTGGAATTTCCAATACGTCTTGGAATTCCAGTAACTATTTAAGACGTAATATTTTCACGGTAGTAGTCGCTAGGAGTACCATGTATCTATGACTGGGGATGAGCTTTTGGTAGCTGTTGGTAGAGCCCTGGAGTATCAATCCAGTAGCCGTGAGTTCAAGTCCCACCCATGGTAGTAATTTTTCCCCCTGAAATTCATTTTCAGTTTATAATATTTTAGTAATATCAAACAGATTTCGTAAGCAATTTGGGAGAAAACTTAACATTCACTAAAGAAAATTGCAGTAAAGGACCAAATTTCGTGATGGATCATGCGAAACCTATAAGTGCTAGAACCAAAGTGTCAATGAACGATTTGTAGTAAATTTATCAAGGATTACTTTTTTCCTACACGCTTTTTCTGTATCTACAACGGTTTTGTCAGAAATCGCGAAAAACCGCATTTTCGGCTATTTAAGGGGGGGAAGAGGGGTGACGCAGAGAGGGGAGGGATGGGGAGGGTTGATGAAAAATAACTTCGGCCTGTAATGTACATATCCCAATCAAAAAAAATCTTCCATTAATTATGCCAACATTTTCATACATAACTTTCCAGAAGCAACGGACTAATGTTGGTTAGTTGATAAATAGGTTACTAGCCTCGTAGTCAAATCAGCTTCTTTTTAAGAACTGTCAAAACGAATTTGAAAGACTTGCTAATATGGAATTTATATTACATTGAATTGAGTGACGTCACGGTCACCTCAGTAACTTTATACATATATTTCTACCTGGCTTATTAAATAGAAATTGGATTTAAAAATAACTGATGTCCATGTTTATCTCATAATTCTGATGCTTTATTTTGTGCATGGTATAAAATATTTTATTTTAACTACAGTCAAGTTCCCTGTTATTATAATTAAGGAAGACTATAACTTTCATTATTTTTTTCTGTCTTCGAGTATTTAGGCACCTACCTACTGTACTTGATTAATATTGTGCGTTCCACGGGAAATCGCTTTCGAGGTTTTTTTTATTATTTAAATAGTCTCCTACAACGTAAGTACTTGATTAAGTTTCAGGAGTATTTTTGAACTCTTCGTGACAGATAAACCTCTTAAACCTATAATCTTAAGACAACTTCTTTTCCGTATATTACTCCAATATTGCATTTATATTAAAACCTAATTTACACAAGCATGACATACACTACATTAAAGGCATCTATCTAAAATGTATACATTGTATACATATACCTATCTACTAGCGGCCCGCCCCGGCTGCGCACGGGGCTATCATAAAAATGGTTATAGTAATTTATCCTTAAAAGATAGACATATGCTATTACTGACTTTTTTGTATGTCTATGAAAGATACACAATTTCACGATACATTGTTTTGATACAGCTCAAACAGTTTGGGCAGCGTTTTCGATTAAAGCTTTCAGCCAGCAGAATTTTGTCCGACTTGATTAGCAAAAATTGACACATTTCAACCAATTCAAACAAGATCTCAACAAATTATATACCAAAACCTTTCCGCAGAATCATTTTATTTATTGGTGAAAACCGCATGAAAATCTGTTTTGTAGTTTTTGTTTTAGATACAGTTAAAAATAACAAGCCTACCAAAGCTAAATGAAAACAGTTCAAGATACTTGCTTTCTTGTAGAAAAGCTTTAAAATTTTCTTATCGCATTCTACGCAGAAAGCTGTTTTTGTATTTTAAAATGATTGTGCTAATCATTTTGAAGAAAAAATTATAGTACACTATTAATGATATCTAGTATAATAAAGTTCGTCTGTTTAAAAGGCTATCAATTTATTAATAAGCATATAATCAGGAAAAATAAAACAAAATCGTTTTTTCGCTCTACTGTAAAATTTGGCAAAAAGCAGATACTTGATTACTGCATAGGGCAGCCGAAATGTGTAGTCACAGTGCATAGACTGCCATCTCTTGACACAGGCTTAAAACTTTTGAACCTCAGTTTTGACAATTTGGCCCATATTCTTGGTTTGATATGTTTTAAAATGTCAAATATTAATATTAGCGCCATCTAGCTGAGCGTACCCTAAAGGTGTAATGCCATCTAGGCCACCGTACCTTTTGGTACTAAGGTACTAACACTGTCTATACGGAGTTATATAATATATCTTTGATTATATATACCGTTGTCTGAGTACCCACAACACAAGCCTTCTTGAGCTTACCGTGGGACAGTCAATCTTTGTAAGAATGTCCTATAATATATAATATTTATCATCATCATATTATTTAAGAGCCAGGCTCTTGTCTGTGGAGTAAACGCCATTCCGTTCTTTTCTCTACCGCTTTTTTGAGGTCCTGATACGTCACTACGTTGGTCTTCTCTTCAAGTTGGTCTAAAACGCACGCCTCAGTCTTCCCCTGCCTCTCCTCTTTTCTATTCGCCCTTCGATTATCGATTTGGACAGTTGCAGACCCTATTTTATCAAGTATAAAATTATGACAGTAACTTCAATGTACATTTTCGAAATTTGTAAGTTCGTTAGAAAATATCCAAGTCTTTTTCCAAAAATAGCCGACCGTCCTCGACGGTACGAGAGTAGGCACAAACATAACTTGGCGCCACCGGAACGTTCAGAACTACACATACACAAAACAAGCCCAAAAATGATGGCTATCAAAATATATAATAAACTTAGTGACGATATTAAAACTCAGACATCACACAAACAATTTAATAACGAATTGAAGAATTTATTACTAAGTAAGTGATTAAAACTTAATGATTTTTTGGATGAAAAGAATGATGATAATGAATGCTATTAGTTTTAGTTCAAATTTACACACGCCAATTTAATTAATATAATTTTAATCTTATTTTTATTTTCTTACCCTCTTAATTGAATATTCTGTGACATATTATCTATTTTGGTATACGTAGCAACTTCAAGTGACATTCATAATTTTAATTCTTTTTTGACATACCTACCTTTATGTCCTATTTCATTGTTTCCTATTATATACTTTTACATAATTACCTTGTTAAATTCAATATTGTAATATTATAATCGATTCAATACCTAGCATAATTTAGATTTAAGACTTGCTGTACCCTGTCAGGGTCCATGTGAAACCAATATAAATATGTAACACCTAGATGTAACCATGGATGCAATAAAGAAATTATGAATTATTATGAATTTTATATAAGTATCGTGCCGTATCAGGTGCCCCAACATGTTTTCTCCTTCTATTTTCATTGTTGTTAGCAGAGATCTCTTCTCCCCGACTCCAATACTTGTTCATTGGTTTTTCTCTCTTTCCAGCTTATCCCTTCCATTTGGCAACTTATGTTATTTTTAAAAAGCTGTTCATCGTCGCAATGGGTTCACTGCACTTTGGGGCCAGATTAGTACAAAATGTCTGCGCCGCTCGCTGCAGAATTCACCGTGAAACGTCGTAATGAACTGATAATCTGCCCTGTGTTCACAGAGAAAGCATAGCAGTAACTTAACTTCAGTAACATAGGTACAGGCAAATTCTATCTTACTCTTTCTATCATATCATTAGAACATCTGATTGATGTCATTTGGATATGATACATTTCGCTCGTAATGGTCCGTAGCTGTATTGACGCGGGCGAGACACACGATGACTGAATGACATCTTTCGGGTATCGTTCTGATACTTTTGTAGGTATGTTTAGTATTGGCCTGATACTATTAAACAAAAATCTTCGACAATGATGAAATTAATTCAAAGTTAATCAAAGTTTTACTTTGCCGCTCTTAGATACCAGGCCTACAACTATACCTTATCACCTGATAGATAGATAGATAGATAGATAAAAGCTTTATTTGAATGCTGCAATAACACACAATTACAAATGCAACACAGAACAACAAAAAGAGAAGAAGAAAAAAACATACAATTGACTTAAAATTACGTACACAACATTAAAAAAAAAATGCTTAAAAATGCTTAAAAGTGCACCTGATTGTAAACGGTAAGAAACTGGCTCTTGAGACACAGGGAGACCTACTTGAGAGCCAGGGATCAGTATTGTATATACACGTAACCTTATAGTTGCAATAAATAATATTTTATTTTTTATTTATTTTTATACAGTTGGTTACAAAAACGTGCCTACATCGCATCACTGCCGCAATTATGAGTGTGAGTTTAATTACTAAAACCGACCCCAGGATGAACACACGGTATGAAGAATTGAAGAGGCAAGTAAAACTAATAATTTGCCATTAAATAAATAATAAATAAATAAAATAAATATTGGGGGACACCTTACACAGATGAACCTAGCTCCAAACTAAGCAAAGCTTGTACTATGGATGCTAGACGACGATATACATAGTTATATATATAGAAAACATCCATGACTCAGGAACAAATATCTGTGTTCATCACACAAATTAATGCCCTTACCGGGATTCGAACCCGGGACCGCGGCTTAGCAGGCAGGGTCACTACCAACTACACCAGACCGGTCGCCAAAACAAAAATTTGATACAATTTTATACTTGACCACTTATGATTTTTAAAAAATCTTAAATATTCCGAAGTTCCCTACTTAGTTAAAGAACATGGTAAAGAATTGAAAGTCGATGCTATTTCTAGTTTTTTTTAGAAATACTTTAGCATTCTTATAACCTTAGTGACGGTTAAAAGTCAAAACACTGCTTTTACTTTTCTGCCTCGTTATCCTTTACCGTTCTGCTGATGCAGGTAAGCTGTGCAACTTAATTACCGTTAAATAATTAGTTTACTTAGCGGTTTCCAGCACGTTTCACGGAGCAATTATCGTTAAAAATGGCGGACGAGCACAAAGTGTACAAGTGCACTTAACAATCATTTATCTTTTAACGAACGTAAGAAATCAACTGTTAGTTCTATACAGAGTGGGACCTGTAACAAAGGCGAAGAATTGAACTGTAGGCTATTCTCCTTATACTGATCAACATTTGTTCAGTGACTTTTAAAAATTATGAAGTCTTAAAATTTTTAATTTTTCATACAAAATAAATATTAGCTTCAATGTACGCCATTATTGTTGTCATTGACGTTGTCTGTCACACTTTAGACTTAACAGAATTCGCAATACATTACCTCTTAGAAAAAACTTTCAAGGGTGATAAAAATCAAAATACAAGTTATTTTTAAAAGTCGCCGAACAAATGTTGATCAGTATAAGGAGAATAGCCTAGAGTTCAATTCTTTGCCTTTGTTACAGACCCCACTCTGTATATATAAACCTCTAATATGTATTTATGAGGTTTTAGAAGGTACGTTAGTCGCTATCTTAATGTGACGGAAAAAGTGACATTCGTTGTATGGAATGTATGGAGAAAGTGAAGAGCGTACACCCATCTTAAAGGCCGGCAACCCACCTCCACTACTTCTGGTGTTTCGGGTGTCCTTGGGCGGCAGTGATCGTTTACCATCAGGCGACCTGTCTGCTCGTTTGCCTCCGTTCCCATAAAAAAATAGCGGTCCCAAATGGTTACTTTCTTGAGCCAAAACATTGTATACATCTTTCGTGACGTTTAGGGTGCCTTTCCATGAGAGATGCGCTACGTGGATGTGTTTGATATCCACCAATCATGTTCATTGTTCTACAAAGCATAGCGCTAGTGGGGACGGGTTCGATTAAGCTCATTGGTGGATATCAGAAGCATCCATAGCAACGTAGCATAGCACAACTCTAGGCACCCTTAGGTCTATTCTAAAACATTAAAAAATTGTAGTAGAGGCTAGTAGTTAAATAGTATATAATAATTATACTCGTTTATCCATACTAATATTATAAATGGGAAAGTGTGTGTGTCTGTTTGTTTGTCCGCCTTTCACAGCAAAACGGAGCGACGAATTGACGTGATTTTTTAAGTGGAGATAGTTGAAGGGATGGAGAGTGACATAGGCTACTTTTTGTCTCTTTCTAACGTAAGCGAAGCCGCGGGCAAAAGCTAGTAGTATATAATTAACTCGTTTATCCATATCCATACTAATATTATAAATGTGAAAGTGTGTGGGTCTGTTTGTTTGTCCGTCTTTCACGGCAAAACGGAGCGACGAAATGACGTGATTTTTGAAGTGGAGATAGTTGAAGGGATGGGGAGTGACATAGGCTACTTTTTGTCTCTTTCTAACCCCCCACTTCCCTAAAATGGAAGGTGGAAGTTTGTATGGAGCATTCCGCAATTTTCGAATTTAACGCGAGCAAAACCGCGGGAAAAAGCTAGTACTATATATTTTACAAATATAAATCTGAATTTAAACGGTCACAGCAGCACTGCCATATAAATACCTACTTTATGCTACTGAAAACCATCTTCTTTTCTTCTCATGTAAAATACAAATAGAAAAGAATATTTATTTCCTTGTTTCCAAGAAGGCTTTTCTGTTTCTTACGGTTATGTCAAATTTCTTACGTGCAATGGGTCGCAAACCCGAATACTTCCCAGAAGGTCCGATAATGACCCGTCCCGAAGGCGTAGTCACCGAAACACATATACAGGCTGAATTTGGAATTAGGGGACGCGACCCGGATCAAGAACCTTAAAACTTGTACACTCCTTTTTACTGTGTACTTAACACAGCAAAAGGGAATGTACAAGTTTCTAATGGGGTGGCAACGCGCATGTGACACTGTTTGAGTTGCAGGCGTCCATAGGTTACGGTGACCGCTTTACATCAGGCGGGCCGTATACTTGTTTGCCACCGACGTAGTATAAAAAAAAAAAAAAGTTTGCGCATTCAGTAAGTTATATGCAACAGTTTCTATATAGTTTAATATGTTTGAAAAGAACTTTAGGTTTTTTTACGGGTCAACAAACTAAAATTAATTTTTTTGGGAAATTCATAGTTACATTAGCAATAAGGTTTTTTCAATAAATTATTCTTATTCTTATTCTTATTCTCATTCTTATAGTCACTCTACAATCAGGATGTATCCAGATTGGTTACTTCAGAAAAATTGTATTTCACTCGGATTTTTTTTTTTCATATATCTTTTGAGTTATTTTTACTAATGTTTACCTATGATTTAAAATAGTTAACTAATCAATAAATAAAAAAAAAAACAGTTTAAAAGCACGAATGTAATGTGATTGTTCTACTTAAATATATTACGGTTAACGTTTATGCGGGCTTACCTCCTTATTCATAAAAAAGTAACTGAACTGATTAGTTAGAAATTGTTTTGTCCCTTTTTCACAAATACATAAGTCAACTGGACAGACAATGACAAACGATTATTTGGGCCATTTTTTTTCAAAGTATGTGTTTTCCACTCAGAATCGCGAGCTCTTTCAATCCTAATAGGAGAAAAAAAGTGTCCCAAGGTTTTTTTCCCATTCCGTTACCACTTTTTCATACATTTTGTATGGCCGTAACGGAATGGAAGGTTCGAAAAAATGTATGGAAATCTTAGGACATTTTTTTTCTCCTATCAGTATCGAAAGAGCTCTCGATTCTGAGTATGAATCGTGTAAAAAATACCCATGTTACAAAAAAAGTGGGGTGGACAACTTTGAAAAAAATCGCCCATTTGCTAATTCCGGTTTAAAATAAAGCGTTTATGAATAACTACATTAGTTTCACGTCTCATGAATCATTCTGTATCATACAAAAAAGGGAAAATCTATGAATTCCATGCACTATTACATTTCCTTCCTATCAAGATCGCTTTTCTCATAAAATGTCACAGATAACGCATATGTCACTTTATGACGAGTAGGCGTGATGGATCTGATGGATCCCTTTTTGCGATCGTCCGCAGGATAATCTGTCAAGATAATAAAATTGCGTCTTATTGCAATGATATTCAGGCGTATTTTGATTTAAATAGTAACAGGCTATGAAAGATGGTTAGATATCTGAATGTGTCCAAACTAGTCCAAAGCATAAATTAAATATAACAAGATCATACCATCCCATACATTAAAATGCGACCGCCTACGAACGCGCTTACACTCCACCACACATAGATGGCGCCACAAAAAAATGCCTTGTTGCCACCGATTATTTGTAGATTGGCATTAAGTGTCAATTCCGAGCCGTAAATGCCTTAAGGCGTTAAGTCCGCCATTTGTACTTTTTATTGATAATTTGTGCAATAAAGTTTAAATAAATAAATAAATAAATCTATGTCAAAAGTGACACTTAACGCCATCTACAAGTATAATCGAAAGCTACAAGACATTTTTTTTGTGGCGCCATCTATGTGTGGTGGAGTGTAAGCGCGGTCTTAGGCGGTCGCATTTTAATGTATGGGATGGTATGATCTTGTTATATTTAATTTATGTCCAAAGTGAACATTCTGATTGAATCCTTCTGGATTGGATATCCAACTCAGATTTAATTTATGTAACTGGCCGAATGGTAAATGTCATTCAAAAGTCATACATTGCCGCCGCTTAAGGCGCTTAATCTGCAGATATAGGAAGGAAAGAGATCAGACATTCCGGGGTACCTATTGAATACGGCTGTCGCGAGTTCTTGTGTTTTTTTATGGACCATAATGTTTGCTGTTTGGCCGCGCCTGGGGCCAGTTACAGTTGCGGTGTGAGTGATCAGTGGCAAGTAAGAAGAGAAGGCAAGTTCTTGAACCCACACAAGTGTGTCATATAAGTATATCATCATCCTCCTTGCGTTATACCGGCATTTGCCACGGCTCCTGGGAGCCTGGGGTCCGCTTTGACAACTAATCCCAAGATTTGGCGTAGGCACTAGTTTTTACGAAAGCGACTGCCATCTGACCTTCCAACCCGAAGGGTAACTAGGCCTGATTGGAATTAGTCCGGTTTCCTCCCGATGTTTTCCTTCACCGAAAAGCGACTTATATGAGCACATATGAACGCTCCATATTACGCAATGCACACTCATCTTTTCCATATCTGTGTACTCATGCGAACGACCAGCACCAGCGAGTCGTGTCATCACGCGCCCTCACAACAACTGTATGCTCAATGAGCTAACAACTACGATAAAGTAAGTGTCAACTTGTCATTTGTTGACAGCGCCATCTATGATTACTTTTACAAGTTTTACATACTAATCCGAATCCTAGATGCCTTACCTCGAGGATCGCATGCAAATCGCATGTTCCCAGTCGATATAGGTCATTAAGAGATGTCGTTCCCAATACCGCCGATAGGTGGCGGTATTATCAATAGTATAACGTCATGCTAATCCCTTAAAACTGTGTAACTAGAATAAAAAGTACATCCACTTTTGAAATAGACCTGAACCAAGCAGCATAGTTTTTCTCTTCTATACCTGCCCAAGACCCTCGACCCCCAGACACGTGGCAACAGTGAGTAGTAATTTATATAATAATATTGTCTATTTATGTAGGTATTTATTTGTTATAAGTAATTTATTTGTTGATACATCTGACGGTACGGCGGCTTGTCCACTCTTTGGCTAAGTAGTATTTATGCGCTCTGAGGCTGAATCCTTAGTTCTACACCAGTGAACAGCCAGATTTCTCGTAAAGGTAACGTGAGTCACGACATCGTTGGATGTTTATTTG
The DNA here is from genome assembly GCF_023078275.1 of Leguminivora glycinivorella. Taxonomy (NCBI): domain Eukaryota; kingdom Metazoa; phylum Arthropoda; class Insecta; order Lepidoptera; family Tortricidae; genus Leguminivora; species Leguminivora glycinivorella. The sequence continues at coordinate 9,027,823 of NC_062993.1, read as the reverse complement.
AACTACAGCTGCAAATGAAAGGATCTATGCATGTATCGGGAAAGTAACACTTATTTAGAGATAGATTATAACCTAAACTTGCGTCGTGAGTAAATGGAACATGCCATAAAATCGTGACCAGGCCTCGGATACCGGTTACATTTTCAAACCGTTATCAAGTACTTGCGGACAAACCTTTCAATTTCGTTCTCGCTCGAAAAACCGCTATTTTTAAACCGATTTTTAGAAGAACTCTTTCATCAAAGTTTCGTTTGATTAACCGGTTTAGAACAAAATAAACCGGTTTATTCCGCAGCGTGATAGGTAATACTGTTCTAACCAAACAAAAAACTCGCTGCGTGAACTTAGGTATTTAGGTGCGTCTCGCCGCTCGTCGAATAAACCGGTTTATTTCGGTTAAAATAAAGTTCTCATAACGTTCGCGTTCTTTAAAAAGTTCGGAGTAAAATCGAAATAAACCGGTTTTAACCGGTAAAAAATAAACCGGTTCCGAGCCTTGATCGTGACTCATGTTACTCTTTCCGCCGATTGACCCCAATGACCTCCAACCTAAAGATAAGCATGCACAGAAAAATGTCGACAATTTACCCTTTTAGAATGTTAAAATAAAAAAAGCTTTCTATTTTTTGACCGCAAAGAATTCCTTTACGCTTTGTGTTGTTTAATTAAAAGGTCAACGCCCGAGCGTTTATTATAAAAGGTTTTTGAGAAAGGTGAGGTTTTATTTAGAATATGTCCGTCGTTAGAAATGCAGAGTGCAGAGTTAATTAAAAATAAATGCATTTATAATACAAATTTTACTAAGAGATCACTGGTGGTTTAGCGGTAAGAGCGTACGATTTTTATATCCGGAGGTCGCGGGTTCGAACCCCGGCTCATACCAATTAGTTTTCCGAACTTATGTACGTTAATGTCTTTTGATATTTGCCAGTCGCTTTTCGGTGAAGGAAAACATCGTAAGGAAACGGGGCTAATTCCAATAACTTGTGTCTATGCCAAATCTTGGGATTAGTTGTCAAAGCGGACCCCAGGCTCCCATGAGCCGTGTCAAATGCCAGGATAACGCCAAGAGGACGATGATTAAAGTTCGAGCACTAAAGTACAGAAATAGAAACACTTTAAATTATATTTATTGATAATAAAATAACCAACGACGATTTAATACGGGACTGACAAAGCTCATACAAACTGACGCACCCCTGACATGTATGGGCCTTTTAGGCTTAAAACTAGATGGCGATGCTTCGCAGCCCGGATGTGGCCAAAATCGTGTAATCGCCAATATTTTTGCGTGTTTTTATTTTTTATGAGAACAAGTGACATATTTCTTTATTTTAATATCATGATATCACGTCAACACATATTATGAAAAAAAAATTGTAGGCATCGTCAGTGTAGTTATGATAGTATTTAATAGGTGGCGCCAAAATCGAGGTACGATTCTTAGTCTAAAGATTGTATATCCTATATAAATCATCCTTGATAATAACTTTCAATTAATTATGTATGTAAATCACAGAATTTTGACGATTTTACACACACATCCATACTAATATTATAAATGGGAAAGTGTGTGTGTCTGTTTGTTTGTCCGTCTTTCACGGCAAAACGGAGCGACGAATTTACGTGATTTTTTTGCATTGCATACGGGACTATCATCCATTGACATGGCTCTGACAACGTCGGAGGTTATTTTAAAAACTAAGGTAGTTAGGTAGTTAAGTATAGATGATTATGATTAAGTCCAGCAAGTTTAAGTTTTGAGTAAGTCTATCGTATTTTAATTTTTAATTAGAAGTTTTAGAATCTTGTTTGACAATTTGACCCATTTCCGTTTAATGCAATTTTTTTATCACGATATCATTTTTTCTTAGATTTTATTCTGGGTACTTATTTGTCTTTAGTCTAGCCTAGCCACAACAGTAACAAGTACATACCTTACATACTCGGCCCATCGCTCATGCGAGTTTACCGAGTATGAGCGATGGCCAATAGTTGACCACGCACATGAATGAATACCGGCAGCTCTTTCGAAACCGAGACGCTGTTGTTCCGACAGCTTAGAGAGATATTAGATATTGTAGTGCGCGTGCCGTGCACGCTGCAGGACACCATCGCGTGCGCAGACTTCTGGCCGAAGGGTGTGGTATTTCGGCGGTTCCCGGGCAACCTAGTCACCGTACACCGAGTCAGAGAACGCAACGGAGCCTCGCTGTTACGTCGTCGCCCAAATCTAAAGTTTAATTTGTATTGAATATTTTTCCCCTCACTAGCTCGGAAACACGTGTTTTGTCCTTTAATAGCAGCGGGTAAAAACGCATTTTATCCACTAGTGGGTAAAGTAATTTGACCTTAAATAAAGTAAAATAAACTGCTCTAAAATTGATAAAAGCAGGTGAATCCAGTAATAACGATAATTGGCCACCCGTGGAACAACTGGAAGCAGTGATAGACGCATTTATTGCGTTGTAGTTTCCTCGCTATAGTGAGGGAAAAAGTTTTGTGTTACACTCGGATGCAAATGTATTTTACTTCTCGTGTGTTAAAAAACTCGCAAGTTCAGGATTCTATTCTCAACCCACTCGCTTCGCTCGTGGTTCAACTATAGAATCCTTTTACTTGCTCGTTTTTCAATTCCACACTCGGCGTTAAAATACAACTTTGCCCCCTTGTAGCTTTATTTGACGTTCATATGCGCATTGTAATATGCCTACTTGAAAAATAAATATTTCATTTTCATTTTCATTTTCATTGTATAACAAATAAGTATTTTGTATTATTTATCGTTTGTCTTGTTTTGTATTTTGTAGTTTCACAGTGCCTTGGTGTAAACTTTACAGTTTACTGCTGTATTACTTTTTGAGTAAATACATAAAATAAAATAATTATTGTATATTGAAGCAAAATTTATTCACGACGCTTGCGTTCGATTTATGGTAAGAAAAATGCACAACTCTAGCAGTAGCATTTGATGATTGATGTGGATGTGTGAGAGAGATGATATGAAACAAAAGCAAGTAAATGATGAGCTGACGGGCAATAGACATATGTCAGGTATGGAAGAGGAAGACATACTGCGCCGACCCCAAATGAAAGGGACAAGGGCAAGCAAATGATGATTTGTATTTACGTTTTTGCCCGAAAAATCAGGTTATAATAAAACACATTGGCCTGAGAGCAAACATACCTACTCGTACATTGGTTCGTAATAGTACATTACATCAGAGGCCGGGAAAATGAGGATTTCCGGCCAAGTGGGTATATACGGCCGAGCGAGCGTGCGATCGAGGCCGGATAGGGATACGAGGCCGGGAATCCGTTTTCACGCCGAGGCATGTATAGTGCTTTTCTCAAACATACAATGAAATTAAAAAAAAAATGCTCTAAAGAACAATATAATATAAAAAAAAAGTTATTTTGCAGGCCTAGGCCTAAAAAATAATATGAAATCCCTTTACAGTCCTCTCGAGTTGTTGCGCCCAAAAAGCGATACTTCCCAGCCCATTTTAAGGAACGTAAAAACAATATTTCATTGCATATTTGAGAAAACACAATGTTCGGTAAGATGTAGTAATAGCACGTCTGACAGTGACGGAGCGCTCATCGCTTCAGCCACAGTGTTTCTGCTATTCTACATAGACAGTTTTGTCGGGACTCTCTGTCTATATTGTAGCCGATGAACATGAAGGAATAGTACATTACAATACAAGTGCGTAAAAAAGGAAGTTCGAAACGAGTGGCGGTAAGTTAAAACACGACCAAAGGGAGGGTTTTAATCGACACGAGTTCCTTTTTTACGCACTTGTATCGTAATGTACTATTTCATCACAGTTGCTCAGTAAATTTGCAATTGTACGCAGGCGTGGCGGAAGTTATAGAAAATCTTTTTCTCCTTAATTTTTCGTACCTTTTTTTTGCAAATGTGATGATAAACATACGGGGCGTAAACAATGTAAACATATCGCAAATGCAAGTCTTTGAAATTACTTTTGCAACGTACGCGATTTTATTTTTTTTTTAATGCTAAAGAAATATCGCTTATTATCATAAACACAGAAACAATTGTTGAAAAATGGATTAGGGTATAAATTAAATATTACACTATTGATAATAAAAAATCTTAAACTATACTTATATAAAAAATAAATAAACCTAAAAAAACCGGCCAAGTGCGAGTCGGGCTCGCGCACAAAGGGTTCCGTAGCAGCAAATATAATAAACTTATTATGTCAATTTATACACCTGCCAAAATTACAGTTAAATCAACCTATCTCAAAAACTATAAGAGATACTTTGATCAAACCAAAAATCGTTGAAAGAGTTAATTAGCATGCATCACCTCTATTTTTTTTAGAATTTTATACCCCGTAGTTATAAAAATAGAGGGGGGGGATATACTTTTTACGACTTTGAGAGCTGATATCTCAAAAACCGTTCACTTTAAGAAAAATGTTTTTTAGAAAACTTTATATCATTTTAAAAGACCTTTCCATTGATACCCCACACGGGTATGTACATCGAAAAAAAAATTTTCATCCCTCAGTTACATGTATGGGGGCCCCACCCCCAATTCTTTTTTTTTACTATTTAGTGTCATAATTTTGTAGCGGTTCATACAACACATATTCCCATCAAATTTCATCACTGTAGTACTTATAGTTTCCGAGTAAATCGGCTGTGACAGACGGACAGACGGACAGACGGACAGACGGACAGACGGACATGACGAAACTATAAGGGTTCCGTTTTTGCCATTTTGGCTACGGAACCCTAAAAAACTACCCTCCAGGCCCTGGCCCCTCGGCAGGGTGCCCATCACGCAAGCAGCATTCCCGCGCTGTATTGCAATTTATGTATACTCGCGTTTTCAATATTAAAACGCCCCATGTTGCAGAATATACTATTGTAATCAGAGCTAAGTATAACTTTTGTAAGAAAGATAAAGAAGTTGTTAATTCCCAATCCTGTCTCGGTGTACATTACTGTAACATGATCTCCAGGTACAAGATAGTTATTGGGTAAGATCTTGAATGGCACTTCGCAGAATTAAGACTGCTTAGATATTGGACACACTGGTCTGATTGCACGCCGAGATTAACACAACCCATTACTGCACAAAACAATTCAAAGCAGCCATAGCTCAAAGGCGTAAGTGCAAAGAGCTTTAATTGCATTCATGCATAATTCAAGAGATGACCAGCTTTCTTGCTTGTACAATATTCCATAACTCCACGACCTATTTAACCGTGGTGGCCTTTCGTCGAATTCTGAGGCCCTATTTCACTCGAGAAAGAATGGCGAATGGATGAGCCTTTTTATTTATTTTTCAGTCAATCGTTGAGTCACAACCAAAGACATCCAATACTAATATTATGAATGGGAAAGTGTGTGTGTCTGTTTGTTTGTCCGTCTTTCACGGCAAAACGGAGCGACAAATTGACGTGATTTTTTAAGTGGAGATAGTTGAAGAGATAGAAAGTGACATAGGCTACTTTTTGTCTACGTTTTTCTAACCCTTCACTTCCCTAAATTGGGGAGTATTCGGCGAGCGTAGCCGCAGGCAAAAACTCTCTCTATCTTATCTTATATATTTAAAGCAGTCATATAAATGGTAACGAAATGGTCATAGTATTTACATAAAAACTTTTTGATCTAACCCTGAATAACTACAATTCACTCTTCGATATTCATCCAATCAGATTTCTACATTCGCTGCATTTTACTAAAAATGCAAAAATGGAATCCATATAAATCGAACGCAAGATCGGGAAGAACAGCTAACGTCTAGAAATCCATTAGTAGCATATCTATTCAGAAACTATCGTCTGGAAAACTACTTTAAATTGAACTACATAGTCCTAATAAATCTATAAAGGTATGGGTCCAAGATATATTGGATATTTTAAAGCTAAGAGGCAGAGGAGCGTTTTGAAACCGCCCTGTGCAAGCAAGCTATCCTAATGGCTGAGGTAGGTGGCAAGTCTGAAACTATCAGAGAATATTACGTAGGTAAACATAGTGGAGATAGGTCATGAGAAAATTGTCTGTGAATATGTTTAATCTTTTCGTGTACACTGTTAAGATTGTATTAGTTATTCGATATGCGAGTAAATACCTATTGCATCAGTGTGTTTTCACATTGTCCGATCCGATATCGTACTTGTATGTACGACCGATATGCCTTATATTACAGGCGCCATCTTCAAGTTTTTCCATTGAAATCCTTCCGACGCCGTGAAATACGAAAAACAAACAGACACACACACTTTCCCATTTATAATATTAGTATCGATTATGAACTATAAATAAGTGTTGAAGCTTTTTCTGTTCCATTTTAAATTAAGCTGGGGTCTGTTTTGATTAACTATTTTCATTCATAACACAGGCTACCAATAGACTGTGATGTGACTGTGATACTTTAAATAGCCAACTTTTTGTTTAAAAAAATAGTTTTATAGGATTGCAGACATTTTTTGGCATAAAATTACATCCTGCTATAAAATAGTAGTATAAAACAAAGTTGCTGCTCTGTATGCCTCTCTATCCCGCCCTATGTAGGTTTAGATTATTAAAACTACGCAACAGATTTTGTTGCGGGCTTTTTTTAACCACCGACGCAAAAACGACGGGGTGTTGTAAGTTTGACGTGTCTGTCTGTTTGTTTGTCTGTTTGTTTGTCTGTTTGTTTGTCTGTCTGTCTGTCTGTCTGTCTGTCTGTGGCATCGTAGCTCCCGAACAGATGAACCGATTTAGATTTCGTTTTTTTTTGTTTGAAAGCTGAGTTAGTCGGGAGTGTTCTTAGCCATGTTTCATGAAAATCGGTCCACTAGGGGTTTTTCAAAATTTAATTAGATGAAATGAATCAAGAGGAAGGTTTATGTGTATAATACGGATTACCATTATCTTGCATAATTTTTTTTGTCATATTTTACTTTCGCATAACAACGCTTGGCAGAATCCTCTTTTCGCAGAATGACTTTTTGCATACATTTCTTGGCATACTGTCTTTTCGCAGAATTATTTAAGGCAGAGTAATACAATGGCATAATGGTAAATTGTATAATAGTCGTATAATCGATTAATTATTTTGTCGAAAATTGTGTCGCATTCTATTGACTTGGCATACTGTCATTTCGCACAATTCTCTTAGGCAGAATAATACATTGGCATAATGTTGATGCGCAGAATAATGTCACTTATGTTTTATTTATTTTTTAAACTTAAAAGGGTTTTCTGGTTTACTCACTGTCAACCTAACACGCTCCTCCTCGCTTCGCTCGTCGTCGCACCTAAACCGACTCTGTGGCATGTAAAATTTCCGTGTCGTGTGAGTATTTTGTCTGGATGGGGTTCTAACCTAATGTACATTTCTGGCAACATGACAAAATAAATTCGGCGGAACGTCTATTCGGTGCAAAATTACAGTCAGAAACAAGTCGACGATATTAGCAGTATGCTATTACTAATTCGGTGAAATGTAATGTATACTATATACAATTCTGCTATATCAAAATTGACAATATTAGTATTCTGCTATCCAGAATTCCCCCAAATGAATGATTTATGCGATATGACAGTTATGCTATTTGTACAATTATGCAAAAGTATCATACGGGTAAAAATGTTTCTGCGAAAGCTGCTATGCCAAATGTATTTCGGACAATCGATATTCTGCAAGATAAAGGGAACCCGTATAATACCCGTGCAAGCCCGGAGCGGTAGTTATCAGAATAAATAATGGCCGTGGTCAAATCGGTGCAAACACAGAATTATAATTAATTACGAACCAAAGTGACCTAAATAGATGACCGAGATCCGAGATACCGCCTACCTTGGAAGGCACATAATTCTAACACAAATTTATTCATACCAGCGAAATTCTTGGTAATGCATCCAAAGTGGGTCAACGATAGGTTAGAATGGCGCTAGATAGCGGTACCCTTCATCCCTGTGGTACCGACCTAATTCAAGTGTTTAAACCGGTACCGGTACCGATAAAATGGGACGGTGCATAAAATATGGAACGGTCGGATGAGATAATATCAGTAAAAGCATGTTGCTGATCAAAATTGAAATACAAACTTCATAATTCAATATTAGTTCGAGCATAGGGGATCGAGTATTAAAGAGAGTTACTTACTGTCGAAGTAAAATGTGTAATCACAGTGCATAGACTGCCATCTCTTGACACAGGTTTAAAACTTTTGAACCTCAGTTTTGACAATTTGGCCCATATTCTTGGCTTGATATGTGTTAAAATGTCAAATATTAATATTAGCACTATCTAGCTGAGCGTACCTCAAAGGTGTAGGTAATGCCATCTAGGCCGCCGTACCTTTTTCTGTATGGTGCTGAGGTATTTACGTTTTTTTCTTAGACTTCATCTGTCTATACGGAGTTATATATGTCTTTGGTTCGAGTCAACGATCGAACAAAATTTTGGAAATACTCATGGTTCGATAGTTGAACTATGTGGAGCTGTGAAATTTCTAGTGGATCTATCTTTGGGGATATTTTCCTTGTAGAAAAGACTGCTACACCACGCGACTGACAGGCATTTAGATGAGGTGCATTAGGTTAATTCCGAAAGTCGCATAAAAATCACCATTATTTCCATCATATCAAGATTCTCCTTTCGAAATTACCCGAGCATTTCTGTCATTCGGAATTACCCTAATGCGCCTTACCTATGAAGAACAGTTCTCTTTATTATTTCGACTATGAAATAATGTACGTACTTATTGAAATATTCTGGTCAGTTACACTCACAAAATTTGAAGTAAAAACAATACTAACAGGGACCCTTTTCAAATCCGCTCTTTTGCTATTACCTAAAAAACATATTTCATTTAAAAAATCGATTAATAGACTTATGAATACATTTAAAATAAAATTCGGGTAAATCGATTAAATAAATAGTCATTTATACAATTATAGTTATGATTGTCACGAAACAAAAATGAATTTCCTTATCTAACGTTAGAGGAAGAAAATCATCTCCGAAATCAGAACATTATCCAACTCCTGGAGGATCAGATATTGAATTACGCTAAATTTAGATTTCCATAATCCCTCCTATCTCGATCCGAACCGTCATCAAAAGAGGGTCAAACCAACTGTCAAAATAAAACAAGTGAAATGATAATTCCAGGGCCTTATTCGGCTTACATTAACCTTCAAAGTCGCATCATTTCAAAATCAACGTTAGATATAATATAATGGCATGTTGATTATGGATCAAGTCTTGATTCGATCAACTAGGTACAACAAAACGTGGTCTTGAAAAAGTAATATACTTAATAAACTTTGTTTTGTTATTATTATACCTACGGTTTAAAATAGTTAGGTTTATCACACTTGTCACCTAGCCACACCTCGGACACTGGCGATCAAATATATGAAAGAGGTGCGTTCCTAGCACACAGTCTAAGCTCGTGTAGGTAAATTAGTACTATGCTTGTATGAGTAAGATATGACAGGTCGACTGTTCGCGTTTTAGACAGACGGTAACTGTGAGGTAACCCTTGAGGGGGTGGGCAGCACTTTCAGCGGGGAGCGGGAGTGGCCATATTGTACGACAGTACTCTTTATTATACTGTGACCTAGCTATGGATTGCAAATGTCTAATTTTGACAGATAGTACATATTCGACAACTTGCGATTTTATCCACATTAATGAAAATTCAACACAAAATGTCAGTTTTTGCAAGTCGATTATATTTCCTGGACCTTATAGACCTAATACTTTATTAAATGTTAAAGAGCGATTTCGTGGAAACAGGTCGTTACATAACGAGACATTATAAGGTTATACGATATTCTTGAAATTGTTGAAATCGGCTGTCAACCGATTCTGGTTTTTACATTCATTAAGGATCTCGATTCAGATATTAATTTCTAATACCTATTTATATTCTCATTAAAAATATGAAAACAGTACGGTCAGCCAAGAAAGTGGTTTACCACTTATCGACACTATTTTAAACTCATGAAGGTCGAAAAGTGGTAAAACACTTTTTTGGCTGATTGTACCTATTACCACAGTATAGTATGGCCACTCTCTGCCTCCCACTAAAGTGCCGCCCACCCGCTCTCGGCTACCTCACATCATCATCATCATATCAGCCCTTTATCGCCCACTGCTGAGCATAGGCCTCTCTTCTAGTACACCACTTTTCCCGGTCCTGGGCTAGTCTCATCCAGTTGTGACCCGCTATTTTCCGGATGTCATCGACCATCGACAGAGTAAATAGGTATCTCATAGGTAAGCGTGATCCACCGTAGACCGCATCATCACTTACCATCAGGTGTGATCGTGGTCAAACGTCTACCTATTCAATCCAAAAAAAAAAAAAACCAAACGAGCCAACGGATGCCAGGCATTTCTTACCTCACAGTTCTCCTTCTTCTTCCAGTGCCATCTCCTGCCGGAGATTGGTTATTATAAGTGCTATACGGACTTACTTAGACTATACAGACTTAGATACTGCCGCGCGGAATAATGAGCGAGTGCTTTGATTAAACATGTTCGTAGATTTTTGAGCCAGGAGTTACGTAGTCGTCCGCCGATCGCTTCCCTTGGATCTTTCCCTGGATTATGAGTTGATGTTCACAGTACCTCACAGTTACCGCCTGTCAAGAACGCGACCAGTTGACCCGTCTTATCTCACTCAGAATACAAGCGTGTCTTGTATTACAAGTGCGCGAACTGTCAAATCGTATGGGTTGTCATGGAAACACAGTTGTAATACAAGCCTTGTACCTTTCGAGAAACGGGCCCCAGGTCTCGAAGGGAATAGCAAAGAACAAATACCGTGTTAAATAATCAACAGACGTATATTTATTCTACTAAAAACTCTCCACACAACTTCTTTTCTTTCTCAAAACATCAAAACCAATTTATGCCTAATAGAATTTACATAAACATATCGTTAGCTAGTTTGCTAATAGGGTCAGCGACATCTAGCGGTGTACTTGGAAGCTTGAGATACGTTTCGCACAGTTGGTCTTATTGATATTTTATAATAATTAAAAACAGAATCAGCCTCTCGATTTGAGTGCGAACAGCAGATAAGGGCGAGTATGTGAAGATTGCCAGGATTAACAAATCGCGAAAATGGTTTATAAAGGTTTTACTTTACCTTCTGTTTATAATTATCTTAAAATATATAAATACTGGAATTGCCTTATATCATAAATTAAATATAACAAGATCATACCATCCCATACATTAAAATGCGACCGCCTACGAACGCGCTTACACTCCACCACACATAGATGGCGCCACAAAAAATGCCTTGTTGCCACCGATTTGTAGATTGGCATTAAGTGTCAATAAGGATTAACGCCATCTACAAGTATAATCGAAAGCTACAAGACATTTTTTTTGTGGCGCCATCTATGTGTGGTGGAGTGTAAGCGCGGTCTTAGGCGGTCGCATTTTAATGTATGGGATGGTATGATCTTGTTATATTTAATTTATGCTTATATTTACAAAAACGTGTGTTGAATTAAGAAAAAAAACAGCAGCAACATGACAGTTAATGACATTTCACATTAGATACATACGCAATATGAACTTTTATAGTACCTACCTAACTGTCAATGAGCGTTCAACGCGCGTGTTTGCATTACATTGCGGACCGAATTATATTGTATGGTAAAAAAAAACAATTTTAAGTTAAAAGTTATCGGATTACATTTCATATGTCCTATACCTACCAACTACTGTCTTGGCGAAGTAAGCAGAAGGATGATTGTTTCAGCATGTTCCCTCAGGAGACTGCGAAATTTTCTACCTATTCCGACCAAAATTGCGCTTGCCCAAACTCTCCTTCTCCCAATCTTAGACTATGCTGACGTTTCATATCTTGACCTAACGGAGGACCAACTAAATAAACTTGAGCGCATCCAAAATATTTGCATTCGGTTCATATTTGGGTTACGCAAGTATGACCATGTTTCTCACTTTCGCTCACAGCTCAAGTGGCTCCCTATTCGCTATCGTCGTAACCTTCATATCTTGTCCCTCTTGTATTGCATTTTATTTCTTCCTACAACTCCTCAGTATCTCAAGGCGCGTTTTAGTTACCTTAATTCTGTAAGGTTGTCCCGCAGTCTACTTTTGTCTGTCCCATCTTCTTCTTCAAAATTTTACAACTCCTCTTTTACTTTCAAAGCTGTTCGACTCTGGAACTCTCTACCTCCGGGCATTAGACGGGCTCAATCTATTTCTGTTTTTAAAAAAATGCTTAAAGAACATTATTTATCTCTCCCTTAGTGATCGTATTGCTATTTTTACTCTGTGGTTGGTATGATTGCTGTATATTGTTGGTTTGTTACTATATATCTGTCTTGCTGTATATTACTATTTAAGTATGTTTATGTAAGTCTATTTATATTCTCTTATATGTGTATGTTTATTCAATTTGTGTGTTGGAAATTAGAATAAGTATGATTTTTCATTTCGAAGCACCTACTCTTTCTGATTATGTTTTTTATTTCCGCTACCCAAAGGTTGTCTGGTAGAGATCGCTCTTTAGCGATAAGACCGCCTGTTGTCTGCCTCTATTTATAATCATTTGTTTTGTCTCCGCTGTATCTTTTTTCTGTATCTCTTGCTGAGGTGTGCCAATAAAGAGTATTCTATCTATCTATCTATCTATCTACTGTCTCCTCTCCTAATCTCCTAAGATTTGGCCGTTTTAGATGTACACACTGTACTTCCACAGTTTTACTCGAAACATTAATACCAACCCAATAGTTTAGCACAGCCCAATATAACGGGCATTGAACTTCCATAAATAATAACATATGGCATTATTGCCAACATGCAATGATTCGCGAAAAACCATCCATACTGCATTCACACCAAAAGGGCTTAACAGCCATGAAAATTGTACCACGTTAAGACATTTTTAGTTGGTATAGTTTATAGCAGTTTACAGTAAAATTTGGAATTCATATCGGCAGCAGTATGAAAACATCAATGATAAATTGTTAGTGGAGTGTATTCTGAAAGCGAAATAAAAAATATTGCAGTCAGACTTATTTTGTTGGCAATAATTTCGTTAGCATGGTCCATGCAAGTGTTGTTAAAACGTTGAAATAATAACGATTAGCTTAAGACGATACGGTAGGGGTCAATTCTCCTCTCCATACAAACGCTCTCGACTATTTCCTCCCTGGTTTTTGAAGATAGAGCAATGATTTTTTCAACACAGATTGTTATTATTTTTATCTGTGTCGGACCGTTTTGATTTTTTTGATATTCTGCTTTTTAAAGACTCTAGAGCCAATCAAAAATTTCCAAAAACGGCCTTTTTCATTGTGGCGCAAAAAAAGGTGTGATACTCAAGATTGGTAACAATTAACCAAAAAAGATAAACGGTCCGACATAGATTATGTCATTGTTATTCAAATTTTCAAATTTCGTTCCGATTGATTAAGTTTTGAAGGAGGAAAAAGTTGAGAGCGGAACCTCGATTTTAAAGATTTTTTTGAAATATCTTTTGACTGAGTTGTTCTTAATGGACAATTTTTTTTTGATAAATCTAGTTAATAACACTTGTATATTTAACTAAAATTCCCAAGTTGAAAGGTGGGCTCCTTTCCATTTTAGCATTTTCGCTACCGTATCCTCTTAACACTTCCAAAATACTGTCTTCCAAAATAGCTGCAAAAATACGTGACTAAAAGCGAAGATCCAAAACCGTGTCCCGAATAGATCAGAAGGCTATTAGAAGCCTTTAACAAGGCAGCGCTCAAACACTTAAAAAAATACAAGTGACTAAAGGTAAGTGGGCGGGTGGTCTAGTGGTCAGGACGTCAGCCGCGTAAGCTGAATATTCGGGTTCGATCCCTGGCTCGGCCACCAGTGGGCGTGGTCGCTTTTTCTTTTGTGATGATATAGGTACAGTGTGAAATAAAAAGAACCGTTCTAACTTTGCATAGTGACTTTTGAAATCATAATGAGCAGCTTTAATTATGGCACCAATGAGCATATATACAGGGTGTAAACCTAATACGGGCGAACCTCTTAACGGTGGTGAGTATAGGACATCAAAAGTGGAATTAGATAACTTTTACTTAAAATTGAAATATTTTTTTTATCCATACAAATTAATTCGGCCCGCAACGTAATGCAAACACACTCGCGTTAAACGCTCGTTGACAGTTGTCATTGATTGTCATCGCAACCACGTTTACAGTACATTGCTGTTGGGAAATTTTTCAAAAATTCTCTATGGGGTGAAAATTAAGAGTAACTCAAAAACACCTCTTAATTAATGATAACAATATTGAATTATATGCCTGGTTTCATTTATCGCCGAATCGAAATGTCATATTTAGTTATTGAATTTTTTTTTTGAGCGGCATCATGACAGTAGAAATGTATGAAACAGACAAATTTTCTCTTGCGTTTTCAGCATTGGTCCCATAATAAATATTGTTCATTATGACCTTAAAAATCACTATGCAAAATTTGAACGGTCCTTTTTAACCCCCGACGCAAATACGACGGGGTGTTATAAGTTTGACTTGTCTGTCTGTCTGTCTGCGTGTGTGGGTGTCTGTCTGTGGCATTGTAGCTCCCGAACGGATGAACCAATTTCGATTTTTTTTTGTTTGAAAGCTGAATTAGTCGGCAGTGTTCTTAGCTATGTTCTATGAAAATCGGTCCACTATGTCGGGTTTTTTTTTAAATTTTAATTTTGTGGTTATTATTTAACCACAGAACTTTATTTAACCGTGTATTTTTCAATTTATGAGTAAAGTTAGATTAGATCTTAGAATAAGCCCCCAAGCGTACTATGAACCGAACGCAGGTATTGCATGACGATGCATAATGGCTTCCGTGCATGTTATTGCGATTTGAATAATTTGTTCAAATGCATTTCTATAATATACTCGTACAACGGATGTTATCGGGATAAACATTAGTAAATTACGATACAAATGCGAAACAGAAATATTTATGCTCACGTGTAATGTACAGTCACATCTCGGACACTGGCGATCAAATATATGAAAGAGGCGCGTTCCTAGCACACATTCTAAGCACGTGTATGTGAACGCGTACCATGCTTGTATAAGTGACATATGACAGGTTGACTGTTCGCGTTTTTGACAGGCGGTAACTGTGAGGTAACCGAGAGGGGGTGGGCGGTGCTTTCAGCGGGGAGCGGAAGTGGCCATACTGTACGATAGTACTCTTTATTATACTGTGGTACAGTCAAGCAGTTTGAATCCTAGGCCACTGTAGAACCTTTTCACAGGAAACGTCGAAGTGATTTCTTTGACAATACAGCACGGTGTCAATAAGACAGGGTTCTAGAGTGGCCTAGGATTCAAATTTGTTGACCGTACAACGTTTTAGTCGAATGACATGGTCCAGTAAAGTACTACTCAGCGCACTAGTGCGGTAAAGTGTTGGGGTCATATACACGGTGTAACATGAGGAAACCGAAAGATTTTAACTACGCATTTGTGAGGGCAAAATGAAGATAAAATGTTATATGATGTCACGCAAATTTCGAAAAAAAAATTTTTTTTGTGCTATTTTTTTTAATTTTTTTGGATGTATTTTTACATAAAATGTACATATTATTCGTAAAACAGGCACTTTAAATAAAAATCTACAATTAATTTCTAAAAAAATACTTTTTTTCAACGAGTCACTTAGTTACTTTTAAAAAGATGTTTGCGGTTAGGTAGGTTGTGTAATGTGTATGTATGTAGGATAGTCATAAAACTGTATTATAATTATGTATAATGTATTTATTTATATGATTTAATGTCTATATTGCTATAGTTTGTAGGTTAGGTATAGGTTTAGCTTAGGAACGTCTACCGTCTCCAATTCTCCTTTAACTGCTCTAAGGTTAACTGGAAGAAATCCCTTAATGGGATAAGCTCACCTTTGTACAAATAATGTGTGTGTTCTTTTTTCTTTACTATGTGTGTATGTATGTGTTATCAACGTGTGTCATCAATATAATATTTAATATAGAAGTAATTAAAGCATTGGTCCTTTTCACATATCACACATATGCATTTACTATGTGTGTTCTTATCTTTGTACAATAAAGTGTATTACTACTACTACTTTTTGATATCTATCAATGAGGATAGTTATATTATGTCCGATAACGGCATCATCGCCATCGAAACAGCGTTTTGTTCTGAGAAATAATAAGTAGGTAATTGTTATTTTTTTAAATGCTTATAACTCTGAAAGTAGGCGAAATCCAGAAAACTTTACATGACATTTTACTCTTCCAATATGATGAGGAATACGCTGTTAAAATTATTCGGTTTCCGCATATAACACCGTGTATACTGTAATAGTACAGTCAGCAACAGAGTTATGAATACAGTCAAAGTGCCAAACATCTGTACACCTCAGAACTTTATTTACTTATATTTCTTTATTTTCTTTATTTATTTTTTATTTGTACGGTCGACTACAAAGAGATGTATCCATTTTTTCACCTTATTACAATGCAATAAGGTGAAAAAGTGTATACATCTCTTTATAGTCGACCGTACCTGAGTCGTGGATGTTTTCTATGTATATAAGTATGTAAAACTGCATTATATGTGGAGATTTTAATGTGGATTTGTTAAAGGACAGTGAGCAAAGAGCTCAATTTACATCCTTATTAAAATGCTACAACTTTCGATCGCTAATCTCCTCGGTTACTTACAGCTGCGGTAATGCCCAATCATGCCTTGATAATTTTTTAACAAATCTTCCTGACAGCCAAATACAAGACCTTCAGATAGTAAATAATGGTTTATCTGATGGACATGCAGGTCTATTCTGTAATTTAATTTTTCCCGATATAAATAACTCTCACAAAAAGGATGACTATATATTAGTTAAGCGAAGAGTTTTCAGTGAAAATGGCAAGGCTATATTTCGAAGAAACATTGTTAGTATTAAGTGGGATGGCTTAGGAATTTATGATTTTCTAAAAGTATTTTACGATATATTTAATAAAAGTCTTCCGTTGAAAAATATCAGGGTTAAAGTTAATAAGGACAAAAAATTGAAATGGATCACAAAGGGACTAAAAATATCTAGTCAAACAAAACGCTGTTTAATGAATGCTAACCTAGCGACCAATCACGATACAGTGGTTCAATATAAAAATAACTATGTCCGGCTCTACAGGAAAGTGGTAAGATGTGCAAAAAAAATGGCGGTACAAGCTACTATTTCCAAGTCAAAGAACTCTGCCAAAGCTATCTGGAAGGTTGTAAATAAACACAGGAATAAGAACACTCTTAAAGCACAACAGAAAATAATCCTAAAGACAGATAATAGAATAATAGATACAACGCAGGACACTGTGGATTTTTTTGCGTCTTACTTCAGCAGTAACAAATGTAATATCTCTAACGCTAACGATGGTTTAGAAAGGGCGCAAGAAATTCTGCAGGATTGTTCTTTACCTGAATTAAACGACATGTTGTGGGAATATATAACTCCTGTAGAAATAGTATCTATAGTAAAGAAAATGGAGTCAAAGAAATCGACAGGTATAGATGACCTTCCAATATCTGTAATCAAAGAGAACATTGATATTATGTCAGTACCATTGTCAATATTTTTTAATAACTGCTATGAGGAAGGTGTATTTCCTGAGCAGTTAAAGGTGGCCAAAGTGGTGCCGGTTTATAAAAAAGGTTTGAAGAGTGATCCCAAAAACTACAGACCAATTTCGCTCTTGCCAGTCCTGTCGAAAATTTTTGAGAAATTAATTAAAGTTAGGCTTGTTAAGCATTTAAAGCGCAATAAAATCATTAATGAACGTCAATACGGCTACCAAAATGATGTAGGAACCAGTGATGCTATTGAGAGGCTTATTAATGATATAGTTATTAATTTAAATGAGAAACTCAGGGTTGCTGGTATATTTCTTGATCTGACGTCTGCATTTGACACTGTTGATCATGATATACTCTTATACAAGCTGGAACACTGTGGCGTACGTGGGAATATACTAAAACTTTTCTCGTCGTACTTATCAAATAGGAAAATGCTAGTAGAGATGAAATCGATAGAAGAAAGTACTCAACGGGTGTATCATTCCCAAATAGTTGACATTAATAAAGGGGTGCCGCAGGGCTCTATTCTTGGCCCTGTTCTTTTTGTAATATTTGTCAATGATTTAATTGATTACATTAATAAATGTTTTGGCGATGTTGGCGTTGTGGTTTTTGCGGATGACACAAACGCAATAGTTTCCTCAACTAACACAGAAGAACTGAGCAATAAAGTTAATGCATTACTGAGAAGGTTTCAGGCGTGGTTTAATAGCAATAACCTAATTTTGAATATGAACAAGACTAAATGTATGATGTTCAGAACTACGTCTAGGAATAGCGAGTCCCTGCATGTCAACCTAGAAGGTTCTGTTGTGGCCGATGAAGACAGTGTCAAATTCCTCGGTATATATTTAGATAGGGATCTTAACTGGAGAGAAGAACTTCGCTCACTGGAAAACGGCATTAGTTCAGCTTGTTATGCGCTAAGGAGTTTACGCGAGGAAGTTACTTTAAGGCAACTGACATCCGTGTATTACGCATTAATAGAGTCTCGGTTGCGATATAGCATCAAGTTTTGGGGTCAAAGCTACAAATATAATATAAATAAAGCGTTTGTAGCCCAAAAACGTGCCATTAGAATCATGGTCCGCATCCCATGGTGGCAGTCATGTAGAGAACACTTCATCCGTCTCAAAATTCTTACAGTACCCTGTCTTTACATTCTAGTGTTACTAACTGGTGTCGTAAAACACTTAAATAGATACGAGACAGAGGAAAAAAGAATCTCTAGAATGAACACACGTAGGAAGGACTTGGATAACTTGATAGCTCCAAAATTAAATGTTGTTCACCACTCCGTACTATATCAAGCAGTAAAACTATATAACTGCCTCCCGACCGAGCTCAAGTCAATACACGATGTGACCAATTTTAAATGCCGGTTAAGGGATTTATTGATTAGTAAATGCTATTACGACGTCAATGATTTTATTTGTAATGTTTAATGTATTTTTTAAATGTTCCTACTGTATACCAAAATTTGACTGACATAAGATTAATTAATATCCTAATTCTGTATAATATAGTTAAATTGCATGTTAATTATAAGGTTGTAAGATATTCTAGTAATTAGAAAGTTTATTAATAGTATAATGTTACATTTCCGACATAATTGTAAAATTGTTATGGAATAAATATTATCTTATCTTATCTTATTTATCAATTTAAGTACGTATATCGTCGCTTAGCACTCATAGTACAATCTTAGTTTGGGGCTAAGTTGATCTGTGTAAGGTGTCCCCAATATCTATTTATTTATGGCTTTTGGCCATGAAGGTGTGTACAAATTTTTGGTGCTTTGTCTGTATTCAGATTCACAGCTTGGTTGCAATACAAGTGCGGAAAAGAGGAAATTTTAAACGAGTGGCATTAAATTAAAACACGACCGTGGGGAATTCTATTTACCGTAACTATTTCATTTATACTTAATTTAATTACAAATATACGAACAAGATGTATTCAAGTGGAAATGTTTCATTTCATTTCAAATAATTATATTTTGGTAGCTTTCGAAATAGGAATATTAAATTGAATTTCCAAAACACATTTTGCGTGAAAATGCACATAGGTATTGAAATCCGCCTCAGGAGCACATAGAGTATGTGTCGCCAGGTACAATGTACAGGGTTGGGCAGAATAACTGTCCTAGTTAAAAAGTGGTATAAAATTTTAAAAACACGATGATGTGAAAAGTAGTGCTATGATTTATATCCATAACATCTTAAGTTTTAAAGTGTTATGTAATATGTTTAATATGCATAATTTTAGGCATTTTGCTGTATTGCCCTCACATTTTTAAAGAAACGGCGTACATACATAAATTATCCTTTATGTTTAGGTCCCTTAGTTCTTGGTTATTTTGCAGTATGCAAAATGTTGTCCCCTCTTCAATTATATTATGTTATTGAATATTTTATAATTTTAAGCACAATTTTGTATGATTCGCCCATGGTTATTTGTAGCTACTTTACTGACACAAACCATCCAATTCCTACAAAATCTTTACTTGATTTCAGAAGAAAAATACTTCTATAAACGATTTTTGGTATGCAATATCAAAGCAATATCGGATATGAACTTTTTTCAGTTAGTTGAATATCTCGCCCAATCCGCAATGTTCGCTGTCATAACTTCCAACTGTAAATACTTTTCAATTTTGTTATAAAAAAATAATTAAACAGACTGTAATAGAAGCGTATTTTGAAGGGCATTAAATTGTCGATTTAAAATGATATACAGGGAATAGAAATCTGTTATATTGAAATAGATAACGGCATGTATTACAATAGGACAGTTTAGTATACAGATTAGGCGTAATATTACATAAACCATTTTTAACTATTTTGGAAGACCGGTCCAAAGGGTGGTAAGTATCAGCAGTGGCTGGTCCATAGAAGCTGATTCCCATCGGCTTGCCTAAAATTGATTACTTACTGGTAAAGTACCTAAGGTTAAGGTAGGTTTCTTTTTGCTCAGTGTTGCCTAACAGAAATTTTCACCAGCCGCCTGGTAAGTATCAGGTGCCGTAGCCAAATGGCATTTCTGCGGCGCGAAACGAAAACGAAACTCCGCGAAAGGTAGTCTGGCTCTGTCGCGCCAATACTCAAGAACGATAGAGATAGATATCTACGAGCATTTCATTTCAAAAGCGTTTCGTGAGTTTGTACCATTGGGCTACGTAGGGTAGGTTTGAGTTTTCATTTCATTCAAATTTTGTTCCCTAGTTGAACCTACCTACCTAATAGTAGGCAGTATACTTAATTTCAAATACTAAGACGGTAGTACCTACTTGAAACAACAAAAGTGCTTAACATTTTTTGCTATTTTTTCTTCTATCTTATTAGGGGCACTTCAAAATGCAACGCGTCGGGGAAAACTGCATACAACTATAGCGAAAATAAAGCGAGATGCGTATAGTTAAAAGGCTATGCCGTAAAGGGGTCTGGCCAGGCTGGGTACGTAGCAGAAAGGCACAAACGCTCACGAAACGAAACTCTCGTAGATATCTATCTCTATCGCTCTTGCCCATTGGCGCGACAGAGCCAGGCTACCTTTCGCGGCGCTTCGTTTTCGTTTCGCGTTGCAGAAATGCCATTTGGCTACGGCACCAGGTATCATTTGTTTTCAATAGGTAATCCTATTTTTAATCTTATTGCCTAATAACTAGGGATGTTACGGACCCTCCGGATCCGTTAAGTCGGAACTTCCGTTTGCTTTTACACCTCCAGATCCGCCTCCGCCTTCGTTAATTTTTATTTCACACCTTCGCCTCCGCCCCCGGTATTTTTTACCGAAGTTATAACGGAGTTGAACGCATTGCATTTGGCGCGGCAGCGGGGCGTACTCCTATAAGTTTTAACTCAATAGTCTCAATACACCAACCTTTTTAAAAGTAGTTAAAAAGTACTCGGCTTCGGCTCCACATCCGGTAAACCCCCGGATCCGTAACCCAGCTCAAATTCGGCTCCGGATCCGACTGCGTTAAAAAAATGGAACTCCGAATCCGGTCCCGGATCCCGTAAAGCCACTTCCGTAACATCCCTACCGCACCAAACCGCTGCCCCAACCGCCGTCTGACCGCAGCCAAATAGCACTAGACCCTACTCGGTTCCTGCCGGTGAGTAAGGCTGCCAGAGCTCAGCGAGGGTGCGGTGTGCTGATGACGGGAGGACTTACGGAACTAACTTGTTCCGTCTATTGTCCTTTGAGTCGTCGGCAACCCGAACCCTCCTTGGAACTTGTAATACACTCCTTTTTGCTGTGTACTTAACACAGCAAAAGGGAATGTACAAGTTTCTAATGGGGTGGCAACGCGCATGTGACACTGTTTGAGTTGCAGGCGTCCATAGATTACGGTGACCGCTTTACATCAGGCGGGCCGTATGCTTGTCTGCCACCGACGTAGTATAAAAAAAAGATCTCTACTAATAACCGTCTCAAATGTTGTCGGGCCTTTGTATGGAGTATTACTGGAGTATTACTGGAGTACTACTGTTTAAATCTGTGTTGTGGCCGTACAGCTGTAGTTTCCTCCGAGATTACCGCCATGCACAAGTTTACGTGCCCCGCTTTTCTGATTCAGAATCCGGATTAAATTTACGAGGTGCTAGAGATTGCATGCATAATTAAACTTGTCTATTTTGGGTACGTCACGTCTTAGTTTCTTGTATCCATCGTTATCGTTGGGTACGTAATATACTATTATGATATGATGCATGTGTGTATAAATATCCTACTATTTTTCCAACCACCTAAGGCACTGATCAAATCAAAAACGAGTACGCGATGAGCCATTGGCGGTAGAAACGAACAAAAGACAGTCGCTCCCGTGTAAGAGAGCGCACACGAGTAACTTTTGGCAACGACTTTTTTGTCGCTCACATCATCGGTCTATGGGCTAGTATGAAAGTGCGCAAACGAAGAGACACAACTTTTCATACAAATACGTAAGTCGCCGAGCAACTTCGTCGCCAGTGGGCGCGCACCCTAAGCAAACGAGATCTCAGCAATTCCCGAAAAGTTTGTACATTTGGATCATGTCTCCGATTTGGATAAAAATTGGTAGGCTGATAGAGTCCATGATGCTGAGCAAGATCCACTAGGTTTCCCAAAATATCTTAGGTTGATTGTATGATACTTTCCTTTATTGTTACCGAAAATATATAGAAATCTGGTAACGAAAAAGGAAGGTTTCATACAAAGTACATAGGACATTTTGGGAAACCTAGTGGATCATGCTCAGCGTCATGGACTCTATCAGCCTACCAATTTTTATCCAAATCGGAGACGTGATCCAAATGTACAAACTTATCGGGAATTGCTTATCTAGAGCGAGCGACTCGGCGACAAACTATAACGCCGTGTCTTGCGTGGGCGACGGTCGCGCGACCGTCGCGCGACCATCGCCGTCGCGTCTCATCGCATCGTCTACTTCCATATCGATAAGGTTTGATTTCGTATGCGTCGAATCGCCGTCGCGCGACCGTCGCCCACGCAAGCCGCGGCGTAACTTCCTGGCGGTACCATCGCGTCTCTTTTATTTAAGACGTTAAGCGACTATCTTTTGTTTCTATCATCGATAGCTCATCGCTTACTCGCTTTTCGTGGGACCAGTGTTTAATTAGGGTTCCGTACCTCAAAAAGGAAAAACGGAACCCTTATAGGATCACTCGTGTGACTGTTTGTCCGTCTGTCAAGCCGATTTTCTCCGAAACTACTGGACCGATTTACTTGAAATTTGGTACACATATGTAAACCTGTGACCCAAAGACGGACATGTAATTTAATAAAATGAAATTTAGTTATAGGGGCCACTTATGGGGGGTAAATTGAAAATTGAAAATCAAAGTTTCTAGAACTATATTGTGTTACATATCAAATGAAAGAGGTTTTTATAAGTATTTCAAAATATGTTTATAATAATTTTTAGTAAGGTAATTTTCAAGTTATTTAAGAAAATAGGCAAAAAATTACCACCCCCCCCCCCTTAAATCCGAAACTACTAAGCGTAAAATTTTCAAAAAATACACAAGATAGTTTTCAATCTATACATTACAGGAAAACCTATTAGAAATCTACAGTCAAGCGTAAGTCGGACTTAAGAGCGCTGAATATTACTTAATAAACTCATTTCTGTTTCGTTTTGTTTAGAATATCGATTATTCCCAAAAATGACTTAAGTTCCTACTGAAAAGGAGGTGCTTAAGCCCTTCTTGTAGTGTACGGAACCCTTACAACGCGAGTACAACTCGCACTTGGCCGGTTTTTTTTATGGGATAGGAGGCAAACGAGCAGACAAGTCGCCTGATGGTAAGCGATCACTGCCGCCCATGGACACCAGAAATACCAGAGGTGTTAGAGGTGCGTTACCGGCCCTTAAGATGGGTGTACGCTCTTTTCTTGAAGATTTGAAGGTCGTATCGGTCCGGAAATACCGCAGGCGACAATTCATTCCACAGTTTAGCTGTGCGGGGCAGGAAGGTTTCTGAAGAAACGCACAGTTGAGCCAGCCATTTAAATGATGGAGATGGAAATGTTTGCTGTTTAAAATTTTGCTGTTTTCATTACCATATTAGCAACCCTCAGAATCAACGCATTCAAAATAAGTCAAGCACACTTGAACTAGAAAATCTTTTAAAAAACTTCTGACTTAGGAAACTTAATTTTCCCAAATATTTTACTTCACAATTTATAAACGAGTCCTTATCGTTATCGAGCCATCCGATCTTCGGGGTATTTATTAAATGGGACCATGGTCCAGTGCACATCATCTCTTTTACATCGGTCCTTTGATTCAATGTTGCATGCTTGGCTTGACAACCTTCAGATGATATAATTCTGATAGAATCAAAATGTTCACTACCTATTTGTTTCAGAAAATATCAATCTGTAGATATAAAGAGAAATAAATGCGAATATTATAATATGTTTTAAGCACCTAATGCTTTAGTATATTTTCTTTTCATGTAATGTGGTCTGATTGTGATAAAAACAAAATGGAGGCCACCTTACACAGATCACCCCAGCCCCAAAGCAAAGCTTGTACAATGGGTGCTAGGCGACCACATACATACTTGTATATCAATCAATCAAGATAAATACATATATATCAGTGGCGGCTGGTGAAAATTTCTGCTAGGCAACATCGAGCAAAAAGAAACCTACCTTAACATTAGGTACTTTAGTAGTAATCAATTTTAGGCAAGCCGGTGGGAATCGGCTTGTATGGACCAGCCGCTGCTGTTAGGTATGCATCTATAGACATCCATGACAGGAACAAA
The DNA here is from genome assembly GCF_023078275.1 of Leguminivora glycinivorella. Classification (NCBI taxonomy): domain Eukaryota; kingdom Metazoa; phylum Arthropoda; class Insecta; order Lepidoptera; family Tortricidae; genus Leguminivora; species Leguminivora glycinivorella. The sequence goes on along the minus strand of NC_062993.1, from coordinate 9,002,927 downwards.
TATCTGTGCTAATAAATGCCCTTACCGGGGTGAACACAATATCACTGGAAAAAACTTGCTACATATTTCAAGGGCAACAATAATAAAATCGTAACATTCATACCAGTCAGTGATATGACGTCAAACGTTGTTGAAATATGACCTCTTCGATACCAACAAAAGGGTTCATCAATCAACATTTAACATTCACACATGAAAAGATTAATGATCTAAACTATTTCCACTTTCTATGCCTAGACGTAGATATATTGTTTAGATAAATAATAGTAGATAGAGAATAAATAATAGCGATCGGATGCCTTGCAAAAATACCACTTCCTACCAAACAGAGTTTGACAGCGGTTCAGGGTGGCTAGCCGAATGGCACAATCGCTCACGAAACGCTCACGAAACGAAGCGCTAGTAGATATCTATCTCTATCGCGCTTGCGTATTGGCGCGACAGAGCCAGCGGCGTATCGCTTTCGTTTGGCGTCGGAGAAATGCCATTCGGCTACGGGGCCTGGATCTGCATGGCGCTATAGGGGTAGTGCCATGCAAGTTTCAATTTACCGTTGTTACAAAATAAAGTAATTATCTTATCTCAATATATTTGTGATAGTTGTGAACAATTTTAAATCAACGAATGATTGCTTATGCTGCGTCGCCTGCGTCACACGGAGCTAAGTTTCAGCATAGATTAAATATAGGATATAGGAAGATCATACCATCCCATACATTGAAATGCGACCGCCTAAGAACGCACATACACTACACCACACACAGATGGCGCCACAAAAAAAATGTCTTGTAGCTTTCGATTATACTTGTAGATGGCGTTAAGTGTTACTTTTGACATAGATTTATGGCTCGAAAGTGACATTTAACGCAAATCTACAAATAATCGACGGCAACAAAGCATTTTTTGTGGAGCCATCTATGTGTGGTGTAGTGCGCGTTCTTAGGCGGTCGCATTTTAATGTAATTATGGTATTGTATGATTTAATCTATGGTTTCAGTCGGATCACTGATGATAGGGAAAAACATTATCAATTGGAATTTTTGTTGACGAGATTAGACCATTAAAAATCGAAATAAGATGTCATATATTAAAGAAAAAATGACGAGCACCACCAGTGGTGAAGGCCGGATTCGAACCGGCGTCTTTTAGCAATCCGGGCCAAACGCCATGAATCCCTAGGCCACCCCGCCACAGCGGAAGCCGTCGAAATTTCTCTTATATATGTCATCTTTGTAAGACTAGGCGTCTTTGACCAACTCTAAGGACAAGCAGTAGGTGCTTGCACCTCCTAAGTATACGAAACCTTTACAGGTTTACGATATAGCTAGAGAGTGGCTACCTCCAGGGTACCTATCTCGCCGTGACATAGATCCGTCTTTTTCTATATTAGTGACTTAAGGACGGGTAGTCTGTCTCGCTTCAATCATCTACTAGCCCTGCTAGAATTATTATTGTAAATACCATGTAACAATTCTAATGAACACAAGTTAAATTATAATCTTTTGAAAATATTTCAACTTGTGCTGTCTTAAAGTAGTCACACTACTATGTATATAAATTAAAACCGAAATAAATTACATATATGAAAGAAAAAGTGACCAAGTCCTCTGGTGCCTGAGGCTGGAATCGAACCAGCGTACTTTCCTATCGCGGGAAATGCCTCTTAATCCGCTCAGCCAGAGACAGAGGGCGCTACGAGTCCTTGTATAGATTACTCATATGAGAGATAATTTCGACCTCGACAGCTGTGACCTGGGTGGCCGAGCGGATTAAGAGGCATTTCCCGCGATAGGAAAGTACGCTGGTTCGATTCCAGCCTCAGGCACCAGAGGACTTGGTCACTTTTTCTTTCATATATGTAATTTATTTCGGTTTTACCATATAACAAATGACAAACCAACGACCCTCGCAACAGAATACAAATGACCGCTTAGTGACCCAAGCCTTTTCTGTACAAAAATACATTTTCCTTTATTAAGGAAAGATTTTTCTAAAAGAAGTCACGTCGTTCATATAAAAAGTACATAAGGAAAGTTGCCTCTAATCCCTCTAAGGGCCAACAGCAGCACAGGCTCCCTTAGATGGAGCATTCAAGGCCCATGCTGACGGCAGCGCATAGCTAGGTATACTGTAAGTCATAGGAATTGAGACCTCCTTATAGATATACGCAATACGCATAGAAGCAAATACAAGTCAATTCGGATAAGAATATCCCTAAATTATTTATTTATTTAATCTCTCCGGACTTGACGGTGAAGACGTGCCTGCAGGAATTCCATGATTCTCATTTTCCAACTGTTTCTACTGAGAAAAAATCTAATGAATTCACACCGTCTCCCTCTCCCATAATTTGTCGCTTTGGAAGGACTACTTACATCCGATGTGTCCTATGTAGTCAACGTCACAATCGCTTACGATTCGTAAGCATTTCGTAGCCAGGGTACGTAGCCGAATGGCACAAAAGCTCACGAAACGAAACGCTCGTTGATATCTATCTCTATCGCTCTTGCGTATTGGCGCGACAGAGCCAAACTACCTTTCGCGACGTTTCGATTTCGTTTCGCGTCGCAGAAATGCCATTCGGCTACGCGCTCTCCTTATCGCTCTTCTATAGTAGAGCGAGAGATCCATACTTTAAGAGTTTTGAATGATTCACGGTTATTTTCATTAGACTGAAAGTGAACGCAGCCGACGCGCGCGAAGGAGGGTAGATCGCGCGCTGTCTATGCAACTTTAACAGCCACCCGCCTTCGTCAGTTTTCCGTGATCATGATGCATGCAACTGCGTCGAAATATCGGGAGCTCGACAAAAATCAAAAAGGTAATCACGGTCTATATCCCGGTCAATATAAGTCTAATGATCCATACTATGTTTCGATCACCACGTAGCGTCAACGATTGTCACTTTGGCTAAGCTAGCAGATCTCAGGCATGTTGTTGCTTGTCCTGGACAGAAAGTGGACGTTCGAGGAGCACTTTGCGAAACTGGCTCCTCGACTCGTGGGGGCGGCCTCGGCTCTGGGCCGCCTATTACCTAATTTGGGAGGGCCGAATACCCCATGTCGGCGCCTATATGCGGGGGTCGTCAGGAGCATGGCGCTCTACGGCGCGCCCATTTGGGCTGAACGACTGACGACACGCGCAAAGGCACTGCTCCGTCGGCCACAGAGGTTAGTGGCCCAAAGAATGGTGAGGGCCTACCGCACCACCTCTCACGCAGCGGCATGCCTTCTTGCCGGCACCCCACCTTGGGAGCTGGATGCGGGGGTGCTGGCGGAGAGGTACGGGCTTAAAGTGGAAGCCAGGGAGCGAGGAGAGGTCCCGGACGCTGAGGAAGCCGAGAGAAGGGAGCGGGCTGCCGCGGAGCGCCTGAAAGAAAGATGGAGGGATGCCTTGGAGAATAGCGCCTATGGAACCCGAACCATAGGTGCTATCCTCCCAGTGATGGACGAGTGGCTCAGCCGCAGGAGGGGGGCCCTAACATACAGGATGACGCAGGTGGTGTCCGGACACGGCTGTTTCGGACATTACCTGCACAGAATACGGAGAGAGCCGGGGCCTCACTGCCACGAATGCGGCGCAGCGGACGACACGGCCCAGCACACTTTGGAAGAGTGCGGTCGCTGGGCTGCTGAAAGAGCCACCCTCAGGGCGGCGACGGGGATGGCGGACCTCTCGCTACGCAGCGTAGTAGAAGCTATGCTGGGTAGCGAGAAAAACTGGAATGCGGTGGTTTCCTTCTGCGAAGTGATCATATCGCAGAAGGAAGAAGCAGAGAGGGAGCGAGAAGCAGCCGCAGACGCTCTTCCGCTACGACGCAGGCGGCAGGGTCGAAGGCGAAGAGCGTACGCTCGCCTCGAGCCGTAAGGGGTATTACCCCCCTGATTGAATGCCAGCGAGGGGGATCAAGCGTCTCTGATCCCCCTCTTTATGCGGGTGCCTTGGCCGGGCAATGCCGGAGGGCGCCGCGGTGAATGACATGATGACAACATCGATCCCAGCGCGCCCTCACGAACGGCAAAGAGGATAGAACGCCGGAGTGGGTTTAGTGGGTAGGGCCAAGTTTCCCCCCTCTCGACAGGGGAGGGGAAAGAAACGGCGAGTCCCACACATCGTGCGTAACAGCATTCCCACTCCGTCAAAAAAAAAAAAAAAAAAAAAGGCATGTTGTTGCCTCAACTACGAACGTAATGCTCAGAGACTCGACTTAATGCTGCCACTATGGGAGGCAGTCTAGTACCGTAAGACCGGCTGAGAGTATAATGCTTCAATTTAAGTTGGTAGACGGCCCCCCGGAGAAAGAACTTTTTAAATAATTATCATTAAGTGCTAGAGAAGTGGCGTTTCGCCGAACGAAGACCATTTTAGTGGCATGGAGCCGAGAATTGCAGAATACATACCTATGCTTGTGTACAGAATAACGTTTTATTACAGCACCAATGACTGATGGCACTAGTATCTATACTGAGTGTGCAGCGATTATTTATTGAGAATTGCTTACCTTTGAACCGTCACAGAATTACCTGCCTTAGGCTAGTCCTACTATTAAGAGGGACTAGGTTATTAAACCACGATACATAATTTATTTATTTTTGAATCCCCGACCTAGTAGACCGATTTTTCATCTACGAACGCTCTCGACTATTTAATTCAGTTTTCAAACAAAAAAAAACGAAATCTTAATCGGTTCATCCGTTCGAAAGCTAGACAAACAGACAGACTCGTCAAACTTATAACACCTTGTCGTTTTTGCGTCGGAGGTTAATAAACGTAAATGATTAATTGATTATGCAATCCTCAACTGATGCATTAGGACCGATAATGCGCTTTTAACACCTCTGGCATTGTAGACGTCAATAGGTTACAGAAACCGCTTACCACCGACTATGGGGCGAGGGAGCGACGGGAGCGTCCTGTGTCCAGGTGCATTTGTTAGTCCAAATTGCATCTCTCAGTTTTCATAATTACCCACCTAATGGATGGAAAACGCTGTTTTTAACCCCCGACGAAAAAATGACGGGGTTTTATAAGTTTGACGTATCTGTCTGTCTGTCTGTCTGTGTGTGTGTGTGTCTGTGGCATTGTAGCTCCCGAACGGATGAACCGATTTACATTTAGTTTTTTTTTTTTGTTTGAAAGCAGAGTTAGTCGGGAGTGTTGTTAGCCATGTTTCATGAAAATTAGTCCACCATAGGTCGGGGGTTTTTCAAAATTTTGTGGTTATTTTATTATGTTCTGCAGAAGATACACTAGGAAGCATAATGCGCCTTTATCATATCTGGAGATTCTGGAGTTAAAGATGTCTGAATGTTATCATCTGAACAACGTCTATAGGTTGCGGAAACTGCTTACCGTTAGACAGGCCTCATGCTTATTTACCGACGACGCAGTATAAAAACCGGAATGACTGCGCACAGCACTATGGTTGTTGACCAACCTCAACAGAAGTTTCCCAAGTGTGCCAAGTGTTTGTACAGTCGGAGCACTTGTTCGAGAGCCTTCTGTCGCCTGCGATATTCTAAACGCTTACCGACGGCATTAATACTTCGTATTCATCATCATCATTTCAGACGTTAATCACCCACTGCTAAGCACAAGCCTCCCTTCGTGTACACGCCACTTATCGCGATTCTGGGTTAGTCGCATCCAAAGGTGCCCCGCAGTTTTTTGAATGTCGTCCACTCAACGAGCCAATGGATGCCAGGCGCTTCCTCCGTACTATGGACGAAATCTTGGCACTTAAAGGCGCGTTTATATTGTTATGGAAATGAAATCTTTTCCCTTATTTTCTCAATCAATTTTTAAGTGTTATGACTCGTCGATGATTTCGTTAACGTCAAGGTTTAGGAAAGCATGCGTTTCATGAAGACAATTGGCCCCTGAGACCTACATTCTACATTTTTCAAATTTTCTGCCTTTTTTAGTGCCAAGATTTGGTTGACCATCTATATTTTGTGTTTATGTATTAAAAAGTGGGTAGACTATCAGGCAAGGGAGTTTCCTGTGTCTAAGTGCACTTGTTAGTCCAAACGGCATTCCTCAAAATTCATATTTATTAGTTACGAGTGAAACGCAGTTTTTATTATATTCCCCAGTTTTCGGTCCTAGTGTTTAATTGCATTGTTTTTTTCATCTATGAAGTTACCAGTTCATAAGATTTATGATAGTTTAAATTCATACAGTATAAATAAACTTACTTACATACGAGTAGGCTCTAAATTCAAACGCTGTAATTTGCATATTCGTGATTATTTTTTTCGACAGCTTTCTTACTGACAAAGCTAGTTAGGTCAGAGGGGCTACCATGAAGTGCTAAAGCCGTTCAGTTTAGGTTGAGAGAGAGGGACGGAGCTATGGAACTGCTATAGCTTCGTCCCTTTCTCTCAACCTAAACTGAACGACTTTAGCACTTCATGGTAACCCCACAGATCTAATCTGACGCAGTTACTCACAGTCGCTATCTTCGCAGATCCAATGTAATGTATCATTATTTACTTGTAATCCTTAAATTAACACCTAGTAACAATTATTTGCAGGAATTGCGACAAAACTTAGTTTCACCGCGAACGCGCCCACGCTCTCGCTCGTAGCTAGAACGAAGCTTGTTACATAACTGAACTTGTAACTAATTACAAGATATTAGCATAAAACACAAGTTCCTAACACACAAGTTTTGGACAATAAGATTAGCGAGTGAAACTGTCGTACTTTCAGACTTTGAGAGTAAAATACTAACAAGGTACATTTTTAAAAGTAAATATGTCGTGTTTTAGAGGAACTTCATAGTACAGTCAACAACACAGCTGTGAATACAGACAAAGTGTCAATAATATTTATTTATTTATTTATTTATTAGTAAAAACATGTTTACATGACATTACAGTAAAACCAATGCGTCACGAAACTTAGATTTTAACAAAAAAGAGAGAAAATAAATAGAACAAAATTAAAAATAAAATTAAACAATTGATTTGGGCGATGACGTCACAGCGTATGTATACAGATCTTTATTGCCTGTACATGAAGGTGTATACATAATTTTAGCACTTTGTATTGAGTTCTGTATGAAGTTCATACAGTTCTTACGTAAAGCTCATACAAAAGTTCGTTAAAATATACACACTTACGCGAACATAAATATGTGAACACGCTTTTTGTTACGTCGCGCCGTAACACGACACTTGCTATATATTTCTAACATACTTCAATTTATTTCAGAAATCAATGATTCTATATTCCATTGACATATCATCATCCTCCTTGCGTTATACCGGCATTTGCCGCGACAAGATTTGGCGTAGGCACTAGTTTTATGAAAGCGACTGCCAAGTTGACCTTCCAAACCAAAGGGTAACTAGGCCTTATTGGAATTATATTTTCCTCATGATGTTTTCCTTCAACGAAAAGCGAGGCAATTATCAAATGAATGACATTATCGCACATAAGTTCCGAAAACTCATTGGTACGAACCGGGGTTCGAACCCGCGACCTCTGGATTTTAAGTCGCACGCTCTTAGACGCCGCTAGACCACCGGCGCTTATATGTATGTATATGTATAATTGTATATTTATCAATATCTAAACATAATAGAGTTAACAGAGGTAAATAAGTAATATTTTGAATCGTATGTTTTAGGAAGAAGTAATATAGGTATGTTCAAGTAAGTTGTATACAAACAAAGCATATTAAAATATAATAGAAATAGATGTAAATCTCACAGCTAATATCAACATACATCAATTTCAATTTCAATTCAATGTCACCATATCAATCAATCTCTATTTCAACAAAGCCACCTAAGGCTTTTGTAGTTTATAACGTCTATTTCAATTTATTATTTATTTACAATATTATTATAAAGCCTGTTCGATAACAATATCGAGTGACAGGTTGATCTACTGAAGCCTATTTGCAAACAATAAAATATGTATAATAAGAATAAGAATATTATTGTCTTATCTTATTATATGTTGGTATCTTATGTCAAATACTACAGATATCAATCATTTATTGTGCCTAATCCTAATATATAAATAAATAAATAAATATTATAGGACGATCTTACACATATTGACTGAGTCCCACGGTAAGCTCAAGAAGGCTTGATTTGTGGGTACTCAGGCAACGATATATCTTAATATACAACTACTTATATAATATACAAATAAATACATAGAAAACATTCATGATTCAGGAACAAATATCTGTGCTCATCACACAAATAAATGCCCTTACCAGGATTCGAACATGGGACCGCGGCTTAGCAGGCAGGGTCACTAACCACTAGGCCAGACCGGTCGTCAAATATAAAAGAAGAAACTGACTGACTGACTGACATATCAACGCACAGCCGAAACCGTTGGTCTTAGAGATTCCGGCACGTAGGTTCCTTATAAAGTGTAGAGGAGCACTAAAAAAGGATTTTTCAAGATTTACCTCATAAGGGAGTGAAATAGGCGTCCAAAGTGTGTATGGGAAAGCAAGATTAGATCTGATTAGTACCTACGCGGGAGAAGCCGCGGGAATACGCTAGTTCGATATAAGTCTAGTAGGCTATTATATGTTTTAATTCTGTGCTCGTACATCGTTATTACAGAAAACACATTTTACATTAGGTAATTAAATAAATAAATAAATATTATAAGACATTCTTACACAGATTGACTGAGGCCCACGGTAAGCTCAAGAAGGCCTGTGCTGTGGGTACTCAGACAACGATATATATAATATATAAATTCTTATATAAGTACATAGAAAACATCCATAACTCAGGAACAAATATCTGTGCTCATCACACAAATAAATGCCCTTACCGGGATTCGAACCCGGGACCGCGAATTACATTGTTTTCATGTACAAGGCCTAGTTACCCTCCGGGTTGGAAGGTCAGATGGCAGTCGCTTTTGTAAAACTAGTGCCTACGCCAAATCTTGGGATTAGTTGTCAAAGCGGACCCCAGGCTCCCATGAGCCGTGGCAAATGCCGGGATAACGCAAAGAGGATGAATATGACATTGTTTACATGTTTACGAGTTTCAAGTTGTGAAAATTTAACTGCATGCATTTTCCTTTGATGGTCTAATTTCGATATGCAGAGTTACCCCCTTATTCATAAACGTTCACTAAAGTTATCAAGCCGATAAAGTTCGTTTGTCCCTTTCTGACGTATTTATGTGATAGAAAGGGACAAACGAACTTTATCGGCTTGATAACTTTAGTGAATGTTTATGAATAAGGGGGTTAGAGTGGTAGTGAATATTTCATTTCAATAACTAGAAATAGAGGAATTGAAATAGAATCGGAAGCTGAAATGTTATAGAAATAAATGCCCCGAGACTACATTATAAAGACGACCGGTCTGACCTAGCGCGTAGTGACGAGGTTCGAATCCCGGCAAGGGCATTTATTTGTGTGATGAGCACAGAATTCCTGAGTCATGGATGTTTTCTATGTGTATAGTATTTGTATATTGTATATATCGTTGTCTAGTAGTACTTGCAACAGAAGCCTTCTTGAACTTACCGTGGGACACAGTCAATCTGTCTAAGAATGCTCATCCTAATTTTATATCTATTTAAAGTCATTTTTTTTAAATAAATAAGTAAATAAATATTACAGGGCATTTTTACACAGATTGACGCTGAGCCCCACGGTAAGTTCAAGAAGGCTTGTATTGTGGAAGGCTTGTATGAATATAACCACAGAATATATAATAGTACAAGTACAGAAGGCTCACTCCTTTGATGTTCACAAAATGCCGCCATTCTAAATTCTTACCTACATTAACAAACGGACCGCACGCGAGCAGCCAACATTGAATTTTATTGCGCCGCGCGAAGGTCGTCGCCAATGAATGGGCCGCGAACTCGCGGCCGCTGACATGTACTTCTAGCGCGGCGATAGAATCGCGGAGTGAGCCGCCCCTGATATAACTCTTAAACCGCTTAGACCTTTAGGCTTTGTAGGTAAGTCTCTTGCGTCCTTTTGTTCATTCACAAGACCTTAAGTATTAATTAATTAAACTAATCTCATGTTTCTCTTATAACTCCAAAGACTTGATTATAAATATGGACACCTGTCTGAAATAAATATTTCATTTCATTTTCATAAATATAGGTATCTAATGAGTATTATTGTGTATAGCGCCATCTCACGGTTAATTCGCTAACTAATTTTCGCGACCTGTATGTTGATTTTTTAGGGATAATTCATTATACGTCGTCAGATCGACAGCAAGGCAGAGAACCCGCTAGATGAACTACCAGCCGGCTTAACCGAAGCGACAATCGTTGACGTGCACTTTATCTTTTCATAAACGAAAAACGTACCCAGCTTTAAACCGTTTCCAGTCTAATAACTCAAGCTTCGAATGGCTAGAAATCCTGTCACCGCAGAAGCTATTCGAGCTATTTCGAGCTATTCCAAGCGCAAAACGCTCACTTGACCGCGGTTTTAATCAAAATCAATGGGATCTTGCGGTACCTTTCAGATTTGACGTTTAGGTTTGTAAAGGCTTGTTTACATAAAGTTCTAGAAGTGGTTTTAGGGTTAACATTTTTAAGGGATATTTTTTATCTGCATAATTATATACACCGTGTCTCATAGCTCAATGATATAATAAGCCGGCACCAGAGAATGGTGCTGCTTATAATTTTAGTCAAAAAAAATATATCTCATTTTTTTAGAATTTACAAAAAATTAAATTCATCGAAAGTCGACATCCCTAATGGTGTTTTAACGATCATGTCTACAAATATTTAAATATTTCTGTCTGTATTTTTGTCTGTCTGTCTGTTTGTCTGTTTGTGTGTGTGTCTGTCTGTGGCATCGTAGCTCTCGAACGGATGAAAGTTAAATTAGTCGGGAGTGGTCATAGCCATATTTCATGAAAATCGGTCCACTATATCGGGGTTTTTTCAAAATTATAAAAAAAAAACATTTATTTCGAGTAACACAACTCATAAATTACAATAAAATATAAAAATACACAGACACAACACAAACACACATACTAAAAAGTCAAACAGCTGTGATTGATACACTGATAAGATAACCCTTATCTATAGTTATTCCTCACAGGTCAACCACAGGTGCATGAAGCCCACAACAAAATGAGACAGATTATATTTTGTATCCTCGACTAATCATAATCAGCTCCATCCTGCCGCCGGTTTATCGTAGAGTTATGGCCGGGACACGGTGTATGTGCTTCAGATGTTTGTAAACAAGCGTTAACTTCACACGTTACATCATACTTTACCTCCAGAACATGTGATGCTAAAACTGTTATGAGTTAAACTTTCCGTGCTTGCCATTCCGTAACACCCTAACTTTCTTAAATTTTTACCATAAAGTTTCAGCGCTGAGTGTAGAAATGGTATTTTACATTACTTTTAACTTTTCTTGTCTTGGTTTAGCGCTAAAATTATGTGAAAATATATTTAAAGTTCTAAATCTCGTCCGCAACTATGGGAACAAATCAAATTATTTACAACAAATATTTTTGATTTTTATTTTTTAAGTAGTCACACTACTATATATAACTTAATACAACTATATTAAAGAAAAAATGACGGACACCACCAGTGGCGAAGGCCGGATTCGAACCGGCATCTTTAGCAATCCGGGCTGACGCCATGAACCCCTAGGCCACCCCGTCACAGTGGAAGCCGTTGTTTCTCTTCTATATGCCATCTTTGTTTTTGTTAGTGTCCGTCATATTTTCTTTAATACACCGTGTTTTATTTTTGTTTTCCGTAAAATTCGACACGTCGTTAGGTTCGTTGTCAACCCTGTATATCACTTTTAGTTAAATTCGACAAAAAAATTTTTTCATCGTTTCCATACATAATAAATGAATTAATATTGTAATTATTGATTGACGGCACATGTCAAAACAAATAACATTAAGAAATGGTAAAGGTTCACGTGTTCAGTTTTTTTTTTATATGTTACGGTTATACTCATTAACCGTAAGAGTTAAGACGCTAGTTTCTTAGAGAAATTAATTGTGTTTGATCTAAAGAACCTTCCCTTAATGTTAACGGAATTCAATAAAAACAGGGTGTATATGACATCTTATTTCGGTTTTATTTTATTTCTTTTTTGCTTCAGCGGGCGTAGTACCTACACTAGTTCGCATCGTTGCTTCCAATTCATGGAATTCGGTCCACTAAGCTATGTCGGGGGTTTTACCAAAATTTAAATTTTGTGGTTACCTATTAAAGAATCAAAAGACCCAACCAAGTCGTGTGCTGAAATATAATAGGTATTCAACTAGGCCTAGCAACAAGCACTTTCAAACCAAACTATTATTATCATACCACTTTTAACAACTTTCATAAGATATAAAAATCCTTGTCTGAGCTCTTGAGAGCCGTACTTAACATAGAAAGGCTTCTTGATAGTAGACAGAAACGTTTAGAAGCTCTTTATTCTTAAACAATAGTAAAAGTCAATGAATAGCCTTTATTTAGATAGGGAATAATCATTCTTTGAGAATAGATACGAGTATTATACACCGTGTGATTTTTGTTTTCCGTTAAATTCGACACGCAGTTAGCTTCATCATCAGGAACCACCCTGTATATCGCTTTTTGTTAAATTCGAAAAATACATTTTTTTTTTCGTTTCCATACGTAATAAATGAATTAATTAGTGTGAGAGGACCTCAATCATAACATTAAAGTCATTGTCAAATGTTTGACGGCACATGTCAAAACAAACAACATTAGGATGTGGTAAGGGATGCCACACACGTGTTCAGTTTTTTTTTTTATATTTCGATGTATTAGAACTAAAGAATCCCCTAAAGAACCCTTAAAGTTAACGGAATTCAATAGAAACAGGGTGTATAAATTCCATCAGATGCGATTAAGTGCGTTTTCACATTAAACGTTCCAGGGCACGTAACACGTTCAAGGCAAGGTTCGTTGGCGGCTTCACAAGTTGCCATACCAAGTTACCAATATTTTAATGAAGGAGGATTAAATGAAGGTTTCCCCGGTGATTGGTTTAAGCCGTCATTTCATATACGATAATATTTGTCATATAGCGTAGATTAAATATAACAAAATACACAAAAGATACGGCAGTATAAGTTGAATAATCGATGGATGCCTGGCGGTAAGAGCGTGTGACTTTCAATCCGGAGGTCGCGGGTTTGAACCCCCGCAACCCCACCAATGAGTTTTTCGGAACTTACGTATAATTATATATACAAAATGTCATTTGATATTTGCCAGTCGCTTTTCGGTGAAGGAAAACATCCTGAGGAAACCGGACTAATCTCAATAAGGCCTAGTTACCCTGCTACACCAAATCTTGGGATTAGTCCGGCAACGCACCTCCAATACTTCTGGTGTTTCGGGTGTCCATGGGCGGCAGTTATCGCTTACCATCAGGCGACCTGTCTGCTCGTTTGCCTCCTATCCCATAAAAAAAAAGTTGTCACAGCGGATCCCAGGCTCCAATGGCTCAAATACTAGGATAACGCGAGGAGGATGATGAGTCTTATATATGTCCTTAAATATATTGAAATATATCTTTAAAGATTTTGGTCGTTATATTTAAAAATAAAGTGATATTAGTAACAGTAGCGTATCTTTCAGCTTTATTTAATCTGAGCCAATACGGAGGATTAACCGGATAGCCAGTTATAGCCCATTGTTACATTGTTAGCGACATGGTTTGTAAATAGGATTCAGTTGATCAACCTGTCATATCTATACTACATTTAGTCATCTATGTACCGCCATCTATATACCACCTGATTCGAACTATCTCAGAATTTAACTCTAAATACGATATGGATAGGAATAATATTGGCTTAAAGTTCGAATCGAGCGGATAGCCTCTTCGATATAGTTACGCACACTGAGTTTTTCTTGAAATCCGTTAATTTCGGCATATAGTTGGTTCCATTATTGGAAACATAATAGCATAGTTTTTTTATAATTCATAGTTCATAGTTATTTATTCATTACCAAAATGATTGTGTATGAAACAAATATACAATCACATACAATATTTACATTACTTAACAATAAAATATCTTAATATAGATTATTCATATTTACAATTCCATTAATATTATACATAATTCCTAACTTTTGTCTGAAATACACCATACACCTGCGATAGTAAAGCCCGTTTCTTAACAGCAATTGAAGTAACATCGAATGTCAAATGCAAATGTCAATGAATCAAATGCATGGTTTTTTTAGACATGAATACAAATTTAAGAAAACTAACTATTCCATTCTGTTTCCTATAAAGGACCTAATATATGCCGAAGTTAACGGAAATCAACAAAAACGCGGTGTATAGGTATTTCGCTTCCGTACAAACTCCTAGAATTAAACTTTCGCGATTTTTACACATTGTAATAATGCCTGATTAGGCCCGTGTTAGGAGTTATAATCCTGGGATTAGGCCAAACCGGATTCCGGGCGCTAATGAGCGCTGGCAAAATGCCAAGGGGCAAGGAATAGTTATTTGTTATACAAGGGGGCAAAGTTGTATTTTAACGTCGAGTGTGGAATTGAAAAACGAGCAAGTGAAAGGATTCTATAGTTGAACCACGAGCGAAGCGAGTGGTTCGAGAATAGAATCCTGAACTTGCGAGTTTTTTAACACATGAGAAGTAAAATACATTTGCACCCGAGTGTAACACAAAACTTTTCCCCTCATTATAGCGAGGAAACTACAACGCAAAAAATGCGTTTTTCACTGCTTCCAGTAGTTTCACAGGTGGTAAATCATCTTTATTACTAGATTCACCTACTTTTATCAATTTTAATGCAGTTAATTTGACTTTATTCAAGGTCAAATTACTTTACCCACTAGTGGATAAAATGCGTTTTTACCCGCTGGTATTGAAAGACAAAACACGTGTTTCCGAGCTAGTGAGGGGAAAAATTATTTACGTACTTATACCTAACTTTATTGATACCTAAGAAGAGTTTTGAATGATTCGAACGGTTTTTGAACGGTTAGGTAATTAAATTTACATACATACATACAATCACGCCTGTATCCCATAAAGGGGTAGGCAGAACACATGAAACTACTAAAGCTTCAGTGCCACTCTTGGCAAATAAGGGGTTGCAAGAAAACGAAACTGTGACATTAAATTATGTTATTAAATTAAAAAGTGGAAAATGTCTGCCTTGGGTCGATATTCCAGCGCTCTGCCAACTGAGCCACCAAGACTTCAACCAAGCCAGCGCCACCACTTATAGCGACATCTACCGTAAGAGTGTTAAACTTCTTAAACGGCAACCGGAGTTCCAAGTCATATTGGAAATTCACCAGTTACGATGCGCTAACCATGCTAAATGTTTAACTTCTGATTAGCAGAAACGTCTGCAAGGGTGCGTATCGATCGATATAACTTTTTTTGATATATTTTTAGTCGTTATAACGATCATTTGATATAATTATTGAATCATATAACAACAAATAATATACTAACAAATTGTATAATTCTTATTTAATATAATGATCATTTTTTCTAATAACATTTATTGTAACATACTTTGAGTATAATGCTTATTTCCGATAATAAATAAATTGTATAATACAAATTCTTTCTAAAGCACAGTTAGAATAAAAAACAATTGTACAATAAATTAGATCCATCACCATTTACCGGAAAAGTAGATAAGTTAGAACTGTGACCCCTACACACAACGCGCTGCTACCAGAAAAATAGGTTAGGTTAGGTTAGAACTGTGACCCTTAAACATGTACTGTTATCAGAAAAGTAGGTTAGGTTAGGATAGAACTGTGAACCCTTCAAAAAAGAATAAAATTAATTCATGAAATATTTTATACTGTTTGCTAGTTATATTATACTAGTCGTATATCAATAGATAGTTATACCATATAACTGTTATTATAAATAAGTGTTATACGAAATAATGATTATACAAAATAAAAGTAGATATTTTGTGGTTATACCAAATGTTAATTATGTCAAATGAGTGATTAAATCCGTTAAATATATACGAAATGTTGTTATATCAAATGTTATTATACCAAAAAAAGTTATACCAATCATTACACACCCCGTCTGCAATCGATGCCACTAGGCTTAGAATAAATTTAAAAGTGGAAAATGTCTACCTTGGGTGAGACTTGAACTCACGGCCTCTGGATCGATACTACAGCGCTCTGCCAACTGAGCCACCAAGACTTGTAGATGTATAAGTACTAACCAATATCATATGGGCCTGTTGTTGTTTGTGGTAATAAATAAATAAATTTAATTTAATTTAAATTAAAAGTGTAAAAAATAAACCACCTATACAAAAAACAAAAGACGCGCGCTGGCAGCGGCAACCGTAGCGGCCAGGTTGCTAGTACTCGCGCAGCACAGAGGTTGACAAAAATCAAAAAAGTAAGCACAGCCTAACTAAACTCTGTCAAACAAGTCTGTCAGTAAATAAGAACAAAGAAAACTATATGCATCCTTTTCTTCAGGGTGCTAGAGAAAAGGATACCTATAGTTTTCTTAGTTCTTATTTACTGACAGACTTGTTTGACAGAGTATATATCCCGATAAGTATAAGTCTTTTTGGTATTTACTACGTAGATAAACTAGGTATGCTAGATAGTAGATAGGTTACTCGTTCAGCTGAACCAACAGCCTATGTTCTCCCCCGTTTCGGCCAGGACAAATATTTGTGATAGATACCTCAGTCTATTTATCTAAGTTGGGAACGATCGAGTGACGGATGGGACGTGCGTCATCCAATAAAATATACCTACCTACAAATATACTGTTACACCATTCATCATCCTCCTTGCGTTATCCCGGCATTTGCCACGGCTCATGGGAGCCTGGGGTCCGCTTTGACAACTAATCCCAAGATTTGGCGTAGGCACTAGTTTTACGAAAGCGACTGCCATCTGACCTTCCAACCCGAAGGGCAACTAGGCCTTATTGGAATTAGTTCGGTTTCCTCACGATGTTTTCCTTCACCGAAAAGCGACTGGCAAATATCAAATGACATTTCGCACGTAAGTTCCGAAAAACTCATTGGTACGAGCCGGGGTTCGAACCCGCGACCTCCGGATCGAAAGTCGCACGCTCTTACCGCTAGGCCACCAGCGCTTACATACTGTTACACCATTAATAACTAAAATAAATTGCATGTACATGTAAATCTTAATGATTAGTACAGGACATAAGTAATATCCCTGCAAAAGTGCATGGAGAAATTATGAATGAATTCATTGATAAATTCGCCATGCACTTTTGCAGCTGATAGTACAATAGTACAGGACAGCTTTATGTAATTTTTCTTTGTAAATGACGGTTATATTGGGAGACACTATTCATTTTTTTTTTATAATGTAATTTTTTACGATTATGATCAGAAGATATCTTAACTTTGACATGTAACAAATGTATAGTGTATTTTTATCATGAAATAAAGAAAATCTAAATATAAGTCTAAGACACTTAATTAGATAATAAAATTTTTACTAAAAATTTTATCATCCCAAAAAAAGCCTGCCTGCCTGAGCCTGTGTAGTGACGGGTTAAGAATTTCACCACCCCCTTTCTTCCCGTGGGTGTCGTAGAAGGCGACTATGGGATACGGGTTAAATTGTGGCGTAGGCGAGAGGCTGGCAACCTGTCACTGCAATGTCACAGTTTTGTTTTCTTTCAACCCCTTATTTGCCAAGAGTGGCACTGAAGCTTTAGTAGTTTCATGTGTTCTGCCTACTCCTCTATGGGATACAGGCGTGATTGTATGTTTGTATGTGTGTATGTACAAAAAAAGAATTCGGACAGCAATGTACAAACACACTGTTTAAAATACATTGTAGGCGGTTTATTAAAATCCGCACTAATCCTTTATTACAATACAACATTCGATTTAGAGTTTACAAACGCTCTCATACATTAAACATACACATTAGCATGTCTGTGAAGTTGGCATATCAAAGTCTAGCAAATCAAGTTTTTATTGGAGTTCTATTAGCATGCACAATAGTTCTAGAGTTCCTGATACTTTATAACAATAGTTCTGGCATATTTATACAAAAAATCGTTACTATGGATTTTGACAAATTGATATGCTAACTTCCCACTCCAGCATATCATTTGTTCCCGAATGGATTAAAATTTTGTACACAGCTCCGCCACACGAAAACCAGGAGTTCCTGACAAAAATAAACCAAAGCACTGACCATCACCAGGATTTGGCAGTTATTTTCAAATAAATTGATATGCTAACTTCACACATGCTCTGCAGGTGTAATTTATAAACACACAAATGTAATTTTGGAACCAAATAAAAGATCTAGCTCCATCGTTTACAGAACTCACGAGTTCTAGGCTCTTACTCAAGTAACAAATCCAAAAAAAAAACAAAACATTAATAATATATAATTTTTCAAACATAATACAGTGCTATGCTCAAATATTTCATGGAGTTCTAGGCCGTAATTAGGTCTAAAATGATAGCTGTGGCCCTAGACTGTACAGAACAAAAGAGTTCTAGGTATTCAGGACCCTTTTAGAATTTTTTTTTAATCAAGTTTGAAATTTCGATTTTGTCAAGTTACAGGTGTGATCTGCTGAAAGATTTTCACGAGTTCCAGGAGAGAACTAGGTCTTAAATGATAGCTGTGGCCCTAGACTGTACAAAACAAAAGAGTTCTAGGCATTCAGGTAGCCTTTAGATTTTTTTTTAAATCAAGTTTGAAATTTCGATTTTGTCAAGTTACAGGTGTGATCTGCTGAAAGATTATCACGAGTTCCAGGAGAGAACTAGGTCTTAAATGATAGCTGTGGCCCTAGACTGTACAGAACAAAAGAGTTCTAGGTATTCAGGACCCTTTTAGATTTTTTTTTAAATCAAGTTTGAAATTTCGATTTTGTCAAGTTACAGGTGTGATCTGCTGCAAGATATTCGCGAGTTCCAGGAGAGATCTAGATCTTAAATGATAGCTGTGGCCCTAGACTGTACAGAACAAAAGAGTTCTAGGTATTCAGGACCCTTTTAGAATTTTTTTTAAATCAAGTTTGAAATTTCGATTTTGTCAAGTTACAGGTGTGATCTGCTGAAAGATTTTCACGAGTTCCAGGAGAGAACTAGGTCTTAAATGATAGCTGTGGCCCTAGACTGTACAAAACAAAAGAGTTCTAGGCATTCAGGATGCTTTTAGATTTTTTTTTAACTTAGGTATGAAATTTCGATTTTGTCAAGTTACAGGTGTGATCTGCTGAAAGATTTTCACGAGATCCAGGAGAGAACTAGGTCCTAAATGATAGCTGTGGCCCTAGAATATACAAAACAAAAGAGTTCTAGGCATTCAGGATGCTTTAAGATTTTTTTTAAAATCATGTTTGAAATTTCGATTTTGTCAAGTTACGGGTGTGATCTGCTGAAAGATTTTCACGAGTTCAAGGATAGAACTAGGTCTTAAATGATAGCTGTGGCCCTAGACTGTACAAAACAAAAGAGTTCTAGGCATTCAGGATGCTTTTAGATTTTTTTTAAAGTCATGTTTGAAATTTCGATTTTGTCAAGTTATAGCGCTATTAGCGCATTAGCGCTAACCGCAGCCATTAAGAAACAAAACGGTCTAATTAGAGCGCTAATAGCGCAGTTAATCATCATTTATACAGCTCGTAAATTATATTCAGTTACTAATAAAGTTATGGTGGAGGCTAGAGATGGGCGTCGTCTCAGTTTTAGGACAGACAATGAGAATTTATTTTATTTATTTTATTTCTCTACCGGCTCGCACCAATGAGTTTTTCGGAATTTATGTTGGAAATGTCATTTGATATTTGCCAGTCGCTTTTCGGTGAAGGAAAACATCGTGAGGAAACCGGACTAATTCCAATAAGGTCTAGTCTACCCTTCGGGTCGAGACGGTCGCGCGACCGTCGCCCACGCAAGACACGGGGTAAGATGTTGAGTCCTACATGTATCCACTGAACACGCCTACCATATATAACCGGTGAACACCCTATTTAATAATGCAAACATTGTAAAACGTGGAAAAAATGGACAGGTTACATTTGCCCCTAGTCGAGATTTGTCCCGCTATACCTTATAAAAGCTGCATCAGTCTATGTGTTCTAAGCTACCATACTATCATGCACAAGCACAAGTCTAGCCCATCCCTACCTCTACCACCAAAATGTCGTCTGGCGAAGAGCGACGGATATAATTAATAGTTTGCTTTTACAACGTCCGCCATAATATTTTTAGTGTTCATTGGCGCCGCAGGTACGACAACCAGACCCTTAAGCCCGCCACCATAAAGCGTTTTGATAGGGGTAAGTAATACGAGATATAAGAACGTATCGAATATTACTTATAACATATACGCTCACTTTGTATAAGCTTTTTCAGCATAACGTTCACTGGACATAATGCTCAGAATCGATAATAGCAAATCATCTAATTTCGAAGTAAATAATGTTTATTCTCTATAATATCAGTGTATATAAAAATTAATGTATATAACGTTCGGGATACCTAATATTTCTATCATATATTAATCACTTATTCTAACATCAAAAGATGTAATGTTGTTAATATCTAAGATCTATGTTTATAACGTTTAGGATATCTAATATTAATAAAATATATTTTTCAATTAATCTAACATCAAAAGGCGTAATGTTCATTCTGTGTCTAAGATTTGAAATGCATAATAATCTAACCTAACCCACTTTCTTAGCAACAGTTTTGTCTGGGGGTCGCAGTTCTAACCTAACCTAAACCTAATTTCTTAGCAACAGTTTTGTGTGGGGGGTCGCAGTTCTAACCTAACCTAAACCTACTTTCTTAGCAACAGTTTTGTGTGGGGGTCGCAGTTCTAACCTAACCTAAACCTACTTTCTTAGCAACAGTTTTGTGTGGGGGTCGCAGTTCTAACCTAACCTAGACCTACTTTCTTAGCAACAGTTTTGTGTGGGGGTCGCAGTTCTAACCTAACCTAAACCTACTTTCTTAGAAACAGTATTGTATGGGGGGTCACAGTTCTAACCTAACCTAAACCTACTTTCTTGGCAACAGTTTTGTGTGGGGGTCGCAGTTCTAACCTAACCTAAACCTACTTTCTTAGCAACAGTTAAATGTTATATATGGAGAACGGTATGGTATATAAACTGATATTATTTATGGTGGACGGTATACTTAGTGTATGGTATATAAACTGAAATTAGCTAATGTAAACGTTATATTAAGAAATGTTATGCATGGTGAACGGTATACGTAGTGTATGGTATATAAACTGAAATTAAGTAATGTAAACGTTATATTAAAAAAACGTTATGTAAAACAAATATTATTGCAATTCAGCGTTATTTCTTACAAAAGTATTGATGTTAGTGTTATATCTAACGTTCAGTATTGCTGCTGAATGTTAGTAACATGAAATTATATATATTACCGTTATATCTCGTGGGACGCACCCGAGTTAAGTGCTAGGTGCAAGTGGGTGAAGCAATGTAACCTACTAGCTACTGCTACTTTTAATGGTGCTCCCACACATGCTGTTAGAAATGTTATATAACATTGTGTGACACGGACAGCGTGGGACAGTGTGGGAGCACCATAACCGAGCCTAGCATTCGCGAGCACAAGTCTAGCCCCTCCCTATGTCTAGGGCTATGAAACTGTGATTTGCCCGACCGCCCCTTATCGACACCTGCTGGCCTTATAAATTTATTCAAGGATTTCGTATGACGGGGGCTTTAGGAGGGAGGTAGGTTTATTATTCATAGATGAAATTAAAAATCTAGATGCATGTGGGTCGGGCGCACTCAAATAAATTCATCTCTTGGAAAATCTTATTTATTTAGCCAAAAGTGCCAAAACACAATAAAAAATTACTCTCCCATAGCTCCTCCAAAATCCGTCTCCCCGTTACAATTGCAAAATCCCCTGTGGCGTACGTAAATGCATACTGTTCCTTTAAAAACACAAAAATCACCATATGTACGCCTTTCAAATTTGAGGAGTTCCCTCGATTTCTCCAGGATCCCATCATCAGAACTAGGTTCTGATAAAAATGGGACCAATCTGTATGCATATACATTCAATCAAATTTTTTTTTTTTTCAAATCGGTCCAGTAACGACGGAGATATCGTGAAACGAACATAAAAAAAAATACAGGTGAATTAAGAACCACCTTCCTTGAGATTTGGGGCGGCGGTTAATAAGAAAAGACAGTAGTCAACGTCACAATCGCTTACGATAATATCGTTATCGTACCTAGTATCTTTGTATCGTTTTTCCGCATCGGTGCGACAGAGCCAGACTTTGTTTCGGTAGCCTCTTAGGCCGGCAACAGACAGTCTTAAAATTTATGATCTGAAAAAATCATAATCTTACAAAAATCAGATCGAGGGCACGGAGTTCCATACAATTTCGCTCTTGTTTTTTAAGATTATGAATTTTCAGATTGATCTGACAGTTTGCATACTACAAGTCTTTTTTTAAGATTATGAATTTTAAGACTGTCTGTTGCCGGCCTTAGCGTCAGCGATTGTCACTTCTGCCGGCCTATAAAAACAGCTGAAATGACAATCGTGACGCTAGACGTCGATCAAAACGTTTGGCTCTGTCGCGCCAATTCGGAGGAGCAATAGAGGTATTTGGCTAAATACAACGTACTCGTGCAATTGGCTACAATGTACAGTAAACGGCCACGAAGAATGCACAACGGTCTTTGGAAAGAGACAATTATCGTCACATAAGCAGACTTCTGTTTATATTAGACACTGATGATGATGAAGAGAGCGGTGAAGAGAGCCGTAAATCTTCTAACTCTATATCTTCTGAGTCTGGTAGCGACTCAAAGGAGTTCTGTGTCGGTACGTTGCTGTCGGTTCTGTGTCGGTTCTTTCTGATAAGAAGTACTGGGCGTCGAATTATGTTTTTGTATGTCCGGTGACTGTAGCGGTGTCGTGTGATTCGGGTCTGTTTTGGTAGGTGTAAGGTGAGCTGGGTCCCTCAAACTATCATTGGTACTTGGAGATGGGGGCTCTTGAATGTCAAGTGCCAAGTTTTCCCCTTGTCCCAAGTTTTCCCCCCGTGGTGCTGGTAAATTGGAAGTCTTTTTATTGACAACTGGTATACTTGATGATGACGCTTCACGAAGACGAAAGACCGATGAGCATTTTTTATGACCGTTTACTGTACCCTGCTAGGCCAGC
Organism: Leguminivora glycinivorella; assembly: GCF_023078275.1. Lineage (NCBI taxonomy): Eukaryota > Metazoa > Arthropoda > Insecta > Lepidoptera > Tortricidae > Leguminivora > Leguminivora glycinivorella. The sequence goes on along the minus strand of NC_062993.1, from coordinate 8,979,729 downwards.
CGGTGATTTTCATTAACTCATAGTGCCGAACTTTGTATTTGAGTCAAGCATAGATTTAATCTTCGAAGAATCTGTGGATTACCTTGGTCTTCCGATGGTTTTCCTGTTTGCTGAAAGCTCTTGCAAAATGTAATCGAGATGAAATCGGACTTTGTACATCGAAATTTGTACTTTTCCTCGTGAAGATAAGCCACTAAATACCTTTAGTATAGCAATAATATAGAAATAGACCTCATTTAGATATTTAGTGTAACATAGAAACTTAACATATAATACATCTCATAGTAGTATATAAACTTACACCTCGTCCCGTCCCCGTTTGGTGACAGGTTAAAAATTTCATCACCCCCTTTCTTCCTGTGGGTGTCGTAGAAGTCGACTGTATACGGGTTAAATTGTGGCGTAGGCGAGAAACTGTGACAACCGGTCACGAAAACGAAACTGTAAAACTGCAGTGTTACAGTTTCAAAGTTCAAAGTTCAAAACTTTTATTTGCTAAAATGCACGTACCTACATCATAATATAATGGTGGAAATATATACATAGTATCAATGCATTGACCCATATGGCATGCAAATCATAAATATACCTACCTAAATTAAAACATTAATATTTACAAAACTTTCGTTTTCTCTGCTCTGCGTACCCCTTTATGAGTAGTAGTAGTAGTAGTAGTAGTAATCACTTTATTGTGTACAACAGATTCATATACAGTTTACAGGAACAGAGGTACAAAGGCGAACTTATCCCTATAAGGGATCTCTTCCAGCTAACCTTAGATTAGATGAGAGGAACATTAAAGTAGGCAAGATAGACAAACTTACAGAAGTACAATAAAGGTCAGAAATAAACCAAAATGTCCACAAGTAAATAAACTACATAAATACTAAATAATATTATGAAATAAACTACATACACGAATACACAAATAAAATACGATATATAAATGTATATATACATAAATATGAATATCGCAAGAAATATGTACTTCTCAAATAGGAGTAGGTTCAGAAGGAATACACATAACCAGATCACACTTGGTTGGAAAGCCAAAGCTTCTTCAAATTAGTCTTGAGTGATGCCACAGACTGAGACTGTTTGAGAGACCGGGGCAGTTCATTCCACAATTTCACCGCGCGCACCGTGAAAGACTTTGCATATGTACGTGTATTATTTGTCGGAATGGCAAGCGTAAGATTAGTGCTTGAACGTAAGCGGTGTTCACTGCCTTCAGCCAGATAGTTAAATCTCTCAGATAGGTAAGTTGGCGAACAGGGGTTATAGAGTACGTTGTACAGCAACGACAGGACACGCACATCTCTACGTCGGCGGATCGGTAACCACCCAAGCCGGGAACGAAACTCAGAGATGTGATCGTATTTGCGGAGGCCAAATATATACCTGATACAGACATTCTGCAACCGTTCCAGTTTGTCCAGCAATTCCTCGGTAAGATCTACAAACGCAACGTCACCATAGTCAATAAGAGGAAGCAAAAGAGAACGAGCAAGAGTAACCTTAGTATGAAAAGGAAGGAAATTCTGCAGTCGCCGTAGAGAGTGGAGGGAGCCAAAGATATTTTTACTCACTTGAGTAACGTGAGGAGCCCAAGAAAGCGTCTGATCCATGGTGATACCCAAATTTCGGACAGTAGAGGAAAGGGGGATAGTAGTCCCATCAAACAAAATGTGAGAAATGAGATATAGGCGATTATATGTATGCATGTAAACTTACACCAAAATGGATGCCCTTCGGAATATTGTAAAGAAATAACTATTGTTTCCTCATCCATGATTTTTCACGTCAACTGGAGATCAAGACGTTGTACAACTACGCAGTTTTCGTATATCGAATAAGGGTCCATATTTTTCCTTCTTAAATAAACACGTGAATATTCGGATCAGCAAAATGATTTCGTGGCGTTTCTACTCATCTAGTGAACAAAATAAATAAATATTGGGGGACACCTTGCACAGATCAACGCCTCAAACTAAGCAAAGCTTGTACTAGGGTGCTGAGCGACAATAATTATACGTACATAAATATATACAATTTATAGGTATATACTCAATGACTCAGGAACAAATATACGTGTTCATCACACAAATAATAGTAATTTGTTATACAAGGGGGCAAAGTTGTATTTTAACGCCGAGTGTGGAATTGAAAAACGAGCAAGTGAAAGGATTCTATAGTTGAACCACGAGCAAAGCGAGTGGTTCGAGAATAGAATCCTGAACTTGCGAGTTTTTTAACATACGAGAAGTAAAATACATTTGCACCCGAGTGTAACACAAAACTTTTTCCCTCACTGCAGCCAGGAAACTACAACGCAAAAAATGCGTTTATCACTGCTTCCAGTAGTTCCACAGGTGGTAAATCATCTTTATTACTAGATTCACCTACTTTTATCAATTTTAAAGCAGTTAATTTGACTTTATTCAAGGTCAAATTACTTTACCCACTAGTGGATAAAATGCGTTTTTACCCGTTGGCATGGGGTCTCATCCGGAACAGTGCAAAATTATTTCCAAATAGAAGTCATAGATGGCGCTAAGTGTCACGATTGACGATTATTATTTTTTTATCAACTAGATTTAAAGGTATTTGAAGCGTCATAAATTAAGTACATTATAAATTAAATACAAACATCGATGACAACACAAATTTAATGCATTATTTTAGAAATTTTCAAAGAAATAATATCCCGTAATATATTGCTACTGACTATGACGCAACAACGTGAACAACCTGCGCGCGACAGTATCGAGCTACCTAAATTTTATTGCATATTGTCACTAGATGGAGCTGCCACTATCTACAGTATACTGCCAACGAAACGGTGCGATTGTGTGCGTTCCGTTCATTGAGTTATATGTACTACGTACTATAGGCGACGTTGCCAGACGGAAACTCTGCACAAGCTGACAGATGCGCGGAGTGCGCGAAGCGGTAATTTACGCGTAGAGTAGTAAGTCCACCATCAGATGTGACACATTATTATATTCCGCCTGTCAAAATTATTTATTTATTTATTTACAACTTAAAAAATACAAAGTAAGCGATCACTGCCGCCCATGGACACCCGAAACACCAGGGGTGTTGGAGGTGCGTTGCCGGCCTTTAAGATGGGTGTACGCTCTTTTCTTGAAGATTTATCTTCTTCTTTAAAATACAAATATATACTTATATATATATAATAATATATATATAGTGCGGTCAGTTTTTTTGGACAAAGCGTATCCATTGTTTTATTTTTTCATGACCAGGCCAAAGAAAACAGCAAAAAGTGAGCGTGCTAAAAATACAATTTTACTCAATAACTATTAACAATCAATAAACAAATTAACTTTTTTTATATTATAGTAACATAATTCATAAAGTAGTAAGTAGTTACCTAATAATTTTCCAAATTGAAATAAATATATTTCGCAAATCTATTAGAGGTGAAACACATTAGTAGGAACAATGAAAATGGCACATCTGCGTGGTTAACTTTTTAGTCTATGATTGCGTCACCAAAATCGCGGAAGCCTCGCTCCCGCTCGCGTGTTCGTAGAATATTCAGCTGTCGTGTCGGCCGATAATATTTGTTTGTGTGCGTTAATAATGTAGGTATACGTTTGTAGTAGTGTGCGTGACAAAAATGTCGTCTATTAAACAGCTGCCAATGATCGAAATTCAAATTAGTTGAACAATTTCCATTGAAAAAAAAAAGTTTGTAATGCATCGGTCCGAATTGCGGATACTAGTTTTATCATCTTTTAGTAGATATAATTGAATGTAAAATTATTTATTTTGCCTGACACTCTTGAGTATTTTTTTATGCCGTTATTTTAATTTTACAATATAATATTTGGAATATAGTGCTTTATAATTATTAAATATAAAACATTTTTTAAATACTTTTTGATACAAAATCATACTTCATTGATTTGGAACAACGCTTTTTATCGGACCTGCATCCGACACTATCGGAAGCGTTTATCGGATGTAGGATGTCGATCTGACACCCGATATCGGATCGGATAATGTGAAAACGGCCTAAGCATTCACCGTTAGTGCGTTTTCACATTATCCGATCCGATATCGGATGTAGGACCGATATCCCATACACTGAAGCCGCCATCTTTGATTTTTGCCTTTGAAATCCTTCCGACATTTGCCACATGCACGACCGATGCGATGCATGCGAAATCAAACCTTATCGATATGGAAGTATGAGACGCGACGATTGCCGACTGGCTAGGATTTCCGAACGCACACGAATGCGCGCTCGGTCGCCGATCTGCGGCGGAGTGGGCCAAGACCTCGACGCGACGCCGTCAGCAACTAAGTACTACCTAGGTACTTATAAATAGTCAAGAGCGTTTGTATGGAGAATTAACTCCTCCTGTATCGTCTTAAGGATGAAATGTAATAATATTCATTTCTATATTTCTAAGTAACTACGCGCCTGCTTTCGAGTGCTTTAAATTTTAACAAATCAATGCATCCTTTGGTCGGGGGCTGGGGCCTCTCAACTCAAGGTCGCCGGCGCGCGGCGCCGTGGTCTCGGGGCGCGGGGCGTGGGGTGCGGGGTGGGGCGCCGCGGATCTCGTTCATTCAATTCCGCTTGCATGTGTTGCGGACAGAGCGAGTATATTATACGTACGCGGCGAGCACACATACAAGCCGCACGGCAACGCCATCTAGTAATGTTCGACTTTAAACGTCCATGTGACGTTATAGGTTTAGTGCGTGATAGCTAAAACAGATGTCGCAAGATGTTGCAGTTTGATGACTATTTCGACGTAGGATACTGATAAGAGTTTTGTTGGCCACGCGTGGCTACTAGCGCCATCTAGCTCTTTGAATGTGGATTAAATTTAGCCTACAGGTCTAGAATACTTAGGACGGCGCCCATTTTTAGTATGGGATTAGGTATCTGTACTAGTATTATTTGATCTGTGCCGTTGGTATTAAAGGACAAAACACGTGTTTCCGAGCTAGTGAGGGGAAAATGACTTTAAGGCCGGGTTGGTAGGTTCGAAAGGAAAAGGATAAAGAGGATATACTTAAATCAAAGTAAAATTAAATTGTTTTTGTTTTTAAGAATTCCATATTGTAAACCCTCGGGAAACCTAATACATAGGTATATTGTCTTTGATAGGTAAACAAATTCAATCTTGGCACGGGTAGGCTCCTTTCAAGCATATTACAAAGATATTTCACAGTTCAGGAGGTTTGAGCCGTCATGTTCCAGTCACTTTAACTAAAGCGATGAACATTACAAATAACTTTTCTCAAACATGGTATGAAATATTGATGTTATGTGCCTTATAATTGGCAGCGAAGTATGACGTTGCAGGTGCGGCTAGGACGATTGATAGATAATGGAATTTCATACAAACCTTGCAGGCCAAGGCCGGCAAAGTCCTCTTTTTAGGGTTCCGTAGTCAACTAGGAACCCTTATAGTTTCGCCATGTCTGTCTGTCCGTCCGTCCGGTCGTCCGTCCGTCCGTCCGTCCGTCCGTCCGCGGATAATCTCAGTAACCGGTAGCACTAGAAAGCCGAAATTTGGTATCAATTATGTATATCAATCACGCCAACAAAGTGCAAAAATAAAAAATGGAAAAAAATGTTTTCTTAGGGTACCCCCCCTACATGTAAAGTGGGGGCTGATATTTTTTTTCATTCTAACCCCAACGTGTGATATATTGTTGGATAGGTATTTAAAAATGAGTAAGGGTTTACTAAGATCGTTTTTAGGGTTCCGTAGTCAACTAGGAACCCTTATAGTTTCGCCATGTCTGTCTGTCCGTCCGTCCGTCCGTCCGCGGATAATCTCAGTAACCGTTAGCACTAGAAAGCTGAAATTTGGTGTCAATATGTATATCAATCACGCCAACAAAGTGCAAAAATAAAAAATGGAAAAAAATGTTTTATTAGGGTACCCCCCCTACATGTAAAGTGGGGGCTGATATTTTTTTTTCATTCCAACCCCAACGTGTGATATATTGTTGGATAGGTATTCAAAAATGAATAAGGGTTTACTAAGATCGTTTTTAAATAATATTAATATTTTCGGAAATAATCGCTCCTAAAGGAAAAAAAAGTGCGTCCCCCCCCCCCCCCTCTAACTTTTGAACCATATGTTTAAAAAATATAAAAAAAAACACAAAAGTAGAACTTTATAAATACTTTCTAGGAAAATTATTTTGAACTTGATAGGTTCAGTAGTTTTTGAGAAAAATACGGAAAACTACGGAACCGAACACTGAGCGTGGCCCGACACGCTCTTGGCCGGTTTTTTTAATTTCCAAACACAGATAATTGTGACATAACATCCAGGTATTTAGCCAATTAAAAAAAAAACTATAAGGGGCTTTATAGACGTGCCGACTGCAACTGGTACGGGCCCTAGACAATATTTGATTTTGGGTATACGGGGTACCAAAGGGGAACGAAAATTCGATTATTTTTGCGCTACGACGCACCGTTTAGGAGATACAGCCATCCAAAGTTACTATTTTCAGTAGACTTTATTTATTTCATCCCATGTTTGAGAAAAGCACTATACATACATACCTCGGCGGGAAATGGGGTTGCCCGCCTCAGACCTATCCGGCCTCGCTTCGTTCGGCCGTCTATATGTCTTCGGCCGGCAACCCCCTTTGTCCCGGCCTCTGTAGTAATGTACGATTTCACCACACCAACTGATAAAGGCGTTCGGAAACAGATAGCAAAATTGCATTTTATCCACAAGAGTGCAAAGTAATTTCATACAAATTTTAACTTGATGTCTAAAGCTGAGTGTTGGAATTCACGTATAAATGATTATTTTGAATCATAAACGTTAAATAAATTGAAGTATTTTATTTATTTTTATGTTTTACAGTTCATATTTTCATGGTGTTGGTGTGGTGAAAAATTTTGTGTTTCACTCGGTGGCAAAGTTTGCTTAACCTTAATGCCTTGATACCCTCGCAAGGCTCAAGATTCCAGTTTTTGAACCAGTCGCTACGCTGGCGGTTCAATATCGGAATCTTTCGCTTGCTCGGGTATCAATTTGGCACGTGCGGTTAAACAACAACTTTGCCCCCTTGTAAAACAAATAACTATTATTAAGGGCCAGTTGCATCAACCACATTTGACAGACACATCATCGTCACGCAGCAGACATCTATGGAACTTCCCATACAATAAAAAAATAACGAACGCTTTAACGGTGACAGACGGTTTGATGAAACCGGCCCTAAAAGACCATACAATTTACTGAATTTTGATTTAACAGTTTGAAAAAACATGTCCATGGTTCATATTTTTTTTCTGGGGATGAAAGCTGTGAATTTAATTGTTTGTCTAGTTGATAGCAATGTATTGGTCTACAGTCTGACCAAAAAGAGTAGAAATTAAATGGCAAACATCGTAGTTTCGTCCCGTTTTCCCACACCTATTGATTTGAAAGGGATGTCACTATAATCTTGCCACTTTTTAATTTCAACTTTTTTTAGTCAGACTGTATGCACGCAGCACGTTTGTAGGTAACATACTGCGTTTATGCACAAATATGTCTTTGGGGAATAGACAATAGACTTATCTTGACATTTATAAAACGGGGGATTAAGATAGGAACACACTACGCGGACGTCCGTGGTCGCACGACCGCGACCGCAACCGATCAGTGTGCACGGTCTTCGGGACGTGGCTTCGGCTGACCAAAATATCCTGCGATCCAGATTTCGATCGGACATCCGTGCGCTCAAGGCCACGTCCGCGACTGACGACCGATAAGACCCCTTACTCCTTAGAGCGCTCATCAATTTCACGAAACGGCCATCGATAGATGGCGTTGGCGCTCGGTACGCGAGCACCGGCAACTCAACGCGCGTTTCAACGCAGACACGAATAATCTTGATAGTTTTGAATTAAATTGCTAATAACATAATTTTCAATTTTATATGGGGACTCTTTATTTAATTTCATATTCATGGTATGGTAGTAGTAAATAAGGTATATAAATGTAGTAAAAGTATAGTATTAGTCTACATGTACATATATAAATTCAGGTTTCCTAATTGATTGATTCAACAACCAACACCGCTGAGCCGAAACTACGAAAGCTAGAAAGTCGAAATTTGTATAGATTGCATTAACAAAATTTCGAAGAGATAAGAATCGATTATGAAAATTTACACCCCTAGTAGAGGGAAAAAGGAGGTGAAAGTTTGTAGCGGGATCAATTTGTTTTTTTTTATTAGGAAAATTTTAGTTAGGAACTTGAAATTAGAGAATAGTTTAATAGTGATTTCTGTTTTTTAGGGTTCCGTAGTCAACTAGGAACTCTTATAGTTTCGCCATGTCTGTCTGTCCATCCGTCCATCCGTCCGTCCGTCCGTCCGTCCGTCCGTCCGTCCGTCCGCGGATAATCTCAGTAACCGTAAGCACTAGAAAGCTGAAATTTAGTAACAATATGTATATCAATCACGTCAACAAAGTGCAAAAATGAAAAATGGAAAAAAATGTTTTATTAGTGTAAAGTGTAAAGTGGGGGCTGATTTTTTTTTTCATTCCAACCCCAACGTGTGATATATTTTTGGATAGGTATTTAAAAATGAATAAGGGTTTACTAAGATCGTTTTTTGATAATATTAATATTTTCGGAAATTATCACAGTTATACTGACTCATATTTTTATAAGAACAGCATGCACTTACGTCCAGAACAGTGACATTTGGTGCATTGGAACTGCTCATGATGTGTCACTTTTTAACCGTTTTAATCTCTCAGATTTGAGGCGAGGTTCTCAATTCGTCTGTATGTTTATTTATTTTTTTCATTTTTTTATGTTTGTTCCTCGATATCTCCGTTGTTACTGGACCGATTAAAAAAAAATATTGAATGTATATGAATACAGATTGGTCCCATTTTTCTCAGAACCCAGTTCTGATGATGGGATCCTGGAGTAATCGAGGGAACTCCTCGAATCTGAAAGGCATACGTATGGTGATTTTTGTGTTTTTAAAGGAACAGCATGCATTTAGGTACGGAACAGTGACATTTGGTGCCGAGCTCATATAACCCGGCAACCTTCAAATCAAGAGTGAACAGGCATCTTCTGGGCGAGCTCACTCCATCGTAGGCCACGTCTTTGCCTTTGGCTAGTCTGTGGTCAAGAGTAAGCCCATTTATAATAAAAAAAAAAAAAAAAGTGGAACTGCTGATGATGGCCAGAACGGAACTTCTCAAATCTGAACGGCACGCTTATAGTGACTTTGGTATTTTTATAAGAACAGCATGCACTTTCGTCCAGAACAGTGACATTTGGTGCAGTGGAACTGCTGATGATGGTCAGATCAGAACCGATCTTCTCAAATCTGAACGGAACACTTATAGTGACTTTGGTATTCTTATAAGAACATCATGCACTTACGTCCAGTCCAGAACAGTGATATTTGGTGCAGTGGAACTGCTGATGATGGTCAGAACACTCAGAACCAAACTCTTCAAATCTGGACGGCACGCTTATAGTGACTTTGGTATTTTTATAAGAACAGCATGCACTTACGTCCGGAACAGTGACATTTGGTGCAGTGGAACTACTGATGATGGTCAGAACCGAACTCCTCAAATCTGAACGGCACACTCATAGTGACTTTGGTATTTTTGTAAGAAAAGCATGCATTTAAGTTCAGAACAGTGACATTTATTTAGTTATGTTTGTTAAGCATAATTATTGAGTTTTCAAGTCAAAGTTTGTCAAGCTTCGATTTCTTATAATCGGATCATGAGGAATTGAGAAACTCTCAAACCTTAGCGTTATACGTATATTGATTTGTGTTGCCATCAAATAATTAAAGCATTAAAAGCAGTTTTAAAAAATACCTACACATTTCTACATAATCCAACATTCGCAAGTAGCTTTCACCACAACCCGAAAGGCGGCGGTTTTTTTTTCTTAAAAAATATTAAACGTTTTTTTATGGGATAGGAGGCAAACGAGCAGATAGGCTGCCTGATGGTAAGCGATCACTGCCGCCCATGGACACCAGAAGCACCAGAAGTGTTGGAGGTGCGTTGCCGGCCTTTAAGATGGATGTACGCTCTTTTCTTGAAGGTTTGATGGTCGCATTGGTCCGGAAATACCGCTGGCGACAATTCATTCCACAGTTTAACTGTGCATGACGTGACCAAATTTGCAAAACGTTGCGTCTTAGAAACATTTTAAAGGGTGAAAATCAAAATATGTACACCGTGTCCAATAAGTTTGAATACAGCACAAATAGCCAATAAAACAAAATGAACAAATAGTTACTACATTATTATTATATTTTATGAATGGCACTCTTATTTACTACATTCACAACAAATGTTTTGGAATAACTCCAGCATTAACTTGTTTACCAGCCTCAAACGCTTCTCAAACGGATCACACGCGGCACGCACCGTTTTCTTCACATTTCATCCCAAATACTCTCAATAATCTTTTTGAAATGATCTAGGTTTATGATTTTATAAAAATTTAGTCTTCAAAGCATGTATGACCATACAAAGTAGTCTAATACGCCTAAACCTGGAGGCCTGGGTGGCCACTCATGTTTCGGATAAAAAACTGCCAAATTAGTCTGAAACTACGCTAGAATACCATTTGCCGAATGTGCTGGAGGTGCGTCTTGTTGGGACACATGATACTCATTCCCAAGCATCCTTTTTAACTTTAAGGCATTTTTTTCTCCAAAACCTTGGTTTTAAAGAAAAAAACGTTGATTTTAACGCTTTTATCTGTAAGTACTGAAGGTAGTTTACCTCGCTTACATACTGCATCCCACACCTGGGCCGATGGTGAGCTCTAAAACCTAGGCACATTTTTCTAGTTGCCCGGAACGTTATCTATCCTCGGTACCCATAATAGTTTATTTTGGACACGTGGCGTCTGTTTTATCACATACAGATTCTGCTTATAAAAAATAACTCGTCACCTGCGTGCCGAGCAAGTATTTTGTTGGCACTTTACCTCTTTGTTTTTCTTAGACACTTCGGAAATTTCATGAACTTTGTGCTTGTATTTTATTAAAAGGAATATACTCTTCAGTTTAAATAAGAATTTGATGGCCTGTGATCCCTATATCTTTAGAACTGAGGTAAAATGTGAGTATTCGGACTTATTGGACACGGTGTACATGTTCGTTCTAAAAGTAGCTGATCAAGCATCGTCGGTTTGGAAAGCCTGCGGTATAAATTTTTGCTCATTACTATACATATTCGATTTAAAGGGTTTTGAGATTTAGGAAATAAAACAACGCTTCATTAGATTTAATTTAATAGCATTATGTAATTATAATCTCAATGTAAGTGCAAGCAGTCTTATTTACAATAAACTTAAAAGCGGAAACAAATATATGCAGAAAGAAAAAAAAGAAGCTGTCAATACTGAATCCCCTAGGGTGGCTATGTATGAATAGCACAGAAAAGTATTAAAATAAAATAAAAACCGGCCAAAAGCGTGTCGGGCCACGCTCAGTGTAGGGTTCCGTAGTTTTCCGTATTTTTCTCAAAAACTAACCTATAAAGTTCAAAACAAATTTTCAAAGAAAGTCTTTGTAAAGTTCTACTTTTGTGATTTTTTTCATATTTTTAAACATATGGTTCAAAAGTTATAGCGATTATTTCCGAAAATATGAAAATTATCAAAAATCGATCTTAGTAAAACCTAATTCATTTTTAAATACCTATCTAACAATATATCACACGTTGGGGTTGAAATGAAAAAAAATATCTGCCCCCTCTTTACATGTAGGGGTACCCTAATAAAACATTTATTATTATTAACGACCTTCCACATATTTATAATGAGCCCAAACATGATGGGGTTATGATGAGGAGAATAGCAGTTCTGTTGACCACCTCCTGACTCCATCATGAGAACTTGGACCTCGTCTAGTTCGATGGTGCTCGTCAGCCCAAATCTAATGAGCCCGAACATGATGGGATTATGATGAGGAGAATAGCAGTTCTGTTGGCCACCTCCTGACTCCATCATGAGACCCTGGACCTAATCTAGTTCGATGGTGCTCGTCAGCCCAAATCTAATGAGCCCAAACATGATGGGGTTATGATGAGGAGAATAGCAGTTCTGTTGACCACCTCCTGACTCCATCATGAGACCTTGGACCTCATCTAGTTCGATGGTGCTCGTCAGCCCAAATCTAATGAGCGCGAACATGATGGGGTTATGATGAGGAGAATAGCAGTTCTGTTGACCACCTCCTGACTCCATCATGAGACCCTGGACCTCATCTAGTTCGATGGTGCTCGTCAGCCCAAATCTAATGAGCCCAAACATGATGGGGTTATGATGAGGAGAATAGCAGTTCTGTTGACCACCTCCTGACTCCATCATGAGACCTTGGACCTCATCTAGTTCGATGGTGCTCGTCAGCCCAAATCTAATGAGCCCGAACATGATGGGGTTATGATGAGGAGAATAGCAGTTCTGTTGGCCACCTCCTGACCCCGTCATGAGACCTTGGACCTCATCTAGTTCGATGGTGCTCGTCAGCCCAAATCTAATGAGCCCAAACATGATGGGGTTATGATGAGGAGAATAGCAGTTCTGTTGACCACCTCCTGACTCCATCATGAGACCTTGGACCTCATCTAGATCGATGGTGCTCATCAGCCCAAATCTAATGAGCCCAAACATGGTGGAGTTATGATAAGTAGAATAGCAGTTCTGTTGAACATCTCCTGCCTGACTCCATCATCATGAGAACCAGAACCTCATCCTGGTCCCAAAATATAATAATAATTCAAACTCTCAACAAACTTCACGTATAACTTAAAATCCAAAATCATATGAAAAGCATGTCGAATGCTAAAATTGCATAAGGTGTAAAAAGGATCAAGATTTGTTTAGTCGCAGTTTACGGCACTTCTCGGAACTATCGAGCTGCTTACGAAAGCTAGGTGCGCCGGACGATCAAACGCAGGTCCGTTGTCTTCGAGCGCTCGGCGCAGACTGAGCGGGCTCGCGTTAGCACAGTGTCTTTTATTCGAATTTTAGGTGTTTTAAAAACATATCTATCGACAGAAAGGTATGTCTTATATGTATGATTTTTTTCTTATAGGTCAATAAGAAGTTCTAGTTTAGGATAATATTATTTAAGAGTTACAAAAAATGCAGGAATCGCAGGAAAAATACATAATGTAAACCTCTTTTTATCGAAAAAATGGGAGGATACGGAAGGTTATTTATCCACCATTTCAAGTAAATCTTAAAATGTCAAAGTATTAGCTAACTCGTACAGGATATAACAAATAGGATTGTGATCATTTATTACCCCAAATAACATTTTTAACAGCACAATCACGATTCTAAACGAGCTATCCCACTATGAAAATTGAAAACGTCTTCCGAAAAAACTGATTTTTCGGAAGTATAAAAAGACATATTTTAAAGTAGTACCAATTGACTTTCTAGCTTAAGATATGTACTTTTAGGAACATTATCATTTTTTTAATAATCATTTATAGTTTCTTTATAATTTTGAATGAAAAAGGTTCTATTTTGCAAAAAACGCTCGTCTTTAGGAATAAGGCCTCTTAAGTGTATATTCATTGTCTAGATCCGCGGTCGCGCAACCTCGGACGTCCGCGTAATATGTTGCTAGCTTTAAAGATGTGTGCACGACTGACAAAAGAAGATTCACATCTACATCCGCCATCTTTGAGGAAACTAGAAGCATCTCAATGTGGCGAATTCATCCTCATAGACATCCGAACTTCGCGCAGATCTTATAACTTCGCCCTTCCTTCTTATCCTTACCATCAGTTATTAATGATTTACAATACGTAACTCGAAAGCGGAAACTAAAATAGATAAAAAAAAGGCTAAAAATGCTTAAAAAAGGCGCTGATGGCCTAGCGGTAAGAGCGTGCGACTTTCAATCCGGAGGTCGCGGGTTCGAACCCCAATGAGTTTCAGAACTTATGTGCGAAATATCATTTGATGCCAGTCGTTTTTCAGTGATTTCTAATCCCAATAAGGCGTCGTTAAGTCGTTATCCATCGGGTTGGAAGGTCAGATGGCAGTCGCATTCGTAAAAACTAGTGGCTACGCCAAATATTGCGATTACTTATCAAAGCCGACACCAGGCTCCCATGAGTCGTGGCGAATGCCGGGATAACGCAAGGAGGACGATGGCTCGATAGGGTAAACGTCACGCAAAGTGACAATGATTGTATAGAGAACTAGCTTTTTCCCGCGGCTTCGCCCGCGTAATAAAAGTAATCAAATTCAATAATTTACAACACATAAGGTTTTCAGTTAGATTATTAGGTTTCTATGTACACGTTTGTCCGCGATTATTTCGATCCCTATCCCCGTCCCCGTCCCCGTCCCCGTCCCCGTCCCCGTCCCCGTCCCCGTCCCCGTCCCCGTCCCCGTCCCCGTCCCCGTCCCCGTCCCCGTCCCCGTCCCCGTCCCCGTCCCCGTCCCCGTCCCCGTCCCCGTCCCCGTCCCCGTCCCCGTCCCCGTCCCCGTCCCCGTCCCCGTCCCCGTCCCCGTCCCCGTCCCCGTCCCCGTCCCCGTCCCCGTCCCCGTCCCCGTCCCCGTCCCCGTCCCCGTCCCCGTCCCCGTCCCCGTCCCCGTCCCCGTCCCCGTCCCCGTCCCCGTCCCCGTCCCCGTCCCCGTCCCCGTCCCCGTCCCCGTCCCCGTCCCCGTCCCCGTCCCCGTCCCCGTCCCCGTCCCCGTCCCCGTCCCCGTCCCCGTCCCCGTCCCCGTCCCCGTCCCCGTCCCCGTCCCCGTCCCCGTCCCCGTCCCCGTCCCCGTCCCCGGCCCCGGTCCCCGTCCCAATCCCCGTCCTCGTGACAACAGTTAAGATTAAAATAATCTTGTGTCAAAGTAATCTTGTTTTCCCATACAAACTTTGGACCCCCATTTCACCCCCTTAGGAGGGGAGTTTTGAAAAATCCTTTCTTAGTGCTCCTCTACACCATATGAGCAACCTACGTGCCAAATTTGAAATCTCTAGGACTAGCGGTTTCGGCTGTGCGTTGATAATTATAATTATGTCAGTCAGTCAGTCAGTCAGTCAGTTTCTTCTTTTATATATTTAGAAGAAGATAGATAGATAGATATATGAACGGCTCTTCTTTTATTAAGTTTTTCTCTTATTAGAACCAAAACTTTCATATATTTTCAGTGACGATTATACTGTCGAGTAACGTAGGTAGGGGCTATGTTGTGGCGAAGTTTTATCTACAATCGATGAAGTTTTACGGCGGTTATAGCGGAATAGATAAGCTTGCCTTTGTGACTTTTGCTTATTCGCTACGTGCTCGACTGTAGCCACCGTTTTGTCGGCATATTAAATTGTACGTTATCAAATTAGTTCCAACGGACGCCGCTAGCAATGTTTGACATGCCCATAATATGACGTGTATTTATAACAATCAGCGCTACTCTGTCAGTCACGCACATTGCCAATAGGCTAGTTTCCTATACTTAAATTAAAATATTTTATGCAGTGCACGAAATAAAGCACCACATAATTGGAAGAAAAATATGGACAGTAGTCATTTTTAAACATAATTTCTATTTAATAAGTCAAAAAGAAAGATTTAAAGTAAATGAATTGACCGTAACGTCACTCCTCAGTATTTCATACTAGCAAATCGTTTTGACAGGTCATAAAAAGGGGTTCCCTCTATTTGGCATAACTTTAATTGTCCGAAACGATTTTCGCATAACAGACTTCGCATAATCGATTTTCGCCGAATGTTAATTTTGCAGAAAACTTATTTTTGTCATAATCGAAAATAACACATTGTCCGAAAATAAGTTCGCATAATTCTG
Source organism: Leguminivora glycinivorella (assembly GCF_023078275.1). Classification (NCBI taxonomy): domain Eukaryota; kingdom Metazoa; phylum Arthropoda; class Insecta; order Lepidoptera; family Tortricidae; genus Leguminivora; species Leguminivora glycinivorella. Next base: position 8,963,890 of record NC_062993.1, on the reverse strand, counting down.
TTTACGCCGATTGTTTTTATGAATAAAATTAATTCGCATAATTGTATTTGGCATATTTCTTAAAATCAGAATATCCACCCATACTAAATGCTGTTAAGAGAGTCGGTTTGGTTAGGTTAGAACTGCGACCTCAACAAATAAAACATTTTGTCAAGAATTTCGGTTAGGTTAGGTTAGAACTGCAACATTAATATAGTAGTATTACCTATGATAAAAATTCTGCGTAGTAAATTTCCACTAAACCATGTTATGCAGAAATAATTTATGCATAAAAACCATTCGGCGAATAACCTTTATGCATGAAATATATTCGGACAAACAAAAATATGCCTAGACAAATTATGCGTAACTATACTATGCCATAACAGATTATGCGAAAGGTGAATTATGCTAATATATATTATGCCAAAAATAATTCTCGATTGTAAAATTATGCCAAAACAAGGGGAACCCATAAAAAGAAGCTGATTTGACTAGTAGGAAACTAGCCTATTCTCTAATACATTAAGTTTTGAGTAGATAAAGACACAATGTTTTAAAAACGTAACAGCGAACGGCATTTCCTAAATTTTAATAAGTCAGTGTTGCCAGAATATACATTGATTGAATAATTTTAGTCAATATCAAATCAAGAAGAGATTTGTAACGTTACAATAAGCCTCTTCGTGTTGTTAATTAAGCTATAACCGTCGGCTATGGCTGTGATGGCATTATGTATTCATAGTACTACGTGTCACAGAGGCGGCATCTGTTTATTTTAATCTAGCTTCATTTAATTTCAGTTTAATCGGATTATTATTGCGTAGAGTGTATATTCGCTATTGCGTAGGAAGGGTTGATTTGGGTATGAATGTAGGAATCCAATCTGTCAAAGTTACTTAAGATACACCTACATTCGAAAATTAAACCCTCATATTGGACACATTGGAATTTGTAGTTGTGGGTAAGGTTCAGCGGGACAATTTCGACTGGGGGGAAAATGCAAGTGGTCCATTTTTTTCTATGTTTTGCATTATTAATTGGAGTATCCACTGGTTAAAATGGCACACGTGTTCAGTGGATACACGATTGTGTAACTCAACTTGATAGTGTAGTAATGGCAAAAATGGATCTGTTACAATTGTACCCCAGTGGACATTTGCCCCGCTGTACCTTACCTATATGGGGAGATAGCTTTCAAATAGGTACTTATTCAGCTCGATTATATTAAAATCATATTACATTAGAACACATTTTTTTTACTGGTGAAACCCGATAATTTGTCCTTGAAATAACAACATTGTGGAAATCGCACATAGTTCGAATTTCAAAAACCAGTTTGTTCAACTTATCGGGTTTCACCAGTAAACCCTCGGATATTCGTTTCGCTTCGTTCGATTTTCAAACAGAATGAAATTCTATTACGCACTATAAATTCACAGTGAGCTAAATTCTAGTTCATGCTCATACTTCTCCATTATTAGAATGAGTGCGTCACAGAATCATCAGCATTTCATTCGCTCCACGAAGTAAACTAATGACGTCGTGAAATAAGCCTCCCCCAAAGATAAGCCCTCTCAGATCCCGATTTATAAGCCCACAACTGACTACAGATGATCCGTTTCCCTCCCAGGGAAAATACAATAAGCTTTCTTAAAGCACCCGAGGGTCGAACTTGTAAAAATGTGGAATAAGGTTCCGATGCGGTATGTACCAGGCATAGAGGAACAAATAAAAAAAGACTTGGAACTCCATACATCAGTAAATGCAAGTTATTTGTAGTGACATCTAGCCTCAATCACGCGTCAATCACGCGTCACGCTACTTGTCAAAAGATGTCGCGACGAACAAAAAGTCTAATGCTCAACGATTTTTAGCTAAGATTACAATAGTACATACATACAATCACGCCTGTATCCCATAAAGGGGTAAGCAGAACACATGAAACTACTAAAGCTTCAGTGCCACTCTTGGCAAATAAGGGGTTGAAAAAAAAACGAAACTGTGACATTGCAGTGACAGGTTGCCAGCCTCTCGCCTACGCCACAATTTAACCCATATCCCGTAGTCGCATTTACGACACCCACGGGAAGAAAGGGGGTGGTGAAGTTCTTAACCCGTCAACACACAGGCAACAAGATTACAATAGTATAAATCCGTATTCTGTTTTCAATTCCTTCTGCTTGTAATATAAGTTGTAAACTGTCTTAATCTATCATTTTTGACAGACGGGTCACTGTTGACACCTAGTGTCGAGTAGTGGTACTGATAATTTACGCTATTTGACGCGTGATTGACGATAGATGTCACTACAAATAACTTGCATTTACTGATGTATGGAGTTACAACTCTTTCCTTACTTATTCCTCTATGGTACCAGGCTACCATGAAGTGCTAAAGCCCCTCAGTTTAGCTTGAGAGAGAGGGACGGAGCTATGTAACAGCTATAGCTATGTCCCTTTCTCTCGACCTAAAACTGAACGTCTTTAGTACTTCATAGTAACCCCGTACCCGTAATACCCGAAGGGGTTATAGTTACGCTCAACCGTTACGTGTCGGCACGTTTTATAAAGGTGTGGTTTTTTTGCCGGCAGATACAGCGAAATACAGTGTGTGAGTGTCAACGGGAATAAAACAAGTCAGTGTTCATTTTACGATTGCATTGATACATTTTTTGCGTGCGACTTTCAATCCGGAGGTCGCGGGTTCGAACCCCGGCTCGTACCAATGAGTTTTTCGGAACTTATGTGCGAAATGTCATTTGATATTTGCCAGTCGCTTTTCGGTGAAGGAAAACATCGTGAGGAAACCGGACTAATTACAATAAGGCCTAGTTACCCTTTGGGTTGGAAGGTCAGATGGCAGTCACTTTCGTAAAACTAGTGCCTATGCCAAATCTTGGGATTAGTTGTGATAGCGGACCCCAGGCTCCCATGAGCCGCGGCAAATGCCGGGATAACGCAAGGAGGATGATGATGAGTGTTCATTTTACGATTCCGTCTGATTTCGTCTGAATAATAAAATAATGTACCACCAGCACGGGAAGCATGGTCGCGCGATAGACGATAAAATAGCAGGCCGTCCCTATCGCACTATTTGTAAGTGCGGTAGGGACGGCTGGGGCTTCCCGTGCTGATGTATACCATGTTTATCGCAATAAAGTAATTCATTCACTCATTCATTCACTCGTAAATCAAAGGTCCTTTTGAAATCCATATGATATTCTGCAATTTTGGAATAGCCAACGTGCAAAACGTTCATACTTCGTAGCAAACAATATGCAAGCCGTCACTGTTGCATTAATTATGGAAGAGACACAGAGCGTTTCGTTGTCTAGTGTGTATTATATTAATTTAGTGTGTTAATTCACTACACAGGGTTTCTGGTAAGGACCGCGCATAATCTGGGGACGGATTTTTGAATCTCGAATGCATGAATTCGCCGTTCGAAAGTCTGTGGAAAACGACGTAATGCTAACGACTTTCGAAATTCAAAAATCGGTCCCCAGCCGGCGTATTATGCTTCCAATTTTATCATTTATCCACGTGGATAAAGTATCCGTCACGCTTTGGTAAGTATGTCAGTGTGAGAGTGACAGATGTCTTATCCACGCGGATAAGTGATAAAATTTGAAGCATGATACGCCGGCTGTACACAGCTTTAGATTCATCCATTCATAATTTAGTTGGATCGTTCATAATCTTCGCAGTTCCTTATCAAAGACGCATATTCTTTCAAAGACTGCATATAAGTACTCGAGATACAATATCGCATACACGGGTCGAGTAGATTTGACGTCTATCCCTTAAATCAAAGACGCTGACTATTTACATTTATTATTGACCCCATCCTACTAAAAAAAATTCCAAAGCTTTCATTTTAAACGTAATTTGAATGTCTCAAACTAGGCAAAAATTAAACATAGCCTTTTTGTTAGTTGCCGTTCAACGCTTTCCACTCAAAGAGTTAAAATATTATTATTATACCAATTTACACTCGAGGTGAAACTGCCGGCTTAGCCGAAGTGACAATCGTTAACGCTACCTACGTGGCGCAAAGGCAGTCTTTCTCTGTCTCGCCACAGATATAAGAAAAGGAGATCGGAGGTACTGGGCACTTCGTATTGAATACGCCTCTCTCAAGTTCTTGAGCCCACACACACTAGTAGTTGGACGCTCCTATTGGGCTGTTGCGCAATACACGCGCATCATTTCCATGTCTACCGACGACCGGTCTGGTGCAGTCGGTAGTGACCCTGCCTGCTGCGCCGCGGTCCCGGGTTCGAATCCCGGTAAGGGCATTTATTTGTGTGATGAGCACAGATATTTGTTCCTGAGTCATGGATGTTTTCTATGTATATAAGTATTTATATATTATATATATCGTTGTCTGAGTACCCACAACACAAGCCTTCTTGAGCTTACCGTGGGCCTAAGTCAATCTGTGTAAGAATGTCCTATAATATTTATTTATTAATAATAATATTTATTTATGTCTGTGTACATGCGAACTACGCAAACAACGACAACTGTTGTACAGTCAACCAATTGAAATCTCTTACTGCTTGTCATTTTGACATGGTTGTAATGGCATAGGGTTCCAATTGGTTGACTGTTCCTAATTATATGCTCAATGAAGTAACAACTGTGACACGTCTGCCGGCGGCTTGTCCGCTCCGCTCTGTGTTTATTTATTTATTTATTTAAACTTTATTGCACACAAAAAAAATACAATTGGCGGACTTAATGCTTTTAGGCATTCTCTACCAGTCAACCATGGGGATATCTAGATAGCTACGAAAGAGATATTATCGTGAGCGTTTCGTGAGCGTTTCTGCATTCGGCTACGCACACAGGTATAAATCAGAGTACCCTCTCGGATAACGAACGTATTCATCAGTAAAACGCGAGGTGAAACTCCGTTGAAAGGACTTAGCCTAAGCAAACAGATAATATGTATTCGTTAGTAACGTTTTATGTTTCACAAGCTTTTACTACTAATCTAAACTTCTGGAATCTCTGTTTTCTCAAACCTAGAAGATAAGTGAAAAGTTTACTTAATTTATATCAGCATAGAAGGTAAATAAATCGTGTGTGCTTGTACTAATTTTGCAGTCCAAAATGTTAATATTTTTGGTACTTAATGATTCATACCAATTATATCACACTCCAATCTCACTCAATCGCGTGCGATTTTTAGTTACATTACGGGCTGTTGAGGTTACATACAGTTTTGCACAGCCATCAAATACCGCAATGTAATAAAAGTCGTATACGAGTTCTCGTACCGTCTAAATGGGCCCTTAGTTAACAAGTGATAACCGAACCAATAGCTATTAGGTATAAAGCGTATTTTCAACAATTAGTTAATAACCTTTGACTGAGCCAAACCAAACCACAGTTAATCGAGTCAACATTTGCTAAAATCAGGTGTAATTTTTTTTTTCTTATTATGAATGGGCTTACTCTGGACCACAGACTAGCCAAAGGCAAAGACGTGGCTTACGATGGAGTGAGCTCGCCCAGAAGATGCCTGTGTAGATGTGAAATTTGACATGTCAAGTAAGGTCCCAATGTCGTATCAAAACCACTTCAGGGTCAGAATTTCCTTCGTATGCGTATCATACCTATGGCACTGGTTCCACCGCGAGCTAGTAAAAGACACGGCGATGTTTACAGTTACTCGCTCAGCGAACTATCAATATCGTCGTGTCTCTTTTATTTGCACGGGAGTGATTATCTTTTGTTCGTTTTCATATTATAGCCGATAGCTCATAGTTTACTAGCTCGCGGTGGGACCAGTGCCTATAACTAGCTCTCCCTAACGGCCCAGCCACGACATTGGTCTAAGCACGACAGCGGTGAGCGTCAGCCATACGTGCGAATGAAAAGTCCCATCGCTGTGTCTCGCTCCAATGTATGGCCGCCGCTCACCGTTGTCGCGCTTAGACCAATGTCGTGGCTGAGCCGTAACGCTCTTCCGCATTGGCGAGACCGGATAAGTAGCCTTATTTATTTTTGTTTGTATATATTTATTTTATATTTATGTATTATATAAGTATTTTATGAAGTTAATCAGTTGTTTTCGATAATTCTACCATTATCATTTTTCCTTCTCCTTGCACCATTTTTACATGTCTCTGTTTGGCCCGATGGTTGACTGGTAGAGAATGCCATTAGTCATTAAGTCCGCCATTTGTACATTTAAAAAAAAAAAAAAATCTGTTTATTTCTAAGAAACGTACATGCATTTATAACATACTTAACTGCTAATCTTAAATTGAAAAGATTTTTGTTTCAGTTGTGCAATAAAGTATAAATAAATAAGTAAATAAATAATATCATTATCGTTGCTATAGACATAGCTCTTCCATATTGACACGACGGAGCTAGATTGAAATAGTTACTGAATCTACGATTGTACTCACGTCATTATATCGCTATTGCTACGACATGTTTGTTTCGGGCCAATTTGGAGGCCCCTCTTCAGGCATATAGGAGTTCACGCGGCGTCTATACTTTGTATCTGAATATGTCTCACGAAAGTTTAACGTGTAGAGCTAGATTGACATCCACCCGCCTTCGTCAGTTTTCCGTGATCGTGATGCATGCAACTGCGTCGAAATATCGGGAGCTCGACAAAAATCAAAAAACCGGTCAAGAGCGTGTCGGGCCACGCTCAGTGTAGGGTTCCGTAGTTTTCCGTATTTTTCTCAAAAACTACTGAACCTATCAAGTTCAAAATAATTTTCCTAGAAAGTCTTTATAAAGTTCTACTTTTGTTATTTTTTTCATATTTTTTAAACATATGGTTCAAAAGTTAGAGGGGGGGACGCACTTTTTTTTCCTTTAGGAGCGATTATTTCCGAAAATATTAATATTATCAAATAAAAACCGGCCAAGAGCATGTCGGGCCACGCTCAGTGTAGGGTTCCGTAGTTTTCCGTATTTTTCTCAAAAACTACTGAACCTATCAAGTTCAAAATAATTTTCCTAGAAAGTCTTTAGAAAGTTCTACTTTTGTGATTTTTTTCATATTTTTTAAACATATGGTTCAAAAATTCTGACTTCACCGGTTTTTTACACAAACAAATCACTGGATTCCATACATTAGATAGTTTGAAGCCATCCTCACGATTGAAATTTTTATATTTGTGAATCTCAATGGCTTCTCTTACCAATATCCCGGTCAATATAAGTCTAATTTTTTTCCTTTAGGAGCAATTATTTCCGAAAATATTAATATTATCAAAAAACGATTTTAGTAAACCCTTATTCATTTTTAAATACCTATCTAACAATATATCACACGTTGGGGTTGGAATGAAAAAAAATATCAGCCCCCACTTTACATGTAGGCGAGGTACCCTAATAAAACATTTTTTTCCATTTTTTATTTTTGCACTTTGTTGGCGTGATTGATATACATATTGGTACCAAATTTCAGCTTTCTAGTGCTAACGGTTACTGAGATTATCCGCGGACGGACGGACAGACAGACAGACATGGCGAAACTATAAGGGTTCCTAGTTGACTACGGAACCCTAAAAACGATCTTAGTAAACCCTTATTCATTTTTAAATACCTATCCAACAATATATCACACGTTGGGGTTGGAATGAAAAAAAATATCAGCCCCCACTTTACATGTAGGGGGGGTACCCTAATAAAACATTTTTTTCCATTTTTTATTTTTGCACTTTGTTGGCGTGATTGATATAATTACATATTGGTACTAAATTTCAGCTTTCTAGTGCTAACGGTTACTGAAATTATCCGCGGACGGACGGACGGACGGACAGACAGACATGGCGAAACTATAAAGGTTCCTAGTTGACTACGGAACCCTAAAAAGGTAATCACGGTCTATATCCCGGTCAATATAAGTCTAATAGATTGCGTTTAGATCGCCGTCTAGCGTCAACGATTGTCATATCAGCTTACCCGGCAGACCTGTAAAAAGTTATGACATCTCCAGGTCTACAGCTACATCTCAATAGGAAAATCAAATTACATTAGGTACTAAAATACGCCTAAAATTAACTGTTTCCGTACCTACAGGAATAAATTCGAGCATAATTACCACCCATTCACACCGCCGACAAAATGGCACCCAAAGCTCGATTTGCATTTTCACGTAAAAAGAAAACACATTTATCTTACTTTAGAAACTGTACACGAAAATGTAGAGCCGTGAATGGAACATGATTAATGAAGGCTGTAATGCTCTATTGATCATTGTTTGCATGATTAGGAACCTGAGAGCTACCGCGAGACACGAAGAGAAAAGTTTTGGGTTTTTGATGGGTTTTTGACTGTTTTTGACTCATTATAAGTGATACAATTTTATTATCACTTATATACTATTTTTGTTCGAACAATAGCAAAAACTTGAAATATAGTTTTCGGCATTCAAAGCTCTTACTAATTTAAAACTACGCATAAATTCTGATGTTTTCTCACAGGAGATCGTAGATAACTAATGTCCCAACAAAATATCAATATCCGAAAAAAAGTTAAATCAGACAAAAATTTCACATCACATTTATTTTCAGACATCACTCATTATGCGATCCGATATCGGATGTAGGAAGGATGTCAAAGACAAATTAATGTCCAGCGGGTAAAAACGCATTTTATCCACTAGTGGGTAAAGTAATTTGACCTTGAATAAAGTCAAATTAACTGCTTTAAATTGATACATCTTCCATACTAGCTCGCGCGCATTAGTTTACTCAATTTGCCGATAGATGTCGCTGTACGTTGAACGCTCATTTTCTACATCGCGTTTTTCCTGATATAATGAGGTCGGTTCAGGAGCGTTTTCTCACAGGAGATCGTAGATGTTCCAAAGGTCCCAACAAAATATCAATTGAAATAATTAATGAACTACGTAACCGAAAAAAAGTTAAATCAGACCAAAATTTCACATCACATTTATTTTCAGACATCTCTCATCATGCGATCCGATATCGGATGTAGGAAGGATGTCAAAGGCAAATTAATGTCCACGATGGCGCCTCTAATATATTTTTTCGTTATTCGCGGTAGCCCCCTGCGCTGTAATGAGTAATGACGAAGGTTGAAAAGCTTTATAATTCTTAACTTTATGTAGTTTCATTTCAATGGGCATGCAGTGACTGGCGTTTTCGTATACGAGTAAGATTATAGGTTCATGATTCATAAAATGAGCAAGGGGGCAATTTGATCACCGAAATTGAATGGCCCATTTTCCCGTACGGAATAGGTAACGAAACTGAAGAATGAATGTTTTCTATTTTTTGAATGATACAAGCTTCCAAGGATGCGTCATGCTCGAATGCCTACAAAGTACCCATGACAATTACCCAGGTAACCATGAAAATAGGTTATTACTTGACCCTTTTTAGGGTCCCGTACCAAAAAGGTACAACGGAAACCCTTATGGTGCGACTCTGTCCGTCTGTCTGTCCGTCTGTCACATTGTTAAATATCTCGAGAACTACTTATGCTATCGATATGAAATTTGGAATAGTTATAAACATTGTGAACCTCTAAAAGTTCAAAGTATTTTTTTTTTATTAATTAATGTAAATGATAGAAAATGGCCAAAATGAAAGGGGGGCAAACTGAAAATTTCAAGTAACTAGGTCAAGTCGGGTATCGTTAGAAAGAGCTCAAATTGTACATATCAAAACTATTTTTTATAATTTTTTGGTTCTGGAAAAAAATGTTTTTTTGAAGGAAAATGTAAAAAAAATACCTTCCCCCCACCCTTATCTCCGAAGTTTACCAACATACATTTATGAAATTTTCACCAAACATGGCTATTATAATGAATATTACAGGAAACATAAAATCGTACACGTATCTTGAAAACTTTTTTTTTATTTATAAAGAACCTTTCAAATTTACATTTTCAATTTCAACACCCTTGCGGGTGTTTATTGGTACCTGTATTTTTTAACAATATAACAATGAAATTACCTGCTTTCAAATAGAGGCAAAATGGCTAAAATCGGTTCACGCAATACACAATTATTCCATACAAGTCATCTTCCATACTAGCTCGCGCGCATTAGTTTACTCAATTTGCCGATAGATGTCGCTGTACTTTGAACGCTCATTTCCTACATCGCGTTTTTCCTGATATAGTCTAGAGCCAATTTGGCCACAAGTCGTCTCCTTCACGATTTTCGTCGACATCTCTTCTAAATACCTAAAACAGGTATGGATATGTTCCTCGTTCTCTCCAGATTACGAATTGACCTGTTTTAGTTTAAGGAGGGGGGGACGGGTCGAGAAAAAGGGGGGGAACGATGGCGACCGACCATCATAGATATTTATTCACATCTCGAATACTATGGCACCAATCTGTTCGTGCGAGGTGTCATTTGAAAGCTTATTAAACCTACTTTAATTGTTTTCAAATAACTATGCTCATAAAATTAACCATTTAGGAAATATTTGAAAATATGTGTTTTTTTATCGCGCATGAATTGCACAAGTACTAGTAAAAAATGCGTCTAACTCAATAAACAATAACTTTACCGCAATTGATGTTATTACAAAATTTTTGCGTCTATTCATGCTCTTTCTAAAAATATAAGTTTCATTGGTATATTATAATATATAACCATGTAATTAAGAATTTTGTTTGGCAGGGGTTATCCTCCAGGTCGCATAAACGGGCGCTGACCGTAGTAAAGTATTCAATATTTTTGAGGTCTTATTTTACGGATCCATATGTGAGAGGTATCGTTTGAAAGATAATTAAACCTACTATAATTGTTTACACATAACTATTGTATTAAAGGTAGCTGTTTACATAATATTTGAAAATATGTGTTTTTTATCGAGCATGAATCGCACAAGTACTGGTAAAAAATGCTTCTAAGTCAATAAACAATAACGTTACCGCAATTGATGTTATTATAAAATTTACGCGACTATTCATGAGCTTCCTAAAAATATAAGTTTTATTGGTAAGTGATAATATAACCATTAAATTACGAATTTTGTTTCGTAGTGGTCACTCCGCCGGTCGCATAAAAATGAGCGCTGACCGTAGTAAAGTATTCAATATTTTTAAGTTCTTATTTTACGGATCCATATGTAAGAGGTATCATTTGAAAGCAAATTAAACCTACTATAATTATTTTTGAATAACTATAGTTATAAAGGTAGCTGTTTACAAAATATTTGAAAACATGAGTTTTTTTTCGAGCACGAGTTGCACATATACAGATAAAAAATGCTTCTAACTTCATAAACCATAACTTTACCGCAATTAATGTTATTATAAAATTTACGCGAAATTTCACGCGCTTTCTAAAAATATAAGTTTTATTGGTGTATGATAATATATGACCAAGTAATTACGAATTTGGTTTAGTAGGGGTCACTGCGCCCTGTCACGATATTGGGTGCTGACTGACCGTCGCCAAATTTTCTACGTTACTCAGATCCTATTTTACTGATACATTTGTGAGAGGTATCATTTGAAAGCATATTATGTGTACTATCTTTATTTCTAATATTTCAAGTCGAAACTGTAGAAGTTTATAAAATATTTGATTAGTAATATGTGTATTTTATTGTGCATGAATAGCATTGGCATTGATAAGACACGCTTCTAGCTCAATAAATTATAGTTTTCCGCAATTGAAATAATAACAAAATAAACGGAAAATGTATGACTTACACAAAAAATAAGTTTGGTTTGTATTGCATAAACAATTAATTTGAATTTGTTCAGCTCACCTACCGCGCACCATCATATAAATGGATGTCCACGGTCGTTGCCTTTTTTCATGATTTTTCAGATTTTATTTCACTAGTCGTATATTCATAATAAATATAATCTATCACGTATCGAATTTACTTATATACTTAATTGATCAGTAAAATAAAATCTGTAAAATGATGAAAAAATTAAGGCAACGGCGGTGGACATCCGTTTATATGACGATTGACCGTGCGCAGTGGGTATGGTGGACAAATTAACAAAACTAACAAAACTCATTTTTTGTAAAGGCCATACATTTTGCGGTTCATTTCGTTATTATATCAATTGCGGAAAAATATAATTTATTGAGATAGAAGCATGTTTCACTCGTATCAGTGCGAATGCTATTCATATACAGTAAAAATACACATATTGTCAAATATTTTGTAAACTTCTACAATTACGACTAAAATTATTAAAAAGTAACGATAGTACGCATAATATGCTTTCAAATGATACCTCTCACAAATTGATCGCTAAAATAGGATCTGAGAAATACATAAAATTAGGCGACGGTTAGCACCTATTTACGTCACGGGGGTGCAGTGACACCTGCTAAACCAAATTCGTAATTACTTGGTTGTATAATATCATACATCAATAAAACTTATATTTTTAGAAAGCATATGAAATGTCCTGTAAATCTTATCATAACATTATTTGCGGTAAAGTTATTGTTTATTGGTCATGCACCAAGATACAATCTTAAAAATTATGAAAACGGCAACGAAAATGGTCATCCATGTATATGACGGTGCGCAGTGAGTATGATGGATAAATTAACATTAATTGTTCATGCAATACTGACAAAACTTATTATTTGAAAAGGTCATACATTTCGCCGTTTATTTTGTTATTATATCAATTGCGGAATAAATATAATTCATTGAGCTAGAGGCATGTTTTACTCACATCGGTTCCAATGCATATTTTCAAATATTTTGTTAGCTACTACAGTTACAAATAAAATTATTGAGAACTAATGATAGTACGCATAATATGCTTTCAAAAGATTCCTGTAAAATGAAATAGGATCCGAAAAATATAGAAAATTTGGCGACGGTCAGCATCCATACGTGGCCGGGCGCTGTGGCCCCTACTTAACCATATTTGTAATTACTTGGTTATATAATATTATACACCAATAAAACTTATGTTATTAGAAAGCGCACGAAATTCCGCGTAAATCTTATACTAACATCAATTCCGGAAAAGTTGTTGTTTATTGATTAAGAAGCATTTTTTACCAGTAGGTACTTGTGCGACTCATGGTCTATAAAACACATATTTTCAAATATTTTCTAAACAGCTACCTTTATGTCTATAGTTATTTATAAAAAAATATAGTAGGTTTAATTAGCTTTGAAACGATACCTCTCGCATATGGATCCGTAAAATAGGACCTCAAAAATATCGAATACTTTACTACGGTCAGCGCCCATTTCTGCGACCGGGCAGAGTGACTTCTGCTAAACCAAATTTGTAATTACATGGTTATATATTATCATATACCAATGAAACTTATATTTTTAGAAAGAGCATGAATAGACGCGAAAATTTTATAATAACATCAATTGCGGTAAAGTTATTGTTTATTGAGTTAGACGCATTTTTCTAGTACTTGTGCAATTCATGCGCGATAAAAAAACACATATTTTCAAATATTTCGTAAATGGTTACTTTTATGAGTATAGTTATTTATAAACAATTAAAGTAGGTTTAATAAGCTTTCAAACGACACCTTGCACGAACAGATTGGTGCCATAGGACTCGAGATGTGAATAAATATCTATGATGGTCGGCCGCCATCTTTCTCCCCCTTTTTCTCAACCCGTCCCCCCCTCCTTAAACTAAAACAGGTCAATTCGTAATCTGGAGATAACGAGGAACACATCCATACCTGTTTTAGGTATTTAGAGGAGATGTCGACGACTTTTTGTAAAAGAGGTCGTTTGGTCCCTGACTAATATAATGAGGTCGGTTCAGGAGCGTCCTTGCGACATGTCGTAAGTCGTAAACTATTGAAGCCGAATAGTTTTGATTTTATTTGGACGTTGTCTAACAATAAAATTGTAGGTATATTAAAATATTACTTGTTATGTGAGAAATTGAGTCTTGAGGGATTTAGTCAAATCTGTAGAGTTCTATGAATAACATTTTGATGATTCAACTATTGAAAGTTTGTACGGAACCCTCGGTTAGCGAGTCCGACTCGCACTTGACCGGGTTTTTTTAAAGTCTGTCTTTTATGATTATGATTAAGTACTGTCCAATTAACCGAAATAAAATATTATCATTATATTGTGAGTATGTTTAGTAAAACGTCCCACTTTGTCGGTTACCATTAAGGCGAGATTTACTTGTATCTTTATATGAATAAACTGACAAAGCGGCTTTATAGCAATCGCCAAAGTGGAACGTTTTCCCGTGCACACTCACATATCAGCACGGTGTATTTAATTCCAAAGGGTTAATATAAATAAAGAAATATATTGATAAAACATAGTTAGCCAAACTGAAGCCTTAAATCCCAATTCAAAGTATCAAGATTTGCATTTAAAATCCTTTAATTCCCGAAACCCTCTTTAGCTGTCTTTAGACTTTCTCTATTTCGCTTTTAATCCGAATATTAACCCGAATTTAATATATCTGTTAACCCTTAATTTGGCAGAGACTCTGGTGACATAAATTTTCCGATTTTACTTAATATATTGAATAACAGGTGTTTTTAAAGCGTCCGAAAAATATTTAAAAAAATCTAGATTTATTAGTTTTGGAAAAAAAATATGTCCGCCACAGCGGACTCTGCCAAATATTGGGATAAATTAATATGTCCGCTGAGGCGGACACTGCCAAACATACGGTCATTTAAAATAAACAAGTATTTCTTAACATATATTTATTTTAAAAATTAAAAAATATAATAATTTTGTATGAAAATCAAACTGGCACACTTTCACCCATTAGTCATAAAACTTAAGTAACAAATAAATAATACATATCTAACTCTAAAAATAACAATAAAAAACAACTTAAAATTAAATTAAAAAAGTGAAAGTGTTTATTTTTACGAGCTCAGCGGTTAGTCACTACGTTAAAATATACGGTGTTTTTACGAGAACGTCAAGAACTGCCCGATACGTAGTACAATGTATGTGGGAAGACTGAAATATATCGTTGAGATATTTCATGCATAAACGATCACTAAACGATGCTTTTATTTCTACTCCGCAGTTCGCATATGAAAGATTCAAATAAATCACTTTACTTGAAAAAAAAAAAAAACTGGCACATATTTATAGTCAAATATCATTATTTTAACTTTTTTCCGACTTTTTGGCCAGGTTGCACAGGCCGTGATCACGACAGACTGATGTGACAGTGATGTCCCAGCAAAATGTCGTCGAAGATGTAAACAACACAAAACTACCCGAAATTAATTCTATCAATATTCGGGGCAGACAAAGAAATTATAAATTTTGATCTACCCGGTTTTCTTTAATGTTTATTGCCCCTCGCGCGACATGTAACATTCACAATATCCGCGCACTACGTATACCTAAAAGTGCCAAAATTTTAACTGCTTGGTCCAGCACCACACGCTGTTGGATTAAATAAAAAATCTAAGCATAAAAGCAGGCCACCAAAACAAGAAAATCAAAATAATAAACAAAACTATATAATAATTTGTTACAACACGTGTCACCGCAACATTGGCATAGTCCGCCACGGCGGACAAATCGTATTTAGTATATATTTGGCACTGTCCGGTGCGGCGGACAACTTGTTTAGATGATGATTATGAGTATTAGAAATTGAGAAATAAATTGAAAACATAACCACTTGCAACTATTATGTAATATATTTTATTATTTATACAACAGAAATACCCTGTTCTTACAAAAACAAAAAAAAACGCATAAATATTTTGCTAAAAATAGTTGACATCTGATGCGGTGCCATCTTGACGAGTAACTGTCAAACGAGTGTTGACAGTGGTCAAATAGTATTTTTATACAAAGCATGTATCATAAAAGAGTCTCTTTCCATATGTTAAATTAAATAAAATTCTACCTAAAAAGCGAAATATTTTTTTTTATCACCTGTCCGTCCCACCGGACTTTGCCAAATTAAGGGTTAAGCCCTATTTTAGGCCCTGGTCCCACCAAAAGCGAGTAAGGAGCTATCGGCGGTAGAAACAAAGAAAAGATAGTCGCTCCCGCGTAAATAAAAGAGAGATCGAAAAAAAAAAAGTTTTTTTTTTGAAAGAGAGATTTTTTATTTCGGTTTTAATTTATATATTATTATACCGGGTGCCCGGTAATTAATGGACAACCTTTTAACCACCAAGAGGGCACCTTATACTGGTCCATAAAATCGACTTTTAGGTTTAGTAAAGTCGCCTGGTTTTCGAGATTTTCACACTTTTTAAAATTTTAGGTAGTATTAAAATTTTAAAAAGTGTGAAAATCTCGAAAACCAGGCGACTTTTACTAAACCTTTTTTTGACCAGTATAAGGTGCCCTCTTGGTGGTTAAAAGGCCTGTCGCCTGGTTTTCGAGATTTTCACACTTTTTAAAATTTTAATACTACCTAAAATTTTAAAAAGTGTGAAAATCTCGAAAACCAGGCGACTTTTACTAAACCTTAATGTCGGTTTTCTGGACCACTATAAGGTGCCCTCTTGGTGGTTAAAAGGTTGTCCATTAATATCCATTGAAATTTTAAAAAGTGTGAAAATCTCGAAAACCAGGCGACTTTTACTAAACCTTAAAGTCGATTTTCTGGACCAGTATAAGTTGCCCTCTTGGTGGATAAAAGGTTGTCCATTAATTACCGGGCACCCTGTATAGTGGTGTGACTACTTTAAGGTAGCACAGGTTGAAATATTTTCAATGGATTATAATTTAACTTGTGTTAATTAGAATTAGAATTGGAAAAGAGAGATCGAGCGAGTTACGGCTCAGCCACGACATTGGTCTAAGCAAAGAGGATCGAGTATTATAGAGAGTTACTGTCAAAAGTGTCAAAGTAAAATGTGTAATCACAGTGCATAGACTGCCATCTCTCGACACAAGCTTAAAACTTTTGAACCTCAGTTTTGACAATTTGGCCCATATTCTTAGCTTGATATGTGTTAAAATATCAAATATTAATATTAGCGCCATCTAGCCGGGCGTCCCCCAAAGGTGTATCGCCATCTAGGTCACCGTACCTTTTTCTGTATGGTTTTGAGGTACGTTTTTTTCTTAAACTTTATCTGTCTATACGGAGTTACATATGTCTTTGGTCTAAGCACGACAGCAGTATCAGAAAAAATCAAAAATCAAAATAATTTATTCAGCAAATAGGCCCTTTTACACGTCACATGTACCTACATATTTAGAAAATATTGGGTTGGTAAGAAAGTAATGAGCGAATCAAAACCAATATTGTAATTTTTATTTAATTTAATATTTTAATCATTTATCAAAAATATAACGGCCTTCGTTATCTACTACTTGTCTCCATCGTTCAGGTAAAGAATGAATAGCATCGGCGAAGAAGCTCTTAGGTTTAGATTCAAAAAACTCAGCTATGTACTGTCGTAGATGGGCTTGATCATCGAACTTTTTTTCATTCAAGGCATTGCTTAGCGATCTGAACAATGCGTAATCCGTAGGTGCCAAGTCTGGAGAGTACGGTGGATGAGGTATCACTTTCCAACCTAGCTCCAATAGCTTTAGCCGAGTCACTTTTGCAATGTGTGGGCGAGCATTGTCGTGTAAGAAAAAAACTTTAGCATGCTGTGGACGATTCTGACAGATTTTTTGGTTTAAATTTTCAAGCTGATTACAGTATACTGATGCAGTAACAGTCATTCCACTTGGTAGGAGTTCCCAGTGAATTATACCATGAATATCCCACCAAACGGTCAGCATAACTTTTTTCGGGTGAGGCTCTGTTTTTGGTGCCTCTATTCCTTTTTCGTTTGGAGCTAGCCACTGACGTTTGCGTGTGTGATTTATATATAAGACCCATTTTTCATCTCCAGTGATAAGATGGCCCAACCAGTTGAATGTGCGGCGAAAAGACAGAAGTTGTATGCAGATATCGGCACGGCGGTTTGCGGTATCCAAACACTGTATTTGTAGTTTTTTCCCAACTCGTGTAAATGTGTTTCTATGGTGACATGAGAGCAGCCTAACTCGGTAGCAAGAGTACGACTCGTTAGCCTCGGATCTCCTTCAATTAAGGTTTTTAATTTGGCTACATCAATCTTCACCGGTCGACCAGACTTAGGTTGATCTGATAAACACTACGAAACCGCTGGAACCATCGTTTCGCCGTGGCCTCAGACACAACTTCAGGAGCAACACGCTGACATATATTACGCACTGCTTCGGCGGCTGAATGGCCAGACTGAAATTCATATAGTAAGCAATGCCTTACATGCACTTTTAATTCGTCCATTTTCTTCCTTATATTAGCTCGGCGACAGCTAGTGAATGACTGACGAGAAACTGTGCGACTCGCCCTTTATATACTTTCGACCATAGAAGATTCTAGAACTCTCTCAAAAATTTTATGTGGAATTCAATCGATCGCTCATTACTTTCTTACCAACCCAATATTTAAAATTGAATTGAAATTACAATTGATACTATTATATACTAATTCTAAGTTCTAACTAAAGTTAACTCTATACAATTAATTAGAGATGTAGAAGGTCTGTGTCAGTGAGCGGCGGCCATACATTGGAGCGAGACACAGCGATGGGACTTTTCATTCGCACGTATGGCTGCCGCTCACCGCTGTCGCGCTTAGACCAATGTCGTGGCTGGGCCGTAAGAAAAATCCCATCATACGAATCCCATCAAATGAAAAATCCCATCGCTGTGTCTCGCTCCAATGTATGGCCGCCGCTCACCGCTCACGCGCTTAGACCAATGTTGTGACTGAGCCGTTAGACCAATGTCGTGGCTGAGCCGTTAGACCAATGTCGTGGCTGAGCCGTTAAACCAATGTCGTGGCTGAGCCGTTAGACCAATGTCGTGGCTGAGCCGTTAGACCAATGTCGTGGCCGGGCCGTTAGACCAATGTTGTGGCTGAGCCGTTAGACCAATGTCGTGGCTGAGCCGTTAGACCAATGTCGTGGCTGAGCCGTTAGACCAATGTCGTGGCTGAGCCGTTAGACCAATGTCGTGGCCGGGCCGTTAGACCAATGTTGTGGCTGAGCCGTTAGACCAATGTCGTGGCTGAGCTGTTAGACCAATGTCGTGGCTGAGCAGTTAGAACAATGTCGTGGCTGGGCCGTTAGACCAATGTCGTGGCTGAGCCGTTAGACCAATGTCGTGGCTGAGCCGTTAGACCAATGCCGTGGCTGAGCCGTTAGATCAATGTCGTGGCTGAGCCGTTAGACCAATGTCGTGGCCGAGCCGTTAGACCAATGTCGTGGCCGAGCCGTTAGACCAATGTCGTGGCTGGGCCGTTAGACCAATGTCGTGGCCGAGCCGTTAGACCAATGTCGTGGCCGAGCCGTTAGACCAATGTCGTGGCTGAGCCGTTAGACCAATGTCGTGGCTGAGCCGTTAGACCAATGTCGTGGCTGGGCCGTTATAGTTCACCGCTCGGCGACGAACTGTAACTCGCTCGCGCTTCGCGTCTCTTTTATTAACACGGAAGTGACTATCTTTTGTTTCTATCGACAATAGCTCATCGCTAATCGCTTTTGGTGGGATTCACCTTAGACACTGTAATTCTAGGCCAAATGTAAATTGAAGATTATATGGGCCTTTAGTTGCTAAGTAGATATTTGTAATTAATTGAAAATCTTTGAAAGTTTTAGAGGTTGGAAGTGAATAGAATTTAAATTAAATGAATAGCCAAAAAGCAGAATTCCCGAGGCCAATATTTAAATACTTATCATAGTTATCATTAATCACAATTAACTCAACCAAAGAAATAAAGTGAACGCTAAATAAATCTAATTAAATCCAACTAATTTAAAATAAGTCTTAAATAATAATAATGACTTGATAACAATTTAACCAACTACGAGTATGATTTTTCGACAAAAATAAGCAGCAAGGGTTCTGGTCGCCACTATCCATGAGATTACTTTTATTCTACAAGTTAGCAATAACAACTATTATGTACACGAGTCCAACAATACTTCCCAAGTTTGCCAAATAATACCAATTATCTGGTTACAATGTCAGAACGTATCAAAATAGATCTTTTAATAGACTGAGTTGAACCAAAACCAATAATAGGATCCAGTGGTAGATAGCACACAGATGGCTTTACAATAAATCCTGCATTAGGAAATATTGTACGACGTTTTTTTAGCACTGTATTATACATAGTAGACGTAATTATTATTATTATTATTTATTCTAATGAACATAATATTCAATTAAATAAATCTAAAGTTATACTAAAATTAAACTTAAAATAAAAATTAAACTAAATAAATCTAAAATTAAACTAAAATAAATCTAAAAACGGCCCCTGTGGCATGGTACCGAAGACGCTGGCAGCATTTCCTCGCTGGATTGTCAAGCTAATGCGCTGAGCGAGGAAGCTGCCAGCTCTTCGGTTTCCGGTGGCGTCTCTCAGTCTCTTCGACAGGTCCTTGAAGAGACTTAGAGCGCCAGGGCCCCACGGGCCAAGGGTCTCGACGCCGAATGGGATAAAAATATATTCGGCGCCGAGACCGCTGTACTTTCCTACCTTTAGTTTCTCGGCCGCCTCTGCTGCTGATGCTGCCCTCACGGAGGTTCGGTGGAGATGAGACGGGGCCAGTGTGTCAACGCACGTTGCGTCCCAAACCAGCACCCGTCCCATACTCCACGGAATCAACGACATTCCATCCGGTCTCTTACCGTCCGTCCTTGATATGCCGGTCGGCTCTAAAAGGGCCGGCACATTGACTGACGCAAGAGACCGGCGGATCACGTCGTTGAGGGCGGCATGCCTCGAGAAGCGGCCAGCGCTTCGCTGGCAGGAAAGACCATGGTGCCCTAGTGGGTCAACTTCATGGCCACAGGGGCAGCGATGGGGGGCGCAGACCGGGACCCCGAGAGCAGCGAAGAGCTCAAGCTGACGGTAGTGAGGGCCGCAGAGAGAGGAACTGTCGTACTATCCACGCCGTGTCCAGGATTACCACCTTCTGCATCTGGCCTTTAGTCGAACCACCTAGCGAAAGTCTCTCAAGATGTTGGTCGACGCTCGTCACTAGGTATGAGACCTGAGTATGAGACCGTTTGCTGAAACAAAACTGTTAGTTCTAGTGTTCCATTTATCCGCACAAAACGATTTGCCACATCTTTTTCTTCGAACTGCAAAGGAATGGAATGCGCTCCCACCACCGGTGTTCCCACAAAAATACGACCTCGGTCTCTTTAAAGTAAAAGTGAATAGGCTATTACTGAATCGGTGAGCTCCACCTTAGACTATATGGCGGTTATATCGTGAGCCGAGGCTAGGTATGGACTGGACTTGCCCTTCTCGGACATAAGAACGTCTCAAATTGCAGGTGACATATGATATGCGGCATCTAGTGAGAAATATCGAATTACAGCATAATTGTTGAAGGGTTTCATGGACTTTAGAGCCATTTCGAATCGAATCTGTTAATACTTCAAAAATACTCCTATAATGAAAAGGATTGTTTTCATCGGTTCCCAATTAACTTTAATGTTCCATTCAAATCAGAGACCCTAGTCAAGTTGACAAAACACCGTACATCGTCAAAAGAAAAGTAAAATCGTGCCACGCTCTATTGAGATCGATCTATTATCACTGACAGGACTATTGTAGCTTATAAGCCTGTGACATTGTGATAATAGATCGACCGCAACGCCGGGCCGTGCTAGTCGATATCACCATCCCCCATGATGACAATCTCGTAAAAGCCGAGAAGGACAATATTGTTTTGTATTTACTTTTACATTTATATTATAAATAACCTAGCCTAAGATCAAAATAAATAAAGAGATCGGCCAATCCGTGCCTCGCGCAATGCGACCGGATTGGTCGACGTAGCATCTGCCTGATCTGCCAGATTCGGTCCAAACAGAACATGGAATATTTTTAAGCTCACAAAGAGAAATATAATTCTACTATATTTTCATTTAATGAAATAAACCGCGAAGTAACAATGACTTTATCTAATAGGGTATATTCGCAAACATTTCAATAGGCTCATTTATAATGTTATATTGTTGCCGAACTTATTAGTACTAGACAAAGCCAGACATTTGTATGATACTATACGCTGGTATGTTATTGGCATTCCTCTGGTGAAGTCTGCTGTTATTATTATTGCTGACTCTATAAGTCGAACAGTTGAGGCCTCAGAGGGTAATTTTACCGGTAACTTTTGCCGGCGTTTATCTCATTTACTCGGAAAAAAGGTGTAATACTACCCCGACCCTAGCGCAAAGAGTGGCTAATGAAAATCATGTGCGAGTAGGTAGTTAAAAAACTCGTGCATATTGTTGATACAACACCCCGCCAGTCTGCCTATGACTACGGACTAAGGTCACGTTCGTAACGTCGAGTCAAATATAAACGTAAGTGTAACGCGATTAACCCCTCGAATGCCTTGTCCCTTATCCGTCACAGACAATTTGCACTTTAAATAACAAATCAAAGGTTACCTACTAATTCAGTGGCACATTTTTAATTGGCGTTCCAGGGGTTAAGTCCCATTTTTAGACGACTGCCCCAAAAAAAAAGAGTGTACAATATACAGGCTATACAGCGTAAAATAAAAAGGGTCGTTCAGCATTGGTCTCAATAAATGTCCTATGTTTGCTAAAAGTTGTTCATCATGACCTCAAAAGTCACTATGCAAAATTTGAACAGTCTTTTTTATTTCACCGTGAGGGAAACGAAAGATTCCCAGAAACTTCGGTAATCGCGATACTGTTCTGAGTACCATGTGCGATTTTGACACTGATAAATCATATCGCAGAGACATCTTACTCGCATCTTATGGGCACTGTTCGAATGCAGCAGATGTAGGTAGGTATGTTATATGTGTTGACCTTGTTGCGGCGCGGTGCGGTTGTGTGTAAGCATCATAATAATTATTATATGCAAGCTGAACGGAGTTTCAAGTTTATAACGGAGTTTCATTAACTCGCTTGCACCCGTGACTTTGGCACGTCAGTAACGTTTTATTTATGACGTAAAGCATTTAAAGGAGGTTCAAACCTGTTCAACGGTTTAAATTGGACATTCAGTGTTCGTCTCACTTGCGATATCTAGCGTCGAAAATACCGAACCTAGGCCAATACTGTGGAATTGTTGAATAATACTGCGGAGAACCCTCCACGATCCGTACATGAAACAATGAAGAATGCAGTTTGATTTAAATCAACAGATCATTGTTTTGTAATAGTTTTGATAGGATTTATGTACCTACTGGTAACTTTATAATATCATCATCACCCTCCTTGCGTTATCCCGGCATTTGCCGTAGCTCATGGGAGCCTGGGGCCCGCTGTGACAACTAATCCCAAGATTTGGCGTAGGCACTAGAAACTTTATAATATATGATGAGAAATACTCTGACTCTTACTAATATACATAGGTGGTTACTAACCTACCTACGTCGAATATTTACAGCATTTTGGAGGTAAGCACAAATTGGTAACAACTTAAAAAAAATCGCATAGAAATGCCCTATTACCTAATTAACTTTTTATATGATGGGGCATTTCTATGCGATTTTTTTCACTTCACAAGCTTTCATTTACTTTCACCTGTCCCGTTGTCTGTATGTAATCAAATCTTGCAAGTTTTTGACCCACTTCCCGGATTCACATATGTAAATCACGTGACAGTGCAATATCTTAGTATCATATTGCATGAAAGGTGGCTATAGAAACTCTGTAATGAAATTTCGTATCTTCGTTGAGTAAGGGGTTTTTAGAAACGTTTCGGAGAGCAGGTTGAAAGAAAAGTAAAATCGGCGATAAAAAATTTCTAATGGCACCCTTACCCTTGTACCATTACAAAATGTATGCGTTTAGTACACTAGATAAGTATTTAAAGGATGGGATAGAAGCGCTAACGTGACACTTGTGTGGTTTGTACTAACGTACGTGTAAGACGTGTACGTGTAACGTACGTGTACGTGTAAGAGGTTAATTCATTATTTAAAAAATCTTAGCAAGCACAGGCTTTGTATAAAACAGCACAATACGGCCTCGTCAAAGGAAACGGTCTGTGTGGAGTGGAAACTCGCTCTTCTGCGCTGGAAATAGTAAGGCTACTTAAATGCAACGAACTAGGGACCATGGGGGTTCCTATATGGATCTGGATAATATGTATATGTCACCTGCAGTAAAATTAATGCAGTTAAATTAATAATAATTATTGTAATTATTATTATTAAATTAATAATAATTATTATAATAATAATTATTAAATTAATAATAATTATTTAATTTGTAGGCGAGAGGCTGGCAACCTTTCACTGCAATGCCACAGTTTCGTTTTCTTCTAACCCCTTATTTGCCAAGAGTGGCCCTGAAGCTTTAGTGGTTTCATGTGCTCTGCCTACCCCTTTACGGGATACAGGCGTGATTGTATGTATATATGTATGTATGTATTTAAAACGCAAACGCAGCAAATCCTCTGCCACATTGCCTGTTTGGCAATGGGCTGGTCTTATCTGGCTCATGTGAGCCATTTGGGCGGTGGCTGGCGAGGTCTCATGAATCATGACCATGGGCCGGTTCTTTGCTAGTCTTTTTGGCGACTGGGTGGCGTCAAAACAAAACGCAAGACATTTTGTCAGTTTTATAGACTACGGAACCGCGTAGCTCCCATTATTGCCCGTCGAGTTGATTTATTTATTTTATTATTATTTATTTTACTTATACACCACAAATTACATTTTTTTTTTTAAGTATCGCTAAACCAGCGAGGTTTGTTTCGATACTCCATTCCGCAACGTAAAAAAACTAAATAAGTGCACTACAGATAAATACTTACATCCTAAATAACATACTTAATACTAAGCGCGTCACGTTATCAGTATCACACCGGCCGGCCGAGCAAAACAAGAACCGGTCAGCCGTAGGCGTGATGGTGAGCGCAAGCGCAAGCAGATGTGCTACGACATGCTACGGCTTACAAGCTACACTTCGTAGCAGTCGTAGCATGCGTTGTTACACTTTCGAAACCGGGCTCTACGCGGCGCTACGACATTTTCGCTACATACGGGGAAACCCATGTAATCGGCTACGCTTCTACGAGCGGTGTGCCCGACAGTCGGGTTCTTGGTAGCGAAAGTGTTATCCGATCGAAAACTCTTCGTAGCGCTTGACTTGACTACGACGTCGCCGACCCGATTCCAACTTTGATAAATGTCGAAAATTTGGTTTAGATACGATATGGATTGGATATATCCGTTTCAAAAATGACGTTATATATAGTTTGATGAACAGGACCCGTAACTTTATGCCGATGACATCAATTTGACGTCACGCTGCATATAGGATGGTTCAAATACTTTTATTGTAATAATTAATCATTATTCATTAATCAATTTTTATCATGTACAAATCACTTCAAAAGTAGTATACATACGTGGAATAATTAATATCTACTTGATACGTGAAACGAAAAGGAAACAATTTGTTTTATTTTAATAATTTATTGAAATATGGTAACAAACATATTTAATAAAATGAATTTTAAAAAGTAAACAAATAATTTAATTTAATTTTTACGTGTCAAGTAGGTATTAATTATTTCAGGTATGAATAGATTAGTTTTGAAGTCATGATTAAAATGATCGATGAATAATGATTAATTATTGAATAAAACTCTTGAATCATCATATATGCAGCGTGACGTCAAATTTATGTCAGCGGCATGAAAGTTACGGGCCCTGTTGATGAATAATTTTTGACACTGATAGGTCAGTAATGTCAGTATTTTATCGCAGTGACATCCAACACAAATAGGCTACTTGACTCTTTTTGAAAGTATGTCTTATATTATTAATTACTGTGT
The DNA here is from genome assembly GCF_023078275.1 of Leguminivora glycinivorella. Taxonomy (NCBI): domain Eukaryota; kingdom Metazoa; phylum Arthropoda; class Insecta; order Lepidoptera; family Tortricidae; genus Leguminivora; species Leguminivora glycinivorella. The sequence continues at coordinate 8,938,126 of NC_062993.1, read as the reverse complement.
AATTAAACGAAAAAAAATAGTACCAAATTTTATTACGACTTAAAAACCCGCAAAGAAAATATTTAAAGTTTACTTTTACTTGATCAGGCAAAAACAACATCAGCCATATTAATCTATAGAATATCTATGACATGACGTCAGTATATGTAGAAAAAATATTTCACATTGTCACACCCGTCAACGACTATGAATTTTAATACAATAGAGGTTGCTTCTATGGAGATCAGATTACTACTTCTAATTTCCATAGTTGATCTGAATTATGTGACGTCTCTCCATCGGCCAACACCGTTTTCGGAGTCCATAATTTAAAAAAAATATTCACACATGTTTAATTAAAAATACGCAGTAATCACGCACTTTTAATGCCCGCAAGCTATAAATATTGATTTCTTAAGTCAAATACTACAGAAAACAATAACTTGATGTGCTAAATTCGATACGAGTCTAGTAGCCTATAGTACTGCCGCTTATCTATGTGGATAAAGTATCCGTCACGCTTTGGTATGTCAGTGTGAGAGTGACAGATGTCTTATCGACGTGGATAAGTGATAAAATTGGAAGCCTAATACGCCGGCTGTATGCTTTGTTAGAAGACGGCACATGACAAAAGCAGGGAAAGGGTTAAAACGATAGTCAATTGTTAAAGTTTATTAAATCTACATTTTAATTTAGACAACATTAAATAATGAACTTAATCCACGGAGTCATAATTCAAAACACGTCTCACGCTTTACTCCTTTATTTTTGTCGACTCGCTCTCGTATTCTACAATTTGCTCCGTTTCACTAAATTGCCAACCAGAAGCGTTAATTTTCGCCAATGATGTTAAAAATCATTCATTTTTAACTTTCTGCCATAGACATAAGGCGCAAAATACCTTAGTACCCGTACGATACCAAGGATTATTTATATAGGATTTACTATTTTCATACTAAGAATCGTACCTCAATTCTTTAGCGCCACCTATTAAATACTATCACAACTACATCGATGATACCTACAAATTTATATTTTTTTAAATGTGCATTGACATGATTTTATGATATTAAAATAAAGAAATATGTCATTTGTTCTGATAAAAAATAAAAACACGCAAAAATGTTTTTGGAAAATATGATTTTGGCCACTTCCAGGCTGTGAAACAGCGCCATGCCCATACATTTTAGGGGTCCGCTTTTTTGTATGAGCTTTGTCAGTCCCGTATTATATCGTTCCTGATTATAGGTACTTTTAAACTTTAAAACGCAGTAACTAAGTGTAGAAAACCTGTGTTCTTAATACATTTTCTTGATACTTTAATTGTGTAACTGAGCGCCTGAATGAATGACCAAATAATTTTACGTTATTTTAAGCCATATTCCCCTGCATAATAAAGTAATAATCGCTTAAGAAACGAATATATACTTAGGTCATTGTGGTTAGTAAAGTAATGAATAAGTTGAATGCATTAGTCACCTTACAAATTCTAATTTAGGACGTTAAAAATGCATGTGAAATTACTGCATTCATAAGTCTCTTTCTAGCTTTCGTTAATGCATTTTCTTTTCAGCTCTAGAATTTATATTAAAATCTTACAGCGAATTAGAGCTTGGCAAAAAAAAGTAGAAATAGGACAATTTTTTTTATTTTATCATAGCAACACTTAACTATTCTCACTGAATAGTGTCAAATAGTTGCCACATGCAAAACGGTTTACATAGACAGTGGCGCCCCTGTTATTACTCCCCTATACCAAGCCCACGTCACTCGTTCGCGGTCGCGCGCGCTAGCAGTTGCTTTGAGGTAACAATAACAAGTGACCGAGAGGCGCCACGCGCCCGCCTGTGTAGTCGTGTGCCACATACCTACTATTCTTCTGACTTTTACGTTAGGCTTGTGCCGTTTCGTTCGTTGATCGGAGCGCTCCGATCTCGTTCAATCGCTCCCACGAACTAGTTCGCTCTTTTAGGTCTTTTGCTCATTTAGTTCAGTCAGACCAGCGACCACTGCGGTCGGAAAGATCAGAACGAATGGGACCGAATAGTGTCAAAATGATACGAGTAGTCCACAGATAGTAACATTCCGGGTCGAAAGGTTGTAAGTAACCGAAGTTTAATATGAAAACTTGACGTTTTTTTGTAGCTCTGCTAAGTAGCTCTCGCTCTCGGTCGGCGCAGTCACACGCTCGTTCTCGATCCAAACCGCTCGCGCTCGCCGATCCTATACTGAACTAAATGAGCAAATGAGCAAAGACCGATTCTCAGAGCACGGAAAGATTCAGTTCATTTCGGTCATTGATGGGATTTTATTCCTAACAGTTCATAGTTCGTGAACGACACAAGCCTATTTTACGTAGTAATTTATTAGTATTAGGTGTCTGCCTGCTAAGCCGCGGTCCTGGGTTCGAATCCCGGTAAAAGCATTTATTTGTGTGATGAGCACAGATATTTGTTCCTGAGTCATGGATGTTTTCTATGTATTATAAATATGTATTTATCTATTTAAGTACGTATATCGTCGCTTAGCACTCATAGTACAAGCTTTGCTTAGTTTAGGGCTAAGTTGACCTGTGTAAGGTGTCCCCAATATTTATCTATTATTTATGTGCCTGTGTGGTGACGGGTTAAGAATTTCACCACCCCCTTTCTTCCCGTGGGTGTCGTAGAAGGCGACTATGGGATATGGGTTAAATTGTGGTGTAGGCGAGAGGCTGGCAACCTGTCACTGCAATGCCACAGTTTCGTTTTCTTTTAACCCCTTATTTGCCAAGAGTGGCCCTGAAGCTTTAGTAGTTTCATGTGCTCTGCCTACCCCTTTATGGGATATAGGCGTGATTGTATGTATGTATGTATGTATTTATTGCATAAGTGTTTGTCGTGTGGCGGGAAATTGAAAGATCTGTTACGTTGGTAACTTATTAATAATCTGTGTCTGTACTCTTTCTTGCCAGGCTATAACGATTTCACCTACTTTATCCTAACCAAAAGCTGATAAATTGTTTAATCTGGAAAGGATTTTATCTATTTAAGTACGTATATCGTCGCTTAGCACTCATAGTACAAGCTTTGCTTAGTTTAGGGCTAAGTTGACCTGTGTAAGGTGTCCCCAATATTTATTTATTATTTATGTGCCTGTGTGGTGACGGGTTAAGAATTTCACCACCCCCTTTCTTCCCGTGGGTGTCGTAGAAGGCGACTATGGGATATGGGTTAAATTGTGGTGTGGGCGAGAGGCTGGCAACCTGTCACTGCAATGCCACAGTTTCGTTTTCTTTTAACCCCTTATTTGCCAAGAGTGGCCCTGAAGCTTTAGTAGTTTCATGTGCTCTGCCTACCCCTTTATGGGATACAGGCGTGATTGTATGTATGTATGTATTTATTGCATAAGTGTTTGTCGTGTGGCGGGAAATTGAAAGATCTGTTACGTTGGTAACTTATTAATAATCTGTGTCTGTACTCTTTCTTGCCAGGCTATAATGATTTCACCTACTTTATCCTAACCAAAAGCTGATAAATTGTTTAATCTGGAAAGGATCTCAGCTGACTTCAGGTTTCATATATAATTCACGCTCTTAATAATAGATGGCGCTACGCAGCAAAACTCTCCCATGCCTTAGTAGCGGTCTTATACAATAGTGACAAGTCGAGTCTTCTGCACGGGAATATTCCCAAGGGATCAGATAAAATAGGTTTCACCACACCAACACGAACAAACTAAATCAAATACATCAATTCATTCAATATTTAGGATTCAACATCATCATTTATAGGTAAATTCTACTTACTATTACTATTAGTCAGCTTAAACATCAAGTTAAAATCTGTGTGAAATTATTTTGCACTTTTGTGGATAAAATTAAAATGCAGTTTTTACCAGTATAGTGTGGTGAAAAATAGATTCAATGTTATCTCTGTTATAAAATTTTACTGAAGATGGTGGTTTATTATGATTTATGAAGTAATGTATACATAAACGATGTTTAACCGTGTTTGCACAATTACTGTAATTCCTGAAATAAAACTATGGAAACGGATTAAATCGCGTATAATGAATTTAAAATACATCCCGACGTTTCGAAATCTTTACAGCGTTCGTGGTCAACGGGTGACTGAGGAAAAATTACAATGTTCTATGTGGGTAGCTTTTGCACATCGTAATTTTTCCTCAGTCATCCGTTGACCACGAACGCTGTAAAGAGTTCGAAACGTCGGGATGTATTTTAAATTCATTATACGCGATTTAATCCGTTTCCATAGTTTTATTTCATGAGTAACTATCGCGGTAACCGAAGACAATATTACTGTAATTCCTTTTGATGGTTTCTACAAAATAATATCGGGAACGTGCTATTCAACCTGTCGTTTACTAAATTTTTGCGTTGGTCATGCTTAAATATTACACAAATCTGACTGCTGTATTCGAATTCTTCTAAGATATTTAAACAAGATGTTATTACGATATGATACGAATCGGTCTGTCGAATACTATTTGCTACATCTAGATTATGTGCCTTTATTGGCACACCTCAGCAAAAATACAGCGGAGACAAAACGATTGATTATAAAGAGACGACCGGTCTAGCGCGTACTGGCCCTGCCTGCTACGCCGCGGTCCCGGGTTCGAATCCCGGTAAGGGCATTTATTTGTGTAATGTACACAGATATTTGTTCCTGAGTCATGGATGTTTTCTACGTATATAAGTATTTGTATATTATATTATTATTATTTATTTATTTATTTATATATCGTTGTCTGAGTTCCTGCAACACAAGCCTTCTTGAACTTACCGTGGGACCATAAATTAAATATAACAAGATCATACCATCCCATACATTAAAATGCGACCGCCTACGAACGCGCTTACACTCCACCACACATAGATGGCGCCACAAAAAATGCCTTGTTGCCACCGATTATTTGTAGATTGGCATTAAGTGTCAATTCCGAGCCGTAAATCTATGTCAAAAGTGACACTTAACGCCATTCTACAGGTATAATCGAAAGCTACAAGACATTATTTTGTGGCGCCATCTATGTGTGGTGGAGTGTAAGCGCTGTCTTAGGCGGTCGCATTTTAATGTATGGGATGGTATGATCTTGTTATATTTAATCTATGGTGGGACTCAGCCAATGTGTGTAAGAATGTCCTGTAATATTTATTTATTTATAAAGAGACAACAAGGCGGTCTTACCTTTTAGGGAAATCTTTGGGGAACGTTCCTTGCAGATTTTCCACACAGCACATCACTAAACCCAAGGCAATATTTATTATTTGTAGGCGGCAAATAAATAAAAGTTCGAGCGCTTGTTTTCTTTTTGTCGGTAAACCAGTTTTTCTTCAGACTGTGGTTACTAGGCGAGATTATTCCTTTATTAGAAAAAACTAGCCTTGGCATATTTTTCTAGGTCTCTTTTTAGATATAAAATGTATTTCTCGACCGAGGCCGACAACAATTAGCAGTAATTACGTCTTGTATAATAAGTTAATAACCTAAAAAAAAACAAAGTATTTAGACTGCTAATAGTTATTTGTTATAAAAGCCCCCTTGTATAAAGTTGTATTTTAACGCCGAGTGTGGAATTGAAAAACGAGCAAGTGAAGGGAATCCATAGTTGAACCACGAGCGAAGCGAGTGGTTCGAGAATAGAATCCTGATCTTGCGAGTTTTTTAACACACGAGAAGTAAAATACATTTGCACCCGAGTGTAACACAAAACTTTTCCCCTCACTATAGCGAGGAAACTACAACGCAAAAAATGCGTTTATCACTGCTTCCAGTACTTCCACAGGTGGTAAATCATCGTTATTACTAGATTCACCTAATTTTATCAATTTTAAAGCAGTTAATTTGACTTTATTCAAGGTTAAATTACTTTACCCACTAGTGGATAAAATGCGTTTTTACCCCGCTGGTATTAAAGGACCAAACACGTGTTTCCGAGCTAGTGAGGGGAAAAATAAATAATTGTAGTTCTTTTAAATTACAAGTGGGTTATGTACCCCTGCCGGCGTATGTAGCTAAAATAACAATCGTTGACGCTAGACGCCCATCTAAACATAGTCTGGCTCTGTCGCGCCAATACGGAAGAGCGATAGAGATAGCTTGCTACAATAAAGATAATAAGTATGGTGAGCGTTTGTGCATTTGGCAACGTGGCCTGGCCTGGACTTAAGTTTAAATGGCGTGCCTGAAAGTTTATTATTCAATGGGTTAGGACTAATTTTGGACGGCAACCTGACGATGTCTCTCGGAAGCACATCCCCACGAAACTGTTGCGTTTAAAGATTGTTTCTGATAACTAGCAACCAAGTGTTGGAACAACATTCCTCCACCTATTAATTCGTCTTATAAATACTGAGTATAGTTTCAGAAATAAATTTTACAAAGAATACTTTTTAGTTGTAAGGTACAGCGGGATAAATCTCTACTGGGGGGCAATTGTAACTAATCCATTTTTTCCATTATTACACTCTATGATGAGTTCTACATGTATCCACTGAACACACCTACTATATATAACCAGTGGACACTATTTATTTATTAAAAATGCAAACATTGTAAAACATGGAAAAAATGGACTAGTTCCATTTGCCCCCTAGTCGAGATTTGCCCCGCTGTACCTTATGCCATTTTAGTTACATTGTGGAGGTTACATACGATTCACCAATCAAATGCAACTCGCTTGCAAATTCTCGCTTCGTGTAAACGGGCCTTTACTTAATCCACAAGGGTCAAAATTAAATATAATATTCAGAGTTTCATATAAATAAAAACAGACTCCAAAACACTCTTACACAGATTAAGTGCGGATAGAATCCAATTCGATTACTCAGCGCATAAAACGGATAAGTAGAGATGGGACATCAAAGGGACCGCTCATTCTAAACCGTTACTTATTTATATGGCCCGTTCCGAAGCGCGTAAACATCCGTCCAGTCATCCTCAAACTGTTACGGAGAAGAAAGTTTATTGGACAGTTTTTATGGACTTTTTTGCACTTTCCAAGTGTTCCTACTTGTTTATCAAACCATTCAAATCCTGGTTCCTGTATTCTGTTTTCTTTAATGTGATCGGTCAGTGATGGCGAGCATTTTCAGAATTTGGGACCCTATTCAAATACTGAGTAAACTGAGGAATGTTATATAAAAAATACCCTTTAATGATTAGAAGCTGGTTTGCCAGTAGCTGAAACTTTCCAAATAAATCTTAAATTTCTTGAAAAATTCATCAAACAATAAATGGAATAAATTTATGAAATGGAAAGTTTCCACCCATACAACTTTCCATACAAATTATGAAAAGTTTCCGAAGTTTTCCTATGTGAAAATTTCAGAATTTTGGAAACTTTCCGTCGGTACATCAGTATTTGCGATACAACAGTAGGTATCGCACGCAGACCTAAGTATTCTAGATCATCGTCCTCCTTGCGTTATCCCGGCATTCGCCACGGCTCATGGGAGCCTTGACAACTAATCCCAAGATTTGGCACTAGTTTTACGAAAGCGACTGCCACCTGACCTTCCAACCCAAATTCTTCCAAACAAAAATAAATAAATAAATAAATAAATACTATTCAATATAATTAGTCCGGTTCCCTCACGATGTTTTCCTTCACCGAAAAGCGACTGGCAAATATCAAATGACATTTCGCACATAAGATCCGAAAAACTCATTGGTACGAGCCGGGGTTCGAACTCGCGACCTCCGGATTGAAAGTCGCACCCTCTTACCGCTGGGCCACCAGCGCTTTTTATTCTAAGTACCTATTCTAGATAAAAAATACTAAAATTCACACTTTGAGAACAGCAGCGCTACACGGGTCTTGAATACGGTAGCACTAGACATGAACTAGGAACGAAAGCAAAGGAATGACTGAATAATAGGAAAGAAGCGTCACGTATTTATCACCGACATAAAACGACTCGGTCTACCACTTACCTCAGGCGGATGGCAAAGAATTCGCCCCGATTTACTAGTCACGGTGATGAGGGAATTTTCTTTCGAAAGTTTTGTAAAGTTTATGCCAATAGGTGAAAACGAATTTTCATCACACCAAGGGGTAGGTAGGTACCTAAGTATTTATGCTCTCTTTATTCTTGAAATAGGGCAAAGTAACTTGATGTCCTAAGCTGGCTGGTAGAATTGATCTTGAATTGAAATAATGATTTTGAGTCATAAATGTCTAATAAATTGATGAAATACATACATACATACATATAATCACGCCTGTATCCCATAAAGGGGTAGGCAGAGCACAAGAAACTACTAAAGCTTCAGGGCCACTCTTGGCAAATAAAGGGTTAAAAGAAAACGAAACTGTGGCATTGCAGTGACAGGTTGCCAGCCTCTCGCCTACACCACAATTTAACCCATATCCCATAGTCGCCTTCTACGACCCCCACGGAAATGAAATACATATTTTGTTTTTCACTCGATGGCAAATTTTGTTTTCCCTTCGTGCTTTATAATAAGCCTCACAATTTTCAAGATTCAATTCAGTTATCAATATTGGAATTGAATTTCAATATCTTAATATTCATTTCCACTATGACACATAGTGAGTAGGTACCTACCAAGTTGATTGACATGGGTTACGACTATTACACCGTGGCTTGCGTGGGCGACGGTCGCGTGATGGTCCACAGAACTAAATCAAGATAGAAGGAAAATGCTCGGCGATTAACAGCGAAACTGAGCGTGTAACGTTTTGTGTCGAGCCTATGACGTCACGAGTGTACTTTAGTGATGGGAACGTTGTCGCCGCGTAACCCATTCGATCGATTGTGGAGGTTGCGTGCGGGATGCCCGCCGAAGTTAAAAATATCGGATGTTCATCTTCGTTGTGAAATGAAGTAAGTATATACCTGTATTCGTGTGATGACAAACAATTCACTAGTAGGTATATAATTTGCCTAAGGCCAGGAACAAAGATTTTAGTAGGTAGGTATTAATACTAGTTAATATTTCGTAATATTTTTAAGAAAATCGACCATGTACTCACAGCATTATCCTCATGTTATTTGTTACAACTTTTAGTAATATATAAATATAATTAACCATTAACACATTTTTAGAGTTATTTTTATTCATAATAAATATAGAGCGTATTATGTTTGTATTTGTTTTTCTGCCGACCACAAATTCAACGTTAATACCGTAACTGTAACCTATTTTAAAGTTAAATTTACTTTTCACTCGTACTTTATATGTATAGTTTCATAACAATATAAAAACATAATTATAATTTCCACTGCTTCGCAAAATCGATTTAAATCGAATAAGGAAATCACAGCATACATGACCATATAGTTCCGTGGTGCACCACTATTCTTAAGTTCGACGGACAACAATAACAAATCTACCTTCACTTTGTCTCGACAGTTTGAATAGCCTATTTTTATATCGCTTGTTTTAAACGCACGCCAAGTCGGACTCGTCAAATTAAAGCCGCAATGGAAAACTAGTTTGACGGCAGTACGTCAGCTAATGTTTTGATGATAAAAATAGGAAAATCGTGTTTTTTATTTAATAAAAAATATTTTAGGACAAATGGTACTTACCGATGATAGGAAACACTTTGTTTAACACTCTTGCTTTTATTGGTGGTGTTTGAACAGTTAATTATCGAATACCGACCCATTTTGTATTTTTCACTGTATGTCACTCGCGGGCAGCGGTCGGGAGCAGACTGACTTGCGCGGCGAACAATGTTGCTCGCTATTTAACTTTTTCGCACGCGAAGTAGATACACTTTTTCCTTCTATCTTGATTTAGTTCTGTGAATGTAATGAAAATAATGTATCTATAAAATTAATTTGAAAGACAACTATGATGAGATAGGATATGGTTAGAAGAAACGGTGGGAACTTAATGGTTTTATAATAAAAATATAAATATCGCTCGCAGACGTTTCTGCATGATAAAAAACTTTAGGCCCCATAGTAAAAGTTTCATACATACATTAATATGGGTAAACATGATGTTAATAGTTATTTGTTATACAAGGGGGCAAAGTTGTATTTTAACGCCGAGTGTGGAATTGAAAAACGAGCAAGTGAAAGGATTCTATAGTTGAACCACGAGCGACGCGAGTGGTTCGAGAATAGAATCCTGAACATGCGAGTTTTTTAACACACGAGAAGTAAAATACATTTGCACCCGAGTGTAACACAAAACTTTTCCCCTCACTATAGCGAGGAATCTACAACGCAAAAAAATGCGTTTATCACTGCTTCCAGTAGTTCCACAGGTGGTTAATCATCTTAATTACTAGATTCACCTACTTTTATCAATTTTAAAGCAGTTAATTTGACTTTATTCAAGGTCAAATTACTTTACCCACTAGTGGATAAAATGCGTTTTTACCCGCTGGTATTAAAGGACAAAACACGTGTTTCCAAGCTAGTGAGGGGAAATAGTTATTTGTTATACAAGGGGGCAAAGTTGTATTTTAACGCCGAGTGTGGAATTGAAAGACGAACAAGTGAAAGGATTCTATAGTTGAACCACGAGCGAAGCGAAGTGCCACCGAGTTTTTTCACCACACCAACACGAACAAAATACTAACTATAAAACATCAAATAAAATCAAATCCATCAATTTATTCATTATTTATGAATAGAATCCTGAACTTGTGAGTTTTTTAAAACACGAGAAGTAAAATACATTTGCACCCGAGTGTAACACAAAACTTTTCCCCTCACTATAGCGAGGAAACTACAACGCAAAAAAGTCGTTTATCATTGCTTTCAGTAGTTCCACAGGTGGTAAATCAACTTTATTACTAGATTTACCTACTTTTATCAACTTTAAAGCAGTTAATTTGACTTTATTCAAGGTCAAATTACTTTACCCACTAGTGGATAAAATGCGTTTTTACCCGCTGGTATTAAAGGACAAAACACGTGTTTCCGAGCTAGTGAGGGGAAAAAATCTTTTTCTACTCGTAGACTTCAATCTGTCAATTAGGACACCACAGACTAAACTATGTGCTAACTTTTCAGTGTTTGATACTCTATGGCAGTTCTGACTCAACTATAATATCTCATTATAGTTAACTTTAGTTAACTGTAATAATTTCAAAAATAGAACTTCATACAATTTCTATACTAATTTGCGATACCTGGCAAATTTTTCTGCATCTGAAACACATTTTTTTTCTATCGCGTTATCGACCAATCAGAGACGGTTATTATAAACAATTGGTTGCTAGGTAATTCGATGTTGATACAACGGTGAACGACGCTATTAACATTAATTTTAACTTGAATGATGATATGTTTCGTCCATTGATGATGAAAATGATGACTCATAGAAAAAGTATTGTATACAATAGTGATATAATTGCACTCTCGTACCGTACTATTAGGCCACTCAGCAAGTTTCGTGGCCTAAGCATGGTACTCGACTGAAAAGCTTTGTATTATATCACGATTGTATAAAATACTATCTTGTTAAAATATCTAAGTACACCACAGAACTAAATCAAGATAGAAGGAAAATGCTCGGCGATTAACAGCGAAACCGAGCGTGTAACGTTTTGTGTCGAGCCTATGACGTCACGAGTGTACTTTAGTGATGGGAACGTTGTCGCCGCGTAACCCATTCGATCGATTGTGGAGTTTGCGTGCGGGATGCCCGCCGAAGTTAAAAATATCGGATGTTCATCTTCGTTGTGAAATGAAGTAAGTATATACCTGTATTCGTGTGATGACAAACAATTCACTAGTAGGTATATAATTTGCCTAAGGCCAGGAACAAAGATTTTAGTAGGTAGGTATTAATACTAGTTAATATTTCGTAATATTTTTAAGAAAATCGACCATGTACTCACAGCATTATCCTCATGTTATTTGTTACAACTTTTAGTAATTTATAAATATAATTAACCATTAACACATTTTTAGAGTTATTTTTATTCATAATAAATATAGAGCGTATTATGTTTGTATTTGTTTTTCTGCCGACCACAAATTCAACGTTAATACCGTAACTGTAACCTATTTTAAAGTTAAATTTACTTTTCACTCGTACTTTATATGTATAGTTTCATAACAATATAAAAACATAATTATAATTTCCACGGCTTCGCAAAATCGATTTAAATCGAATAAGGAAATCGCAGCATACATGACGATATAGTTCCGTGGTGCACCACTATTCTTAAGTTCGACGTGAGTTCGACGGACAAAATAACAAATCTACCTTCACTTTGTCTCGACAGTTTGAATAGCCTATTTTTATATCGCTTGTTTTAAACGCACGCCAAGTCGGACTCGTCAAATTATAGTCCGTTGCTTCTGGAAAGTTATGTATGAAAATGTTGGCATAATTAATGGAAGATTTTTTTCGATTGGGATATGTACATTACAGGCTGAAGTTATTTTTCATCAACCCTCCCCATCCCTCCCCCCTCTGCGTCACCCCTCTTCCCCCCCTTAAATAGCCGAAAATGCGGCTTTTCGCGATTTCTGACAAAACCGTTGTAGATACAGAAAAAGCGTGTAGGAAAAAAGTAATCCTTGATAAATTTACTACAAATCGTTCATTGACACTTTGGTTCTAGCACTTATAGGTTTCGCGTGATCCATCACGAAAGTTGGTCCTTTGCTGCAATTTTCTTTAGTTAATGTTAATTTTTCTCCCAAATTGCTTACGAAATCTGTTTGATATTACTTAAATATTATAAACTGAAAATGAATTTCAGGGGGAAAAATCACTACCATGGGTGGGACTTGAACTCACGGCTACTGGATTGATACTCCAGGGCTCTACCAACAGCTACCAAAAGCTCATCCCAGTCATAGATATACTATATAGATCAATGGTACTCCTAGCGACAACTACCGTGAAAATATTACGTCTTAAATAGTTACTGGAATTCCAAGACATATTGGAAATTCCACCCATGGTAATGATTTTTCCCCCTTAATTTTATTTTAGTCATGAGTTACAATATTTTAGCTATATCAAACAAATTTCGACGATTTCGTATGCATTTTGGGCGAAAACTTAACATTCACTAAAGAAAATTGCAGCAAAGGACCAACTTTCGTGACGGATCACGCGTAAACTATAAGTGCTAGAACCAAAGTGTTAATGAATTATTTGTAGTAAATTTATTAAGGATTACTTCGTTCCTACGCGCTTTTTCTGTATCTTCAACAGTTTTGTCAGAAATCGAGAAAAACCGCATTTTCGGCACTTTAAGGGAGGGTAGAGGGGTGACGCAGAGGAGGGAGGAGTGGGGAGGGTTGATGAAAAATAACTTCGGTCTATAACGTACATATTTCTATTAAAAAAAACCTTCCATTAATTATGCGGTAATTTTAGCTAATTTCCCCCTACTATTAAAGCCGCAATGGAAAACTAGTTTGACGGCCGTACGTCAGCTAATGTTTTGATGATAAAAATAGGAAAATCGTGTTTTTTATTTAATAAAAAATATTTTAGGACAAATGGTACTTACCGATGATAGGAAACACTTTGTTTAACACCCTTGCTTTTATTGGTGGTGTTTGAACAGTTAATTATCGAATACCGACCCATTTTGTATTTTTCACTGTATGTCACTCGCGGGCAGCGGTCGGGAGCAGACTGACTTGCGCGGCGAACAATGTTGCTCGCTATTTAACTTTTTCGCACGCGAAGTAGATACACTTTTTCCTTCTATCTTGATTTAGTTCTGTGCCTAAGAGCTTCCGAAGCTATGCAAGAATATTTTGCATTATATTTCTCGGAAGCCTGCATTTTTGTGCAATAAAGCGCGCTTAGGAGCGCGAATACAAAATGTACTTCGTGTAGCGTCTTAGATGCTAGGATAAAGAATAATGAATACGTCGTGCGTGCAACAAACTTAACATAAACCTTATAAACTTCATTTTATACCTTCCCAGTTTAATTATTTATTTATTACTTTATTGCACATAGAAAAAATAAGTAGGTACAAAATGGTGGACTTAATGCCTTAAGGCATTCTCTACCAATCAACCACAAGATCAAAAAGAAACATTTGATACGTGCAGGCACCGAAAACAATCATCAGATATCACTTTCTACTATTTACAAATTAAAACTATAATCGTTAAATACTAGAACGAGGAGATAAACTTACACGTATGCTTTATAAGATAAACTTACATAAACAGCTCTTTTATTTATTAATTATTTATTTAATTATTACAATCAAAGGTAACAAAAAATAGTAATAAATATACAGCGCTCCACAGAACTACGGTACCTAAGTTTGACAGTCAGTTAAAATGTCCCTGTGATCGCTTATCTTAAATAAAACAATACAGACAGACTAAAGAATTTTAAAAGGTACGAGAGACGGAGAAACGTGTTATGCGGAAATTTCAGCTAGATTTATAGGTACGAGTATCTAAAGTATCATCAGGGGCGGCTCACTCCGCGATTCTATCGCCGCGCTACAAGTACATGTCAGCGGCCGCGAGTTCGCGGCCTATTCATTGGCGACGACCTTCGCGCGGCGCAATAAAATTCAATGTTGGCTGCTCGCTTGCGGTCCGTTTGTTAATGTAGGTAAGAATTTAGAATGGCGGCATTTTGTGAACATCAAAGGAGTGAGCCTTCTGTACTTGTACTATTATATATTCTGTGGTATCATAACAAAAAGTTTTTAAATAAAGTAGGTACAATATAAATACCTACTCTCTATTACATCTCAACATAGAAAACCAAGTAGGTACAGGCCACAGGCAAAACAACAGGCGGTCTGTCAAAGGCAACGCAGGGCCATACTTGTAGCAATTGTAGCATTTTCTCCAGTAGCGTAGTCACTACGAATAGAGAACGCATCTATGCCAGGGAGCATCGAGATTTTGACCAACCGCTACTACTTATACCTAGATCGATCGATTCGACTAAGGTAAACCGCTGGCATATAACGCGGTCAGTTTACCGCCTAGTGCAAAGAAACTACACCAAATACTGAATATGCAGGCAGTTTCATAGCAAATAGGTAACTCCTCTAAATAAACCATCAAATTCAAAACGACATAAGTTCACGTACAAACCAGGTAGATATGTCCTTTTAAATCTAGACGCGTAATACTTATCAATGATTCGCCCGAGGCGGTGTGTTTACGTTTGGTTACCCAAGTTAGTGCCGTTGCAGGTTTAAACTTGGGGGGCCTACTGCAAACGCCAAAACTCAGGACATCTCTCTTTTACTCCCATTATGGCATAATACGAGGGACAGAGAAAGATACCCGCAATTACGATTTTAGCGGTAGGCCCCCTGGGTAGTTAATAACTGGATGAATATTGCAGACCAGGTTTGATCAGCACGAAAAATGTTTTACTGAAAAACTCGAGATTGCAACATGGTATTCGGGCATGGGCAATCCGAGTCAAGTCAGCGTGCTGACGTACCTACTCTGTTTATTAGGTACCTAACTAATATTTCGCCAGATAACAAGCAATAGTAAAACATATTTGTGTCGCTTACCTTCAAACGGGAAATTCCATTCTGCTACAAGGTTCATTATCTTTCAGATCAATATCATATTTTTTATATATTATTCAACCTTAGAGCCGAATGGATTTACCCATGTTTAAAATTAAGAGACACATTTGTACCGCAACAATATCTTACATAACACGATCTTGGTTGTAGAGCTTGCGATTTTGTAAAAACTAGTGTCTACGCCAAATCTTGGGATTAGGTGCCAAAGCGAACCCGGCTCACTTGAGCTGTGGCAAAACGGCGAGATAACGCTAGGAGGAAGAACTTTTTGCCCAGAAGTGCAAGTTGTCGAATGAGCTAGGCTTCTTCAAGGAGCAGGTATTTAGTTGCGTTTCCATATTATCCGATCCGATATCGGATGTAGGACCGATATCCCATATATTTAGTCCCATCTTTGATTTTTGCCTTTGAAGTCCTTCCTACATCCGATATCGGATCGGATAATGTGAAATCCCACAGGGTTCTCAAAGGTCGGCAACACATAAGTGGCTCCTCATGTTGCTTGTCCATGGGTGGCAATGACTTTGGACAATGGTTATAAAAAAAATGTGCAGTTTGGGAAGTTTTTTAGAGATAGGTAAACAAAAGAACCGATGAAGGTGACACATGTATATTGGCAGTCTGTTTAACAGGACAATCTTTAAGAGTACGTTATGTATGAAATCCATATAAAACTGGAAGTATCAGAGGCATGATTAAGTAAAATGACTTGGTATTCAATAAGGCCACCGAAATTATTGAGTAGATTTAAAATTACATAATGTAAAACTCGGACAAATGAACAAAGCTACAAGAGTTTAAAAACAAGGAAAAAAATCTAAACTTACTTTTTTTTCATCAAATAAAGGCGAATAATATTTTCAAATAAAGGTTCTCAATAGGCAAGTCAACATAGACTTGATTTAGAAAACTACACGATTTATACCAAGAAGTGGTAATCTCATAAAATATAGAAGACTCAGAATTTTCTTTATCTAATATAGACTGTTTTAACCCTTTGACAGACAAATACGTCAACTGACACGCGGTAAAAGCCCAATA
Organism: Leguminivora glycinivorella; assembly: GCF_023078275.1. Lineage (NCBI taxonomy): Eukaryota > Metazoa > Arthropoda > Insecta > Lepidoptera > Tortricidae > Leguminivora > Leguminivora glycinivorella. The sequence goes on along the minus strand of NC_062993.1, from coordinate 8,921,611 downwards.
ACAACTTTCTTACATTTCAACAAGGTTCAAAATGCGCTGCAGGTTATGTCCAAGTTACGGAAACTTTCAAAAAAAATCTTAATTTTCTTGAAAAATTTACAAAACTTCCAAGAAAAATAAAGGGATATTAATTTATGAAATGGGAAGTTTCCATCCATACAATTGTCTACACAAAGTATGGAAAGTTTCCGAAGTTTTCCCATGTGAAAATTTCTGAAGTCAGGAAACTTTCCGTCGGCACATCAGTAGGCTTGAGCTCTCATAGCGCAAATTTTTGGAAGTTTAACAGAGAACAGTGAAAATGACAGCTTTGTTACATGACACAGAGATAATAGATGGAACATATACAACAGTTGACCAGCGCCATCTAACAATGCTATTATTCTTATACAACTTATTGTTAACACTTAGAAAGCCACATCTATCGTGCGTGTCATCGTGAACCTTATTAGAATGCATGAAAGTTGATATTCGACTGTAGCCGTGTCATTTGGCTGTATTAGATGTAAAAGGGTTAAAAGTTAAGTTATATCAGGGGCGGCTCACTCCGCTATTCTATCGCCGCGCTATAAGTACACGCCGGCGGCCGCGAGTTCGCGGCCCATTCAGTGGTGACGACCTTCGCGCGGCGCAAAAGAATTCAATGACGGCTGCTCGCGTGCGGTCCGTTTGTTAACGTAGGTAAGAATTTAGAATGGCGGCATTTTGTGAACATCAAAGGAGTGAGCCTTCTGTACTTGTACTATTATATATTCTGTGGTTTTTATGGAATGTATGGAACTGTAACACAGTATGTAATGTGAATGAAACTTTGTAGGTAGACTTGATGGCTATTTTGAGGTTGAAAAACACACAAACACAACACATGTGTATAATATCTTGTCTTACAGTACCATAAAAATAGCAGTAATAATTTAGGCAGCCTTACCAAGTTACATCAGAGAAATTGAACAAACTAGTCCACAAGAACAACTCTATTCTTATCAACTCTCACATTGGGTGCGCTTTTCAATTTCTTAATAAACTTCTCAGCAATTCTATCGTCAATCTCCTGCCCCGTTGCCTCCTGATATTCCCCAAGAACCTTCTTCTGAAGCCTTTTGAACTGCACCTCACCTTTCTTTTCAAGCACGGACATTATTACCGCATGCCAGTTGAATTTATCTTTTCGAATATCTAGTTCGCCAATCTTTGCTACATTTTGGTCGTGGAGACAGATGCTTTCTTCCGCTTCCTCGGATTCCCCAGTGCTTTTAGTTTTCTTCTTTTTCTGTGTAACCCTGCTAACCGGCATTTCAGCATCGGCAACACCGTTTTCAACTGCTTCTTTCACTTCCTGAACAGCATTAACGGTATCTTGTCTTTTACGTTTCTTATTTTTGTTGTCTTCCTCTTTGAGTTCCTCGGCGTCCCCGTTGCTAACGGACTCCGCTCTGTTTTTCTTCTTTTTTTCCTTCTTTGTGGGCTGCGGTTCTTCCTCTTCCTCTCCTGGGTCTTGAGCTGCGCTCTGTAATTCTGCTTCATACTTCTGACGCTTTTTCTCTTCTTTACGCTGCTTCTTGGATTTCTTACCACTCTTTCCCTCCGTTTCTTTAGCTTCCTCTACGTCCCCATTTTGAGCTCCAACATCACCATTTTCCTCATGTTCTTCAGCTTTAGCGTTTTCCGTAACCCCATTTTCCGTATTCTCTTCATCATCTTCAGATTTCTTATTTTGCTGAGTCTGATTGGGTCTAGCATTCATTGCGGATAATTCGCTCAGTTTAACAGAGATCATATCCCAAGCTTGATTAATATCATTTGGATTTGTTTTCTGTCCGCACACATTCTTGACAAAGTTGATGAATTTGGGTTTTTTCCTAGGAGTGTTATTATGTTTACTGACCGTCTCGATTATCCTTCTGACATTGGCCGGAGCACTCTTTTGCTGTTCTAATACTTCTTGAAGCATTTCGACCCATACATTTTGCTTCTTTTCTCCTTTCTTTTCCTTAGCAACAAATCCTTTTCCTGAGTAGCGTTCTTCTTCAGTTATACATTTTGTGTGAGCCTCGTAGTCATTACCACTGAAATATTAATTAATAAATATTTAACATTGTCATACTTTTGACACATTTGTTTACTTTATGATGTTGTTGCCAGTAAAAACCTTCTCGAAACATAGGTAATAAAGGTAATAACAAAAATTCACTATAGAGAAGGTTTTAAATATGTAATAATAATTAAATAAATATTTTTTAATTAACATGAGATCATCAACCAGTACAACTTTTATCTGAAATGACAAAAGTTTCCTGTCACAACCGGCAGTTCTATTTGATACATAAAATAACTGAATGTACTCACAGAAAATCCTTGAAACAGTCCATGCATGACAAGTTGTGGGGCCTATTTCTACATTTGGTCATATAATGTTTCTCAACTTTAGGCTTGTTCACGGACTCGCCGCAGTGGCCACACGTAAACACGACCATGTCTCCGATCTCTATCCCACGTGTTATTTCCGAAGCAAGTTCTCGTTAACCTTAAAATAAACAAACAAAATAAAAACGAGGTTAACACATTTTTATGAATATTTGACGTAAGGAATCTTTTATCAGGCGAGACCTCACCTCAAAGAGTGTATATCAAGTAAAAGCGCTTATTGACTTAAAAATGTTTCCAATTTGAAAAGAAAGAAAAAGAAACCAACCGGATAAAATAAAAGATGTTTTCTCTAATTTTACGCAAAAACCAACAAGTATTCTGTCAACCGGTGAAAACCACAGATAGATAAAAAAAGTTAAGAGTCCATATTTTTAAACCTGGCAATATCATAAAAACAATATGCTGTTTATTGTAGCGAAGATTGTATAATATGAGTGTAATATTTATTTTCTTGATACTGCAAATGAAAACGATGCAGTAATATTATTTACAATCTTCAAAATACTACTAGAAAACAACAGTGCAGTACGGTAGCTGGCTGCATAGGGTAACCCTATTAATTCCCTAGTATGGACCACTGGTATGGACCATGAAGAATAGAGATAAAGGAGCAACCTCTTTAAGTATCAGAAGTGCACATATAAAAGAAAAGATAGGTGGCGCTGCAATCGCAGGTGCATAAGGGTTTGACAATCTCTTTGCCTTTTCGGTAGTGAGTGACCCCGCCTACGGAGCAAGAGGTCCCGGGTTCAAATCCTGGTGAGACCTTTATTATTTTTTTCTACTAATATTTTTCTTGAATTATTTTATTTTTTAATGTCCAAAAATATTTTTTTGTTTTGTTACAACTTTTTTAAATTTAATTTGCAAGACTTACAACATTACCGAAGAATCATAAGTTGGGGCAAACAATGTAAAAGGGCTTAAGTTAACATTTGTAAGAATAAAACAATAAATAAACACAACGAGAACATCTGCGTACGAAGTCAGCGCACTACCATGGGACTACGTCTTGACTTGCTCAGTTTGACGAAATTAGCCTAGAGAAAAGAACGTCTAATGTCATCTCACATCGCTGATCATTGAGCGAGACATGCGCTCCAAGCGGAGATATTTGTAACTGCTGTATAAAGGCTCAGCCGGTCATTTTTGCGACTGTTCTACTTCGACAGACTTTCCTCCTTATCTCTAGTCTCCCTGGTATGGACGCACCAAAAGAATGAATGATGTTTGAATCCATTCGTTCAGTTGTCAACCAACCAACCGACTGTTGTGACAACTTCGGGTGTGTCCGTCCGTAAACGAAAAACTTTTCAGGCAGCTTTTATGAATTAATTATGGTAAATTAGTTAATAAATTACATCCACAATGAAAGTGCTTTGTAAAATAGTATTGATATCTACAGCTTTAGGTAAGTTCTTACTACATTTACTTCGATTTTTACCTTACAAAGCTGGGCGTCATTTAGTTAGAATCAGAACTCATGTTTTTCAAACAAAAACTTTCAGCTTCAGTGTCAGGAAGCGGAGGAATCAATGAGGTGTTTGTGCCGCCTAAGGTGGAAGGGCAAGACGTAGTGTCATGGTGTACTACGTCTATAGCGGCGCAGGAGAAATGTGAAAAGTTGACGAAGATTGCTCAGTTGGACAAAGGCTTGCTCGGAGCTGATTATATTGAAATACAGTGTAAACGGGTAAGCATTTAGTTTTACATCAACTGTTTGGCTATTAATTGCCTGTGGACTTATAACTTACACTAAGTATGTAGGAGACATATTTTTAACCTATTCCTTTTTAACCTGTTGTAAGCTAGATTAAATTACAGTCGACAATATTTTGCCTTTTTAGGAGCACAAATTTAACTAACAACTCCTACACCTAACAACAATCCTAGATTTAAAAACCCCTTTTATTAACCCCCGACGCAAATACGACGGGGTGTTATAAGTTTGACGTGTCTGTCTGTCGGTCTGTCTGTCCGTCCGTCCGTCCGTCGTCCGTCCGTCTGTTTGTCTGTCTGTCTGTCTGTCTGTCTGTCTGTCTGTCTGTCTGTCTGTCTGTCTGTCTGTCTGTCTGTCTGTCTGTCTGTCTGTCTGTCTGTCTGTCTGTCTGTCTGTCTGTCTGTCTGTCTGTCTGTCTGTCTGTCTGTCTGTCTGTCTGTCTGTCTGTCTGTCTGTCTGTCTGTCTGTCTGTCTGTCTGTCTGTCTGTCTGTCTGTCTGTCTGTCTGTCTGTCTGTCTGTCTGTCTGTCTGTCTGTCTGTCTGTCTGTCTGTCTGTCTGTCTGTCTGTCTGTCTGTCTGTCTGTCTGTCTGTCTGTCTGTGTGTGTGTGTCTGTCTGTGGCATCGTAGCTCCCGAACGGATGAACCAATTTCGATTTAGTTTTTTTGTTTGAAAGCTGAGTTAGTCGGGAGTGTTCTTATATCTAAAATGTATTATTATTTATATTGCCTAACCTGTAGACAGTAGAACAACCCTGAATATTACACAAAAAAATTTTGTGATTAATTTTTCATTGCAGGCTTTTGACACTGAACAATGTATGGTCTGGGTGGACGAAGGAGAAGCCTCACTACTGGCTCTGGATGCAGGGGAAGTGTATGTGGCTGGCCGCTACCACTCTCTTGTGCCTATTATGCAAGAAGTAAGTTTTTCTTTGTTATAAGTGAACAGCTATGATGAAATAAAAAAAAAAAAACTTAAAATGAAGTATGCAACAGAGCAAATAATATTAAAATTAGTCTTCAGAGAATTTGATATAAGTAATTTTCCAAAAAAAAAACATACTAATTAAATAAGCAGTGTTATTACAGTTAAAATGAATATAATGAATATTTTTTCTGTTATTGACTATTGTGTTTCCAAATTGACTACCTTATTTATTTTTTACAAAAATTGTACACATTTTGCATGACACAAAATGTTCATTTTTAAAAGAAGCTGCATGTTAGTAGATTCGTGCAGTTTAATGATATTTTTTGGCCAGAACTAGAGTCAAAACTTAACCCATTCATTGCCGAAGACGCGAATTTGCGTCACAAACTATGCTGAAATTGTAATGCGGATGCAGACATCGGCAATGGGTTAATTTTTAATTTTCCATAAAAAAAACATGCTTCATTAAACACTATTTGCACTCCTTATTTTTCACAGTTATATGGCCGCGGAGAACCATACCAGTATGCAGTGGCCGTAGTCAACAAAGGATCCTTGCCTAACATCCAAGCCGGCACAGGGCTGTACGGACTGCGAGGGGCAAAGGCCTGCTTCCCTGGTGTTGGTTCCTTGGCTGGATGGGTCATGCCTATACATACTGTAAGTATTTTAAGAAAAGTTTTAAAAAGTAGGCATATTATTTTAATATAAATATTAATTGCTAAATCCATCCACCAAAAACATTTGTTATGCAAAGTTTTGCGGCTGGCCTGGTGGTCTGGCCTAGTTGGTAGTGACCCTGCCTGCTGAGCCGCGGTCCTGGGTTTAAATCCCGGTACGGGCATTTATTTGTGAGCCTAGATATTTGTAAGGTCCAACCAAGATTATTTGTTCCTAAGTCATGGATGTTTTCTATATGTATATTATGTATATTGTTGACTGAGTACCAACAACACTTAGCTTATCATAGGCAATTTGTGTAATAATCCAATAATATTATATTTATACATAATATTGATTAATTCTTGGGACATTTAAAACAATAGGCATATTATTTTTATAAAAATGTTCATTGGTAAATTTTTGTTAGTTTGTTATGCAAGGTAATACTAATCCAAGTAATACTAATACATAATAAAAAACATGCATGTGATTTTCACAACCCATTTAGCACTAGTGGGAACTTATGCCTAAACTATTGTAATCATAATCATAATATCTATTGTTTATTGCACCATGGTAAAGATGTTACAAAACATTATAAAGTATCTCATGGACCCCAGCAGGTGTTGAATATAATTTTATTTTATACTATATATGAAACATATATAGTATAAACGACATCTGTCGGATGCATCCAGATATATTGGCCAAAATAGCGACCGAATGAGCACCACAAATTACCCGAGGCCGAAGTAGGCCAATGAAATGAAATGAAATGAAATGAAATGAAATATGAAATGAAATGAAATGAAATATTTATTTTCCAAGTAGGCATATTACAATGCGCTTATGAACGTCAAATAAAACTACGCCGGCTCTAACCCTACGCCTCAGCCTCGAGAAGATTTCAGTCCCCCCTCAGTTTGAGGAGGGTATCCACTATGGGACCGGCAAGAAACTCGGCGGGCCACTTCTTTTCAAAACATTACATCTTATAATTAACATGCATTAAAAAAAAAAAAAAAAACAAGATACAATTTAATAAGCAAAAGTATTCATAAAAAAAAAAAAAAACAAAAATGAGATGGCGGAAAGACCTGGGGGCCGATTTTTGAGTCTCACTGTCACTAAAATACCGGTTGAAAACGGTGAATCGCCTATTATTTTCAGTGACAATTTTCTGAATTCGAACGCCGTGAGACTCAAAAATCGGCCCCCAGGACTCATTTTGTGGCCATTGACGGGAGCATGCACAAAGCCGTGACGAGTGGCGGAAAATAGGGGAGGCCTTTGCCCAGCAGTGGGACACAATATAGGCTATTAAAAAAAATGAAACAGGTAAATAAGCTTCATAAAATCATAAATTATCCAAAATTGTAGGCACTTAAGATTATCTTTAAGAAATTCTGTGACTGAGTAGTACTCTTTCTGTAAGGAATAATTTCAATATTTTCCATGTGTTTCATTGTCAACTAGAGTGTCCTGGTCACATATGACACGCTTGTTCAGTGGACACATATGGTACTTTAGTTAATAATTTTAACATGGAAAATAACCTAACCACAAAATTAAAATTTTGAAAAAACCCACGACCGATAGTGGACTGTATTTCATGAAACAATGCTAAGAACACTCCCGACTAAATCAACTTTCAACCAAAAAATCTGCCACAGACAGACATACACAAACAGACAGACACACACAAGCAGACAGACAGACCGACAAACAGACTGCGTCGGGGGTTAAAAACCATTAGTTGAAATTAACCGCCAGTCTAATATGCATTCTACCTTATCTCTTTTTAACCATTCCCCCTATGTCATCATCATTTTCTTTATGTACAGCTTATGCAAGAAGGAGGGCTCCGGATAGCAGATTGCAACAACCACGTCAAGTCAGCGATTGAATTCTTCGGAGACTCTTGCGCGCCAAACTCGCTGAAGGACTTGTACAACCCCATTGGAGACAACCCTGACCAGTAAGACAATTTGCATGTGCACATAATTAGATGTAGGAACCAGTGGCGGTTGGTGAACATTTCTGCTAGGTAATATTGAGCAAAAAGAAACTTAACATTACATACTTTACTAGTATTCAATTTTAGGCAAGCCGTTGGGAATCGGCTTGTATGGACCAGCCGCTGCTGATAGAAACTAACTTTGATTCTTCAATTAAAAGTCAAAGTACCTATCCAAATTCATTTAAACACAGTGATTTTTTGTATATTATTTGTATGTCTTTCCCATCACGGAACAATGGTATTCCGGACCTTTGGGAGGCGTGCGCGGGGCCGAAGCCGACGCGTAGAGCCCCTTTCGACACTTTAATGAAATGTAAGGGGTACACCGAGCGGATGTTGCCTTTACCCGTATCATGGGACACACGCAAAGGCAACACCCGCCAGGGTGTAAGGACTATTTGAGGGTGTAAGGTCTATTTTGATGAAAGTGATGGACTAAATACTGGGCTATGGATAAAAAACCGGACGCCTGCCTAATAAAACGGTATCCAATTTTATTTCCGGCAGACGGTGACTCGTCCCCACAATTATTATTATTATATTATATTATTTGATACACTAGCAGCTGATAGCTGATGCGTGTATATCACTGCACTTGTTTTTAAGTTACTATGTTAGTTGGTATGTTAGTGTATGTCAGGTTTTTTACTAACATGGTGGCAAATAAGCATACAAACTCCACACCCTTGTTAGCTTTGCAACAAATTGCTAATACTTGTTATCTTTACACGGAAGTCTATTCTTTATCCGATATGTTCTTTCATGCAGTCAGATATGAAGTAACTTATTGCATGAAATAAAACTATTGAAACAAATTAATTATAATACATCCCAACGTACCCCGTCACCCGTTGACCACGAACGCTGTAAAGTGTTCGAAACGTCGAAATGTATTGTAAATTAATTATACGCAATATACTCCTTTCCATAGTTTTATTTCATGAGTAACTATCGCGGTAACCAATGATAATTTATTGCAATAAAATAAATACTTACCTACGTGAATTTCACAGGCTATGCAAACTCTGCATTGGAGGCGCCGGAGTCCGCTGCACTTTAGCGGACCCGTACGCCGGTTACGAAGGCGCCCTGAAGTGTCTCGTCGCTAATGGCACTGGCGACATTGCCTTCGTGCGAGACACCACTATACAGCACGCGTTACTGTCTAATAAGATTCTAGGTAAGCGTTGATATTTTCACATTTAGTTTAGGAGAAATTCAAAGTTAGGTAAGAAGGTGCTCTGAAGTGCCTCGTGGCTAACGTAACAGGCAACATTGCCTTCGTGCGAGACACAACTAAACAGCCCGCACTATTGTCTAACAAGACACTAGGTAATTATTTGTACTGTCATGTAAAGTTTAGAAGAATACTGCTACAAAATGCAAGGGCGCTATTAATGGCACTGGCAAAGGATTCTACTATAATATTTACAACTGGAACAAAATGAAAATATCTATATGAAAATAACAAATATAATGGTAGCTCTATTGTCTTGGCTGTGAATAAAAGTTTTATTAATTCCATTAGTGTCCGCTTTCAGAAGACAATCTAGTCTGCATGTTACTTAAGCCTGACCAGATATCAATTATGACTATTGTCAAGAGGGTGGTGTTTTTCTGATGTATGCGGTGACAGTTCAGTATATGAAGAAAATAGTTTTAATTAAATTCAGCAACGGCGCGTAGTCATATATTTCTGGTCAGGCATTAACTCTGTTTATCCCAATGGTTCTATAAGAATGGCTTAAGGCATTAAGTCCGCCGTTTGTAATCTTGTCATTTTTGTAATAAAGTGTAAATAACTAGGTATTTATTTACAATGCCTTATTAATATTCTGTATCAGGAGACGTGTCCCCGGAGCGCTTCGAGCTGATCTGCCGCGACGGCTCCCGGCGCCCTGTAACGCAGTGGGAGGACTGCAACTGGGGCCGTGTACCTGCTGATGCCGTAGTCACCACCAGTGCTGCTTCGCTACAACAGAGAAAACGGTTAGTGCTGCTGCTTCAATGAAATTTCATTGCTTTACCCCAGTTTTTTTTTATATAAACTGGCCAGTGATTGACCTTAGTCGCACCTGATGGAAACCCAACTAGCAAAAGTCGCGCTTAGAACGATCTCAAGACTAAATTTTTTTGGTTTTATATTGATTCTATATCATCGTATAAACCTGGATTTGGGCACAATTATAAGCGTATTTATTTTAATATCGTTCTAATATCACTTTTATTGCATACTGTTTGCTTTTACAGTAATCATGCCAAAACTAATTTAAGCTTCCTTAGGCTAATATCGCTTTCAGGTAAGTATTTTATAAGCCTGCATAGGCTTATTTTGGTCCAACGTTAGACTCTTATGAGCCTAAACAAGCTTATTTTGATTTTTGTACAATACGGTATTTGAAACATTCTAAGGCTATCTGCTTGGTCTGTAGCGTGATAATATAAAAAAAAATGTTGTGACAAAACAAACACTGAAGGTACAAATTACTATTTAGTAATACTTATATAAACTTATAATAGCGTGTTTCTTATCCTTGGTGCTTCTTCATATTGCGCAGTAAGTACTTGGGAAATATTATTTACAGTAAAATGGACCCTTATTTACACTTCAAATTTCATGCGCCCACTCTAATAATAGTATTTTGTATCCTCGTTAATTATTTTATTTCTATATTTGCAGTAAAAAGACGCCATTGTTATAGTTGCATTTTCTTAGTGCGCTATTAGACTATTATAAGATCATTTACTTAATATTAGCATTCTTGTATACCAATGATACGGCCATGTTTAATTAATTTAGGGTTCCTTGCTTTACCTATATAAAACCTCATTTTCTTAATCTTGACCTGATTTTATATCACTTGACCCTACAAAAACAAATATACTTATTGTTTTTACTTTTTATTCAAATGGCAATGTTGGTGATGTGAAATGGTTGTATACTTACAATTGTGTTCCCAAAATCGATTTAAGGTCTAATCACTTTATATTGATCTCATCTATTGTTTATTTAAGTATGTTTATTCTATATCACGCTAATATCGAACTAAATTACTGCCATTGATCTCATAATAGCTTTAAATAAGGTGACAAAAAGATGCACTATTGTATTTTTATGTTATGCTGATATTAGTCTGAAGTTCTTACAAAAACATTTATTAAGGCTATTATAACATCAAATGATCCAATATCACTCTAATATCTTACTAAACTACTGCTATTGATCTTATAATAGTTTTGAATAAGATGAAAAAAGCATGTACTTATAGTGTTTTTATGTTATGCAGATATTAGCCTGACATTCTTACAAGAGCATTTATTAGGACCATTATAAAATCAAATAAACTTAGAGAAGGGGACTATAAGAACATTTACTCTCAAGAACAATTAATCTACGTAAATGTTATTGTAGGAGTAATAGGCTTATAATAGTATTATAAAATGCGCTTATATACACATATGAGACTAAGTAATGAGACAGAGAGTTCTAGAGTGCGTACTAGCTTGTCTAAGGCTAATATAAGAGCATAACATTTTATAAAACAAATATTAGAGTGCTATAAGCCCACCACTCTTATAAAGTGAGCAATCCAAGACTATTTTGCTAGTTGGGAAGTGACGACAAGGCCGAGGTTGTAGCTCACTGGTTCAGTAATATGTCTATTACTGTAGTCACGAGCAGCGCTACTTCGTTGCAGCAAAGAAAACCGTTTCTGCTATTTAATTTAGGCATATATGTATGTAGTTGAGTACTTTATGTACAGTAGAGTTCATAATTGTGTGTACATTTCTTCACCTTAACCCTATGCGATAAGGTGAAAAATGTACACTTATTTCTGACGACCGGTCTGGCGTAGTCGTTAGTGACCCTGCCTGCTACGCTGCGGTCCCGGGCTCGAATCCCGGTAAGGGCATTTATTTGTGTGATGAGCACAGATATTTGTTCCTGAGTCATGGATGTTTTCTATGTATATATTTGTTTATTATATATATCGTTGTCTGAGTACCCACAACACAAGCCTTCTTGAGCTTACCGTGGGACTCAGTCAATCTGTCTAAGAATTTAATATAATATTTATTTATGAACTCGACTGTACGTGGAACTGTGTGTGGAGTAGACCGAACGACATTCCTGTAAATTCATACGGTTCATTTTTGTGCAAAAATATATACATACCGGGTGTCCCTAAAACCGACGCCAAAACAGAAAGGGGTGATAACTGATAGAACATCTCATCACATTAAGCGACTTTGACCGTAATGAAAATTGGTGTTAGGGACACCGCTCTTAATTTTCCAATTGAATAATAATTTAGAAATTTTATAAGTACAGAAGGTAAAATAATTGTGAATCAAAGTATCTATTATGGATACAATCCCAATTATTGTTTGACTTCTGTAAATAACCGTCATGCGAAAATGTTTATCATACAAAACAAAAACCATCTTGAAACTGACACAACTTTTGTAGACAATCTCAGTAGTCTTAGAAGCCTAAAAGATATAAATAAATAAATATTATAGAACATTCTGACACAGATTGACGGAGTCTCACGGTAAGCTCAAAAAGGCTTGTGTTGTGGGGACTCAGACAACCATATATAATATATAATATACATATACTTATATACATAGAAAACATCCATGACTCAGGAACAAACATCTGTGTTCCTCACACAAATAAATGCCCTTACCGGGATTCGAACACAGGACCGCGGCGTAGCTGGCAGGGTCACTACCGACTAGGCCAGACCGGTCGTCAAACAAGATAAGAACATACTAAAATCCACATTAAATTTTCAGCTACCAAAACTTAATCCAAAAGCTAGTCCAACTATACGGAGAGCCCAATCCCCTGAACAAGAACTCGAACCGCACCGCTACCTACCAATCTCGAGATGGCTACGGGAACCCATACACTTCTTCTACCACGGAGCGATATTCGTACGACCCGTACAGAAGGAACTACAATGATAGGAGCTACGAGAGGGTTGATAATGAAGATAATGAGTTGAGGTAAGTTTTTTAAAAGATATATCTTTTATTTTACTTTTAGGACCACCTCACACTTAGCGTCTTTTGATCGTTCAGCGTTTAGTCAGCGCTTATGAAAAATATCGTCACTGAACAACTTTGATTCGAACCACTAGGAAACACTAGTGCGGGATAGTCTTTATTGCAGCTATGTACCCTAAAACTGAAAAAATCTTACTTTTTAATCAATTTACACTCGCAAAATTTTAAGAATTCCTTCTATCCAATCGTGTTGTAGTGGTTTGGAACCGTTTACCGGATAGTGTTGTTACTGCTCTCTCAGTGAAAGTGTTTAAAAACAGACTAGACAAGTGGCTTTTAAATAATAAGATAGTGACATGACTTTGCTAACTATAAATCATGAGATACTGTGTGACATAGGCTCATCAGCTGAATAGCTGCTCGCCTATAATTGAATAATAATAATAATTTCTAATCAATCACCAGGTTGTAAGCTAAAGTAGGAGGTTGTACCAACTATGTTACCTACCCTTGGTCATTCACTAAAATAAAGATATTCTATTTAAATGGTTTTATTTCAGCATTAGCACTGAATCGTCGTTCCAGCCTAGAAAGGATATAAACGGGTACAATATTGAGTCTTCCTTCCGGTTGTTCAATTCTAATAGCACCACGGATTTACTGCTGCAGGTATGATGATGATGTTTATTTAGTCTTTCTCTATATGTGTATGTTTATCCAATTTGTCTCTATGACAAATACAAATACAAATATTCTTTATTGTTCACCAATATAACAAGATTACATCACATAACTTTAATTTACACACTGTATTTAACTTTAATTTATGACATTAGAATCCTATTTTTGTTTTTGTAAAGGTTGTCTGGAAAATAGCGCTCTTTAGTGATAAGACTGCCTGTTGTCTGTCGCTTTTTTAGCCCCCGACTCAAAAACAACGGGGTTTATAAGTTTAACGTGTCTGTCTGTGTGTGTTTGTGTCTGTCCGTGGCATCGTAGCTCCTGAACGGATGAACCGATTTAGATTTAGTTTTTTTTTGTTTGAATGCTGAATTAGTCGGGAGTGAGTCGGGTGTATTCTTGGCCATGTTTCATGAAAATCGGTCCACTATGTTGGGGTTTTTTTCAAAATTTTAATATTGTGGTTAGATTAGTTAAAACGGTTTTGTTTCCTATTTTGCTGAGATGTGGCAATAAGGCCCACTTGCAGCAACCACTTAAATCAGGGTTAGTGGGCTGTCATCTGTCAAATACCATATAAAATGGTGGGGTAACCCTCTGGTTAACCCTCCATTTTCGTTGGTGCAAGTGGCCCTTAGAGTACCTACCTAAGTAGTAACCACATTATTTATTTTCCCAGGACGCAACAATAAACTTCCGCATACTAAAAGAAGAAGAGCAAGCAGCTAAGCACATTTTAAACAACCCATACGTCGGCGATCAGGCGGAGAAAGCTGTCGTTGGCATCAGAAACTGTCCCATCAAGAGGATGATACTGTGTGTTACGAGCGACGCTGAGATGGACAAGTGTGTCAAAATGAGGGTAAGTCTAAAGCCATAAAAAAAACAGTGCGTCGGTCCCTCCGCGCGGAAGTAGTGAAACTTCGTTACATAACCTCAAAAACATTTTGTCAAGTGACCATCGTTTTCGCGTTTAGTTACGTCTATCTAAATATAAAACACACACATTCCACCATTGAAAACCATTCTGGGCATTTCGTTCTGTCACTGAGTGAATAAGTGAATGAATGGAATGAGTGAGTCGCGTTGAGCGCAACGACACTGACCCATCCGGTACTGAGTCAGACCCGGCCGCACTGAGTCAGACCCGGCCGAGAAAGCCGTTGTCAGCATCAGAAACTGTCCTATCAAGAGTATGATACTGTGTCTTACCAGTTACGCTGAGATGGACAAGTGTGTTAAAATGGGGTAAGCATCGATCTAAACTACCTAGATGCACCATCACGGCTTAGAATGTGTCCGCAGCAAATTGTGCTTGAAAATGTTCTAAGCACAATTGGGCGGTCAGTAGCGCTTCATCCGCCGTGTCGGCAACATGCCTAAGTGCTCCGTAAAAAAATGCAAAAATAACACCTTATATACGTTGAAAAAGGATGACGTATCGTATTTCCGGTAAGTAATTGTTAATAATTTTATAATGTTATGCATTTGTGGTCAAAATGGCTTCCTAACTTACAAAAAACATTTATTTTCTAGAATAATTAAAGTAAATTCCTTGATTTGGTCTTACGCAGTTTGTCTCTTTCTCTCGCGCTATACTAGTAATGAGCGGACGGCGACAAAAGATGGATGAAGTGGAACATAGTTAAAAATGGAATGATGGAGTCGCTAATTTATATTTTTTGTAAAAGAAGCCTATTTCATATTAATAATGTATGTATTTATTTATTATTATGGACCAATAAGTCTGAAATAAATGATTTCAATTCAATAATATTAATACATATCTTATAAATTACTTTAATTATAAAAAGAAACAACCCGGGAATAGCAAATTCGTTTTTAAGTAATAAAAAAGCTTTTTATTCCAGATTCCCAAAACAAGACGTTGAAAGGGAAAAATGGCGCAAGATTATAGCTGAGGAGCGGATAGAAGATTTACCCAAACAAAGCTTTGAAAGAAATTATACGTAGAATAATAAATTAATGTCATCGTTCAATTCTTCTTTGTTTTAATAGCTACTTAATTCATATTCTCCAAGTGCACCCTCACACACACCACATACAATCCCTCAACTGTTTACCTTCACATAATCGCTACACATACACTCACTACACGCACACACACACACACACACACATATGTTATATATATACATACCTACACACACACACACACACATATATATATATATATATATATATATATATATATACCTCAGTTGACTCTATTTAATAATGCAAACATTGCAAAACGTGGAGATATTAATCAGTTCAGTTGCAATTGTCCCCCAGTCCAAATTGTCCCGCCGTACCTTATATATTTTTTTGTTTGAGATAATATCAATAAAAATATCGTACAGTAAAAACTCATTTTTTTCGCTTAAAATACGCAACATCTCGAAAAATGTTATACCAAACGTTTTGTTCCTTAAGAAATTTTCTATCTAATAGGATTTTTTAAAACAGTTTTTCGCAAAAATACCGCAAATTTCCTCATTCTCGCCTTTCATCTCATAGCGCGACTCCCATGATGCCTCTGTCCATCCTCGTTCCCAATGTAAAAATGGCGTTTAGATTGTTGCAGCGCAAACGAAATTAAACTTAAGTTGGTTGCAATAAGACGTAGATTTTTTTAAAAATATGCACACCTGCGATCTGCGGTAATAAAATTTTATGGCTTTCGCGATGATCACATTCATTAATGTCATAACCGCCAATTGCTTGCATTTGAAATTGAACTTTAAGTACTAAGAAATAACGTTGTTTTTGTAAAAAAATGAAAGTAGTTTTTACTACATTGCGAAGTTTTCGTTTGTCAACTGGACGCACACATTTGCAACTAAGCGATCGGACACTTTTGAGTGCCGAATTTGCAGGTGATAGTGTATCTAGAGAAGTTTAAATCGATGGGGGTAAGGCCCAATATAAAAGCATATATTTATATAGACCTGGGGCCCGTTTGTTCTGCCTGTTGACAATTGCCTTGTATTACAAGTGTGTTTCCGTGACAACCCATACTATTTGACAGTTCGCGCACTTGTAATACAAGGCTTGTACCTTTCGAGAAACGGGCCCCTGCTGTACACCTTGATATAGACCTTCCTGCTGCTTTCAAGGGATTGTAAGGAACTGTTCAACTAATCTCACTTTGGAAGAGTACCTTTTATTTAAGTTTCATCTATCTAAAACCTTTAACCCTTTTCAGGTGGCCCTAAAAGCAGCATACCTCCAACCTCCGCTAATCTGCTGGCGCGGGCACAGCACACGGCACTGCGAGCGCTCCGTCGCTTCAGGAGTAGCTGACGTGGCCGTTATGGACCCGGGAGACATGCTACACGCCGCCATGACACACAGACTAGTGCCCTTCATGCAGGAGGTAAGAATTCTTACGTCCCGGCCATAACATTGGACGAAAAGTCACTGTGTCTCAAGTGCTCCAACTAGTGAAGGTTGGCAGTCAGCTCCTCATCTTTTTCCCTATCTTTGGCGAGGTTGAAAGCTCATCGGCTTCTTAGGTTTCAGTCCATTCTAGGATGTTACGTAGCCACGATTTCTTCCTACGACCTGAACGCAAAACTACGCACATAATAGCTAAGTACTAGGGATGTACCGACTAGTCGGGAAAGCCGACTATCCGGCCACATTTGTAGTCGGCGATTAGTCGGCGACTAGTCGGCAAAAAGGGCCGATTAGTCGGCACTTCATTAGTGATAGAAAAACAGTACAAAATTAAATTACCAGCTGAAAATTATGGTTGTATTATGTAGCTATTAGTAATTCCTTTTTATTATGTAGCTATTAGTAACACAGAAATAAATTTCCTACCTAGGGTTATCGACTTCATAGGCAAGATCACTACCCACTAAGCCAAGCCGGTTGTTAAAAATGGAAAATGTATATAAATATTGTCACGAACCTTTGAACATCTGTAAAAAATCATGAAAAGCGCGAACGAAGGACCAAAAATGACATTCAAAAAGTGAATTTATCGAAAATTATGTTCTGGCCGACTAGCCGACTAATCGGCCACCCAAGCGCCGACTAGTCGGTAGTCGGCCTAGTCGGCCAAATCAATAGTCGGTACATCCCTACTAAGTACATAATCTCAGAATAGTACATTGTGCAACAAGGGGAGGAAGTTGAATATTACCAACGAGAGTAAGTTAAATCGCGACGGCTTGCTGGACCGATTTAAAGACTCGATTTAGTAATATTCATACTCCCCGAGTTACACGCAATGTTTTTCATCACACTCGCAATGTAAAAAATATGTAAATAGATGTAAAAAAGTTAAGTATGGTACAAGAAATTTCATTATTCCCTTGGGAGAACGATTTTTCTATAACTCACTCTCCGCCTGCGTGCAATAGCACATTTAAAGTGCGGGTGTGATGAAAAATAGAGTTTTTCTTGAAGGTAATCTAATTACTAATTTGTCCCGACCCCGCACCAAAACATAAGTGCTCTTCCAACATGAAATTTTCTCGACTATCCAACACCACACAAAAAGTAATGCTCATAATAATTTTGTTTGTTGCCTCAGATCTACTCAAGCGGCAAGAACTGGTACTACGCAGTGGCCGTCGCAAAAGAACAGGACCCGGACACAGATCTGACATATCTTCGTGGCAAGAACTCTTGTCACACCGGTTTGGGACAAGCTGCCGGTTGGATCTTCCCGCTGGCCTATCTCATCTCTAATGGATGGATTCGGTAAGCTTATTATGTGTAGTTTTATTCGAAAATGTCATATGGCATGCTCATTTGGGGCACATTTTTGGACTAAAGGACTATTTATTTAACGTGGCGTGGCGATGGTTAGTGCATATGAAGAAATATTATTAGGATTTTCATATAACAATGATGTTGTGACGCAACTATGGGAACAAATCAAATTATTATTTATCAAATGTTTTGATTTGTGTTTTTAAGTAGTCACACTACTAAATGAATTAAAAATCGAAATAAGATGTCATACCGACGCTAAAGAATCAATATTGTCTGACTAACATGAGATTCTTAGACAATGTTGATTCTTAAGCGTCGATATATTAAAGAAAAAAATTACGGACACCACCAGTGGCGAAGGCGAACCGGCGTCTTTAGCAATCCGGGCTAACACCATGAACCTAGCTACTCTAGCTAGGCCACCCCGTCGCAGCGGAAGCTCTCTCTTCTATATGCCATCTTGTAAGACCAGGCGTCTTTGACCAACTCTAAGGGCAAGCAGTAGGTGCTTGCACCTCCAATACGAAACGTCTTCTTCTTTCATTGCCATGCCCTAATGGACGTCGGCGACAACCTTTGCCACCTCTCTCCTGTTCTTTGCCATTCTTGCCAGTATGGCTGCGTTACTTTCATTAGTCCATTTTTTTATGTTAAGCCATGTAGTCCTCCTTTCCCCCCTGATGTTCTGACTAAGTGGTTCATATTCTTGCGAGGATTTCTTAACCTGGCACAAACCATATGCGACTGGTCATTTTTACATGAGACAGATGTATGGTTGTTGCCTGATAAACACTCATATGTCTCCGCTTAAACGACTTGCAGTTTATTAAACAAGACTTCTTTCTTTCTAATCTACATATTTACAAGATCTTTTTATTTATTGTTTTGTAAACAGTTCATATGGCTGTGACGGCGCGCATGCAGCGGCCCAATACTTCACCAAGTCCTGTGCTCCAGGAGCTTTGAGCACAGAATACGTTGACGCTAACACCGTGCCACACGACAACTTGTGCCATCTCTGCCACGGCGCTGCGTTTAGGTGAGAACTAGATTACTCTCGTGTTCTTACTCAATACTTCACGGAGTCCTTGACTCTTAAAGGTTTGGCTACAGAGTATGTGGATGCCAACACCGTGCCACACGATAACTTGTGCCATCTCTGCCACGACGCTGCGTTTAGGTGAGTATTTCATTATTCTGTCTTGAGGAAATCTTACTCAATACTTCACGGAGTCGTATGCCCACGGAGCTTTGAGTACCGAGTATGTTGGCAACACCGTGCCTCACGACAACTTGAGTCATCTCTGCCACGGCGCTGCGTTTAGGTGAGATCGAAATATACGTATAAATATAAACCCCTGAGCCTGTCATGGCGGAACTTATCCCAGTTTCTCGACTATAGGCTATCAACATTTTGGCCGATTCAAATCTGTTCACAGATCTTAAAATTCGACGTAAAATCCTCCCCCTTAAATAGTGGATTTTATACTTTTCACTTTACGGTGTATGTTCAAACATTCAAGGCCCTAAGTATGGCCACTCCCGCTCCCCGCTGAAAGTGCCGCCCACCCCCTCTCGGTTACCTCACAGTTACCGCCTGTCAAAAACGCGAACAGTCGACCTGTCATATGTCACTCATACAATCATAGTACGCGTTCACCTACACGAGCTTAGGCTGTGTGCTAGGAACGTGCCTCTTTCATATGTTTGATCGCTAGTGTCCGAGGTGTGGTTAAACCGAAGAAACTGAAACTTTGTTTATTAGAAGTTCGATTTCATGGTTACTCTTTTGAGTAACGCCAAAGACACACAAAGCTCTCGGTCAAAAAGTCGAATCGATCTCTGTATGAGACCATCACTTTAGGAGTCTTGACCACAAAAGCGAGTAGTAAGTAGGTACTAATATAATTCGATAACTTCCTATAATTATGTGAAGTAAGACTAAATTTCACGTTGACAGACGCTGCCGCCGCGACGCAAGCGAAGATTACTACGGTCACGTGGGCGCCGTCCGGTGCATGGTCGAAGGAGGTGGTGACGTGGCGTTCGTGCGACACACAGCCACCGCTGAGGTGTCAGGCGGACGCCGCAGCGAGTGGTGGGCGAGGGACTTGCTGCCTGATGATCTACAGCTGCTGTGTCCTGATGGTAAGTAATCCTTGATAATCTGTCTACTAGAAGTAGAAGGTAGGTCGTTGTGAAGTTTGTTCGACACAGCCACCGCTGAAGTGTCAGGCGGACGCCGCACTGAATAGTGGGTAAGCGATTGCTGTGTTCTGATGGTAGACGTTTTTTTCCTTAACATAGGTAAAGAATATATGATTTATTGAGTTCTGAAAAGGTTGCTAGAGTTGTAAAATCTGTCTATTCTATCATTAATATAGAATAATTATGTGATCAAATCGCGGTCGCCATGTAAAGGCTTGAGATGAAACAAGGACTAGGTAAATTCAATTTTTTCTGATGTCAAGTTTTATATAATTTGATAAAATTGTATATTGCATTAACTAATTTGAACAATTATTTGCCAGGAACCCGTGCGAAAATGCACGAGTACAAGCACTGCAACCTGGGCAAGGTCCCGGGTTCGGTTCTCATGGGCCGCGCGAACCACACCGAGCTCGACACTTATTCCAATCTCATGGTCTATGCTCAGCAGTTATATGGAGCCACGGCGACTGATGAGTTCAGGTGAGTCGACATTGATAGGTTTAAATATAAAATAGATATGAAAAATAATTATAGAGAAATTGATTTGTGTTAACTCTAATTCCAAGGTCATACAAGATTTGAACAAACGCGACAACGGTATGTGAATTACTGGCAATTTTGTTGCCCGTGTAACAGCACCGTTAAGATTTATAATCCAACTACGTAACAGGCGGGGCACCTCATACTACACAATGTGAAAATCTTTATAATGTTTACACAAAATAAACGCATACAATTAGGTCGTTTTCCCATTTGATCCAGCCACAAGTGACCACCGCCAATCACTTACAATTCACAAAATTGAGATAATACTATCAACAAATCACAACTAATTAATTTCCTTCCAGCTTCAGCATGTTCGACTCAAAACCCCCTTACTCGGACCTCATCTTCAGCGACGCGGCCGTCCAACTGAAGCCCCTCCCGCACAAAGAGCGCTCCGCAGAGCTCATCGCCGGCCCCGCGCTGCTCCGAGCGGCGAAGATAGTCTCCTGCGACGCGCCGCAGTCGGCGTACTATGTAGCGGCCGATGCCGACTTCTTGTCCCATGCTTATAGGACGGGGATGGTGGGATATGTACTAGCTGTAGCCTTGTTTTTAGTAGCACTACTTCGATAAGTAACTATCACATTTAGGATATCTGTGTTTATAGTATTTTAGCTATATTAGCCGAGATGTCCAATAGAGAAAACATTCTAGTAGGATCAACATAATTTCTATGTTATCATTTCCCCAAGTTATGATGCCGTAACACATGATACAGTGAAAGTAACTAAAGTAAACTATTGCCGAGTTGCGATATGAATGGTTCATCGAGAATATTAAAATAGTCAAATGATATTAATATTACGATATAACGCCAACACAATCGCACAGTAGTTTTTAGGGTTTATAATTGATCTATTTTAAATACAGATATGGTTTTTATGTAAGTAATAATTGTGTGTTGCTAGCTAAAATATGAATCCGTCCCAAATGATTTAGTATTATGTAGTGAATTCAATTTCAGAATTAGAATTAGACTACGTATAATAAGAGTATGTATCGCCGTATGGTACAGTCGGGTCCGTTTAGACGTACACAGTTACGAGAACAAATATATCAGAACACTCAAAAGCATAAAAGCGTGTTTAAGATATTCGAGTTCGCGCAAGTGTATAGATATAAACGAACTCGGCTGGACAATGTTATACTTTATACATATACAGCTTGAAAACAAACATGTTTACACATCAATTTCATATATTTTTAATCTAGTGCTGAGTATCACATCATGTATATTATTTTACAAACTTAAGTTAGTTTTTTTTACATTGTTGACTGAACATACTTATTTTTATGTACCTATGTGCCTTTATAGTGATATAGACATGCATTTTTGGAATATAGTTCTGAGGTAGCTTAGGTAGAAATATAGTAAGTTTAAAAAGAATCTCATAATGATATTCCGTCCAATACTTTTTTATTAATGAATCTACGGTTTTACGTTATTATATCGCTATTGCTGCCCTATCAGCGCGCGCGCAGCGGGCGGAGCGGCGGCGCGTCCAGTCCACGGAGTTTAGCCGCTGCGTGAACTCCTATATGCCTGAAGAGGGGCCTCCAAATTGGCCCGAAACATGTCGCAGCAATAGCGATATAATAACGTGAGTACGTATGAATATGTCTCACGAAAGTTTAACTTGTATGCTTTTTTTTATTAATTTTAGATATGTTTTAAATGTATACTTTGTACAATTTCATATCCATGAAGTTCTTATTTTTTTTATACATATTTACATTTTACTTTACTACTAAGAATTCTATCTCACTTTAATGGACTTCAACTACTACTTCTATGTTACAATGTGAAAGTCATTTTGTTGCAAGAAATAAAAGTGATTTTAAAACAATCAGCTATTTTACTTATACTTATCACTCAGTACTATAAATCAGTCTATATGTTTGTAGCATTGAAAGCCTTCAGGCAGAATTTCGAATTTCTTCATTATGACCTTCAGATCTGGCCTCTTACAAACTTCGCGAATGGCTTGCATTCTGCAATTCCCTTCAAAATCGATTTTACTTGCATGTTCCTTCCATTTGCCAAATATGCAATTGGATTTAGCCATCTCATCTTTCACTGGTGCAACTAGTATACTGCATTTTGATGTTTTGCTTGCACATAAGCATAATGCCTTAAACGCCAAGTACCGCAAGTGGTTTATACAATGAACAAACATGATTTCAGCTGGTGTATTCTTCTTTAAAGTTTCTAATATGGCGTTACTCAGCTTGACTACCACTCGCTTCTTGTAAAGAGGCAGGTAGTTCAATATATCATTCTCATTACACAAGATGGCCAATATAGTACAGAATTTGTTAGCCGACAGGCAAAATGTGGTGAATATGTGCTTCCAAATCAGCTCCTCTGTGTTATGGAACAGATTGAAGAGGTGGCCATTTATTTGAATCCCAGACTGGCCTATGCGGTTCTCAAGTAACTTGTAAGGGTTACTTATGGCCATGGAAAAGGATATCTTATAGCACATTTGTCCAGCATACACATTGCTAGCTCGGCTTACTTGCATGGTTTTTGTATCATAACTGTACCCAAGGAAATTTATTGTGCTGCATGATTTTATTCCTGGATATGAGAAATTTATCATAGTTTTTAAATAGTTCACATTGCTGTAGTTTGACAAAGCTTCCAGAAAGGAAAAAGCATCTTCTAGAGAGTCGGTAATATACAAATAGTCATCAACTACTCTGATAAAGAGTCTCAGTTGTGATTGTGATTTTTGTAAATGAGAGAAATAAGTTTTGTCAAGGTGTGTGTAGTAAAGCTCTGATAAAGCCGGTGAAAACTTGTAGCCCTGGACCAACCCTTGTTTCCACTTGTAGATTGTGGAACCTGCTCGGACTAAGAGAGGCTTATTTAACTCTGTCACCATTTCTTTATATTGCTGAGCAATTTTTTTCTTCATATTCATGTTAGTTTCAGAATTTTGAAAATGGCAATGCCTTTCATTTAGTATCTTCATGAGTTTTTCTTTGTTTATGGAACCAAAAGCATTGCTTAAATCCGTTTTCACAAAGAATAGTACAGGTTTATTCTGTCTTATCCATTCTTGGTATAAAGTGTTGTATTGACTTTCTAATCTCTCATTTGGTTTCCCAGTGAGTGTTTTTAAAAAGGCCATTCTTTCTCTCATTCTGTATCTGTCTGCCGGACTGTGTATGTCCTGCTTATACCTAACTATTGGCCGACAATCATTGTTACCTTTTAAAACAAAGTGCAACTTTGGGATTTCTCTATTCATAGCTTTTAACTTCAATATATCATGAAGACTATACATCATTTTGTACTTCTTTCCTAAACAATAAACATCGCATTTTTGTAAAGTTTTCAGTTTAATCATTTTCAGTATTTGCTTATCATAAAAACTTTGCCATTGGCTTTTCCAAAAAAAATACAGTTTGTTTTCATCAGCATCAAATTTGCAACTTGTGACGTAAAAGTTTAAGCATAGCATTGGTGATAATATATATTTCAGAATCCAATATAATATGTTGTTTAGGATATTTCTCACTTTATCACTCGGTAATGTATTCCAAGGACTTACGGTGAAGTCCCAATTTTCGACCATTTTTGAAGCTATGATATATTGTCTCTTCATGCTGAAAACAACAGTTTTCACAAGTTTTCTAAATATTTTTGCATTATGATTACTTGCTAATAAAGCTTTAGGTAAAATTTGATGCAAGGCACTTGTGCAACAGTTAAAAATTTCTTCCTTCTTGAGCGGTGACAAACCCCCATCTTGGGCTATTTTAGAAAAGTAGTTTCTGAAGTCTAGTTTTGAATTATTATATAAATTCTTCTTTAAACTGTTCAGGATATCTAACAAGTCCTTTGGTGTTTCTCTTACCAACTGCTCGTTCCATAAAACTTGATGTAAGAAAGCGGAGTCGTCTTCGGTCTTCAAAATATTTAGTTTCACACAGTTCCCAAATGATCTTATATTTAATTTATTTACAAAGTGCTGTGATACACAAATAGGTTCCCCGGCGTTCATTGTGTGCCCATTTATTTTGGTTATTTATAGTAAAAGAACTCGTAAGTTTTCGATAAATCTAAACTTTCATTGAAATTACGCTTCACCCCTTTTATAATTCAAATTCTGCGGCGACTTGTTGAGACTTGCACAACGGACGAAACGCACCCCTTGCACTCCAACGTTCCATTTCACCAGAGGTATATAGGTACTAACAAGCCTACATAGTGTTTGCTGCTGTCACCTAATGCGACAAAATATTTCGATTTAATCCAGTTCTTTATTTAACTAAGAAGTACCCATTCTAATATGTTTATATGTTAAGTATATTATAAATATTATAATTTTTATATCAATAGAAAAATGTTGACTATTAATGACAGTGAACGGAACGGAAATCCTCATTTGACACTGACAGACCTAATATTTGACGTTTGTTATCACTACTCTGTCAATCCTTATCAACAAGCGACAGAGCGACACAAACTCAAAAAATTAAATAACCTTCGTGACCTAAAACTAAATTAATTAATTTGTTTAGATTTATTGTAAATATGGCGAAGACTGTGATACGAGACTTGCTACAAATTTTCAAAAGCAGTGTAACAGCAGTTCTTCCAGAGATCCTGATAAGAAACTCTGTTCAATATAATCCAAGAAAACAACAATTATCAATTTTAAATGATAAGTATGAGCTTCAAAACAAAGATGTTTATTTAGTTGGTACAGGCAAGGCCGTGCAGAATATGGCAAAGGAAATCGAGAAGGTTATGGGACCTAAAATAAAACAAGGAATAATAAGTGTGCCTGTTGGAAGCCTGAAACATAAACCATCTGAAATAATAACTTACATTGAAGGAGCCAAAAACAATTTACCAGACACAAACGCAGAAAATACTGCTAGGAAAATAAAAGATCTTGTTACAAAATTGGGACAAAATGATATGCTTCTAGTTTTAATATCAGGAGGTGGTTCAGCACTCCTGCCTTTGCCAAAAAAGCCTATAACTTTAGAGGAGAAAACTACATTGATAAAGAAGCTAGCAAATGCAGGGGCTGATATTAAAGAGCTGAATTGTGTTAGGAAAGTGATCTCGGATGTAAAAGGCGGACAACTAGCTATTCAAGCACAACCCGCACAAGTTGTCTCACTAATACTATCTGATATTGTTGGGGACCCCTTAGACTTGATTGCAAGTGCACCTACAGTTGAAAACAAAGATGATCTATCTGTAGCCCTGAATATAATAAAGAAATATAACTTAGTTCATGACCTCCCAATGTCACTAAAAACTGTGCTATCTGAAGATAAAGAACAAAAAATATTTCCAAAAGATAATGTAAAGAATTATTTAATTGGAACTAACAAACTAAGTATAAACGCTGCTTTAGAAGAAGCTAGGAATTTAAATTATTTAGCTCTCCCACTATCTAACATAGTAACAGGCAATGTAAGAGAAGTAGCAAAGTCATACGCTGGTCTTGCAAAACTTGTTTGCTATCTAGTGGATGGGAAAATGAGCTTAAATGAAGCAAAGGCACAAATTGGTAGCCCAAATATTCCAGGGTTAAATCTTGATATATTAAATCAGCTAGTTGAAGTTACTGATAAAGATATTTGTCTTGTTCTTGGTGGAGAAATAACAGTGGAAGTCAAAGGTACTGGGAAAGGAGGGAGAAATCAACAACTTGCTCTTGAGTTTTCAACACTCATACATGAGATAAAAGATGAATTGAATAAGTTTGAAATATATCTACTCAGTGCTGGAACAGATGGTATTGATGGGCCTACAGATGCTGCTGGTGCCATAGGTTATTCAAATTTAGTTGCAGATGCAACAAAAGAGAATCTAGATATTAATAACTACTTGGATAATAATGATTCCTATAACTTTTATAAAGCATTTAAATCTGGAGAGCTACATGTGATTACAGGGCATACAAATACTAATGTAATGGATATACATTTAATGATAATAAAAAGATGCAAATAGATATCATTTTATTTACTTATGAAGATGTCTTCAGAAATTTAGATAGCAATGAGTCCTTGCCCTTATCCTTAGCTTCCTTTAATTTTGCAGATGTGAGAACAGCTTGCTTGCATAAACCAGCAAACTTGTCTTTTTTCTTTTTATTATTCTTTATTACTTTATTTGGTTTAGTACTGGCCAGTGCATTATTTTTGTTTTTGAGTGTGAACACTTCTTTAGCATTGTAATAAATACTAGTTTCAGCTTTCTTTTCAGCGGCTTGTTTGGCTTTCTGTTTATTTTGTTTGGGTGTGTTATCTGGTGCTATTACAGGAGTTTTCTCATCTTTAGTTTTTGAAGTTCCATCCTTTGCAGGTTTTAAAACTATTGTCACTGTGCTATGCTTGCAGAATGTGCATAGTCTTTCCTGCAAAAATGTAAAATTATTTAATAAAAAGATAAAGGACAGGTAAACAAATTACTCTATAAATAAAAGATTCAATAACATACCAATTCATTACTATGTAATAAAGATTTAGGATTGGGGTTTTGAGCTGTAGGCTTCCGGGATTTTAATCTTTTCTTCTGCCTTTTACTTAGTTTAATAGGTTTGACCTGTAAGTTAAAGTTTCATAAATCACTACTCAATTACAATTTTTAAACGAAAATGCACACGACGTGTTATTTACCTTTATAATTGTATTTCTTTGCCATTCTGTGCAACAGTGAGGACACCTAGTTTTAGACGAAAAGTGCTTCTCTGGTAATCCATACCCTTTTGTTACTTGCATGCATCTCATTCTAGAAATTTACAAAGCATAATTATTAAACTAACCCACTTACACTGAAGTAGATCATACAAAGTAAATCCAAAGGAAAGGTAATACTTACAAATAATGACTTCTCAATATAGAGTATGTTTCATTTCTTTCAGTCTGAAGAAAGGTAGATGCGGCATTGTATAAAAATCCAATATGTGCCTCTGCCATTGAAAAGTTGTGGCAAAATAAGTAAAGTATCCTAAAAGGGATAATATAACCTCAATATCTATTGCAAATCAAATGTCAAAATACGTGTATTCAAATATTCTGAATGCATCGTACCTCTCTGAATGTGAGTGAACGCAGCCATAAGCCATTGTAAAACTATCCAAGACATTCTGAAAAACGATATTTGATAAGGTTACAAACTATTGTGTGATATATTATTAGCATATGCCTCAAATAGACTTCGCCATGTTTTCCCGCCAAATTCTGTAACTGTCAAGCCGTTGAGTGGCTTTGTTTATTGCGCGAATAATTGTTTTTATTGTTTTAATTGCATGTTTGTTACTATTAATTGATGAAACGTTAATGTTTTAATTTATAAGTAAACTAAGTGTTCGTTTTTAACTAGTGTGATAGTGATTTAACTCGAATTTCATCATGGATGTCGCCGACACCTATGCTACACAAAGCCAAGTGAAAGACGAGGTCGGAGTTCGTTGCCAAAAGCTCTTTCAGGACTTTCTAGAAGAGTAAGAATACTTAATAGCAACAAAATACTATACCATTTCTGTTTCTCCTATTTTCTTTTTGCCTATGTTTCAAGAAGCAAACTTTTTTAGGTTATGTTTTAACCTTGTTTATTGTTCATTATAGATTCAAAGAAGACAATGAAATAAAATACGAAAAGCACGCTAAAGAGCTCCTCAAGCCTGAATTGAGTACACTAGAAGTCAGTTTTGATGATGTTGAGAAGTACAACCAAAATCTGGCAACTACTTTGATTGAGGAGTATTATCGGTTGTACCCTTTTATAAACCAAGCTATATTAAACTATGTATTAAGTCTTGCTGATAGTGGCATGAAAAAGGACTTACAAGACAAAGAATGCTATATTTCATTTGTGGATGTGCCAACGAGACACAAAGTGAGAGAGTTAACAACGGCCAAGATTGGAACATTGATCAGAATCTCAGGACAGATTGTGAGAACGCATCCCGTGCATCCGGAACTGGTCTCTGGAACCTTTGTGTGCTTAGATTGCCAGACGGTGATCAAAAATGTGGAGCAACAGTTTAAGGTATTACTAAATTTATCTATACACTAACTAATCAAAATCACGCTTGCAAAAATAATCCCTACATTTGTAATTTTTTAAGTGGATGGATAAATCAAAATTTGCAAAAAAATCTTTTACCTAGACCTAATGTGTTTTAGAGATGCCATAGTTGAAAAAAATCTGTTTTTTATTATTTATTTATTTTTTCAGACTCAATAGTTACATTAATATTACAGTTTACAAAGAAATCATTAAGCGTTAACTGGGATACAAATTCTGCACCTACAGGTACTTACCCATTGTATAAATGATTAAAAATGCTTTCAGTACACCATCCCCACCATCTGCCGCAACCCTGTTTGTGCGAACCGGCGCAGGTTCATGCTGGACGCAGACAAGTCTGTGTTCGTGGACTTCCAAAAGATCCGCATCCAGGAGACGCAAGCCGAGCTGCCGAGGGGCTGCATCCCGAGGTCCTTGGAGGTCATATTAAGAGCTGAGGCTGTAGAATCTGTTCAGGTGGGTTTTCTTTCAGTTGTTCTTGTTATTTGAGTATAATTATGTCCAAATTTCAAAGTTTATCAAATTTTCACAAGTCCTCTAAGTGCTGCAGAGAAGTATGGACTTACTTTGATATTAAATAATAAGTAAATGTTCCCTAGAAATTATATTGTTGTAATTCGAAATAGCATGAAATGATGGTGGCAAAGTTGAAGGCATGAGACTTCAGAGCCATTTCCCTACTAGATGGTGTGATTAAAGTATTGCACCAATTCTATTATAAGTATTATAACTGCAAGAGGCCATGCATAATGAGGAACTGAAACCAATAGAGTAACCTGTTCATCAACAGAACATATTGTCAAAACTGTAGACAGCGTTGAAGGAGTCATTGTTGAAGAAATTATGTCACAACCAATAATCTTTTATGCTAGCTTTGTATTTCATTCAGCACCTACTTTAATCTTGCTTTACTTTTCACAGGCCGGAGATCGCTATGACTTTACAGGCACCCTGATTGTGGTGCCCGATGTAGGCTCCCTCTCCATGCCTGGAGCAAAGGCTGAGCTGACAACACGGACAAGGGGGAATAACGAGGGCCAAATGGAGGGCATCAAAGGGTTGAAGGCTTTGGGAGTTAGAGAACTGCATTACAAGTAAGACTTATATTATCACCTTAATTATTTGGAATTTAAAGGGATGACTTTACTCAATCTGCATTTATCAGAATAACAAGGGTTGCAAAAACCTCCTCTAACATTTTTAATCATCTCTATATTCTCTATTTTGCGCAGATCAAATCTCATTTCGCTCACTAATTTGTGGGCAATAGGAGAGACGACTAAAAAAAATTTATTAGTCCGTCAATAATATTAGACACGTATTTTTTCTTTTTTCTCGTAAACGAAAAATGACGACGGCATAGTGCGTTGAAGTTTCGCGTGACGTCACTCCTAGGTACAATTTTTACTTAGAAGTGACGTCACAAGCCCCCACTCCAGAACTTTGGTGTTCTATATCTTTGTATTTTTTCATTAATTAGAAAAAACGAAAATATGTGTTCAGTATTTTTGGACGATCTAGTTGACAAACTAAACAGAATACCATTTTTTTTGTAGTCGTCATCCCTATTCTTCTCATCCAGGCTGTGCACACTAAACACATCACTTATCTGCACTACTCTTTCAGAACGGCATTCCTGGCGTGCAGCGTACAAGCCATTTCCCGTCGCTTCGGCACAGCGGAACTAGCCGCTGACGACATGACCACGGAAGACATGAGGAAGCAGATGACAGAAAAGGAATGGGACAAGGTAAACTGAGACCATCATCATCATTTAATTTAATCAAGAGTGAACAGGCATCTTCTGGGCGAGCTCACTCCATCGTAGGCCACGTCTTTGCCTTTGGCTAGTCTGTGGTCAAGAGTAAGCCCATTTATAATAATAAAAAAAAAAGATGGGCTAAGTGCAGCTTGATGAATTTGTCTTCTGAAGCTAGCCTTTAAGTGTCCTCCCAAGTCGCCGTCAACAGAATTTGCGAACAATGTAAACAAACTGAATGGTTGAAATATCCATATTCTAACTTTATTGTTTTAATGGTCTAGGATCATGGTGTGATATGAATTGACTGAATAACATATTTTAAAGCCAGTATTTGATTAGTCAGAATGGAAATTAAAGGCATTTTGAATACAAGGTTTGTTTACATTGTTCACAAATTCAGTTGACGGCGACTTTACCTCCCATACATGCTTCCTTACTTGGAGCATATAATTTAATTTCCCTAAGTATTTTGTTTCCAATGACTTGAAATTGTCTGATCATTTCCTTCTTTCTGTTTAAAACCAATTCTCTAATGATTGTAGATAGTTATCATGTCTCTTTCTTGCTGTTGACACAAATTTTGGTTTAGGGCTTACCAAATGCTATACTCCGACCTATGAAAAGAATGCGGTAACAGCTGCACACGAAAAATTGAATCACAACATCTGATACCAGGGCAGAATTACTTCCAATATCCACTTGTTACAGGTATATGAGATGTCAAGAGATCGCAATCTGTACAACAACCTAATAGCCAGCCTGTTCCCGAGTATCCATGGTAACAATGAGGTCAAGCGCGGCATTCTTCTGATGCTCTTCGGAGGGGTGGCTAAGACCACTATTGAAGGTAAAAACTAATTAATAATGTGTTTGTACAAGTTTGAATTTAGGTTTATTCAAGCACACAATATTCACAAATTGATTGAAAAGGAAACGTACATACTCTATCGAGTTGAACGTTAACGTAATTTTACAACCACTAGGGACTTACTGTAAACTTCTGGCGGCGGCAAATCGTTCCAACATCTAGACGTTGCATAGTGCAACTATATGTACAGCAACCTAATAGCCAACCAGTTCCTCCATCCATAGAAAGTATTTTACTGGTGCTTTTCGTATGGATCTCAAAGAATACTATTGAAATGAAGATAAACACATACCCCCTTATTCATAAACGTAGTCAAGTTATCGAGCCGATAAAGTTCGTTTGTCCCTTTCCAACGTATTGTTGTGACAGAAAGGGTCAAACGAACTTTATCGGCTTGGTAACTTTAGTGTACGTTTATGAATAAGGGGCTAAAAATTTCTTAATTTGGTGTGACGTAAGATTAACTACACCCTTTGATAATAATAATTCCTTAGGCATAATTCTGTTGCAAAATTGTTTAGGTACAACGCTTCGTGGCGACATAAACGTCTGCATTGTAGGCGACCCCAGTACAGCGAAGTCTCAAGTTCTAAAGCAAGTCAGCGAGATCAGCCCGCGAGCCGTTTACACGAGTGGCAAAGCGTCTTCCGCAGCTGGTTTGACTGCTGCTGTTGTCAAGGTTAGTCACATTTCTATTTCTCTTTCTAATGCACAGCTTTGAGAATTATCTATTTCGTCACTACTTTTAATAAAACTTGTATCTTCGTCTTTCAATGAAAAGAAAATTGTAGTAAGTGTGTATGGAATGCATATAGACTTACTGCGTTTTAACTTTGAGGAGAAGCGTGAGATACGAGATTTATAAAAGTAGTGACGATTTGTCTCTTCTCTTGGCAACACAGGTTACACAGGAATCATTGTAGGTTTAAAATAGTGGTTCCTAACCTGGGGGTAATTACCTTAAAAGGGATACAACTCTCTTTTTCTTTGGGGGGTGGGGGATCTTACATAGTTAACTTTATTAATGACTAGCTTTTGCCCGCGGTTTCACTCGCGTTAGAAAGAGACAAAAAGTAGCCTATGTCACTCTCCATCCCTTCAACTATCTCCGCTTAAAAAATCACGTCAATTCGTCACTCCGTTTTGCCGTGAAAGACGGACAAACAAACAGACACATACACTTTCCCATTTATAATATTAGTATGAATTATTAGGAGGAGAGTAAAAGCTCCGGTTAGAATGGTTAGTCACAGGGGTCACGGCTAACATGATTAGGAACTATTAGTTTAGATGATTGCTATTGCAGGTGTAACTCCACTAGAGTTGTAATTCAAGTTATGCAAGCATATAAAGACTGCTGTTGAGGCTTAGTGCGTTTTCACATTATCCGATCCGATATCGGATGTCGGACCGATATCCCATACATACAGGCGCCACCGAGGATTTTTTCCTTTAAAACCTTCCGACATCCGATATCGGATCGGATAATGTGAAAACGGACTTTGGGTCAGCTCACACCAAACCGGAATGGCAGCGGCGAGCAGCGACCGGCCGCTCCCAAGGTAATTTTGAACATCTACATATTTGAAAAGACCGGTCGACCTGATTGAGTTAGTCAAGTGATACTGGTCTTTTTAAAAATGTAGATAAAGTTTAAAATTATTTCACACTAAAAGTGCTCACCGCGTCACTGCCGGGGGCTGCCATTCCGGTGTGAGCCAACCATTAGAATCACATGGGTCGCATGGTTAATGGTTAGCAAAAAACTGTTTTCTTTTAAAAATCATTATTAACCCTAAACATTTGATCCCCAGGATGAAGAATCGTTCGACTTCGTAATAGAGGCCGGCGCGCTCATGTTAGCGGACAACGGTGTCTGCTGCATCGACGAGTTCGACAAGATGGACCTGGCAGACCAGGTCGCCATCCACGAGGCTATGGAGCAACAGACCATCTCGATTGCTAAGGTAACATATAACTAATTTTCTCACCATTGTTTTGACAACTTATTTAAAGTCACATACAGGTCGAACGCGATTAATTAACATTATTTTACCTCTTTTCCCAACGTTTTTTTCCGCGACCACGGCCAGTGCAACCTGGCCGAAACGTTGGGAAAAAAGGTAAGATAATGTTAATTAATCGCATTCGACCTGGGGGCCGATTTTTGAGTCTCACTGTCACTAAAATACCGGTTGAAAACGGTGAATTGCCTATTATTTTCAGTGACAATTTTCTGAATTTGAACGCCGTGAGACTCAAAAATCGGCCCCCTGTATGTGACTTTAAATATGTGTACAAAGCGCGAGAACTTAAAGTTGTTTTGACAAGCATAGAAGCGGAGCGATAAATCCACGACCTTATTAAGCTCTTACGATTTTTACGGCTATAAATACTACGTTTGATGCCTAGTGTAGATTGCAATTGCACAAATTTTATTGTTTGCAATTGTTAGGATTAAGACTGGTTTTAGTGTCACGCAAACCTACCGCGCGGAGCGATCCGCACCGGACTAATATGTATTAACTTCAGGGAGCGTTTTAAGCTAGGAACGCGCGATCGCGGACGCGGATCTGGACAATGAATATACACTGAAGCTAGGAACACACTACGCGGACGTCCGTCGTAAATCGACCGCGGACGGGAATCTGGACAATGAGATTACACATAACCGTGCAAACTATCGGTCGACGGACGTGTACGTGGCCTTGAGCGCGTGGACGTCCGATCGAAATCTGGCTCGCTGGATCTTTTGTTCCGTGCACACTGATCGGTCGCGGTCGCGGTCGATTTACGACGGACGTCCGCGTAGTATGTTCCTAGCTTTAACCGTGCAAACTATCGGTCGTGGACGTGGCCTTGAGCGCACGGGCGTCCGATCGAAATCTGGCTCGCTGGATGTTTTGGTCAGCCGAAGCCACGTCCCGAAGACCATGCACACTGATCGGTCGCGGTCCCGGTCGCTCGACCGCGGACGTCCGCGTAGTATGTTCCTAGCTTTAGAGTCGCGCGGACAGTCCACGTGACACTAAAACCAGCCTAACATTTGTAACTAGCTATAGTTGCAGCGTATAACCTGTTTACGCCGTGTTATTATATCTGTAAGTACCTACGACATACATATGCATAGTACATCCTGCGCACCAATAAACGTTAGTTAGCAACCTACCGTGAGCTTGTATTATTCTCAGAGTCCTAACCTAGTCCCGTATCTTTATAGCAGTTGATTATTAAATGACCACTAAGTAAACGAATTTTTACTCGTAACGTTGACTCTTGAAAGACACATTTTAAAATGTCGCATTCCATTACATTGTATCACTGAAGAAGACTCGGATTTTGTTTAATATTATCATGGATCTATACTGTAGTTTTGTCAGATTCGGCCGTCATCGTGAATAGCACATTCAAATCTACCGTAAATTGATTCCAACTTTTTCTTCTCCCAGGCCGGAGTCCGCGCCACCCTCAACGCGCGCACCTCCATCCTGGCCGCCGCCAACCCCATCGGCGGGCGCTACGACCGCGCCAAGTCTCTTCAACAGAACGTACAACTCTCTGCACCCATCATGTCTCGCTTCGACCTATTCTTCATACTTATTGATGAGACTAGTGAGATGGTCGACTACGCTATAGCGAGGAAGATTGTGGATCTTCACTGTAATAAGGAAGAGAATTATGACTGTGTTTACTCAAGAGAGGATCTGTTGAGATACATCGCGTTCGCTAGGAGCTTCAAACCTATTATTACTGAGGTAAGAATTGTGTATGCAAATTGATACTAATCTGTCTAACTCTCTGTACATCTTGGTTTGACACTCATCAATGAGACTAGTGAGATGGTTGACTACACTATAACGAGGAAAATTGTGGATCTTCACTGTAATAAAGAAGAAAATTATGACTGTATTTACAAGTTTGCTACTAGAAGCTGTCCCACTGAAATTGTATAAAAGGAAACTGCAAAGGTCGAACTTCAATGTGTCAATTTGTTCTCAGGAAGCGGGCAAACTCCTAGTGGAATACTACACGACGCTCCGACAACGCGACGGTGGCGCTGGCGGCGGCGGCGCGTGGAGGATAACCGCGCGACAACTAGAGTCCATGATCCGCCTCGCTGAAGCGCTCGCCAAGATGCACTGCAGCGGACACGTGCAGCCCAGACACGTGCAGGAGGCGCACAGGTACACACTAGCCCAGTAGAGTATACTACACGACACAGTAGGAGCGTGGAGGATGACCGCGCGACAACTAGAGTCCATGATCCGCCTCGCTGAAGCGCTCGCCAAGATGCACTGCAGCGGACACGTGCAGCCCAGACACGTGCAGGAGGCGCACAGGTACACACTAGCCCAGTAGAGTATACTACACGACACAGTAGGAGCGTGGAGGATGACCGCGCGACAACTAGAGTCCATGATCCGCCTCGCTGAAGCGCTCGCCAAGATGCACTGCAGCGGACACGTGCAGCCCAGACACGTGCAGGAGGCGCACAGGTACACACTAGCCCAGTAGAGTATACTACACGACACAGTAGGAGCGTGGAGGATGACCGCGCGACAACTAGAGTCCATGATCCGCCTCGCTGAAGCGCTCGCCAAGATGCACTGCAGCGGACACGTGCAGCCCAGACACGTGCAGGAGGCGCACAGGTACACACTAGCCCAGTAGAGTATACTACACGACACAGTAGGAGCGTGGAGGATGACCGCGCGACAACTAGAGTCCATGATCCGCCTCGCTGAAGCGCTCGCCAAGATGCACTGCAGCGGACACGTGCAGCCCAGACACGTGCAGGAGGCGCACAGGTACACACTAGCCCAGTAGAGTATACTACACGACACAGTAGGAGCGTGGAGGATGACCGCGCGACAACTAGAGTCCATGATCCGCCTCGCTGAAGCGCTCGCCAAGATGCACTGCAGCGGACACGTGCAGCCCAGACACGTGCAGGAGGCGCACAGGTACACACTTGCCCAGTAGAGTATACTACACGACACAGTAGGAGCGTGGAGGATGACCGCGCGACAACTAGAGTCCATGATCCGCCTCGCTGAAGCGCTCGCCAAGATGCACTGCAGCGGACACGTGCAGCCCAGACACGTGCAGGAGGCGCACAGGTACACACTAGCCCAGTAGAGTATACTACACGACACAGTAGGAGCGTGGAGGATGACCGCGCGACAACTAGAGTCCATGATCCGCCTCGCTGAAGCGCTCGCCAAGATGCACTGCAGCGGACACGTGCAGCCCAGACACGTGCAGGAGGCGCACAGGTACACACTTGCCCAGTAGAGTATACTACACGACACAGTAGGAGCGTGGAGGATGACCGCGCGACAACTAGAGTCCATGATCCGCCTCGCTGAAGCGCTCGCCAAGATGCACTGCAGCGGACACGTGCAGCCCAGACACGTGCAGGAGGCGCACAGGTACACACTTGCCCAGTAGAGTATACTACACGACACAGTAGGAGCGTGGAGGATGACCGCGCGACAACTAGAGTCCATGATCCGCCTCGCTGAAGCGCTCGC
Source organism: Leguminivora glycinivorella (assembly GCF_023078275.1). Classification (NCBI taxonomy): domain Eukaryota; kingdom Metazoa; phylum Arthropoda; class Insecta; order Lepidoptera; family Tortricidae; genus Leguminivora; species Leguminivora glycinivorella. The sequence goes on along the minus strand of NC_062993.1, from coordinate 8,884,429 downwards.
CAAGATGCACTGCAGCGGACACGTGCAGCCCAGACACGTGCAGGAGGCGCACAGGTACACACTAGCCCAGTAGAGTATACTACACGACACAGTAGGAGCGTGGAGGATGACCGCGCGACAACTAGAGTCCATGATCCGCCTCGCTGAAGCGCTCGCCAAGATGCACTGCAGCGGACACGTGCAGCCCAGACACGTGCAGGAGGCGCACAGGTACACACTAGCCCAGTAGAGTATACTACACGACACAGTAGGAGCGTGGAGGATGACCGCGCGACAACTAGAGTCCATGATCCGCCTCGCTGAAGCGCTCGCCAAGATGCACTGCAGCGGACACGTGCAGCCCAGACACGTGCAGGAGGCGCACAGGTACACACTAGCCCAGTAGAGTATACTACACGACACAGTAGGAGCGTGGAGGATGACCGCGCGACAACTAGAGTCCATGATCCGCCTCGCTGAAGCGCTCGCCAAGATGCACTGCAGCGGACACGTGCAGCCCAGACACGTGCAGGAGGCGCACAGGTACACACTAGCCCAGTAGAGTATACTACACGACACAGTAGGAGCGTGGAGGATGACCGCGCGACAACTAGAGTCCATGATCCGCCTCGCTGAAGCGCTCGCCAAGATGCACTGCAGCGGACACGTGCAGCCCAGACACGTGCAGGAGGCGCACAGGTACACACTAGCCCAGTAGAGTATACTACACGACACAGTAGGAGCGTGGAGGATGACCGCGCGACAACTAGAGTCCATGATCCGCCTCGCTGAAGCGCTCGCCAAGATGCACTGCAGCGGACACGTGCAGCCCAGACACGTGCAGGAGGCGCACAGGTACACACTAGCCCAGTAGAGTATACTACACGACACAGTAGGAGCGTGGAGGATGACCGCGCGACAACTAGAGTCCATGATCCGCCTCGCTGAAGCGCTCGCCAAGATGCACTGCAGCGGACACGTGCAGCCCAGACACGTGCAGGAGGCGCACAGGTACACACTAGCCCAGTAGAGTATACTACACGACACAGTAGGAGCGTGGAGGATGACCGCACGACAACTAGAGTCCATGATCCGCCTCGCTGAAGCGCTCGCCAAGATGCACTGCAGCGGACACGTGCAGCCCAGACACGTGCAGGAGGCGCACAGGTACACACTAGCCCAGTAGAGTATACTACACGACACAGTAGGAGCGTGGAGGATGACCGCGCGACAACTAGAGTCCATGATCCGCCTCGCTGAAGCGCTCGCCAAGATGCACTGCAGCGGACACGTGCAGCCCAAACACGTGCAGGAGGCGCACAGGTACACACTAGCCCAGTAGAGTATACTACACGACACAGTAGGAGCGTGGAGGATGACCGCGCGACAACTAGAGTCCATGATCCGCCTCGCTGAAGCGCTCGCCAAGATGCACTGCAGCGGACACGTGCAGCCCAGACACGTGCAGGAGGCGCACAGGTACACACTAGCCCAGTAGAGTATACTACACGACACAGTAGGAGCGTGGAGGATGACCGCGCGACAACTAGAGTCCATGATCCGCCTCGCTGAAGCGCTCGCCAAGATGCACTGCAGCGGACACGTGCAGCCCAGACACGTGCAGGAGGCGCACAGGTACACACTTGCCCAGTAGAGTATACTACACGACACAGTTATAGAAAAAAAAAATTACGACCGCTAACAAATAACTGCATTAACTGCTAGTACATACTAAATAGGTATAAATCAGTACTCGGCATAGGTTTTGAATTTATCATTGATTTCCCCTTAAGGTATGACATGGAATTCTTCAAGAGGCATGTATTTAGGGTTCTCAAAGGTTGGCAGCGTATAAGTGGCTCTCGTGATGTTGCGTTATATCCGTGGGCGGCGATGATTGCTTCATTTGCTTCCCACCAGGTGGCTAATTTGGCTTATATTATTTAAAAAAAATTGAGCGACTGAACTTTTACTCTTTATGTTTTTATACAGCTAGAAGCTCTGTGCACGTTCAGTGTTAAAATGATTATTTTATTTTATTTGTCAGATTGCTGAACAAATCCATCATCAGAGTGGAACAGCCCGACATCCACTTGGACGAGGACGAGCCCCAGTACGAGCCAAGCATGGACGTTGACCAGGATGTACCCGGCACTAACGGCACTAATGGGACGACAGGTGTGTACAGTTTCACTGGTATTTACGATAGAATAAAAGATATCCATAATCACGTGGATGAAAACAGAGAGTCATTCAGTTCATTCTCTTATTCGTGTCTATTAAACTAGCAATCGAGTCTTATCATCCTCCTTGCGTTATCCCGGCATTCGCCACGGCTCATGAGAGCCTGGGGTACGCTTTGACAACTAATCCCAAGATTTGACGTAGGCACTACTTTTTACGAAAGCGACTGCCGCCTGACCTTCCAACCCGTAGAGTAACACTACTAGACGGATTAGTCCGGTTTCCTCACGATGATTTCCTTCACCGAAAAGCGATTGGCAAATATCAAATGACATTCCGCACATAAGTTTTGGAAAACTTATTCGTGATTCGAACCCGCGACCTCCAGATAGAAAATCGCACGCTCTTACCGCTAGGCCACCAGCGCTTCCACCGGAAGGCCACAAGCAGTCAAGTCTAGGTATGCAAAATCGTGAGGCACTTCGGGATAGGACTAGATTGGGATAAGTGGCGTACTAAAAGAGAGGCCTATGCTCAGCAGTGGGCGATAAAGGGTTGATATGATGATGATGACGTATCGTAAAACTGTTCCCAGTATGGTACTTCTTCTTCTTCTCAGTCGTTCCCTCATGGCTGAGGATCGTGACCAACAGTGATTTCTCTCCACTTGACGCGGTCTAGGGCCATATGGACTGCCATCTGCATGGAACCACAAGCTTTCTTCACGGTCTCAGCCCACCTTAGCGGTATTCCACCCCTGGAGCGTCGGCCTTCGACTTTGCCGAGGATAATGTTCCTTTCGAGAGTGTGCTGTTTAGAACGCATGATATGCCCGAAGAACCTGAGTATTCTCTCCTGACAAATAGTTGAGAGCCGCTTGGTGATATTCAGTTCTCGCAGTATTGACTCGTTAGTTCTAAAAGCAGTCCATGGGATCCTGAGCATCCGTCTCCAGCACCACATCTCAAAAGCATCAATCTTTTTCCTGTCTAGGGTTTTTAAGCTCCAAGTTTCAGCGCCATACATAAAGATGGAGAACACCAATGCTCGCACCAGCCGTACCTTGGTTGCACGACATACTAATGATGGTTAATCAAATGACATTATATTGAAATATTTACAGATACTCCAGTGAATGGAGACTCGGGCAAGAAGAAGCTGACCCTCTCCTTCGAGGAGTACAAGACGCTCAGCGATATGCTGGTCGTGTTCATGAGGAAGGAGGAGGCCGAGGCCGAAACTAGAGGTACGTTACATTTTTAACCCCCGACGCAAAAACGAAGGGGTGTTATTATAAGTTTGGCGTGTCTGTGTGTCTGCCTGTGGCATCGTAGCTAACGAACGGATGAACCGATTTAGATTTAGTTTTTTTTTTCTGAAAGCTGAGTTAGGCGGGAGTGTTCTTAGCCATGTTTCATGAAAATCGGTCTACTATGTCGCGGTCGGGGGTTTTTTTTTTAATTTTAATTTTGTGGTTAGGTTATTAAACTAAAGGAAAATTTTAAAAATTCACTCTTCTGGTAAGGCCACAGAATATATAATAGTACAAGTACAGAAGGCTAACTCCTTTGTTGTTTACAAAATGCCGCTATTCTAAATTCTTACCTACATTAACAAACGGACCGCACGCGAGCAGCCGTGATTGAATTCTATGGCACCGCGCGAAGGTCGTCACCACTGAATGGGCCGCGAACTCGCGGCCGCATGCATGTACTAGTAACGCGGTGATAGAATCGCGGAGTGAGCCGCCCCTGGCAAGACTCGAACCTAAACTTTTAACGAAGTTAGTGACCAACAGCCACGGAGGCCTGCTGGATGTGTGCAAACTTTTCCATACCTCAACCTCCTCCTACCCTCAACTCTTCCCTCCCAAGGTCGCAGATTCGAGTCCTGTTGGAGGTGTAAATTTTTCCTATAGTTTAAAAATATGTAGTACGAGTATGGCTCACAGTAAAACTCTAACAATTTTCTTATGATTATATAAAATTAATTAAATTCTCTGTAGGGGAAGAGAGCTCGGGCATGAAGAAAAGCGCCGTTGTGAGCTGGTACCTGGAACAGCTAGTGTCACAGGGAGATATAGAAGATGAGGACGAACTTCTAGAACGCAAGACACTCGTCGAGAAGGTCATTGACCGGCTCATGTACCATGTAAGTATATTTTGGTACTTCGAGCAGTTGGTGTTACACATAATCAGTCAAACAACTTTGCCAGTAAAAAAAGGCTCGAATTTCATACTTTCTATAAACGATAGCCCTTCGCGCCTACATTTTTTAAAGTTCCCGTCTAGGGTTGCAAAAAAACGGTTTTTTTCTGGCTTGAAAAAAAGAAACAGTTTTTTTTCTGGAGTATGTTTTTTTTCTAAAGGACGAAATCTCAAAATTTGCAAAACAGTTAATACTTTTATACGGTTTTTTAGACTTTATGTTAACTATTAAACGAATTTAATTTAAGAACTTTAATTTCTGGTTCTATAAAACTAACATTTACACAATCTGTTATGTACTTAGTAGTTGTACCAGTTGTCGCTATTTACTGTTGGCAACACCACCGCCTCTCCACGCTCCACGCTGCATCGGGGATTCCCCAATAAACGTTTGCATACTGAAAGTTTATCGAATTAAAATGTACGTTATTGTTATTGAAACGTTACAAATCACGAAAAACCGTTATTGTCGTATTATATGTTCATCTGAAAAAAAAACCATGGTGCTTGGTTTTTTTTTTCATAATTCTGAAAAAAAAAACATTGGTTATTTTTCTATTTGCAACCCTATTCCCGTCATTTTCCAACAAAATGTTGACCAATGCCCTATTCATTTTATCTCCTATTTTTTCTTCACAGGACCAAGTAATCATCCCACTGTCCACCACCGGCCTGAAAAGCACACAGAAGTCCGCGACAGACCAAGAGGTCGATGACGACCCTCTGCTCGTTGTCCATCCGAACTACGTCGTCGACACGTGATACTATAGTTACCTATTGCCTACGGATATCATAAACAGCTTCAAAACTAAATACGAACTGTAATGGTTGAATTAGCTAATAAAAGTTTGTCTTGTAACAATAAAATTTCATTCTCCTTAATAAAGTAATAAATTTAAGAATGCAAGGCGTAGGTTACGCCTTCTACCGCCCTCTGTCGGAAATCGGCAGGAAGTCATCGACCGTGAGCTGTCTGATCCTGGATCGGCCTTCCTCGCCATCTAGCGTGGGATAGCTGCACTCTTGTATTCCTCTATGGACTTACGTGGATCATAGTTGCCATGTTGAAAAATAGAAGTAAATCGTCATCGGGCGTTTGCCTTCCTTCCTTTTATTCGTAACCCGACTTAATTATGGGTTTTTTTTAAGCTCCGCGTTAATCGCGTAGAGTTTAGTATTATATTTTATTGTTGACTTAATTTCCATTGAACGTCCGGAGCCGGCTGTTTGCGGTGCGAGCCGATTTAGGCTTGGCAACACTAGTCCCGTCCAAAATGGCGAATGAGATGGGATTTCTTTTTGCCGGAGAGAGAGTTGAAGGGATATCGTTGGCCCAAGCTAAAATCGGGCGCAATCGCCCCTTTGAGTGAGTTTCAATAGTGATTCGGTTGTGTATTTCTTTTTAGTTGGTTAGTTTCTAACGAAGCGTTGCATATTTTCCAGCCCCGGAATCGGACGTGAATAAAACCATGTTCTGATGGTGATAGGCGACGCCCAGCGTGCCCGGATGTCGAAATAGGTGCAATTTTGCCCTCTGCTGGCCCTTTCTCCATCAACGGGTTCACGCCGCGTCGCCTAAACCTCGCGCCGGCCGCGAGAGGTTCCCCTGGTATCCCGGTAACTTGTGGGCAGCAGATTGCTGCTGTTCTACCTACTCCCGACGTTTCACCCCAAGGCGGCTGACGTGGCAGTTGTGGTGTTTCGAGGTCAGATCTTTCCACGTTTACTTATTGACTGAATGAACCGGCCTTTCGGTTCTGGCGCCCATCCGTGTAACTACCTTAATATATATTGACCGCTGTATCCGTTTCTACCAGTAATGATAATTTAGAGCTCGCTGACCCACGTTTGTTCCCTTAAAATATAAACTCAACATTATTGTTCTCGTGAGCTAGCCCTCGGCAAACAATTGTTACCGTGTATCTAGGATAACAAATTAGCATAAACAATTTAGATTCTTTTTCCTGAATTCAATAAATACCTGGTTCCTCTTCAACTGTTGTTTGATTTTTTTTTTTTATTTTGGCGTTAGCTAAAGGAAACCCCCCATAAAATTAAATAACGTAACAGTGTCAGCCCAACGTGTGGCGTTATATCAGCGAGCCTCTTTAGTCACATTGTTAGCTAGAGGAATTTCTGGTAGAAACGGTGCGGCTTGTATAATTGTAATTAAGTAGGTACTTTTGTTTTTTTTAATTCTAAGTAATTGTGTGTTATTGTAGCTGCAAGTACCTCTTAATAGTTGTGCGGAATTATTTCCGATAATATTTTCGGTGTTTGGAAAGATAGTTTTTTTTTAAAAGACTTACTACTAATTACATACATTACTATTTGTATAAATAATTTTATTCTTTTATGGGTTACCGGGACCCAGTGTGGAGTTGTAACAATTTTATTTCTATTTTTTTTATATTTAGAGATTGTATGCATTTTGGGTAACCATAACTAAGGTGCCTTAATGTTAACGGACGGTTGTGTAAAGAAAAAGTGTTACGTTTTAAATTTAAAAGTTGATAATGTTATTATTCTCCCTTTGTGGGAGGTTACAGTAATTATTAGTAGCGGTTATAATTTATTACATAAATATGAGTTTGAATATCATGTGGCAATGGCACCGTACTATAAATATTTCGGTAATTACTTACAGTGTTTAAAATTTGCATGTACTATTTACTGTATCATTTGATACAGGATGTCTTTTCATATTGGACTGTGGAGACTTCAAATATATAAAATTTTTTTTTTAACTTTGAAACATTATGGTTAACGTTGGATGTTGAATAGTTAGAAAAGGTGCATCGTTTTGAGATGGACAGTTATGCAGAGGTGTTAAACCTTATAATTTAAGTTAACTTTATTAAAATTTTATTCCCTTAGGGAAAGTTTTTGTACTTATAAGTAGGTAGCTAAATAAGTATGCACCTCATGATAAGTGTAATGGGGGAACAACGTCGGTCAGCGGAGCATTTTTTTTTTTTAATATTATTTTCTGGCGGAGATTTAAATTTAAAATAAAATTAATATTATGTTATTACTAATGGGTGGTGCGGTGTGTGTATAGTCAGGCACATTTATTGCTGAGGCGTTTCTTAACTTTTTTTTATTCATAAAATATAAAGTTGAATCTTATCTTGGAGTTCAAAGGCCAAATAAACTGAGAGTTATTTGGTACTTATTTCTTTTGCTTTTTCCCTTTTTCTCGACTTAAAGCGAGATTATTACTTTTTACCTTTAGTGACGTTTACGAAGTGGGCAGTCACTTGCTGATTAATTTATCGGTGATTGTGTTGTGTGTTTGTTTCGATGAAGGCAGGCGTTTTTCCTTTTATGTGTTGGGAGTGGGAGTTCTTACGTTGTGTCCAGATGGTACGGTTACGTCTGTACACAAACGTATTACCTTTTGATGTTTGGTGGTGAGTGAACGATTTAAAAGTTCTCTTCACGTAGTTTTCTGGGTGCTGGCGTTTTAAACCAGCATTCCAGCTTCACTGGCTGGTCGGATTCTTGCGGATTTAAACGGAGAATTCTTAATAGCAGTGTTGTACCCTTGTTGACGCTTTGCGGTATGGCTTAAATCATATGCGTGAACGTTGACGTTCTTTTGTGTTGTCGGACCGACAGACTTGCGTCGCCTGAGACGTGGTTTGTACAGTCAACCTTTGTATGTCTTATGTTGTGTCGAAACGTTCCGTCCTGTGTCGTAGATAGACGCAGCCGGTAGATACGCTTCGTTGTCCTGGTGTTATTGTCTGATTTTCGTATTCTTAGCTGTCACCGATATTAGTTAGGGAAATTTCATTTAGCTATAAGCCGTCTTCCGTTATATCGCTTGGACGTACAGCCCGCTGTCTGGTACAGCTCGCTGTGCCGCCAAGAAATATAGACGATGCGACGTTTTGTAGTAATTTACTTAAAAAAAAAAAAGGTATTCTTATCTGGTTTAGTGCGTGGGTTCGATTTTGATGGTTTTTTTTTATTATCGATTTTAGATTTCGAGTTGTAGCTGTTATATTACCGATATTTCCTGTAGTTGGAGCTGGAGACCAGCTCAAAATTTTGCCTACGTCAAAATTTTCTCTGGGGAAGGGAGTATTGTAACAATAAAATTTCATTCTCCTTAATAAAGTAATAAATTTAAGAATGCAAGGCGTAGGTTACGCCTTCTACCGCCCTCTGTCGGAAATCGGCAGGAAGTCATCGACCGTGAGCTGTCTGATCCTGGATCGGCCTTCCTCGCCATCTAGCGTGGGATAGCTGCACTCTTGTATTCCTCTATGGACTTACGTGGATCATAGTTGCCATGTTGAAAAATAGAAGTAAATCGTCATCGGGCGTTTGCCTTCCTTCCTTTTATTCGTAACCCGACTTAATTATGGGTTTTTTTAAGCTCCGCGTTAATCGCGTAGAGTTTAGTATTATATTTTATTGTTGACTTAATTTCCATTGAACGTCCGGAGCCGGCTGTTTGCGGTGCGAGCCGATTTAGGCTTGGCAACACTAGTCCCGTCCAAAATGGCGAATGAGATGGGATTTCTTTTTGCCGGAGAGAGAGTTGAAGGGATATCGTTGGCCCAAGCTAAAATCGGGCGCAATCGCCCCTTTGAGTGAGTTTCAATAGTGATTCGGTTGTGTATTTCTTTTTAGTTGGTTAGTTTCTAACGAAGCGTTGCATATTTTCCAGCCCCGGAATCGGACGTGAATAAAACCATGTTCTGATGGTGATAGGCGACGCCCAGCGTGCCCGGATGTCGAAATAGGTGCAATTTTGCCCTCTGCTGGCCCTTTCTCCATCAACGGGTTCACGCCGCGTCGCCTAAACCTCGCGCCGGCCGCGAGAGGTTCCCCTGGTATCCCGGTAACTTGTGGGCAGCAGATTGCTGCTGTTCTACCTACTCCCGACGTTTCACCCCAAGGCGGCTGACGTGGCAGTTGTGGTGTTTCGAGGTCAGATCTTTCCACGTTTACTTATTGACTGAATGAACCGGCCTTTCGGTTCTGGCGCCCATCCGTGTAACTACCTTAATATATATTGACCGCTGTATCCGTTTCTACCAGTAATGATAATTTAGAGCTCGCTGACCCACGTTTGTTCCCTTAAAATATAAACTCAACATTATTGTTCTCGTGAGCTAGCCCTCGGCAAACAATTGTTACCGTGTATCTAGGATAACAAATTAGCATAAACAATTTAGATTCTTTTTCCTGAATTCAATAAATACCTGGTTCCTCTTCAACTGTTGTTTGATTTTTTTTTTTTATTTTGGCGTTAGCTAAAGGAAACCCCCCATAAAATTAAATAACGTAACAGTCTTTATGTATTTGCGAGACAGAGATAAAACATACAATCACATTCACTGTCAGACAAAAAATGGCGCGCTACTCCACATGCGCGGCATCCATGTCATGGGAGTCTGACCCCCCCCCCCCCCCCTTGGAGTCTAGGTTGGCCATACAAATAGACCACGTGACCCCCCTCTGGGGCCTGAGCCTTTACCACGTGCAAAGTTCACGTGTGCTCACCAAGCGGGTTTCTGGCAGTAAATGTGTTAATTTTAAATAAAACAGGCAAACCTTTCTATGAAGTGGTTAGGTTTTATTTATAAGGCAAATGGTATATTTCCCACCTGATTTTGAACTTTATTAAATGAATATATCCAATTTTGTATACTTCCTAACATACTTGTATTACTTGTGCCTTATAAAAAATTAACTAAATAATGATAATCAGTACTATTTAATTAAGACACTTTTTTTAGGCAGATGTCCGGCTTTTAGTTGAAAAATTAGACTTTTAGTGGAAAACAGGATTTTCATTTGTTTTTGAACTTTATGATATCCGTGGTATGTACAGCTCTTCTTGAGAAAAAGGAACTGATGTGTTTACATTTTTTTGTGTAAGGAGAGTAAGTTAGGTTAAACCCGCCTTTTTTAAATAAAATCGTTTTTACTTTATCTGTTTTGTCAATTTCAACCTTTGAATTCGTTGAAGTATTTGTCTACGCGAAAAGGGACAGAGAGCCCATACATTCCACGATTCGTCTCTTTCCGAATAGACTCTACAAGACTCAAAAGTCCACTTTGTTACTTAGAAGTTTGCTGGCAAACTCTATACCTACGAACAAACAGTCAAAAGATAGTACTTTGATGGCAAGTGGAACTTTTTGTTCGAAAAATCACATTTTATCTACATCTGCAGGGTTAGCACATGATTGCCGCGAGATAGACTACCCGTCCTTATGTCATTAATACAGTTAGAAGAAGACGTGTCATCTATCTCGCGGCCATCTTATGCTAGGCCTACTGGCAAGCATGGTTGCGCGATAAATGATAAAACATCTAGCCGTCCCTATTGCACTATTAGTAAGCACTAGGCCAGATTTTTCTTTCATCGCGCGACCATACTTGCCTGCCTGATTTGGTTTCCGCTTCTCTTTTTGATCGTCAATTCGTCAAATTTCAAACGTAAAAAAATGTTATATATATACAGTATGTAAACTAACGAAAACCATTTACTGTAACCCGTAAATGTCCAGGTGATACTGAGAAACTTTTACTATGGGATTAACCCCGAAATCACGAAAATATCTTCTGACAGTTTCATAGGTAGTTTTATTTTATAGTAAGTATTTCCTATGGGAGAGTAAATTTTTATTTCGCGTTTTGGGTGTTGGTCCCATACAGGGTGTCCACTACTAAATCCAAAAAAAATTCCCTGACTTTCCATGACCATTTAAGAAAATTTCCCTGACCAAATTTTCATTCTATGATGATATTTTTACCACTTTTGCTTAGGGTTGCAAAAAAACAGTTTTTTTGTCTTAAAAAAAAAAACTCGAAAAAAACGCATTTTTTTTAGGGTTCCGTTCCTCAAAAGGGAGAAACGGAACGCTTATAGGATCACTCGTGCGTCTGTCTGTCCGTCTGTTACAGCCAATTATTTTCTGGGATATGTTTGTTTTCTAAAGTACGAAATATACAAATTTGCAAGGCAGTTCATACTTTTATGTTAACTATTAAACTTGGCTATACCAGTGACGGCCCGTGCACTTTCAATCAGGGACATTAGGGTAGAGCGAGGTTGAGTTTCGGCGCCTTTGGACACTGCATGCAAAAAAAAGCGCGAGCGCAGCGAGCGCGAAAATTTTTCCCCTTTTTTACGTCCCGTAGTAGTTATTATGTACATAACTTAGCAAACAAAATGGAGTACCTAGTCTATCAGAGCAGAGTCAGGAAAGCAGGCTTGAAATGAACTTGAGTAACTTTGTCTTTGTCGTTTTCACGTCGCCCTAGCAAAAGCACCTACCTTATGAATGTTTTACATGGTGACATTGTGGTGCAACCACAGACCAATACAACAAGACGGCCCTTACAGGGCGACTCGCGGTCACCAAGCATACGACAAATCAGGTTTATAAAAGTTTGAACGCGTGCGACCCGCTAACAGTGTTCGTGTCCGCTCGGGAAAAAATCTTAAATAATCAAATTTGGTTGCAAACAATGGTCTCTTGCAGCATAAAGTGGTGTGGCAAGTCTTCTAACACTTCTACATATAAAAAAGATGGAATAACATTCCACAGTTAAGTCAAATTAATTATTTTGTTGAATATTGTTTATTATCCGCGGAGTTCATTTATACTGGTCAATATGGTTGTACTGAGCGGCGCCGAGGCGCGTCCATCCCTTTTTGCCTAGTTAACAATGCGATATGCTATCCCTTTCACGTAAACGTCTAGGGATGGGGCCATGTTAGTTTATGTCTGTTGCGGGAACTTCGTACTGCCGTTCGTACCATGTGCTACCATTTTATGAAATATAAAAGAAAGCAGATTTGTAATTGTGAATAAATCTAGAATCTGTAGAGTCTGTAGTGTTATTTAGTTGATTGATTAGTTTAGAATATTTAGTTGGTAATTTAACTTAGTAAACGTAAGTAAAAATGCACAGTTTAGTTATTAGTTACTAGAATGATTTTTATTGAGGTGCTATCACAATCATCATCCTCCTTGCGTTATCCCGGCATCGGCATTCGCCACGGCTCACGGGAGGCGCTTTGGAAACTAATCCCAAGATTTGGCGTAGGCACTGGTTTTATGAAAGCGACTGCCATCTGACCTTCCAACCCGAAGGGTAACTAGGCCTTATTATAATTTAATTATAATATTATAATTTGTTGCAAAACAAATTCACCACAGTACTGGTACCGGTACCAATGTCTATAATAGACATGTCCCATTCCCATCCCTACAGCTAATCGTAAAGGCGCGCCATTATTTGAAACGACCAATGGCAGCACCGTGCGCGCCCGCCTCACCCCGCAAGGATTGGTGATTTGCGTCTCGACAATATCGCTTGCATTAGGCTTCTAGTGGGGTGTTCTGTGGGTGCAACTTTCCAGTAAATCTTTGCTGTCATGGATGTGGCCAACCCAAGAAATCATATTATTTTTTCAATACTTTTTGATTTTTTTTCTTGGTGCCAAATTTTTCCCTGACCTCCAAATCATTTCCCTGACTTTCCCTGACTTTCCATGACCACTATGAGCTTCCCTGACTTTTCCCTGACTTTCCCTGACTTTCCAGAAAGTGGACACCCTGCCATAGTAAAAGTTTCTCAGTATCACCTGGACATTTACGGGTTACAATAAATGGTTTTCGTTAGTTTACATACTGTATACTATATATATATATATCACCTCTATTATAATACTGGAAATAAAACTAAAATTCAAACAACCTTAAACTTTAATTGATCAACCAACCATTCAACATCTCTCGAACACCTTATACAAATCTGGCAAATTCGCAATTTGCAAAATCGCTCCATTGCTCACAAAGCTAGTAGGCGGTAAAAAGTTCCTCCTTATAGCCGGGAATATCACATGCTCCTGCTTCCAATGCTCGGATTTCACTGACTCTGTGGTGGTGTCCGGGTTGGGCTGGGAGTAGAAAATGGCGGTCTGCCGGGAAAACGTGTCGAAGCATTCTTTTTCGGCGTCCCAGTTGACCTCGGTGACGAGACGGACCAGGTAGGTTGGTAATGCGCCCATAAATGGAGTGTGGTTGTCTGTAAAATGTTTTATCCCTCCCAGGTTAAGTCTAGCCCCCTTAGGCCCATTTGCACCAATCACTCAGGGTTAGTGGGCTGTCATCTGTCAAATTCCATATAAAATGGTGGATTAACCCTCCATTTTCGTTGGTGCAAGTGGCCTTTATTCATAAAAAGTTGCTGAACTGATTAGTTAAAAGTGTTTTGTCCCTTTCTCACAAATACATAAGTCAACCCTACAGAAAGGGACAAAACACTCAACTAATCAGTTAAGTAACTTTTTTATGAATAAGGGGGTAGATTTATAAAACAGGTAATAACAAATAAGCCAACTCTTTCTATGAGCTTTGGACTGATCCACATTACTGGCTAGAAGATGACGATTAATAAAACACCCAGTTTTATTAATCCCTAAAGGACTATGTCATGGCAACACCCGGGAAAGTCCAAATTTAGTGTTAAAAGTTTCTTAAATTTAAAAAAACACCCAATACGTCAACATTAAACAGGGAAGTATAGTTTGGCAAAAATAATAAAAAATTAAGAAGTGACGAAACTGTCCACTTTTCTCACGTATATTTGAAAGGAATGACACTACAGTGTTGCCATTCTTATTTGTCAAGCTGTAATGTATGCATTTTCACTGCTAGATTAGTATTAGGTACAAAGAGGCAGTGCCAACAGCTGACCGTCGCCACTCAGCTACAGAGATAGTACTCGGAACAGCATGGCTCGCTTGCTCGTCAGCAGTTGGCACATCTGTTGTGCCATCTCTCATTATAATAGTTTAGCCTAACTCATCTAGCAACAGCGGCAGTGCCAACAACTGACCATCGCCACTCAGCTCCAGGGAGAAGTACTCGAGCACCATGGCTCGCTTGCTCGTCAGCAGTTGGCAAATCTGTTGTGCCATCTCTCATTATAATAATTTAGCCTAACTCATCTAGCAACAGCGGCAGTGCCAACAACTGACCATCGCCACTCAGCTCCAGGGAGAAGTACTCGAGCACCATGGCTCGCTTGCTCGTCAGCAGTTGGCACATGTGTTGTGCCATCTTGCATTATAATAGTTTAGCCTAACTCACCCAGCAACAGCGGCAGTGCCAACAGCTGATCGTCGTCACTGAGCTCCAGGGAGAAGTACTCGAGCAGCATGGCTCGTTTGCTCGTCAGCAGTTGGCACATGTGTTGTGCCATCTCTCTCATGTCGCCTGTCAAAATTAAACTAGTTTAATTGATATAAGGTTTGCTGTTAGGCTAGCTCACAGTTCCAATGCTACCTAATGTATATACGTATACATATGTATTGCGTGCAAGCGTAAGGACGAGGTGCATTATAAGTTAGGACCGAAGAGGATCGAGTATTATAGAGAGTTACTGTCAAAGTAAAATGTGTAATCTCAGTGCATAGACTTAGACTGCGAACTCTCGACACAAGCTTAAATTTTTTACATACATACATACAACATACAATCACGCCTGTATCCCATGAAGGGGTAGGCAGAGCACATGAAACTACTTAAGTTTCAGTGCCACTCTTGGCAAATAAGGGGTTGAAAGAAAACGAAACATCAACGATTAACATTTTTAAAGCTCAATTTTGACAATTTGGCCCATATTCTTAGCTTGATACAAAGAGGATCGAATATTATAGTGAGTCACTGTCAAAGTAAAATGTGTAATCACAGTGCATAGACTGCCATTTAACACGTTAAACGCCATGGTGGACACCATGTGTCCGGCACTTCGTGTATCAGTTAGGCCATATGAAATTTTATATTTTTACCATTTTTTACATGATGATTTTTTGTCAAATTCTCAAAATAAACTTCACATTATTAACGCAATACATGAAATAAACTATTAATTTACAAAATTACTCGTAAATATCAGTGCCGGTCACCGGTGGCCGTCATGGCCTGCGGGGAAACAAATCTGTGATTCCTTCGCGTAGGGCCGTGGGGGGCCACAGTGCCGCCCACAGCGGCACATCTGTTTGTATTGTATGTATTGCAACACTACGCCTTTCCCCAATTAAACTTTATAAATGCATTTTATTTGCTTCTTTTGTTTCTTTTCTAACACCTGTGTATTTGTGTAAATACATTTTTTTATTGCCACGCGGTGTACCTTTGATTATGCCGACGCTTTTGTGCTATTTTTGCAACGACATATGTTTGGAATTACATTTTTGGGAAGTACATCAGCGTTTATCTTTTATTACTGCTCTTATTTTTTACACTCGTAAACGTTTTTCAATTGAATATTTTGTATTTATATTCCCTACAAAACTGTGTAAGTAAGTCAGTTAGTCTTAGACTTTCTTGTAGAAAAGATGACACCCAATCATCTGACCATATCATTTTGTGACTGTGTTTAGTACATATGATTTAGATATAATAGTGTTATGGTGATAATATGAATAATAAAATGGCAACAACAATACAGCCTCCTGCTAGTCCTGCTCCAAGAGCTAGAAGAGTAGCTCATAGATTGGCTAAAAAAGAAGGTCCGGCTAGGGCAAGCAGATTTATAGAGTATGTGTATTATATTAAATTGAACTTTTAAATTGTTCGTTTCATAAGTTTTGTGTTTTATTTAATTTCTTAGTAAAAAATAAGTCGGGTTATTAATGCTTACTAACAATATAATATTGTTTTTATTACAATAACCAATGGATACATTCCAATTGGAATGCACTGGCTCTATCTCGTCTATCAATAGGTACAAACGAGAACCAAAGCGTGCAAACTATTCCATGAGGTCACGCCGTATATGTCAAATAGAGTTTTCCCATATAATAGTGTCCGTGAGTTCAAAACAGCCGATCAAAGATGAACCTACATCGCGGTCACCGGTGACCCCCATGGCTTAAACAGAGAGTGTTAGTGCCGGTCACCGGTGACCAACGCGGCTCAAACGAAAGTAATCAAAATTTACATTGGCGTTTAACGTGTTAAACCCTAAGTGCGTTTTCACATTATCCGATCCGATATCGGATGTCGGACCGATATCCCATATATTACAGGCGCTATCTTGGATTTTTTACATTGAAATCCTTCCGACATCCGATATCGAATCGAGTAATGTGAAAACGGACTAAAGAGTCACCATTTTATCGATCAACGTGATACACACAGATATAAATATTCATTCGGCTCGTGAGTTTATCTATCCTTCACCACTCACCTAGTTCAGGATTCCATTCTGCGTCTTGGGAAGACAGACCGAGGACGAACAGCTCTTCCAAAGGCAAGGGATTTGACAGTTTTATCAGCCCGAAGTTTTGGAAGTCGTATAGCATCGTTTCATAGAATAATTCTTCACTGGAAAAAGATAGGAAATAGTACATTACGATACAAGTGCGTAAAAGTTCGAAGTAGAAGTTACTAATTTCCTTTTCGCACGTGTATTTTACGACGTTTTTCAGTACAGATGGCCATCCGAAGTTACGACGTTGCATAATTCTGTGGGTCTAGTGAAAAAGGGTATAACTCAAATTGAAGTCCGAGGTGGGACTTGTGCCCTTTTTCACCGAGTCAATTTGAGTTATACCCTTTTTCACTAGACTCACAATAATGAGCCACTCTCGCACTAGTGCGTAAAAAAAACACCATCTCTATTGAAAAACATACATTATTATCACAGAGAACCTCCTATAGAGTAGAAATCTTGTATATTTTGTTCGCGATACGAGTCACCAGTGTTTGGGGTGCGAGGAGCGGGCGGGGAATGTGTTAAGCGCGCTGTGATTGGCCGTTTCAAGGACGGCGGGCAGTCGCGCCAGATGAAAAGGGACAGAAGTATGACTGTCCCTCTACTGACGCGTAAGTGGCCAATGTAAGTTGACCTATGCCGGCTCTGAATAAATTATAAATATGACTTATTTGTGGAATGTAATGCCGTCTGTTTTTAAATTTGAGCTTCTTGTTACCTTTCCACACCATTTCACACTACAGGTGGACATCTTTAAGGCATCAAAATACCCTTTTCCAATTTTTTAGTGCGAATACCACGCGCTGCTTTCGGGTCTGTTACTTGGTCGATACTGATCGGGCACGGCGAGCGCCCGCGCTTATATCAGTGCAAATACTAGGAAGGCTGGCGACCGCGAGTCGTCTTGTAATGGATGTCTATAGGGGTTGGTCTGTGATTATTATACATCTCCCAAGTAGAAAGATTTTTAGGAAAAAAATATGATGCAACGATTTTTAACCCCCAGCGCAAAAACGACGGGGTGTTATAAGTTTGACGTGTCTGTCTGTCTATCTATCTGTCTGTGTGTGTGTCTGTCTGTGGCATAGTAGCTCCCGAACGGATGGACCGATTTAGTTTTTTTTGTTTGAAAGCTGAATCAGTCGGGAGTGTTCTTAGCCATGTTTCATGAAAATCGGTCCACTATTTCGGGTTTTTTTTTTTAATTTTAATCTTGTGGTTAGGTTAGATTACCAGATTTTTATCAACTTGCAGTAAGTAATAAGCATGTTAGTAAGTAATAAGTATCTATGTATAAGTATATTTCTATGGGTAAAATCTTGCATGTTAAATTTGACCCACTTTACATTTAGGTACGTATTTAAATAGGATGACACTGCTGTATTATTGATGATATAAAATAAAACTAAACTTAGAATGGAGACAGGAATTGTCTATAATACCATCATGCTAAAATAACAATCTATTTTCATTCCGGGGTTTTAACCTTCTGGGGTTCGATGTCCTAATACTAGGTCAAAATACCTAAGATGAAATTTGAATCTACGTTAAATGGAATTGAGTTGCTTTTGTTTTGATTCGTTCGAATTTCAGACAAAAGAAATTCAGCCCTGTTTTCTAGTACCGTTGATCAAATCTTATTGGATTTTTTTTGTATGGTGGGCCGCTAGAGGATTTAGTAGGTACTTATTAGAAAATATGCTTCTTCTTCGGTTCCTCATCGCTGAGGGTCGCGACCAAGTGAGGTCGTTATTTTTTGCACCAAAGCTCTAAATTGAAAATGAAAGCCATAAAAGATAGACCCTACATTTTTTCTGCCATAAACATTTTTGTTCTATAGAAGGTATAGAAATAATTTTACTCACGTTAACCTAGTAGTATCACACAAATACAGCTTCGTCGAATGCTGTATAAGCGACTTATGTAAATCAATACATCCAATGAATATCAAATTGGCCAATATTTCTCTCAGATTAGAATTACATTGCTTCTCCACATCCATCCTTAACTGCTTCACGCTTGTCAATTTCGTTTCTGTTCTTTCATACTTAAACGTTCTAGTTTTAAACGATTCTTTGGGGTCTATATAACTTATATTGCCCTGGTCTACCGCATGATTTTTCCATATTTCGGATTCTGGCATTTTATTTAATACTGCTGGTTCTTCGACTAGTGAATTTTCTAGGATATCATCTACCACCATATTTTCATTATTCACTGTTGTTTTCACATCGTTATTCACAATGTTTTCAGTGTTTTTAACATTTATTTCATCTGTTTCGATAGGTTTGAAGAATTTGTCTATCTTTTGAACGTCAGAGTTGACTCGAACCATGTTGTTGGGGTTGACTTTGGCCGCTTCCGTAGTTTTCTTTACCATTTCTTCAACCATCGTCGCTCCGGGTAGCCTGGCCTGGAATTACATAAAACACGTGTTACTTTTCTTTTTTTTAAATAGCCTATAATGTGTCCCACTGCTGGGCAAAGGCCTCCCCTGTTTTCCGCCACTCGTCACGGCTCTGTGCATGCTCTCGCCAGCCGCCACAAAATGAGTCCAGGGGGTTACCATGACGTACTAAAGACGTTCAGTTTAGGTTGAGAGAAAGGGACACAGCTATAGCAGTTACATAGCTCCGTCCCTCTCTCTCAACCTAAACTGAACGGCTTTAGCACGTCATAGTAACCCCCCTGGTCTTTCCGCCATCTCATCTTTGGTCTACCTGGACCTCTGGTAATTTGTGGCGCCCATTCGGTCGCTATTTTGGCCCATTTCAGGATGCATCTTTCTATGATTTAAACGTTATCGAAATTCCATAAAAAAACGTCGTACTATACACACATGTGGAAAAAGAAAACTCGTAACTTGTGCCGATTTAAAACACAGGGAGTGTTTAGTTAAGGGAGTGATTAGTCGTGTTTGAATTTATCGCCACTCATTTCCAACCCCCTCTTTTCCGCATGTGTATCGTAACGTAATGTACTATTATATGTATAGTAGAGATAATAGAGTATCTTATAAAACATTATTATGTCCTCATAGTTAAAATTTACTGAACATATGCATTTGAAATCGCATTTTTTAGCTTACTGTTTTATACGTAAATTGACCGACGACCGATCTGGCGTAGTTGGTAGTGACTCTGCCTGCTAAGCCGCGGTCCTGGGTTCGAATCCCGGTAAGGGCATTTGTTTGTGTGATGAGCACAGATATTTGTTCCTGAGTCGTGGATGTTTTCTATGTATATAAGTATGTATTTATCTATTTAAGTATGTATATCGTCGCTTAGCACCCATAGTACAAGCTTTGCTTAGTTTGGGGCTAAGTTGATCTGTGTAAGGTGTCCCCGAAATTTATATTTATTAATTATTTATTGATAAATATATTCGATCCTAAAACTTAATAACACTCTCATAAAGTTGACTCTCACACATACATACCTGCGTATACAGGACCCGTGTAGAGTTACAACTGAGCAGTTTGCTCTCAACACACGCCTTCAGCTTCTCAATGATTTGCTCTTCGTACAGAAACTGTACCTCGTGCTTCGTGGGGTGAACGTTTACGTCTACGTTTTTGGGATCTGAAAAATGAGAGCCAATGGCAAAAATCACTAACACATGTACAGTCAGCTGCAGAGAAAAGTAGACCCCGTTGCATACAAATTTGTATGGCAGGAGGTCTCCTTTTCTCTGCAGCTGACTGTACAAAGTGGTGCCATCTACAATCTATCTATCTTAGTGCGTTTTCACATTATCCGATCCGATATCGGATGTCGGACCGATATCCCATACATTAAAGGCGCCATGTTGAATTTTTTTTAATCCATTCCATTGAAATCCTTCCGACATCCGATATCGGATCGGATAATGTAAAAACAGACTTAGGGCCAATTGCATAGGGTTCACCAACTAACTCTGAGTTAGATGCTTAACCTGGAGTTAAATTAGCGAACTTTTTGGAGGGATCCATAACTCACGCCACGCATATACAATTGGTATCGACTCTTTACAGATATAGCGCGGCTGTCCTAAATCAAAACCTAGCAAGTGCATTGAAAATACACGTCCCCTGCTAGGTTTTGATTTGGGACAGCCGAGCGGATTATTTAGGATCCAACAAGCGTGGCCCATCCGGAACAAAAACCCAGGAGCAAAACAAACAAAAATGTGCCTATTTTCGCATATCCTCAAGGGATATAACCTAACCACAAAATTAAAATTTTGAAAAACCCTCGACCGCGACATAGTGGACCGATTTTTATGAAACATAGCTAAGAACACTCCCGACTAACTCAGCTTTAACTCAACGTCTATATTGCTGTAGTTTGTAGGTTAGGTATAGGTTTAGCTTAGGAACGCCTACCATCTCCAATTCTCCTTTAACTGCTCTAAGGTTAACTGGAAGAAATCCCTTAATGGGATAAGTTCGCCTTTGTACAAATGATGTGTGTGTTCTTTTTTCTTTACTGTGTGTGTGTTCTTATCTTTGTACAATAAAGTGTATTACTACTACTGCTTTCAAACAAGAAAAACTCGAAATCGGTTCGTCCGTTCGGGAGCTACGATGCCACAGACAGACCGTCGTTTTTGCGTCGGGGGTTAAAAAATGCGACAAGTAATATAAGTACGGAATTTAGAAACTTTATACTAGTAAAGTTGATTACAGAATATTAGAATCATTTATTTGTCTAACATAGGTGTACATAAGTTGTTACATTATTATGTTGGTAGTAGACTTACCTAATTCTATACTAAGGTAGACGAAGGCGTGAGAGTTCTTCGGCAAGTACGTTGAGTAAACTGAATCTACGGCCTTACGGATTGCTGAAACGAAAAACATAATTCTATGAGCATATACAATTTAACTTTCACTACAGACTTGATCATCATTTAACTCTTTAAAATTTGCACAAAAATATATTTTTTTTGTCGAAATTAGCTTGACGTCATATAACATTTTATCTTTATTTTGCCCTCAGAAATAAAATAAATAAATATATCCTATAGGACATTCTTACACAGATTGACTGAGGCCCACGGTAACATGAAGGCTTGTGTTGTGGGTACTCAGACAACGATATATTTAATATATAAATACTTATATACATAGAAAACATCCATGACTCAGGAACAAATATCTGTGCTCATCACACAAATAAATGCCCTTACCGGGATTCGAACCCGGGACCGCGGCGCAGCAGGCAGGGTCACTACCGACAGAAATGTGTAGTTAAAATCTTTTGATTTCCTGATTTTACACCGTGTATAAGTATTTATATCGTAAGCTAGCACCCATAGTACAAGCATTTATATAATAGGGTTTGCTTAGCTTGAGGTTGGGTTGATCTGTGTAAGGGTTTCCCAAAATCTATCAACGCTGAATCCAAACCAACCGACCAAAAATCGCTCGTTAATATGAACACGCTTACGGCTCAGCCACGACATTGGTCTAAGCGCGGCAGCGGTGAGCGGCGGCCATACATTGGAGCGAGACACAGCGATGGGACTTTTCATTCGCACGTATGGCTGCCGCTCCCCGCTGTCGCGCTTAGACCAATGTCGTGGCTGGGCCGTTACGCGTCGTCGTCACTCCATCCGTACTCACAAAGAGGATCGAGTACTATAGAGAGTTATTATCAAAGTAAAATGTGTAATCACAGTGCATAGTCTGCCATCTCTCGACACAGGCTTGAAACTTTTGAACCTCAGTTTTGACAATTTGGCTCATATTCTTAGCTTGATGTGTTAAAATGTCAAATATTAATAGCGCCATCTAGCCGAGCGTCCCCCAAAGGTGTAACGCCATCTAGGCCACCGTACCTTTTTCACCGGGGCTTTGAGGTACGTTTTTTTCTTAGACTTTATCTATACGGAGTTACATATGTCTTTATTCGCAAGTTCATACGAACGAGCGATTTTTGATCGGCGGAAACCGATTCAGCGTCGATAGATTTGGGGAAGCCCTGTGTCCCTCAATATTTGTTTAAATGAGGAACAACTTACATTGCGAGTCAACTAGCCGATGATTGATGAACAACAACATGACTCCTTTCTTATGCGAGTAGTTGACGTTAGTAATGAACCCGTGTACAGAGAGCTTCAGCGTTTCGTCTTTTATTTGTAGCTCCATCAGTTCTCGGGCTATTGTGTTACCATGGATCTGAAAAATTGAGAAAAAATAGTTACAGCATGATGAGCCGAACGAGGATAAGGTCCTGCCTCAATAATATTAGGGTCGGCTCACACCGGAATGGTAGCGGCCGGCAGCGGTCAGCAGCGGCCACCCGCGGCAAATTATTTCACACTAAAAGTGCTCACCGCGTCACTGCCATTCCGGTGTGAGCCGACCCTTACGGCCCAGCCACGACATTGATCTAAGCGCGACAGCGGTGAGCGGCAGCCATACGTGCGAATGAAAAGTCCCATCGCTGTGTCTCGCTCCAATGTATGGCCGCCGCTCACCGCTGTCGCGCTTAGACCAATGTCGTGGCTGAGCCGTTAGAGCTGTGCTTAGAGAGAGAGAGAGAGAGAGAGAGAGAGAGAGAGAGAGAGAGAGAGAGACAAACCGCCGGCGGAAGTGCCGCAGTTGTTAGCTCACTGTGTGCGTGATGACAAGACTCGCTGGTCATTCGCATGTAGGTACACAGACATGGAAATGATGCGAGTGTAGGGTTGCAAATAGAAAAAAACGCCAAATGTTTTTTTTTTAGAATTATGAAAATTTTTTTAGATGAACAAATAATACGACAATAACGGTTTTTCGTGATTCGTAACGTTTAAATAACAATAACGTATATTTTTATTCGATAAACGTACATTCAGTATGCAAGCGTTTATTGGGGAATCCCCGATGCGGCGTGGAGCGTGGAGAGGCGGTGGTGTAAATGTTAGTTTTATGAAACCAGAAATTAAAGTTATTAAATTAAATTCCTTTAATAGTCAACATAAAGTCTTAAAAACCGTATAAAAGTATTAACTGTTTTGCAAATTTTGAGGTTTCGTCTTTAGAAAAAAACATACCAACTCCAGAAAAAAAATATGTTTTTTTTTCACGGTTTTTTTTTCAAGCCAGAAAAAAACTGTTTTTTTGCAACCCTATGCATGTGTATTGCGTAATAGCCAATAGTGGTATCAAGAACTTGCGACAGGCGTCTTTAATACAAATAGCCGACATGTCCGATCTTCCTTCCACATCTGTGGGACCGCCTGATTTATCATGTGCCATGTTTTCTATGAAAATGATAGACAATAATAATTTTCAGCAAATAAACATACCTACAGATTTTTTTAACAACAACTTTGTGGAGTATTTATTTCCACAATACTTGTATTACATAGACTATAAATACTAAAAAAAAACCTAACATTGCGGAATCTGTTTTGAAATAAAATAAATACATATAAAGGAATACTTACAATAAGCGCTGGTGGCCTAGTAAGAGCGTGCGACTTTCAATCCAGAGGTCGCGGGTTCGAACACTTCGAACCTCGGCTCGTACCAATGAGTTTTTCGGAACTTATGTGCGAAATGTCATTTCATATTCACCAGTCGCTTTTCGGTGAAGGAAAACATCGTGAGGATTGTGAGGAAACCCGACTAATTCCAATAAGGCCTAGTTACCCTTTGGGTTGGAAGGTCAGATGGCAGTCGCTTTCGTAACACTAGTGCCTACGCCAAATATTGGCATTAGTTGTTACAGCGGACCCCAGGCTCCCATGAGCTGCGGCAAATGCCAGGATAACGAAAGGAGAATGATGATAAGGATTACTTACACCTTCTTCTCTTCCATGCATCCTGATACCCTCTGCTGGGGTGTAGAGCTCGAATGATATTTCTCCATTTACTCCGGTCTTGGGCAGTTTGGGCAACCTCCTCCCACCCCATTCCTAGCACCCTGAGCTCCTGCTGAACCGAGCGACGCCAGGAAGCATTTCTTTTTTTTGCCAATAATTTTTTTTTTATTGTTTTAGGGAATTTTAGGTCAATTGTACTCAGAATCACGAGTACTTTCAATCTCATTGGGAGACAAAGTGTCCCAGAATTTCGATACATTTTTGTTACTTTCCTCTTTTGTTATCCCATACAACATGTACGGAAAATGGTAACAAAATAAGAAACAATCGCATGGGACAATTTTTTTAACTACGATTGAAAAAGCTAGTAATTCTAAGTAGAAATAGCATTTTTTTTTCAAAAATATCACACTTCATAAAAGTGTCAAAAAAAAAGAAATGCTACAGGTTGATTTAGGGCGGCATGGTTTGCGCTTTCGGGTATATTCCAGGTGAGGGCCATTTTGAATAGGTGGGTATCAGGAATACTTACAATCCTAACATTTTCAATAACAGATGAATTAACAGGTGTCTTCAAATCAGTCTTCTCTCCAAACTTCTTAAGCGTGAATCCGACATGGCTGTTATGTACCGCATAGCCACCAACCACGTCCATAATGTGCGTGTATTCTTCGTTAGGGCTCCGTAGGGCTCTCTTACGGGCTATGACGTTGTAGAATAAGTCTTCTACGGTGATTTGGGTGCCATTGTTGCCAGCACAGGCTTTGATTGGACCTTTCAGTTTGCCATCTTCATAGGATGCCCTGGAAATCATTTTGATAAGGGTAAATATTTAAATTTTTATTTTATTTTTACTAGAGAGTCCTGATGTACGACCATAGTTTATAAGTCGTCAAAATTTTCGTCTAAAAACCATGTTCTGTCATTCACTCATTTTTAATTGTATTTATCAATATTTTTATCAGCTAATAGGTACTATTATAGATTTAAAAGTTAGATTCAATCTAGAAGGTTTTGCAAGCTAAGCCCTGCCTGCACCATAGACAGAGGATTTTTTTACTCCATGTAGAAAACCCTGATGAGGCCGACCTGTCTGGCCTAGCATGTAGTGACCCTGCCTACTATTTGTGTGATGAGCACAGATATTTGTACTATGTATTTATATATTATATATATCATTGTCAGAGTAACCACAACACAAGCCTTCTTGAGCTTTCCATGGGGCTCAGTCAAACTGTGTAAGAAGTCCTTATAATATTTATTTATTTATGAAGGGACTGAAGTTGTACTTAACACTGTAGAGCGTTCCTCAACAAAGTTTTTATTGTGACAAGGTTATCTCAATATTTACATATCACACTCAATATTTTTACTATCACAATTAGCCTTTCTTTCTACCAATAAACTAAGTGAGTCAGAATGGAACTCTCTGTATAGGCAATAAGCCATATAAACTTACTTGTAAGCACATTTAGAAGCGGCAGTCTTAGTCAGTATAGTCAGATGGGCAATGTGGCTGATGCTAGCCAGAGCCTCTCCTCGGAAACCGTAAGTGTTGATCTCTTGCAGGTCCTCATATTGGCTCAGTTTTGATGTGGTGAATCGCTCACAGACTATATCTAGGTTATCGTTTCTGATACCAGTACCATTGTCTTGGATCTAAATATTAGAAATATATATGTATGTATGTTTAAAAAAAAAAACATATTAAAGAATAATAGTTTGAAGTTATAAATTTGTACTATCATAAAGAAGCAATTACTTGGCATCATGGTAAGATGGATCCAGCTAATTCAAGAGCTTAAATACGTAAAATACAGGTGATTTACACATACCTGCAAGTATTTCAAGCCGCCAGCCTTTACAGTGATAATTATATTGGTCGATTTGGCATCCAAGCTGCAATAGAGAAACTGTATTTGTTTAACAGTATTCATATGGATACTTACAATTTTATTATTTCTTTATTTACCTATTTTCGATGAGTTCCTTCAATGCATTCGCCGGCCTTTGAACAATCTCGCCGGCTGCTATTCGGTTCACAACATCCTCACTTAGTTTTTTAATGATACCTGGTTCAGACATTATTTCCTAGGGTTTAGCTATGTGGTTAAAAACAAGGGAATCATTTGTAGAATTAAATAAAACCAAAAAATAGTTTCCGACCAAAGCATTCAAATCAAAACTTGAGGTATGTTTGGTGATATGATGCGGTCCGAAAAGACAGTCTTACCTAAATGTTGAACGTTTTTAATAAAAGCTTGAATAGCTGGAATGCTATATAGTCTGTGTACATTCCGAAACATATACACATTATACAGAAATATACTAAAGCACTGTGATTTTACACAATGTACATTACACCAAGATAAAAGTTATCAATTACCATTACAAATTAGATTTGGTATAAATATTTAAGTATACATTAAAGTCACTAAATAGATTTATCAAAACTATATTCAAACTAGACATTTTTCACAATTATAATTTTGAACGTACTTTAAATTTGACAGTCTGGATTTTGACGTTCGACGCGATAAGTATAGGCTAGTTTCCTACTAGTCAAATCAGCTTCTTTTTAAGAACTGTCAAAACGATTTGCTAGTATGGAATTACTATGAAATACTGAGGAGTGACGTCACGGTCAATTCATTTACTTTTTATCTTTCTCTTTGACTTATTAAATAGAAGTTTTGTTGAAATATAACTACTGTCCATATATTTCTTCATATTTTGTGGAGCTTTATTTCGTGCAGTGCATAAAATATTTTATTTTAAATATAGGAAACTAGCCTATTGTATTATAAGCTGATTTGTGTTATACATATTAAATTTTGCAAAATTTTACATGATTTAAGCATTTTTTATTTGTGTTAGAGAAGGCAATCTGGTCCATTCGTTAAAATGGATGTGGATAGTGACGAAGAACAGCAGCTTAACGATATAGCGCAGCTAAATGCCGTTCTAGCACAAGACGACGAGCCTTCTATTCTTTTAGGATCGTTAAGCGGCAGCGTAAGCTCACTACACTCTCGATCCCTTACCAGCACTTCCACTGCCAGCGCAGCTCAGGAACATGCACGAATTGACTCAGCCTTAGCCCTTAACAAGCTTCTAGACGAAAAACTAAGAAGACTCGAATCCGTACTCGTCGGCCGCTTACATGAATGTAGACAAAACTTAAATGATCTGCACAAGCTAGCAGGCCCTGCAGAGAAAGACCGGCAAGAAACCTTCCGCTATATAAACTGTGGTAAGCCATATTTCAAAGACAAATCAAATTTTCCAGCTCCTGACAATGAAGACACTATAATTATGAAAAAAAGCAACATGTACGACTTCTCTGAGATTACTTCAGTGCCTGGCTGGACTGCAAAAGACAAAGTCAGTCTGAATAAACTTCTTCTTGAAATGTCAATTAATATTAAAAAGAAAGAGTTGAATTCAAAGATTGCACAGCTGAAGCGAGAGAATAAAGATAAATGGTCAAGGAAACTAGAGAGGCAAGTAGATGCTATCAATAAAGAGATCAGTAATTTAGGAAAGAAAACTTTAAAAGATTTAGCATTGCCAATTGACCAGGAGTATGACTGGGAAATTATTGCAAATAAATTAAATAAAAGACACAGCGCTGCGGAGTACAGGATACTATGGAAAGAATTTTTGCATCCTAACATCAACAAAGAGCCATGGTCAATGGAAGAACATGCCCACTTTCAAGAAATTGTAGCCAAGTTTAACTTTCAAGACTGGGCTGCCATTGCTAAAGAACTGAACACTGGCAGGACAGCTTATCAAGTCTTTGTTTACTACAGAACCAACATGAGCAATACATCATGTGGTAAGAAATGGACAAAGGAGGAGGAACAGTTTCTTCAGCGATTGATTGCATATTATAAAGAGGAAGATTACATACCCTGGGGCAAAGTAGCTTCCTCTATGGAGAACAGGACAAAGATACAAATTTATAACAAGTATTTCCGACTTGTCGAGAAACGGAAAGGTAGGTTCCTACCAGAAGAGGATGCTGTTATATTGACATGTCTTGATAAGTTTGGACCAAACTTCAAGAAAATGTCAGAGTATCTACCGGGCCGTTCGGCAACTCAAATTCGTGTCCGATACCAAGTTTTAGCCAAAAAGCGGATCTCTGCTGTCTGGACAGTCCAG
The DNA here is from genome assembly GCF_023078275.1 of Leguminivora glycinivorella. Taxonomy (NCBI): domain Eukaryota; kingdom Metazoa; phylum Arthropoda; class Insecta; order Lepidoptera; family Tortricidae; genus Leguminivora; species Leguminivora glycinivorella. The sequence continues at coordinate 8,855,834 of NC_062993.1, read as the reverse complement.
GAAGATAGGCAGCTGCTTCAACTAATGGCCAATGAGGAATGTCTAACTAACTACTCTAGCGTCACCAAGCACTTCCCTGATAAAACCCGAGTGCACTTGAGAGCTAGATATGCTACATTATTAAAATGGATGAAAAAACATCCAAACTCGTCACTTGAAAATGCACCCAGAAGAGGTGCTCGACGCCTCGGTCACGGCCTAGCCTCTGACAATCTCAACAAAGCTACTGAGGTACTAAAGAAGAGAATAGAAACCGAAATTGATAACAGAAAAAGCAAAAGAATCACGAGGGAATCACCACTTGAAGTAATAGAAGATGCTATTGTAGCTAATCTTTTAACTGAGCACGTTAAACAGGAGGAAGAAAGAAAACAATATGAAATCTATGATGAAGATGAACTATTTGTTTTTGATTCTAATGCTGTTGTATCAGTACATAGTCTAAATGTGTCAAACCTGCAAAAAATCATGATTTTCTTGAGAGCAAAGTTGAAGCAGGACCTTTTCAAAAAAAGCTCATATGCTGAAAAGTACCCTGGCTTGCTAGACACGCAGCAGGAGGTAAACCTATTTCAAGTGAAGAGTTACTCGAGAAAACAACAAACAAACGTCGTAAAGTTCACTGATGCACCAGACCTGTGGGGTAACAACACGTTAGGCAATGTGACATATGTACTCCCACCACACTATGCAACAATAACAGGATGCAGGAAGCTTATGGCTCACATTAATACAAAAACCAAAGAAAACGCTTTAAAACCAGAGTCAAATATCAATCTGAATCATTTGATTCGAAGAAATACAGTCTTTAAACAGCAAATGTTTCTTTTTATGGAGAGGTTTAATTCTCTGTTTCTGTATTCCATGCTGCTGTCGAATGAGGGCCCTGAGCGAGTGGGGACAATGGCCTTGACAGATTATCAACATACGACTGATACAAGTAGAGCTCATCTCAATGACATCTCTAGCATAAGCATTCCCGGTCCATCTCAACCGTTCTGCGGTGGCAGAGTCAAATTGGATTCATTTAGCGATACTAATATGAGTATTGACTTGCCTGAGCCTGCTGATGTTCAAAAGGATCAATATTGTGTGCAGAAAGTTGTGGTTGGTGACCAGGTTAGGTATATTGCTGAAGATGAATCTAAGATTTCTAAGGTGTCTAAGAAGAGAAAAATACCATATGTGTGCACTTAGAATTGAAATTCTAAATAATAGAATTTGAAGAATGTGATTTATAGGAAAGGACATTTTGAATAATATAACTATTTGAAGGACGGTGACCTAAAACAGTATTGTGATGGTTCTTAGTTTATTTCATCTATTGTAATACTAATAATAAGTTATTTTAGTTTTTATATAATTGCCTAGGCAATGAATACCATTTAGATTTAGCATTTAAGATGTAAAATTATTTAAGTATTCTTGCCCAATAAATGTTAGCAGGATAATCTTTTTTTTTTATATTTCCTGCTTAAAGGGAAAATAGATCAAAAACAAAACCTTTGAAATCAGTTATTTTAAACAAAATATGGGAGTAATTGTTTGAAATATATATGTATTGTGTATGCTTGAAATAAAAAAAATTCCATGACTGCCATTTACCTAATAAAAAACAAGTTATAATACAATAGACTTTTAATTTATTAGAATTATAAAAATAATTTACTATACAGTATGGGAATGTACCTTCACATTCTTAACCTTTCTTCTCCAAGTGCTCTAAAAATCCCTCGGAGCATCTCACAGACTGCTGGTAACATTTCTCAAAACCCTTGGAATCAGCATCCTGAAAGCAAAAGTAAAGATATAGCACACAAGTTAAACCTTTTTGATTAAAATTGACCAAGAGTGCAAGCCTGATTTATGATGAAAAAAAAACATATCTTTTTAAAACCCTTCTATTGCAAAACATGCAGTTGCCTGTTGAGACTTAATACCATATTAATTTTTATATTCTTACATAATAAGGATCTCTGATGATCCGGTCACCCTGAGGGTCAAAATCGCCGAACAGCAGCAGCTCAGCCTTACAGTTCTTGGGAGCCATTCTTTTGAGGTCCTTCATGTTGGCCTCGTCCATACCAAATATGTAGTCATAGTGGTTGAAGTCTTCCTTTGTTATCTGCAAAAAAAAAAATCTTAACATTGTAGAGAGTTTTTTTTTAAATAATACTTAACTACCTTTCAGCTACACATCTTGAAATATTAGAAAACTTTTGAATTGTAATAGGTAGAATGGTGAAACCTCATACATCATTTAGTTCTACTTGCTGGTAACAAAGTTAGATTGCAGAAAAATGGGGAAAGTTGTATAAAAGAAAGGCGCTTTTTTTCAAATCTGGTAACAAGTGAGAATAAGTAGGCTTATAGGGCTAGCATAGTAGCGGTGCGATAACAACAGGCCACCGGAATAGACTACCTGTTTATGAACGGACAAGAGGGGGCAAAATAGAAATACAAAAATCTGTCAAGGTGGTCAAAGACATGCACTAACCTTCTCTCCGGGAGTCAGGAACTGCAGGCAGGATTGGCTGGGGTCCACAATTCATCACGGAAGCACAACCGTTTTCGCACATGTCTTATAACAGTCTGTCATAGGTGTCAACCACTAATTAGAGGGCCGCGCGGGCGGAGCGAGGTGCGAGGGGAGGGGAAACCTATCTTTTAAATATATATGGTTAGGTAGGTAGAATTATAGGTAGAATTTTGAACACTACCTGTGAGTCATTTGACTACTTATAACCAGTGATCAGAACTATGGAAGCAAAACTTGCTGAGTGGACATTTTAGAGTACTTACAGCCATGAAACTATTAATATCCTTGTAGTAATGTATTAGAAATCTTAGATTCAGGTATAAAATCAAATTTAGCACTGATCTGAAAATAATAATCTTGGTTTTATTTTAAATTTATGTCAGCTCTAAGGTGTTGTTAAAGTTTTGCTCCCATAGTGCCGACCACTGCTTATAACGAAGTGTCAAAAAGTTGGCAAATGTTCTTCTTCTTCTTGGTTAGGGGCTTTGTAAGGCTTCAGAGCGCCTTATGTATCACTGCGACCATTTCTGATCTATTGTGATCGCCACCTCCTACAACTCTCGATCAAGTCCTACAAATTCAAAGACTTGTAGTATCTTTTTGAGATCGAGATACCTCACATCCTCTGGGTGTATTTGGCAAATGTTACAAAGATCTCACCTGTCTAGCTTGATTGTTATATGGAACATTATGTTCCTTCATAGTGTCCATAGCGCGATAGTCCGGTGTGTTTCCGACATGCCAAGAACCGATAGCGGCACTGTCGATTTCCCACTTATCGCCGATGTTTAGGTCATTCACGGTCTTCTGGAATACGCCCTCGGCTATTGGCGAGCGGCAAATGTTACCTAGAACACGTTATTTCATTGCACAATAAAGTTTTGATTCATGAAATTATCCTTGGCGTATAGGATACTGGTGTAACTTTAACAAAACTGCATGTTATCGCCGAATACATACCAAGACAAATGAACAGTGCTTTCTTTTTCTCGGCCATCGTTTGTGAGGTTACTGTAAATGTAAATTAAACCCTTTTCGTAGGGTCAAAGCTTTCCTTGGAAAGGGAAAATGATGCGAAATCAGAAATGAGAACTCGCTCTTCTGAATCATCTGTCAATGTCACATCAATGTCATTTTGATCATTTCAGACATCTTTTTGCACGCTGTTTTTTTCCCATGTTTTCATGGTTGGGCCACAGATAATGTTGCACCCTTGCTCACCCCTTGCTTGACAGTTTTGTTCATTCACTCAAATACGTCATTCATATCAATCATCATATCATTCACTAAAATTGTCAACCAAGTGAACCAAGTCAACCAACGATACGGATGCGATCGTGGTTGTTTATTGATGAAATCATGATTTTCAATAAATAGTTAAGAAATAAATTAAAGCACATAAAATGCTCGACCTAAAAGCTTGTACAGTTTGTTTTAGTACAAATGTGAACCTTTACAACATGGACTCTGCTGGCACGTTACGGCAGGAATTCAACTTGATATCTGGCCTGAAGGTAAATTTTTCGCTTGGTATTCTGGTATTTCCGCTAAGATTTTGTTAGCTTTTTGTTTTTACTAATCTTTATGACTAAAAAAGTAATTATTAAAAAGTCTTTTCTGTTTTCAGACTGCAGACTGCTCTGGTTTGCCCAAATATTTGTGTGTAGAATGTTCAGCATATGTGCAACGCTTTGTAAAGTTTCGTAAAAAATGTCAGCGAGCTCATTTTACGCTGCGTGAGCTCCAGCTAAGGAATAAAGAGGTTAGTGTAATTTATATAGTACATTCTAGTTACCTATGCCCTAGCTTTAGATAAGGAACTAATATGAATACCCAACCAAACCCAAGTTTTGAAAAATGTTTACATCAAATTTATCTGTTTCAAAATATAATTTCATCGTGATCACGGATTAAGGTCGACTAGACAAAATCATTTATAAGTAAGAAGAGTAGAGGACATCCTGTTAACTGTGTTCAAGGTGCTGCATTCTATGAGAATTACCCTTATAAATCTTACAATATGCTTTTACCTGGTATGGCAGCTACTTCAATCAAATCCTTAAATCCCTTGGGTCAGCCAGTCTTGACTGCCAACTTGTTTGCTAAGACATGAAATATTCCTAAACACAAAATCACTTTCTTAGTATTTTTAGAGGTATATTTTCATATCGCAATAAATAGCCATGGTTGTGAATTCAAGCCTCCTTGGTGCTCAATAGTTAAATGTTTCTAATTCAGAAAAAAATACAAAAAGAGGGTCTATGGTCATGTACGTCACATTGAACATTGTCCAATAAGGGATATGGGACATTATTGTAAACTGTGAAGTATGCAATGATAAAATGGTACTGTAGATATTGTATAATTAATGCAGTATAGTATGCCTGATCCTGAGATGAACAAATTGATTTTGAGTACTAATTCCTTCTAGTGCTGATAAGATAAATAAATGAAAGTAAGTTAATTAAACAAAGCAACAACATGTTATAACATAGTATGACAGCAGTTCTCAAAAAGTTTGTACAAAAATTAAGGAAAAAGTTAAATCATTTGTTTTTATTCCTATTTTGTTACCAAGATGTATTTGATGAATTGAATTTTGTAAGTTTTATTTCGTCATTAAGGTTCTCTTGGTATCTATATTTTCTTAATTATAACACTTATCCTGTATATATCTTATGAAAGTCGACTTATATTGCTAAATGTTGGTAAAAAAATAGGATCAATTAAAATTTGCTGACATGGCTATGTACAAAGTTTTCAGGAACTGCTCTTGAATACAGTATTCAGTATTCAGTATTCAGTTCTTTATTTGCCAATATAGACACGAAAGCCATGCAAATACAATTATATATTATTTATAATATAAATAATCAACAATAAAAAGGTAAGTAACAAAACAATAACAACAAACAACGAGATAATGAAATAATAAGTGAATTAATAAATAAATTAAATTTTTAGTCAATTGTAATTAATAAATATTTTTTTTTTTAGTTTTTTAGTCAACAAGTAATAATAGTAATAAATGTCAGTTTCACTTACCATTTGACCCATAAAATAAATGCAATATTAAATGTCAACCAGAAAACTGTAAAAACCTGTATGAAGCTAAATGAAATATGATGAGAGGGATTAGTCAAAAAATCTAGTATAATATTCATCCAGGCTGTAGAAAGGCCTGCACATAAGGTAGTTTTTAAGTTTTTTACTAAATTGTTGAACATTTTCAGCATTCTTTATGTCGTCATCTAGTTCGTTATATATTTTTAATGATACTCTAGAGACACTATTTTTAAAATGCGTATAGTTTGACGTCGGTAGAGCTAGTTGCACCCTACGCCTTAATGGATAATTCATTTCTTGACAAGTCAATTTAAATAAGTCAATGTTTTTATACACATACATACTAATGTGATATATGTACAAAGCTACAACTGTCAGGATTTTATTCTCCACAAAAAGGTCTCTATGCGTTTCTGGAATACCACCACACCGAATAATACCACAGGATATTTTGAATATTGTGATATAATGTGGTTTCTTATTTATTTCAGATCAGCATACATAAACTGGAGGCTATAAACAGAGATTGCTTAGACCTAAAACCGTCACTTTCCTTCGTAGATATAACTAGGACAAATTACGAAGAAGCATACTCCCAAGCGAACAGAACCAGCCGACTAGGAATATACTACGGTGATGTAATACCCATCATCCACCACAGCACGTACACAACCCAAGTTATACATGTACCGAAAAAACAGGAAACTGTTGAAGATATTAAGATTGAAGAAGAACCGAGTTTAGAGCAGCAAGAGATCGAACAAACAATATCTATAGTTAAAGACGACGATTACTTTGATAATGATATTATTGAACATTCCGATGAAGAACCTCCTGCCAAAAAGGTTAAAGGGAAAGCGAAGAATTTAGAACTGGAAAGCTCAAGTTTAGATGAAGAGTATGCGAGTATGGTGGCTATTTCGGATAAGGAGGCGCAGGCTGCGGTGGATGTCTACAGGCTGTTTAGCCATGGGGTGTTCCGTTGCGGGGTCTGCAATAAGGGGTATCATACGCAGCAGAGGCTGACTGCTCATTTAAGGATGCATGATCAGGTGAGAATCTCATCTTTACTATTTACTATTTATCTTATACTTTTGAACAAGCAATTCTGGTATATTTATTTATTTATACCGACGATCTCGGAAACCGCTCTAACGATTTCGCTGAAATTTGTTATGTGGGGGTTTTCGGGGGTGAAAAATCGATCTAGCGTAGCCTTAGATCCCGGAAAACGCGAATTTTCGAGTTTTCATTAGTTTTTCTTTCGCGTTAGTAAACGTAAAATATGGTCGTTAATTTCGCCGCGCGCGCATCGATTCCGCTTAGCTCAATCTTACGAGGTCGGTCTAATGTACGCAGATAGATCGTAGGTGTCAGGGTTTCGAATCCCAGCCAGAAATTAAGTTTTTGTTTTTTGTCTTTTTTTTTGTTTTTGTATTTATAAGAGTTTTTTTTTTATCTAAAGACGTGATGTATTAAAATAGAACCGAGCGAAGCTCGGTCGCTCAGATATTTTATTTATCGTATGGCAATTAAGACTACAATACACTGTTAAGCTGTTATTTCTAGCATTCAGTTGCCCACGTACAATGATAGTCAATATGTAGAAAACAGGATTGAAATTGCTTGTTTTACAATAGGACAAGAGTATTAGTCATTTTTTTTATGCTTTGCATAGGGGTACTTAAGTACAGAAGGGAATTATAGCATTGGACACTTGAATATTTTTTTCTGTGCCTATTAAAGTGTCCCACAGCTGGGCAAAAGTCTCTCTCCTTGTCCTTATTTTCCAATGTTAATAACTTTAATAAGTAAACTTAATACAATAGATGTCTTAGGATTATGGGTGTCTCGTAGGACGGTGGATTCTCATGCTTGTGGTTTTGGTTTCAAAGTATTTTATATTTGGGACTTAATCGCGTAAACACTTACATTAATATTTGGCCCGACGTTTCGAACATCACATTCACCACCTGATGATTCACTGGCTGATATCGTGAGTGTTGTGTGTAGGCAAATTGTCAACCCTAGTGCAAAAGTGAATAATCAAGAACAAGTGCGGGTAGTTCGAGAAACTCGCGCGGCTAGAAGATGTTGATGCAATTCCTCGTCAGTCTACTGTGATGTTCGAAGCGTCGGGCCAAATATAAATGTAAGTGTTTACGCGATTAAGTCCCGTTTTGTTCTAAAATTATGAGTGCAAATCGTGTTAGGGCCAGTTGCATCAACCACATTTAGCAGACACATCATCGTCACGCAGCAGACATCTATGGAACATCCCATACAATAAAATTTAACGAACGCTTTAACGGTGACAGATGGTTTGGTGCAACCGGCCCTTAGTCTAAATCAATATATTTTATATATTACTGGCGTTATGCATAAACGCTTTATAAACCTGAATTAGCTAATAATCGTTTGTTCCATTATCTGTCATGTTGACCTATGTATTTGTGAGAAAGGGACAAAACACTTTAAACATTAAATAAATGTCATATACAAAGAAAAAATGACCAATGCCTCCAAGTGTTCCAAGCTGGAATCGAATCAGCATACTCCGTTAACCAGACGGATGCCTCGAAGCACTCGGCCATCGGTACACGAAAGCAAGGGTCAAAATTTTCAAGTCATATGACACAATTACGGAAGGCTTGGCGCCCACGCCATCTCTGAGGTAGAACCGAAACTAGTTCGACCTCCTAACTGAATCAACACATGTGATTACGAGCTAGCGAAAACGAATCAGTTCAGTAACTTTTTTTATGAATAAAGGGGTACAAGTTTAATATTATTTGTTCCAGCATGTAAGTGGAAACTTCCTCTGTAAGCTATGCGACTACTATTACAAGACGGAGTACCTGTTGAAGACTCACACGACCGAGAAGCACATGTACAAGTATGAGTGTAAGAAATGCAATGAAGTCAGTTTTGACCGGTAAGTCCTCCTTTAAGCAGTTGATGGGCATATTAGAATTTCGGACCCCCCAATTAGCGAAAGTTGTTAACAAAAATTAACTCACTGTCAGTTTTGTGATAATAATTAAGCATGAAATTTCAATAAAGATATGGTTTTTATAATATTGTCTTCGGTTACCGCGATAGTTATTCATGAAATAAAACTATGGAAACGGATTAAATCGCGTATAATGAATTTAAAATTCATCCCGACGTTTCGAACACTCAATATACTATGATAATACTACACACGCATCTTTTTGTATAATAACAAACTAGCTTTTGCTCGCGGCCCCGCTGGCGTAAAATTCGAAAATTGCGGAACGAACTACACAAACTTCCACACCCCATTTTAGAGAAGTGGAGGGTTAGAAAAAGACACAAAAGTAGCCTATGTCACTCTCCATCCTTTCAACTATCTCCAATTAAAAAATCACGTCAATACGTCGCTCCGTTTTGCCGTGAGATGGACGAACTGACACACACACTTTCCCATTTACAATATTTAGTATAGATTATTACCGGTTCCACATAAGTAGAACGAGCGGCCTCGCGAGATAATGTCCTTGCTTCGCAAACCACCAATGTGGCCGTGTCTCTAATTTTGTATCGAGTTGGTTTGTATCGAGTTGCGTCTGAGGCACATCTCGATTCGCGCAACGCTACTGTGTCTGTGTGGACCCGCTTATTATTTTTATTTCTTGTCCATAACTAAAACTATGTATTCTTTTTCACAGTTTGTCAGCTAAACAGCACTACATCTGGGCTCACCTGCAGCGGGGTAAGAAGAAGGACGCCAACTGGTACGAGTCTCGGCCCAAATGGCTGAGTTCCAAGGGCGGCAAGCGGGTGAAGGGCGTCGTCACTATCCGACCTGTCAGGTACTGTATACTACCTGCTGGCTAACATATATCTAGACCAATAGGACGCCAACTGGTACTAGTCTCGGCCCAAATGGCTGAGTTCCAAAGGCGGCAAGCGGGTGAAGGGCGTCGTCACTATCCGACCTGTCAGGTACTGTATACTACCTGCTGGCTAACATAATATCTAGACCAATAGGACGCCAACTGGTACGAGTCTCGGCCCAAATGGCTGAGTTCCAAGGGCGGCAAGCGGGTGAAGGGCGTCGTCACTATCCGACCTGTCAGGTACTGTATACTACCTGCTGCTAACATATATCTAGACCAATAGGACGCCAACTGGTACGAGGCACGGCTGAGTTCCTAGGGCGACAAGCGGGTAAAGGGCGTCGTCACGATCGGACCTGTCAGGTACGACCTTAGTCAACACTACATCTGACCTGCAACCTGCAAGCATGTATTACTCGTAATATTGGAGATCAATCATAACTTGTGCACGAGAACTAAGACTACAGGTTAGGCTTACCTCCAGCGAGGCAGACTCCAAATTGGGAAAATAAATAAATTTTGCGAAATTATACAGCACTAACATTTGATAAAATTCCACGATATGCACGTTCACAATGTTTTAAGGGTTCCGTACCAAAGGAACCCTTATATGGTGAGACTCTGTCGGTCTGTCTATCTGTCACATTATTTTACATTTAATTATAATATATTAAGCAACCACATGATTATACCGACTTAAATACTAACTAAAAATAGATCAGATAATTGTTCTTCCGCGGCAATTTGCTAATTAGGAACTTCACACTGATTAAAATGTCCACAAATTTTACACTTATAAAAAAAACTAGCTTTTACCCGCGGCTTCGCCCGCGTAATAAAAGTATTCATTAAGATTTTCATTTGGATCCTTAGGTCTCTCTGTAGGTATATTTATCTGAGATTATTTCGATTGCACATAATACTTTTGCTTGCAATGATTGTAGAAATATTACACATCGACCACAGCGTAGGTAATTCTATATACGTTGGGGAAAACTTTATAAACATCCCACATAGCCCGTATTTCGACACTATAATCGGTGGGTAAAAAGTACTTTTTTCTATTATCCCTTAAATTTTTTTACATTTTGCTTATACTTATCGCAAACGTAATCTTCAAGCAAGCAAACAACGATCGTCTTAGAGCACATTGATTGTAAGAGACCGCCGACCGATTATCCGTATCCCTCTAACGATACCCATATTATCCGTATCCGTATCCGTATCGCTATCGCTATCGCTATCGCTATCGCTATCGCTATCGCTATCGCTATCCCTATCCCTATCCCTATCCCTATCCCTATCCCTATCCCTATCCCTATCCCAATCCCTATCCCTATCCCTATCCCTATCCCTATCCGTTATCAAGATGTTCAATGATTTCTTATCAAGTGCTAAAATATAAAGTTTCATGGTTTTATCTTTTAAAATTAAGAAATCCCATACAAACTTTCAACCTCTTTTTCAACCCCTTCATCCCTTTTTTTTTTGAAATAAAAAGTAGCCTATGTTCTGTCTCAGGGTCTAAAGATTGTCTGTTCCAAATTTCATCAAAATCGGTTGCGTGGTTTAAGCGGGAAAGCGTAACAGACAGACAGACAGAGTTACTTTCGCATTTATAATATTAGTATGTAAGTATGTAATATTAGTATGGATGGATGTTGGAGAACTCCACGGGGCAACGCCGTTATCGAAACGTCGGAGTCAACTAAGTCCCGTAAAAAATTAAATTGTGTAGACTTACCCCCTTATTCATAAACGTTCACTAAAGTTATCAAGCCGGTAAAGTTCGTTTGTCCCTTTCCGACGTATTGGTGTGATAGAAAGGGACAAACGTTTGCCCCTTTCCGACGTATTGATGTGATAGAAAGGGACAAACGAACTTTATCGGCTTGATCACTTTAGTGTTTATGAATACGGGGGTTAGAAATAGGTACCTCGGCCGATGACATAGAGCTGTATATTACTTATTTAATTTTGCAGGAAAATCAACAAGCTACCCCCCGACTTCCCCGTCTACACTCCCGTGAAGCACGAGGAGCAATACGAGCTGATATTGGAACGCAAAACCTCCAGGAACTACTTGGAGGCCGAGTATAAATGCGAGTTGTGCTATCGAGGCTTCCGCGCCGTTAATACCTACAGCAAGCACATGAGGAAACATGATCCAGTAAGTTTCTGTTTAGTTACCAAACTGCTCGCTAGATGGCGCCCCCAGCTAGGGGCCATACGAGCTGATTTTGGAACGCAAAACCTCCAGGAACTACTTGGAGGCCGAGTACAAGTGCGAGTTGTGCTATCGGGGCTTCCGCGCTGTTAATACCTACAGCAAGCATATGAGCAGCGATTGTTAATATACCTAGATGTCTAAAGAGCTCTCAAAAATGTCCCCACGAATATTGTGCCACGGTAGGCGGGGCCTAAAAATTGTGCCACGGAGCTTGTCAGTGCGCTAATGGCGGCCAGTCGGAACAGTTTTAGTACGGCATATTTAGAATATATGTTTATAAAAAGAATATGCCGTACTGTTTTGTAATATCATGTGCTAGTCGTTCCAACAAATACGGAGAAAAATATGGGATTAAGTTTCATGTGTAATTTGGCGAAGATCATAATTATTTCGATTTATTTTGTACGAGCTACTTTTGTATGGGGATGATGTTATGCAATATTTTTAATAGCCATTGATATTTAAAAACTTTCATTTTTGTATAGTTTTATTAATATCGCGCGACCATGTTTGCTTGCCTGCTGTGCGGCCGACATAGGCCAGTAAACTTGTTTAAACACACGTACGTGTCAGTGGCATAGTAGTTCGATTATTTTGATCACAGACCTTGTGTCACCGGCATCTTATACTTTTAAACGAGCAATTCTTGTATATTTATTTATTTATTTATTTATTTATTTATTTATTTATTTATTTATTTATTTATTTATTTATTTATATATATACTAGCTTTTACCCGCGGCTTCGCCCGCGTAATAAAAGTATTCATTAAGATTTTCATTTGGATCCTTAGGTTTCTCTGGTATATTTATCTGCGATTATTTCGATTGCACATAATACTTTTGCTTGCAATGATTGTAGAAATATTACACATCGACCACAGCGTAGGTAATTCTATATACGCTGGGGAAACCTTTATAAACATCCCACATAGCCCGTATTTCGACACTATATGATCGGTGGGTAAAAAGTACTTTTTTCTATTATCCCTTACAATTTTTTACATTTTGCTTATACTTATCGCAAACGTAATCTTCAAGCAAGCAAACAACGATCGTCTTAGAGCACTTTGATTGTAAGAGACCGCCGACCGATTATCCGTATCCCTCTAACGATACCCATATTATCCGTATCCGTATCCGTTTCCGTATCCGTATCCGTATCCCTATCCGTATCCCTATCTCTATCCCTATCGCTATCGCTATCGCTAACGCTATGGCTATCGCTATCCCTATCGCTATCCCTATCGCTATCCCTATCCCTTATCAAGATAACACTAAGTTCTCGCGCTTTGTACACATATTTAAAGTCACATACAGGTCGAAAGCGATTAATTAACATTATTTTTACCTTTTTTCCCAACGTTTCGGCCAGGTTGCACTGGCCGTGGTCGCGGAAGACTGACGTCCCAGCAAAATGTCACCGGAGATGTAAACAACACAAAACTACCCGATATTAATTTATATAAATGTTCGGGGTAGACAAATAAATATAATTTACCCGCATGTAATTATTTACGACATCACATTAGAAACCTCAAAAATAACAGTACTTCTCCACTATTTAATGGATGTTATTATACATATAAACCTTCCTCTTGAATCACTCTATCTATTAAAAAAAACCGCATCAAAATCCGTTGCGTAGTTTCAAAGATTTAAGCATACAAAGGGACATAGGGACAGAGAAAGCGACTTTGTTTTATACTATGTAGTGACATCGCTATCCCTATCGCTATCCCTATCATTCATTCATTCATTTATTCCTTTATCAAACATAGTTTTACATGTCAACAAAATTACATATAAATACATTCTTCTTTGTTATTTTTTGTTATTAAGTGTCTACAGTCGGCACTTATAACTTACATAGTTAATGCAAACATGCTGTCGAAGATACATTTCAATTTTATAATTCAAAATGGTTGGTATAGTGAACCAGTTCAAGAGTGCACGTCGTTGAAAAATTCGTCAACAGTGTAATACGCTTCAAGCATAAGTTTATTTTTAAGTTTATTTACGAATTTACGATTATCGCTATCCCTATCGCTATCCCTATCCCTTATCAAGATAACACTAAGTTCTCGCGCTTTGTACACATATTTAAAGTCACATACAGACAGGTCGAATGCGATTAATTAACATTATTTTTACCTTTTTTCCCAACGTTTCGGCCAGGTTGCACTGGCCGTGGTCGCGGAAGACTGACGTCCCAGCAAAATGTCACCCCATGTAAACAACACAAAACTACCCGATATTAATTTATATAAATGTTCGGGGTAGACAAATAAATATAATCTACCCGCATGTAATTATTTACGACATCACATTAGAAACCTCAAAAATAACAGTACTTCTCCACTATTTAATGGATGTTATTATACATATAAACCTTCCTCTTGAATCACTCTATCTATTAAAAAAAACCGCATCAAAATCCGTTGCGTAGTTTCAAAGATTTAAGCATACAAAGGGACATAGGGACATAGGGACAGAAAAAGTGACTTTGTTTTATACTATGTAGTGATTTATTTACACTGACGATCTCGGAAACCGCTCTAACGATTTCGCAGAAATTTGTTATGTGGGGGTTTTTGGGGGTGAAAAATCGGTCTAACTTATCCTTAGGTCCCGGAAAACGCGAATTTTCGAGTTTTCATGCGTTTTTCTTCGCGCGCCATCTCGTGTGCAGTACTTGTACTGTTAAGACAGAATTCTTTCGGTTGATGTAAGTACTATTTATTGCAAACACTAGATGGCGACACAGGTCAAGGCTAAAACGAATAGAAAAATACACTATTTGAGTTTTTGTGGCGAAATGCGCGCCATCTCGTGTGGAGTAGTTGTGTTGTTAAGGCTGAGAATTCTTTCGCTCGATGTAGGTACTATTCATTTTTGAACTAGATGGCGACACATGTCAAGGATACGAAACAGAATTTGCCCAGATATTAGTGGTTTAAATGGCCAATCTGAACACATTCGTGGACACGTATGGTATAGCATACGCGTAGTCATTTGTTTCCTTTGGTCTATGACAGATGACGTCACTAAGCGTCCCTAAACGTGTTAATTTAGAAAGTTGTAGAATAGAAATAGACGTGACGTCCGGTGTCAGTACGACGTATTATGATCTTGGAACCACTTTTCGGCTGGCATTTTGTTTGAAAGTAGTGTTCTATGTTATTTTCTTTCGGTGGCGACATCTAAGTAATTACATATTTAAGGGCCGGTTTTTTAGTCGCCAGATAAATATATCTACCAGATAAAGTTATCACTATCCTTTTCATCACACGTATAAATTACAGTGACAGCTGACATTTATCTGACAGATATTATTTATCTGGCGATTGAAAAACCTGACCAGCCCTGAAAAGGTAAAATTTATAAAATGAAAGCCTACGTTTAACACCTGTTAACAATAGATGGCAACTGACAACAACCTGAACGTGACTGTACATTGATATACAGATATAAATTGAATTTATCTAGCTATAAAAATACTTATTATAGCGGCATACGTGTACGACATAATTATTATTTTAATATGTAGGTTGTTACTTCATAACAACAAATTAATTATGTAGTTATTTTTTAATATGCATAAAATTAAAATTATTTCTGCTTGGTTCTTTAATGTATGACATAAACCCATCCCTTTTCGTGTCAAATTTTAGTCAAATATGAACCGCGAATTCTTAGCTGCCAGTACGTACAGCAAGAAGGTTATTAGCCGAATAAAATCGCTGATTGGTAGTTAGTGACATTATATGCATTTCAGCTACACTTATCTGTGTGCATTAGTATAAAAGAGATGACTATTGTTTTGTTTACTAGTTTTGATTACAGGGCCTGTAAACGTATTGTCTTGTGTAAATGTAGGCGTAATTGTGTATGTGTGCCAAACGGTGCCAAGAATTTGAACGGTAATGTTCTTAAAAGCGGCTTCCATGTTTATCTTACTTCGTTGCATATGAGGAAACATGATCCAGTAAGTTTCTGTTTAGTTACCAAACTGATCGCTAGGTGGCGCTGTTCCGTGTCAAATAAATCCCAAAACGCGCTGGTAAGATTAGTTAGACCATATGAAAAATAGAGAAAACATAATTCTTTTAGCAATCAGCCTGTTGAATTCTTGAAATGCCGAGTATAAGTGTGAGGCGTGCGATAATGCCCTGCTAAGCCGAGTGGCTCTATGGCCAATAGTCCACTATCATATGTTTATCATAGAAATATGATCATAACTCTGTATGCCTCCCTTTTTCTCCAATGTAAAGAAAAAGGATGGCATTTTTTTTTATTTAGTCGTATGGCAAAGAACAGAAACATTCATAGGTTAACATTGAGTCCAATCAGCCATTTCTTGGCCTCGTCGCTAAGGGTGATCAGGTCTTCTGTAGGTCCATTGGCATAGCGCGTCACGGGGCAATCCTCTATTATGTGCTGGATTGTTTGTGCAGTCTCGCCACAATTGTTGCAAACCGGGGACTCCACCCATCCACACCGGTGTTTATAGTAAGCACAGCGACCATGGCCAGTACGGAGTCGGTTGAGGTTACACCAGTGCATGGATGGCATGTTGCCTATTATCATATTACTATGATAAACATATGATAGTGGACTATCTCAAAATCAAATGATTTTGAAAATCGAACTGTCAGCTTTAGATACTTAAGTTTAAGTTAGCTATGGATTTTCGTTTGAGATAGCGTTTTCAGTTTAGGAGGGAAGTGTAAATATGAGGTAACATGACCTGGTAAGTGTGACAGAATATCATACTATTTATTTTTCTACCTTTGAAGGTTTCTAGCAATGTTGTAACTCAAAACCTCCAGGAACTACTTGGAGGCCGAGTATAAGTGCGAGTTCTGCTATAGAGGCTTCTATGCCGTCAACATTATGAAGGAGCACGTTCCGATGCCTTTCGTTTAGTGTTGATACATCTCGCTAGGTGGCGCTGTTCCGTGTCCAAAAAATCCTAAAACGCGCTAGTAATAGTAGGCCATATGAAGTGAATTTATTTATAAACTTTGTTTCGCAGGCCTACGCGGGTGCATACTCCTGCGATATGTGCAAGCTACATTTCAAGTCGCCTCGCAAAGTGTACCGACACATGAACATAACACATCTCTTCAAATACTCCTGTCAGATTTGCAAATTCGTCTGCTTCAACAAGTAAGTTAAAAACATACTAGTGAAATATGTGTACCGATATACAGTGTGTTACGAACAAATGGTCTTTTCTTAAAGGAACGCTATCTTACATAGTTATTTAACTTAACCATGCCCTGAATTAAAAAAAAAAATATAAACTTTCTCAAAAAAAATTATTACCAGCAATGTACAGCACACACACTTGTCAAGTGAGGACAATGTGCAATGATAGCTCATAAGAAGTGTGAGCGATGTGAGTAATGACAATGAAAAAGTGCATACGTTACATTGAATGTTGGGATTTCGGAAAATTATTTTGTCAGTTAATTTAAATAACTATGATTTGCTGATATGCGATTGCTAACTGACTGTATTATTATTGGTTTTAATAAATGCCCGGGTGGTGGTAACACACTGTATGCATAAACAATTGGGAACTTGACTGTTTTTAAAATAATAGTTATTTGTTTTACAAGGGGGCAAAGTAGTTGTTTAACCGCACGTGCCAATATTGATACCCGAGCAAGCGAAAGATTCCAATATTGAACCGCGAGCGTAGCGAGTGGTTCAAAAAGTGGAATCTTGAGCGTTGCGAGGGTTTCAAGGCACGAAGGTTAAACAAACTTTGCCACCGAGTGAAACACAAAATTTTTCACCACACCAACACGAACAAAATACTACCTATAAAACATCAAATTAAATCAAATCCATCAATTTATTCAATATTTATGATTCAAAATCATCATTTATAGGTAAATTCTACCAGCCAGCTTAAGACATCAAGTTAAAATTTGTATGAAATTACTTTGCACTCTTGTGGATAAAATGCAATTTTGCTACCTGTTTTCGAATAGCAAAGTAAGCCTTTAACAGTTGGTGTGGTGAAAAATATTTTATGCCATGCACGAAATAAAGCATCAGATAATTATTAGAAAAACATGGAGAGAAGTTATTTTCACGTCATATTTCTATTTAATAAGTCAGGTAGAAATATAAAAAGTAACTGAATTGACCTTGACGTCACACAATTCGATTTCATATAAATTCCATATTAGCAAATCGTACAAATTCGTTTTGACAGTTCTTAAAAAAAGCTGATTTGACTAGGAGGCAAGTAGCCTATCAGATAGAGGTTCATTCAAGTCAAACTAAGTTTGTAGTCATTTGTTTATGAACATTGTCTTGCTTCAATTGATTGCCCTCAGTGCTATTGAATTTGTTTTAATTCTGAATATTTTACAGGGGTCAGGCGCATATGCATTATCGTTGGCATAAAAATGTCACATACCAATGTCCACATTGCGAAAAGGAGTTTAAGTAAGTATCCTCTCATTCACACCAAAGCAGATTCTAAAATTCTTATTCATATTTTAATCTATGCCGGTGGCAAACAAGCGTGTCGGCTGCCTGATGATAAGCCAGGGTGTCCACTTTCTGGAAAGTCAGGGAAAGTCAGGGAAAAGTCAGGGAAGCTCATAGTGGTCATGGAAAGTCAGGGAAAGTCAGGGAAATGATTTGGAGGTCAGGGAAAAACTTGGCACCAAGAAAAAAAATCAAAAAGTATTGAAAAAATAATATGATTTCTTGGATTGGCCACATCCATGACAGCAAATATGGATTCCCGGTAGTGATTTTAAGGCCACTTAAAATTGTCTCTTTAGACTTTTCATGACAAGTATAGTACCTGGCCTCCATCCCAGTGATTGCTAACGAGATATATCTTCGTGCTCTAGCTGACCTTAATTTATCCGGCCCAAAATCGTAGATGTGTAAAAATCCACATTTTTTTTACATTGTGTGCCCTACCCACATATTCCAAAATGGCGAAGGGGGTCGGGAATAAATTCAGTTATTGTGATTCAGATTAACTAGAAAGTTGCACCACAATGTCACCGTGTACAACATTCATAAGTCAGGTGCTTCTGTTAGGGCGATGTGAAAACGACAAAGATAAAGTTACGTCGCTGTCGCAAGTATCTATCCGACAATTCAAAGCGGAGTTCCTCATAAAGCTAATGGCGCAAAACGTCACATAGAGGCGCAATTTGTATGAGTCAAAGGAGCATAGGAGGATAATAAGCGTGACGATGAGAGAACTTCAAACACTTGGAAACCTAAAGGCATCATGTAGTGGCAAAACACCTAAATGGGCATCCCGACGCTGACAACAAAGAAAAAATTTCGCGCTCGCTTCGCTCGCGTTTACTATTATTCATTTCATAAATTTAAATTCCCTTTATTTTTCGTGAAAATTTCGTGAATTTTTCATGAAATTTAAGATTTTTTTGGAATCATTCCGCAACTTGCACATAACTACTCTGCTCTGATAGACTAGGTACAGTAGGTACTCCATTTTGTTTCCTATGTTATGTACATAAAAATTACTACCAGTCCCAGGGACGTAAAAAAGGGGAAAAAAATTCGCGCTCGCTGCGCTCGCGAGATGTTTTTTTCTAGTGTAGGATATCTAAGGGCGCCGAAACCCAAACTCGTTCTACCATGATTCACGGGCCGGCACTGGTATAGCCAAAAGTAAATGGCGATAACTACCAACTACAGATTTCGTTTACGTTAGTTTTATAAAACCAGAAATTAAAGTTTAATAGTTAACCTTAGGTACAAAAGTATGAACTGCCTTGCAAATTTTAATATTTCGTACTTTAGAAAACAAACATATTCCGGAAAAAAAATTGGATTGACAGACGGACAGACAGACGCACGAGTGATTCTTAAAAACTTTTAGGTTTTTTTTCAAGACAGAGAAAAAAACGCTTTTTTGCAACCCTAAGCAAAAGCGGTAAAAATTTAAAATTTGGTCAGGGAAATTTTCTTAAATGGTCATGGAAAGTCAGGGAAAAGTCAGGGATTTTTTTTTGGGTTTAGTAGTGGACACCCTGTAAGCATTCTCCAAAGCCTATAGACGCTTGCAACTCGAAAGGTTCTTAAACCGAGCACTCGGCATCATCAGCTCCGTCATTTTTAACCTCCGACGCAAAGCGATGGGGTGTTATAAGTTTGACGTGTATTTGTGCGTGTATCGTAGGCATCATAGCTCCCGAACGGATGAACCGATTTAGAATTAGTTTTTTTTTTGTTTGAAAGCTGAATTAGTCGGGAGTGTTCTTAGCCACGTTTCATGAAAATCAGTGCACTGACTCGGGGGCTTTTTAATAATTTTAATTTTGTGGTTACGATTCAACATTCTGCATGAAAACTACCCTAAGTTTGTACTAAATCGGCCTATTTTAAACAGGAAAGCATCGACCCGCCTGACTCACATACGGATCAAGCACCCATCCACCAATATTTGCAACATGTGTGGCCATAGCTTCGTCAGTGAAAACGGCTTGTACTGCCACAAACAACTGGCACATAGTACTGAGGTTAGTGTTTACTTAACTCGTTCTAGAGATTATTTTACAAGAATCTACTGAGATATTGCTACTAAAAGACCCATCATAACAGTATCTTCTTTTTAAGTTCTGCTATAATTTGCACTTGCGTATTTTATAAAATAATCACAATCGCACTTATAATATTTAGTTTGGGTGCAATTTATAATTAACTAATTTCGTTTTCTTTCAACTCCATCATTGCTAAAATATCTTGAACAGTTTCATGTGCTCTGCCTGCCCCTTTTTGGGAATACGGGCGTGAGTGTATATTATATGTATGTTATAGTATAGTTCATTTTGTAGGATCAGCTCTGACATTTTTTGGCAGGATCGCCATGTACGGCGTAGGTACATTTTGGAAAAAAGTTGGAATAACAATAAAAATGAATTAAATTACATCTTGAGCATGTTTTTCAGGAGCGTGACATAATGGAGGCAAGCATAGCGAACCCACAAGACTCGTTGTTCTGTGCTGACTGCAACATACAGTTCCTTAACGAGGCAGCCTTCGCTACACATCTAGGCAGCTCCAACAAGCACGCTACCACTAACTTGTAAGTATAAATAACTGAGGGCATAGGGCATAACTACCAACAACTACTATTTAAGCCAAACGATAATCTTAACCGAAGAGATGAACCAGGTTAATATAACAATGCCGATGCCCGCTCCAAGACTAAAATTGTACCGCAAAAATTACTACTACATGGCATGTTTAATTTATAACTCTTTACCAAAAGAAATAGCTGACATGGATTATATACAATTTTGTAAAAAACTGAATTTGTGGTTGAAAGAACAGTGCTTTTACTCGGTTAAGGAATTCTTAAAAGAAACTAACTGTATATTTAATAACTATGCACAATAAAATTATTGGCATCACAATCGAATTAATATAATGTAAAAAAAAATCTATAAGACGTAATGAATTTAAAGTAGGTACATATTCATCAAATCCATGATTGTAAATATTTATAGAATAGATGCATGTTAGAATGTAAGTAATTATTGTAAAATTTGCACGCCACAAGTTGGCAGAATTGTGCTGGATGTAATAATTTTATGTACGAGACATCTGTAAAAGCTGTACCGTGATTCCAGCTAAAAAAGATACATACATATACAACATTCATATTTCGTTATCTGCCTGTCTTGCTTTTACATATTGGAGAGACAGAGAGACAGATTTGAGAAGGTATTCACGGATTTGAGATGCAGCGGCACAGAGGAATACAGTGTTCCTAGAAAAAAATAGCAAAAAAGTGTATGCCGCTGAAGTTTTTTACTTTATGACGTCACGCTTTTGGCTTTGCTAGGCGTTCGCCATTGGACACTCGTTTTTTTAACCGACTTCAAAAAAAGGAGGAGGTTCTCAATTCGACTGAATGTTTTTTTTTTTCATCACTAAAGTCGCGCACGATAGGATTCGGAATGAGTATATAAGAGGAAGCCTGAAAGTAGCGCCAGTGACAGAGAAATTGAGAGGAAGTAGATTAGCATGGTATGGGCATGTAATGCGGAGGGATGAAAGCAATGTTATAAAACGAGTGGTAAATATGAAAGTGGATGGATACAATGGTAGTGGAAGGCCTAAGAAAAGATGGATGGAATGTGTGAACAACGATATGAGAGTGAAAGGTATTAGTATGGAAATGACGGCTGATAGAGAGAAATGGAGGAAGATGATCTGCTGCGCCGACCCCAAATAATGGGAAAAGGGCAAGGGAATGATGATGACTAAAGTCGCGCACGAACTTTCGGTGCTGACGGCAAAAACAGTGTAACGTATACGGTTGAGATATGCGGCGGAAAGCGCTAGTAACGTACAGTCAAAGTATTAAATATAGATGCAGACGAGGTGCCAAAAAAGTATGTACCTATCTACAACCTTAACCTATAAGTCGGGTATACATATTTTTGGCACTTTTTCAGTATCTGTATTTAATACCTTGGCTGTAGTCAGTATTTGAATCTAAAGAAATACAATTACAACAGAGTGGTCTAAACATGGAACAAATTAGCAGAAGACGTGATCTCAGCACTGAATGTCAACCAGTTTAAGAACCGACTAGATAACTATTTAACGAATTTTTCATCACACCCGCACTTTAAATGTGCTATTGCACGCGGGTAGAGCGTGAGTTATAGAAAAATCGTTCTCCCAAGGGAATAATGAAATTTCTTGTACCGTACTTAACTTTTTTACATCTATTTACATATTTTTTACATTGCGAGTGTCATGAAAAACATTGTGTGTAACTCGGGGAGTATGAATATTACTAACCCGAGTCTTTAAATCGCTCCGGCAAGCCGTCGCGATTTAACTTAATCTCGTTGGTAGTATTCAATTTCCTCCCCTTGTTGCACAATGTACTATAATTACTATAAAGAACAGGGGGGTTATCATGACGTGCTAAAGCCGTTCAGTTTAGGTTGAGAGAGAGGGACGGAGCTATGTAACTGCTATATCTGTGTCCCTTTCTCTCAACCTAAACTGAACGTCTTTAGTACGTCATGGTAACCCCCCAGATCTTAAGAAAGAGTAGTTGGATGCAGGCAATTATCAGTTGTTACAACTGCCCGCCTGATTAATACATAAATAAATAATAATAATAGTACATTGTGCAACAAGGGGAGGAAGTTGAATGTTACTAACGAGAGTAAGTTAAATCGCGACGGCTTGCCGGAGCGATTTCAAGACTCGAGTTAGTAATATTCATACTTCCCGAGTTACACACAATGTTTTTCATCACATTTGAGAGAAAAATACAGAGGAAATAGTCATAAGGCAAAACCTTCAACCGGCGGCGTTGCGACCAGTAGTGTATCTTGATCTACATCAGATTATTCATATTAAATCCATTGTTTTTGACAACAAACACTTTTTGAACGAAAACAAACACGAAAATACTGCCTATAAATTAAATGCAACGTCCAAAAAAGCATACAAATCATATAATTGAACTTATTTCTCATTTATTTAAATATTTCGATCTGTTGTACTCTCCGTTGCTAGGCAACGGTGGGTGCCTCGCGTACGCACGCGGTCAAGCGCGAGTAGAGAGCATATTGTCAGATTGTAAATTATAACAATTTATCTGAGTTAAATTTTACGAAATAAATGCAAAACACACTGAAATAATTGTAAAACATAAATAAAATGCATTAATCATACCGTATAATATATTTTATAGCTTAATAGTAAAATTTTGGTTGTGCAATAAAAATCCTTGGCAGATTGAAACATCCTTTGCCTGAAGTATTGTACGGATTGTATTAATTTTTAAAACTAAATCCATTATTCCCTTGGGAATAAAATAGTACATTATGCTTCAGTACACGTAGACGCAATGATACCTTTAAACAGCAAATGTGATGAAAATGTTATTTGTTGTGCAGGTCCATAGTGAAGCCCAACCGCCGCGCGGGCGCCGGCGCCGACGGCTCGCGCCGGCGCGGGCGGCCGCGCTCTTCAATAGTGAAGTCGGAGGTGCTCAACAACGGGACCGTCACTTCCACGTCTTGTGATCTGGTAAGTGCGTGCAGCAACCCTTTACAGCGTCGGTGGTCAACAGTGACTGAAGAAAAATTACCCACATACAAAAAAATTATGTATGAACCATAAATATTATAGATTTTTCAACACAAGCTTTTTTTACATCTTGCACTAACACTGACTGAACTAGCACGTTCGTAGGTTTCCGTAACAATTCGAAGGCAAATCTTTTCGCACTACATCTGTACATATAATCACGCCTGTATCTCATAAAGGGGTAGGCAGAACACATGAACTACTGTTTCAGTGCCACTCTTGGCAAAAAGGGATTGAAAGAAATCCAAATTGTGACATTGCAGTGGCTGTGTAAGAATGTCCTAAAGTAAAATTCATAATCCTACGGACTAAATTGACAAATGACTGACAGGTAAAATGATACCAGGAACAGCAAAATTAAAATAGGGAAGGGTATCGGCTCAGCCACGACATTGGTCTAAGCGCGACAGCGGCGAGCGGCGGCCATACATTGAAGCGAGACACAGTGATGGGACTTTTCATTCACACGTATGGCTGCCGCTCGCCGCTGCCGCGCTTAGACCAATGTCGTGGCTGGGCCGTAAATGTCGATAACAATATATCGACAAGTTGTAAAGTACATACAACAGACAAGTTTAAATAAAGAATAAAGTGTTTAAATGAAAGAATAGACCTTTAGTCTTGTAGCAGACTACTGTCAGTAAAATCAAGAATAAGTATTGTATATGAGTTTCAAATAAGAGGTACACATTTTGGTTTGTTCTATGTATCTTCGAGGTAGTGGATGGATACCATGCATTTTTACCCACTAGTTTTAAAACATAAAAAGGTTTCCGAGCCTGTAGGTAAAAAATAAAATACCATGTCCGACGATAATAAATTATCTGTCACGCTATGGCAAGTATACAATAGATATCTGTATAATTTTCGAATAATATTATTGCTGCTTCGAAATAAAAAAAATATCTCTAATTAGCGGTCTACAAACCTTTTGATCTGTCGAAATCACAGAAAAAGTTGGTATATTGATTAGCCGATCAAATTGCCAATTTCATTGTCCCGTCTAGGTGCACCTTAAATCTACGATATAATAATAATTTTAATATCGATAAGAACGACACTGGCCAAATTGTGGCAACATTCGTTCACACTTACTTGTCAATTTGGTCCGTAGGATTATGGATTTTACTTTATAATATTTATTTTCATCACTCATCAATGGTGTTATCACCCTGCATACTGATACGTAATGAGCTATTTTACCGCCCTATGGTAAAGTGAATACCTGGGGCCCGTTTCTCGAAAGGTACAAGCCTTGTATTACAAGTGCGCGAACTGCCAAATCGTATGGGTTGTCATGGAAACACACTTATAATACAAGGCTTGTACCTTTCGAAAAACGGGTCCCTGGGTGGGGCCTTCCACGACCTGTCAAACATTATAAGATAGCAGACAAATGTTCGAAATGTCAGCGTAGGTATTTCAATACATTAAGTTTAAAATTTAGTTATTACTTCGCGAGTGTGATAAAATACATTGTGTATATCACGGGCGGTTGAGGGATTACAAACTCGAGTTACTAAAGCCTTCGGCGTCGGGCTTCAAACAGCCTCTCGTTCGTAATCCTTCACTCTCCGCCCTTTATACATAATGTACTATAAAGACGTCTCTCTGGCGTCTTATTATCAAGTTTTCAGCTTGTACAATAAAAGCAAAAATTAAAATGGTAATAAAGTTCAAAATCGTACAGCAAACTTTCACCATAAGAGCTCTAACAGTCGAAAATTTACATCTAATAATAAATATGGCTTGCAGTTCATTTTAGATTTCATTAACTCTCAAATAGTCCTTACACCCTGGCGGGTGCTGCCTCTGCGTGTGTCCCATGATAAGGGCAAGGACAACATCCACTCGGTGTACCCCTTACATGTCATTAAAATGTCAAAAGGACCTCTACGCGTTGGCTTCGGCCCCGCGCACGCCTTTCTAAGGTCCAGAACACCATTGTTCATGTCATGTTGGTATTGTAAAATCTTACACCCATCTTAAAGGCCGGCAACGCACCTCCAACGCCTCTGGTGTTTCGGGTGTCCACGGGCGGCGGTGATCGCTTACCATCAGGCGACCTGTCTGCTCGTTTGCCTCCTATCCCATAAAAAAAATCGTTTTTTTTTTTTCTACTTACAGTGCGGTGAGCATATGGCGAACGACGTGCAAGCCCGGAAGCATTATGCGGAGCAACATCCCGGAGCTGAGTTCCTGAAACGATACATGTGTGATGTTTGCGGTCACACCACCAAGGTAAATATGCACCTTAAATATTGATATCATGAATAACATGATGTTTATCTATACTGCGATATTCCTAGCTGTTGCCACGTGTCTGGGAGTCGAGGGTCTTCTCAGGTATAGATGAAAAAAAACTAAGAAAAACTGACGGCCGGTCTGGCCCTGCAGGTCACTACCCTGCCTGCTAAACCGCGGTCCCGGGTTCAAATCCCGGTAAGGGCATTTATTTGTGTGATGAGCACAGATATTTGTTCCTGAGTCGTGGATGTTTTCTATGTATATCAGTATTTGTATTATATATTAAATATATCGTTGTCTGAGTACCCACAACACAAGCCTTCTTGAGCTTACCGTGGGACTCAGTCAATCTGTGTAAGGATGTCCTATAATATTTATTTATTTATTTAACTGATGTTGCTTGGTTCAGGTCTATTTCAAAAGTGGACGTACTTATTCTAGTTACACAGTTTTAAGGGATTCGCATGACGTTATTACTATTGATAATACCGCCACCTATCGGCGGTATTGGGAACTACATAACTCTCTTAATGACCTATATCGACTAGGAACATGCGATCCTTGAGATAAGCCATCTAGGATTCGGATTAGTATGTGAAAGTAATCGTAGATGGCGCTGTCAACAGATGACAAGTTGACACTAGCGATAGTGTAGCAAACGGCTATAGGGAACTTGACTGTAGTTAAAATAAAATATTTTATACCATGCACGAAATAAAGCATCAGATAATTATGAGAAAAACATGGACAGAAGTAATTTTTAAATCCAATTTCTATTTAATAAGTCAGGTAGAAACATATAAAGTAACTGAGTTGACCGTGACGTCACTTAATTAGATTTCATACAAATTCCATATTAACAAGTCTTTCAAATTCGTTTTAACAGATCTTAAAAAGAAGCTGACTTGACTAGGAGGCAAGTAGCCTATTGCAGGCGTGTCTCTGCCGAATCAGCGCCTGAGCATTTCTTTTTTTTTGCCACAAAATTTTATTTTATTGTTTTAGGGAATTTTAGGTCAATTGTACTCAGAATCACGAGTACTTTCAATCTCACTGTGAGACAAGAAGTGTCCCAGAATTTCCATACATTTTTGTTACTTTCCTCTTTTGTTAGGTACCCCATACAACATGTACGGAAAATGGTAACAAATAAGAAAAAATCGTATGGGACAATTTTTTTAACTACTAGGATTGAAAAGGCTAGTAATTCTGAGTAGAAATAGATTTTTTTTTTTTAAATATCACACTTCATAAAAGTGGCAAAAAAAAGAAATGCTCGCCTGCGTTTTGTTCTTTCGAGCGAGCGCCTGCTTTCCTACGTGCCTACGTTTATTAGTATGCGGCCTGAGTTCGTCATATTGGGCGTGCGGCGTGCATGTCAAACAATGGAAGCTCATACAAGTATCCTGATTCCACGCTTCATAGCGTGCACAAGGGTACACCGCCCCGCTAAACCGAACGCTGCGGACTCAGGCCTTAGCGCGTTTTCACATTATCCGATCCGATATCGGATCGGATAATGGATGTCGGACCGATATAGGCTACTTGCCTCCTAGTCAAATCAGCTTCTTTTTAAGAACTGTCAAAACGAATTTGAACGACTTGCTAATATGGAATTTATATGAAATCGAATTGAGTGACGTCACGGTCAACTCAGTTACTTTATATATTTCTACCTGACTTATTAAATGGAAATTGGATTTAAAAATAACTTCTGTCCATGTTTTTCTTATGATTATCAGATGCTTTATTTCGTGCATGGTATAAAATGTTTTATTTTTACTATAGTCAAGTTCCCTTTTCCATTCATTACCCCCGCCATCTTGGATTTATTCAAAACACTTAGGCCCTTATTCATAAACGTACTCTAAAGTTATCAAGCCGATAAAGTTCGTTTGTCCCTTTCCGACGTATTAGTGTGATAGAAAAGGACAAACGTTTATGAATAAGGGGGTTAGACATTTGCCGCATGATGTCTCGCGATGTGGCTCGCCCTGTGTACACTCGCCTATTTACACAAACACAGCTGTGAAATACAAAGTGCCAAAAATATGTATACAGAACTTTATTGTCTGGCACATTGTCTGTATTCACAGCTGCGTTGTTGACTGTACAGCAAAACAATATGAAACAAAATAAATATTTGGCTCCATGCTGTATACAGCATGCTGTCACACATCGGACACTGCCGATCAAATATATGAAAGAGGCGCGTTCCTACGCTCACAGTCTATGCTCGTGTAGGTGAACGCGTACCATGCTTGTATGAGTGAAATATGACAAGCCGATTGTTCGCGTTTTTGACAGGTGGTAACTGTGAGGTAACCGAGAGGGGGTGTGCGGCACTTTCAGCGGGGAGCGGGAGTGGCCATACTGTACGATAGTACTCTTTATTATACTGTGATGCTGTAGTGTGTGTGTCAGTGTTTGACGGTGTATGATTAGTACCAATAAATGTATCTATCTATCTATCTATCTATATGTTATTAATTTGTCAATGCACCGGCAGCTTATAGGTGATAAATGTACATCAATGTCCTGCATTTGTGTTTTGTTCATTTAAGAAATATTTATCAAGACTCAATGTTAAGGAGATTGAGGTAATAAGGTTGATTGGATAATTTTTGTCACTTCATTTAATGATACTACATGCCAAATACTGCTAACGTGTGTAGCCATTACACAAATCAATCAAGGTCACAGATATGGATAAGTCGAAACCAACTGTTACGTACAAGTACAATTGCTCGATAAGTATGCAGTAGTTAGATGCTTCTTTAAACATTAAGTAATTGTTAATAAATGAAACAGAAGAGATTCATTTATTGGGTTTACCCTTGAATCGCCGACAGACACTTGTTCGAATATTATTTCAAAGACAACGTTTCAAATAATTTCATTTCATCGACAGTTTATATCGTAGAACAATCAATACAAGTAAAATCAAACCGTAGGCTTTTATTTCGTAGATAAGTTATTCCAAGTATACTTTATATCGTGGTATTTCGTTTCGTGTTTTTACATTTCATTTTGTTTTACATTAAGACCCCTTACTCCTTAGAGCGCTCATCAATTTCACGAAACGGCCATCGATAGATGGCGTTGGCGCTCGGTACGCGAGCACCGGCAACTCAACGCGCGTTTCAACGCAGACACGAATAATCTTGATAGTTTTGAATTAAATTGCTAATAACATAATTTTCAATTTTATATGGGGACTCTTTATTTAATTTCATATTCATGGTATGGTAGTAGTAAATAAGGTATATGAATGTAGTAAAAGTATAGTATTAGTCTACATGTACATATATAAATTCAGGTTTCCTAATTGATTGATTCAACAACCAACACCGCTGAGCCGAAACTACGAAAGCTAGAAAGTCGAAATTTGTATAGATTGCATTAACAAAATTTCGAAGAGATAAGAATCGATTATGAAAATTTACACCCCTAGTAGAGGGAAAAAGGGGGTGAAAGTTTGTAGCGGGATCAATTTGTTTTTTTTTTTTATTAGGAAAATTTTAGTTAGGAACTTGAAATTAGAGAATAGTTTAATAGTGATTTCTGTTTTTTAGGGTTCCGTAGTCAACTAGGAACTCTTATAGTTTCGCCATGTCTGTCTGTCCATCCGTCCGTCCGTCCGTCCGTCCATCCGTCCGTCCGTCCGTCCGCGGATAATCTCAGTAACCGTAAGCACTAGAAAGCTGAAATTTAGTAACAATATGTATATCAATCACGTCAACAAAGTGCAAAAATGAAAAATGGAAAAAAATGTTTTATTAGTGTAAAGTGTAAAGTGGGGGCTGATTTTTTTTTTCATTCCAACCCCAACGTGTGATATATTTTTGGATAGGTATTTAAAAATGAATAAGGGTTTACTAAGATCGTTTTTTGATAATATTAATATTTTCGGAAAATTATCACAGTTATAGTGACTTTCATATTTTTATAAGAACAGCATGCACTTACGTCCAGAACAGTGACATTTGGTGCATTGGAACTGCTCATGATGTGTCACTTTTTAACCGTCGCCTCAAATCTGAGAGATTTGAGGCGAGGTTCTCAATTCGTCTGTATGTTTATTTATTTTTTTCATTTTTTTATGTTTGTTCCTCGATATCTCCGTTGTTACTGGACCGATTAAAAAAAAAAAATTTAATGTATATGAATACAGATTGGTCCCATTTTTCTCAGAACCCAGTTCTGATGATGGGATCCTGGAGTAATCGAGGGAACTCCTCGAATCTGAAAGGCATACGTATGGTGATTTTTGTGTTTTTAAAGGAACAGCATGCATTTAGGTACGGAACAGTGACATTTGGTGCAGTGGAACTGCTGATGATGGCCAGAACGGAACTTCTCAAATCTGAACGGCACGCTTATAGTGACTTTGGTATTTTTATAAGAACAGCATGCACTTTCGTCCAGAACAGTGACATTTGGTGCAGTGGAACTGCTGATGATGGTCAGATCTGAACCGATCTTCTCAAATCTGAACGGAACACTTATAGTGACTTTGGTATTCTTATAAGAACATCATGCACTTACGTCCAGTCCAGAACAGTGATATTTGGTGCAGTGGAACTGCTGATGATGGTCAGAACACTCAGAACCAAACTCTTCAAATCTGAACGGCACGCTTATAGTGACTTTGGTATTTTTATAAGAACAGCATGCACTTACGTCCGGAACAGTGACATTTGGTGCAGTGGAACTGCTGATGATGGTCAGAGCCGAACTCCTCAAATCTGAACGGCACACTCATAGTGACTTTGGTATTTTTGTAAGAAAAGCATGCATTTAAGTTCAGAACAGTGACATTTATTTAGTTATGTTTGTTAAGCATAATTATTGAGTTTTCAAGTCAAAGTTTGTCAAGCTTCGATTTCTTATAATCGGATTCATGAGGAATTGAGAAACTCCTCAAACCTTAGCGTTATACGTATATTGATTTGTGTTGCCATCAAATAATTAAAGCATTAAAAGCAGTTTTAAAAAATACCTACACATTTCTACATAATCCAACATTCGCAAGTAGCTTTCACCACAACCCGAAAGGCGGCGGTTTTTTTTCTTAAAAAATATTAAACGTTTTTTTATGGGATAGGAGGCAAACGAGCAGATAGGCTGCCTGATGGTAAGCGATCACTGCCGCCCATGGACACCAGAAGCACCAGAAGTGTTGGAGGTGCGTTGCCGGCCTTTAAGATGGATGTACGCTCTTTTCTTGAAGGTTTGATGGTCGCATTGGTCCGGAAATACCGCTGGCGAGAATTCATTCCACAGTTTAACTGTGCATGACGTGACCAAATTTGCAAAACGTTGCGTCTTAGAAACATTTTAAAGGGTGAAAATCAAAATATGTACACCGTGTCCAATAAGTTTGAATACAGCACAAATAGCCAATAAAACAAAATGAACAAATAGTTACTACATTATTATTATATTTTATGAATGGCACTCTTATTTACTACATTCACAACAAATGTTTTGGAATAACTCCAGCATTAGGGCTTGCATTCCGGAATTCCGGAATCTCGAAATTCCGGAATTTCGGACAATTTTTCCGATATTACAGTTCCGGAATTGAAACACATAATCTCGAAAATTCCGGAACTGAAAAAAGATATATTTTTGGACGAAAACGTATAATATCAGCCAGGCAGACAATTATGGTCGCGTGATAAATGATAAAACATCAGGCTGTCCCTATCGCACTATTTGTAAGTGCGATAGGGACGGCACGATGTTTTATCATTTATCGCGCGACCATGATTGCCCTGCTGGTTATTTTAAAAAACTACCACCGCGTCTATAAAAGATATGTAAATTCATTAAGTTAGACACTCCTCGGATTCACGTAGTGCCTATTTTATGACCAAAGGGTTGCATCCAGGGCTAGTTAGAGCGAGATAGTGTAGTTTTAACCCGCTAATATTATACCATTGTCACTTTCTGGTTTTGCTCTCAATTGTTTTAGCTAATAAGTGAAATATATAATCATTTTAAAGTAAATATTTGTTGTAGAAAGTTTTGTTCTGTGATAATTTAAAATTACTAGCCGGGAGTTGAGTGTTATGCTCGAATACTGAAGGACAATTAAACATAAATAAATAACATTAGGTACATTATTAATATTATTATTTTATTGGCGTTATTTATGCTCAATTTATTAGATCGAACTTAAATTTCAGTAATAATGTAAATTAATCGGTATTAAAGCGGCATAAACTCAAAATTTTACTTCTTTTCTCATAGCACTGAATATTTTAGGCATAAAGTCTTAAGGTAGCATTCGGAACCCAGCAGTCGCGACCCGGCAGCCGCTGCCCAGCGGCCGCGACCGGGTCGCGCCGCACCGCTTTGTAGGGATTTATATGCGAAAGTTTCCGACGCAAGCGACCGAGCAGCGCTGCCGGGGGTAGGGCCTACCGCTGGGCAGCGGCTGCCGGGTCGCGACTGCTGGGATCCGAATGCTACCTTTAAGTTCAGAAGCAAATCGTAGTATTTGGTATTACATTCATTCACAAGCATAACGTCGTAGTTACTTTATACACTTTTCACAAAGACGTGTGCATATTTTACTAAACTCTATCTAAGTCTATTACCACTTACCACAAAATCAAAAGATTTGAGAAGCAAATGTATGGAAAATGATGTATATAAAAGAATGATTTATTTTTTTACAAAAAATTAAGATGTAGGTACATGTCAAGAAATCATAAAATCTGTCTTTTTGGGCTAGCTTGGATATCTTTTGTCCCTACTCGAGTCTGATAAAGGTAATTCAATATTTCTTTTATTACAGTTATGCGAACAAGACGTTATGCAATTCTTGTAAATTATTACTTTTATATTATTTCGATGCTCAATGGATAAAAATTACTTTAACGTTGACCACTATCAGAAAACTGGCACTAAAACCTCGTTTGTATCGTTAACTGTAGTTCGAAATACGTTGCAAGACCAAGGCAAGAAGATTTTGGCGCAAAATGGGCTTTCCTGTGAAATTACTAAAATGAAAATTTCAGTGTTATATGCCTTTCAGGTACGGAGTTATTGTTTTAAACGTCGATTTATAACAAATTTCAGTTTAAAATTGTATTATTTCATCAAAAATCCACCAGAAAACCAAACCAAAAAAAATTGTTCAATTCCGGAACTAGTTCCGGAATTCCGGAATTGAAGTCCAATCTCGAAAACCAGTTCCGGAATTGAAAACCGTCCGATATTGCAAGCCCTATCCAGCATTAACTTGTTTACCAGCCTCAAACGCTTCTCAAACGGATCACACGCGGCACGCACCGTTTTCTTCACATTTCATCCCAAATACTCTCAATAATCTTTTTGAAATGATCTAGGTTTATGATTTTATAAAAATTTAGTCTTCAAAGCATGTATGACCATACAAAGTAGTCTAATACGCCTAAACCTGGAGGCCTGGGTGGCCACTCATGTTTCGGATAAAAAACTGCCAAATTAGTCTGAAACTAGGCTAGAATACCATTTGCCGAATGTGCTGGAGGTGCGTCTTGTTGGGACACATGATACTCATTCCCAAGCATCCTTTTTAACTTTAAGGCATTTTTTTCTCCAAAACCTTGGTTTTAAAGAAAAAAACGTTGATTTTAACGCTTTTATCTGTAAGTACTGAAGGTAGTTTACCTCGCTTACATACTGCATCCCACACCTGGGCCGATGGTGAGCTCTGGAACCTAGGCACATTTTTCTAGTTGCCCGGAACGTTATCTATCCTCGGTACCCATAATAGTTTATTTTGGACACGTGGCGTCTGTTTTATCACATACAGATTCTGCTTATAAAAAATAACTCGTCACCTGCGTGCCGAGCAAGTATTTTGTTGGCACTTTACCTCTTTGTTTTTCTTAGACACTTCGGAAATTTCATGAACTTTGTGCTTGTATTTTATTAAAAGAAATATACTCTTCAGTTTAAATAAGAATTTGATGGCCTGTGATCCCTATATCTTTAGAACTGAGGTAAAATGTGAGTATTCGGACTTATTGGACACGGTGTACATGTTCGTTCTAAAAGTAGCTGATCAAGCATCGTCGGTTTGGAAAGCCTGCGGTAAAATTTTTGCTCATTACTATACATATTCGATTTAAAGGGTTTTGAGATTTAGGAAATAAAACAACGCTTCATTAGATTTAATTTAATAGCATTATGTAATTATAATCTCAATGTAAGTGCAAACAGTCTTATTTACAATAAACTTAAAAGCGGAAACAAATATATGCAGAAAGAAAAAAAGAAGCTGTCAATACTGAATCCCCTAGGGTGGCTATGTATGAATAGCACAGAAAAGTATTAAAATAAAATAAAAACCGGCCAAAAGCGTGTCGGGCCACGCTCAGTGTAGGGTTCCGTAGTTTTTCGTATTTTTCTCAAAAACTAACCTATAAAGTTCAAAACAAATTTTCAAAGAAAGTCTTTGTAAAGTTCTACTTTTGTGATTTTTTCATATTTTTAAACATATGGTTCAAAAGTTATAGCGATTATTTCCGAAAATATGAAAAGTATCAAAAATCGATCTTAGTAAAACCTAATTCATTTTTAAATACCTATCTAACAATATATCACACGTTGGGGTTGAAATGAAAAAAAATATCTGCCCCCTCTTTACATGTAGGGGTACCCTAATAAAACATTTATTATTATTAACGACCTTCCAAATATTTATAATGAGCCCAAACATGATGGGGTTATGATGAGGAGAATAGCAGTTCTGTTGACCACCTCCTGACTCCATCATGAGAACTTGGACCTCGTCTAGTTCGATGGTGCTCGTCAGCCCAAATCTAATGAGCCCGAACATGATGGGGTTATGATGAGGAGAATAGCAGTTTTGTTGACCACCTCCTGACTCCATCATGAGACCTTGGACCTCATCTAGTTCGATGGTGCTCGTCAGCCCAAATCTAATGAGCCCGAACATGATGGGGTTATGATGAGGAGAATAGCAGTTCTGTTGGCCACCTCCTGACCCCGTCATAAGACCTTGGATCTCATCTAGTTCGGTGGTGCTCGTCAGCCCAAATCTAATGAGCCCAAACATGATGGGGTTATGATGAGGAGAATAGCAGTTCTGTTGACCACCTCCTGACTCCATCATGAGACCCTGGACCTCATCTAGTTCGATGGTGCTCGTCAGCCCAAATCTAATGAGCCCAAACATGATGGGGTTATGATGAGGAGAATAGCAGTTCTGTTGACCACCTCCTGACTCCATCATGAGACCTTGGACCTCATCTAGTTCGATGGTGCTCGTCAGCCCAAATCTAATGAGCCCGAACATGATGGGGTTATGATGAGGAGAATAGCAGTTCTGTTGGCCACCTCCTGACCCCGTCATGAGACCTTGGACCTCATCTAGTTCGATGGTGCTCGTCAGCCCAAATCTAATGAGCCCAAACATGATGGGGTTATGACGAGGAGAATAGCAGTTCTGTTGACCACCTCCTGACTCCATCATGAGACCTTGGACCTCATCTAGATCGATGGTGCTCATCAGCCCAAATCTAATGAGCCCAAACATGGTGGAGTTATGATAAGTAGAATAGCAGTTCTGTTGAACATCTCCTGCCTGACTCCATCATCATGAGAACCAGAACCTCATCCTGGTCCCAAAATATAATAATAATTCAAACTCTCAACAAACTTCACGTATAACTTAAAATCCAAAATCATATGAAAAGCATGTCGAATGCTAAAATTGCATAAGGTGTAAAAAGGATCAAGATTTGTTTAGTCGCAGTTTACGGCAATTCTCGGAACTATCGAGCTGCTTACGAAAGCTAGGTGCGCCGGACGATCAAACGCAGGTCCGTTGTCTTCGAGCGCTCGGCGCAGACTGAGCGGGCTCGCGTTAGCACAGTGTCTTTTATTCGAATTTTAGGTGTTTTAAAAACATATCTATCGACAGAAAGGTATGTCTTATATGTATGATTTTTTTCTTATAGGTCAATAAGAAGTTCTAGTTTAGGATAATATTATTTAAGAGTTACAAAAAATGCAGGAATCGCAGGAAAAATACATAATGTAAACCTCTTTTTATCGAATTTATGGGGAGGATACGGAAGGTTATTTATCCACCATTTCAAGTAAATCTTAAAATGTCAAAGTATTAGCTAACTCGTACAGGATATAAGAAATAGGATTGTGATCATTTATTACCCCAAATAACATTTTTAACAGCACAATCACGATTCTAAACGAGCTATCCCACTATGAAAATTGAAAACGTCTTCCGAAAAAACTGATTTTTCGGAAGTATAAAAAGACATATTTTAAAGTAGTACCAATTGACTTTCTAGCTTAAGATATGTACTTTTAGGAACATTATCATTTTTTTAATAATCATTTATAGTTTCTTTATAATTTTGAATGAAAAAGGTTCTATTTTGCAAAAAACGCTCGTCTTTAGGAATAAGGCCTCTTAAATACAAATCATTACGAATAATATTATTTCAATTATGTATTATTTTTTCTAAATTTCTACAATTTGTAAACTGTTTGTTTGGTCACAGTTCTAACCTAACCTAAACCTACTTTTAAAAAAGGTTCGTTGTTGTGTAGGGTAGCAGTTCTAACCTAAACCTACTCTATAAGACGTTTGTTTCTGTGTGATCACAGTTTTAATCTAACCTACTTCTGTAAACTGTTTGTTTTTGCGTATGGTCACAGTACTCACAGTTCTAACCTAACCTAAACCTAATTTAAAAGCCATTCGTTGTCGTGTAGGCCGCAGTTCTAACCTAACCTAAACCTACTCTGTAAGCTGGTCGTTTTTGTGTGTGGTCACAGTTCTAACCTAACCTAAACCTACTTTAAAAGCCGTTAATCGTTTTGTAGCATCGCAATTCTAACCTAACCTAAACCTACTCTAATATAGGATTCAAGCCGATGGTCATAGTTTAATTATGGACGTATGTGATGTGCCACGATAAAATCGACAGTTTGAAGTTTCCTAAGAATACTTAGAAACATTTATAAATGAGAAAGTTTTGTAATAATACGTCGAATAAATGAATTGCGATGTTTTGTAGTTCTGCTATTTGAATAAATAATAAATAAATAATAAATAAATATTATAGGACATTCTTACACAGATTGACTGAGGCCCACGGTAAGCTCAAGAAGGCTTGTGTTGTGGGTACTCAGACAACGATATATATAATATATAAATACTTATATACATAGAAAACATCCATGACTCAGGAACAAATATCTGTGTTCATCACACAAATAAATGCCCTTACCGGGATTCGAACCCGGGACCGCGGCGCAGCAGGCAGGGTCGCTACCGACTGCGCCAGACCGGTTGTGAAATACTTTGAAACGAATCAGCGATGAAAAAATATTAGTTGAATAGTGTTTATAATAACTAAGAAAATTTCAAATAAACAGTAGTTGAAACCAAATTACTCGAAACAATTTTACTCGAACTAAACTTTCGATGATTTGTTGTCGATGAAATGATATTCGATGAAAAGTTTGTCGGCGAAACAAGGGTACACCCATTTATTGGGCATTAGCGTATTGAGCATTGGTACATGGATTCCTCCATGGATAACTCCGTATAGACAGATAAAGTTTAAGAAAAAAACGTACCTCAGTACCATACAGAAAAAGGTACGGTGGGCTAGATGGCATTACACCTTTGGGGTACGCTCAGCTACATGGCGCTAATATTAATATTTGACATTTTCACACATATCGAGCTAAGAATATGGACCAAATTGTCAAAACTGAGGTTCAAAAGTTTTAAGCCTGTGTCAAGAGATGGCAGTCTATGCACTGTGAACTGATTACACATTTTACTTCGACAGTAACTCTCTATAATACGACCGGTCTGGCGCAGTCGGTAGTGACCCTGCCTGCTGCGTCGCGGTCCCGGGTTCGAATCCCGGTAAAGGAATTTATTTGTGTGATGATGATGAGCACATATATTTGTTCCTGAGTCATGGATGTTTTCTATGTATATAAGTATTTATAATATATTATCTATATCCTTGTCTGAGTACCAACCAAAAGTACAACACAAGTCTTCTTGAGCTTACCATGGGCCTCAGTCAATCTGTCTAAGAATGTCCTATAATATTTATTTATTTATTATTTATTTAATACTCGATCCTCTTTGGTTACAGCAATACGCGAACCTGATGGTGCACATGCGAACACACACGAATGAGAAACCCTACGAGTGTCCTCACTGCGACCGCCGCTTCAGCATGCCGAGCAACCGCGACCGCCATCTAGTGGTTAGTGATCTATAACAACCATAACTAAATAATGGGAGTGGGAGTAGCATGTTGTAAATCCTAGTACAGCCATGGACAGACATTTTATACCGTTTAATTCGTAATGGCTCAACAATAAGGCCTGATTTAGACGGCGTGCGAGCTCGCATGCGATTTTAGTTACATTGCGGGCTGTTGAGGTTACAGCCATCAAATACCGCAATGTAATAAAACTCGTATGCGAGTTCTAGTACCGTCTAAATGGGGCCTAAGAGATTGTGGCTGTACAATTGTCGCGAAGTAAGAAATAACAAATGTGCTATTTAGGTACTTTTGTCTTTTTACGAGGAAGGACTTGGCCGTATGTATCTTAATAAAGACTCGTTAGTGACTATCTGCGCCTTAAACACTGATCTGGAGAGAATACTAAACTGGACTAAATGTTACGGTCTCTCGGTAAACCCTACTAAATCCCAGGTAATAGTCATAGGTAGCTCAAAGCTTACTTCCAGGATTGACTTTAATTCTTTACCTGCCATTGTGTTTGATGGCGTACGGATTCCATTCTCTCCAAAGGTTAAAAATCTGGGTATCTTGATGGATCAGAGTCTTTCTTGGACAGCTCAGGTGAGTGAGGTTAGCAGGAAAATGTTCGCTGCGGCCGCATCTCTCCGTAGGCTTCGTAATCTCTTGCCTTACGCAACTAGGATTGCGCTTGCTGAATCTCTCTTATTGCCCATATTAGATTATGCCGACATTTGCTATATTGACCTTACGGAGGATCAACTCAATAAACTTGAGCGTCTGCAGAATCTTTGTATAAGATTTATTTTCGGCTTGCGCAAATATGACCACGTGTCTCACTTCCGTTCTCAGCTCAAATGGCTCCCTATTCGTCGCCGCCGGGACTCTCATATACTCGCCCTTCTTTTTGGCATTCTCTTTAACCCTGCTACTCCGCCTTATCTCAAAGAGCGTTTCAAGTTTCTCTCTTCTATCAGATGTTCTCAAACTCATATTCTTGCTCCCCCACCATCTACTTCTAAATTCTATAGCAACTCTTTTACCTTCCGGGCTGTACGGTTGTGGAATTCCTTACCAGTAGAATTAAGACTAGCAAAATCTCTTCCAATTTTCAAAAATCAGCTTAAATTATACTATCTATCTCTATCTTAAGTTGCCATTTTTATTTATTGTATTTATGTATGTATGTATGTATGTATTATGTGTATGTAAGGTATATTTATTTATGTATTCGGTATATATGTATGTGTGTTTGTGTTGGTTTTCTCTATATTTTTTGTTCTTGCACTGCCTGTTAACTTTTGTTTCTGTTCCGTTTTTCCAGCTACCCTAAGGTTGTCTGGAAGAGATCGCTTTTTAGCGATAAGACCGCCTGTTGTTACCTAGTTATACTCTCACTAAACATTCTGTATACATATAACATGTAAAATGGTGCAATAAAGAATATTTACTTACTTACTTACTTACTTAGTGTCATCGTCTTCAACCACCTTTTATGTTTATTGAAATAGTTGGCAGTGACTGCTCAAGTACCACAGACCAATACAACAAGACGGCCCTTACAGGGCGACTCGCGGTCACCAAGCATACGACAAATCAGGTTTATAAAAGTTTGAACGCGTGCGACACCGATCAGTAGCGCCCAAGTATACGACCCGCTAACAGTGTTCGTGTCCGCTCGGGAAAAAATCTTAAATAATCAAATTTGGTTGCAAACAATGGTCTCTTGTAGCATAAAGTGGTGTGGCAAGTCTTCTAACACTTCTACATATAAAAAAGATGGAATAACATTCCACAGTGAAGTCAAATTAATTGTTTTGTTGAATATTGTTTATTATCCGCGGAGTTCATTTATACTGGTCAATATGGTTGTACTGAGCGGCGCCGAAGCGCGTCCATCCCTTTTTGCCTAGTTAACAATGCGATATGCTATCCCTTTCACGTAAACGACTAGGGATGGGGCCATGTTAGTTTATGTCTGTTGCGGGAACTTCGTACTACCGTTCGTACCATGTGCTACCATTTTATGAAATATAAAAGAAAGCAGATTTGTAATTGTGAATAATTATCTTAACTAGGCCTTATTATAATTTAATTATAATATTATAATTTGTTGCAAAACAAATTCACCACAGTACGGGTACCGGTACCATTGTCTATAATAGATATGTCCCATCCCCATCCCTAGGGCTAATCGTAAAGGCGCGCCATTATTTGAAACGACCAATGGCAGCACCGTGCGCGCCCGCCTCACCCCGCAAGGATTGGTGATTTGCGTCTCGAACAATATCGCTTGCATTAGGCTTCTAGTGGGGTGTTCTGTGTCAAGTACATAACACGAACTATTGTTTTTTACTAAAAGTCATATTTCTGTACTTCCAGTTTTACCCACAATAATCACGATCCCACTATCTCCAGGTACACACCGGCGAAAAACGCTACCAATGCCAGCACTGCAACCGTCGCTTCACGCAATCCACCGCCGTCAAACTGCACATACAAACCGTCCACCTCAAGATCCCGTACAAACCGTGGGAGAAGAAAAACAGGAAGCGACGCAAGGAGGAACCGATTCTGGGCGCTGTCAGCTCCGTTAATGTTAATACCATGGCTCAAGCGATGTTGCCACAGCACAAACTCTTGTTGGAAACGCAAGGGGACTATTTGAACGCGTTTATTAGCTATACTGATGAATAAATCATGTAACTACCTATATTACTGAAAGTTTACTATTAATTCCACGGGAGAAGAAAAACAAGAAGCGACGTAAGGAAGAAGCGATTCTGGGCGCCGTCAGCTCCGTTAATGTTAATATCATGGCGCAAGCGATGCTGCCACAGCACAAACTATAGTAATCAACTAAATTACAATAGAACACAAGAAGGATGCGCTATCGAAGAAACATTAACGAGCAAAAATAAACTAAGTCAAAAGAATGAAAGACTATGGAAGCTAATTGGAGGCGGCTGTAATAAAAATGAGTTGGCAAATATCTAATGCCCAATAGTGTGAATGCAATCAATAAAATGTACACTCGAAATCTCTAATTGGAAAACATTATTTTGGTTACAATTAAAGGAAAGTGGGCCGTAGACATTGGGCCATGCCCTTGCCGGAATGCATGCAAATTACGCAGTCAGAAACCGGTCGTAATTTATAAGTTATAACCATCCGCTTGTATGGCGAGAACCCGCTCAACGGGCTCTCCGGTATCTGAGCAAAGTTCACGAGCCCTCCAGGCGCGTTCTTGGTTGCGAAAGTGTCAGTAAAAGTCTTTGATGGTCAAACAATACAACTTTATTTCATAAATTGGGACGTGTGTAAATAAGCGATATCTCCATGGCAATATAGCGCTCGACAAAGCTAGCGTAAGACATTTTGCTAGGCGCAATATGGCTTGAAATTGAAGTATTGTATAGCCACGAAGGTAAACGCTTTTTATATTGTAAATATTGTAAGAATGTGTGTGTCATTGAGCAGAAATTATGATAAGTGCTAGCAGCTATGTATTAAGTCTTGTATTCAAATTAATATCATTGCCTTAGTAATTTTATTCTAAATATACGATAATTATGTACTTGTGAAATGGTTTTCATTTCTTAATTTATCGTAAATCCCTTTATATCTATAAATATAAAATTGATAACAAAAAGGAGTAGGTAAATAACAATCAAATAGCCAACTGTCAATATTTATTTGTACATTCATTAAATTTAGGTTCAAATGTCATCAAGTAGGACACTAGGACCTTAGGACCCTTACCACGTAGACATTATAATATTCGGTGGCGTAAAACTCTTATTGCGTCTCCTGGCCATTTTTTTTTAAAGTTGTCCCCCCCCCCACTTTTTTTGGATTTGGAATTTTTTATGTGATTTCCACTCAGAATCGCGAGCTCTTTCAATCCTAGTAGGAGAAAAAAGTGTCCCAAGGTTTTTTCCCATTCCGTTACCATTTTTTCATACACTTTGAATGGCGGTAACGGAATGGAAGGTTTGTAAAATGTATGGAAATCTTGGGACATTTTTTTTTCTCCTATCAGCATCGAAAGACCTCGCGATTTTGATTATGAACCGCGTAAAAAATACCCACGTTATAAAAAAAGTAGGTGGACAACTTTGAAAAAAATGGCCTCTCTGACACTAGCGCAAGTGGCGTTAGAGTCGAATTTAATCGAACATGTCATTCTCGCGGTGAGGATCCTTTACAATAATTATTGTCTGAGATTATATTACCTATAGTTATCAATTGACGTATCTTAATATTACACAACAGTTCGCGATGGCAGTGATATTTGAAGCAACTCTGTTGTCTGACAACATGTGACTAAATCAAATGAAAACGCAAGTCATAGTTTGAGCTTAGTTTGAATGTATTTTTATAATTTGATTTCATGATTGGATTGATTTGAAATACACTTATAGTGAGCTCAACGACTTGCTTTAACATCGGGCCAGATTGTAAGCTTTGCTTGCAAAGTGACAC
Source organism: Leguminivora glycinivorella (assembly GCF_023078275.1). Taxonomy (NCBI): domain Eukaryota; kingdom Metazoa; phylum Arthropoda; class Insecta; order Lepidoptera; family Tortricidae; genus Leguminivora; species Leguminivora glycinivorella. Next base: position 8,812,980 of record NC_062993.1, on the reverse strand, counting down.
CTTTTCATTGCGGCAAAAAAATTGAATAAGGTTGGATTTACGTACTACATATCCCAAGTTTTGCCACGTACATCAAAATTATATCACAACCAAAATAAAATTGAGCTGTTTAAATATAACGAGGTAACGAATAAAAGTACTGTCCCTCGATTATCACTTGCAATTTATAAACAATTCTATTGCTATAATCCATTATTGCTCCACTCTTGAGATACAATATTGCCTATAATTATAAAAACAACTATAAAAATAAAAATAACAAATTATAAACCGCTAAAAAACGGTCGTAACAAACAATATAGTTATAAATTAAAAAATAATAAACTTATAAAAATATGACGTCACGATAGGAATGTTGTCTTTGGAGAATAATTAGTAACTAAAGTACTGGAATAATTTACTTCATCCTTAGGAGTAAACTTTAGAGTCCCTTGTTGAAGACCACTTCGGTTGCTTTTGGGAATTTGGCCTTCGCGACTTTCTGAAAAAAAAAAGAACAGTTTTACCTATTTAATTAATTAATTGTTCACCGTGTGGAGATGGAGACGAGTACAAATACAAATTTATTCAGCAAATAGGCCATAGGGGTACTTTACACGTCACATACAAAAGATTTACCCCCTTATTCCTAAACGTACCCTAAAGTTATCAAGCCGATAAAGTTCGTTTGTCCCTTTCCGACGTATTGGTGTGATAGAAAGGGACAAACGAACTTTATCGACTTGATAACTTTAGTGTATGTTTATGAATACGGGGGTTAAAATAGAATTGAAATTACAATTGATAATAGGTATTTATTTTCTAAATATGGAATTACAACTAAAAACTACACACCATATAAAAAAGTACAGATACAAAAAAGTTCCAAATAACTTTAGATGTGCAAATTACAATGTTAAGAACTACACTACCCTCTTTCCTCCCGTGGGTGTCGTAGAAGTCGACTGAAGCATACGAGTGTGGTTGCGAACACGACGCACAACCCCACCAGACCCACCTGGGGGACAGTAGTGACCCACATACCTGCAGTTCCGGCTCCAGGCTGTCCACAGAGAGGGACATGCGCTGTTTGAAGAGCGCGCAGCAGAGTGGGGTTGCGAAGACGACGCACAACCCCACCAGAGCCACCTGGGGGGCAGTAGTGACCCACATACCTGCAGTTCCGGCTCCAGGCTGTCCACAGAGAGGGACATGCGCTGTTTGAAGAGCGCGCAGCAGAGAGGGGTTGCGAAGACGACGCACAACCCCACCAGGCCCATTTGGAAGGGCAGCACGCCGCGTGGATGACGGCAGAATAGGCCCCTGGATCGCGCGTAGTTCGTTAAGATTGGTGTTAGGGCTGGAATGAAAAACGATCACGTTAATATTTAAAGTTTTTAGCCCTAGTGTCATACTGATGTCAGATAAATCGTTTGACCCACATGATGATGAATATGCTCTTAAGACGCTACAGGAGCGAAAATGCTAAAATGGAAAGGAGCCTTTTCAATTTGGGAATTTTAGCTAAATATACTAGTGTTATTAACTGGATTTATCGAAAAAAAAAATCTCTAGCTCTAGAGTCTTTAAAAAATAAGAATATCTAAAAAATCAAAACGGTCCGACACGGATAAAAATAATAATTGGAGTTCATATTCAAGCATCCACAATCCGGATAGCCCCTCAACAGAAATAGTCGAGAGCGTTTGTATGGAGAATAGGTTACTTGCCTCCTTTTTTAGGGTTCCGTACCTCAAAGAGGAAAAACGGAACCCTTATAGGATCACTCGCGTGTCTGTCTGTCCCTCTGTCACAGCCGATTTCTCCGAAACTACTGGACCGATTTACTTGAAATTTGGCACACGTATGTAAACCTGTGGCCCAAAGACGGACATGTAATTTAATTAAATGAAATTTAATCACAGGGGTCACTTTTGGGGGGTAAAAATGGAAATTAAAAATCAAAGTTATTAAAACTATATTGTGTTACATATCAAATGAAAGAGCATTTTATCAGCATCTGAAATATATTTTTTTTATATTTTTTGTTTTGGTAATTTAGAAGTAATTTAAGAAAATAAGCAAAAAATGACCATTCCCCCCCCTTATCTCCGAAACTACTTAGCGTAAAATTTTCAAAAAAATACACGAGATAGCCCTCTCCCTGTAGATTACAGGAAAACCTATTAGAAATCTACAGTCAAGCGTAAGTCGGACTTAAGAGAAAAAACTCAGATTACGAATTTCACTCACTGCCGCTGCAAGTAGTTACTAAACGTCTTAAAATTGTGTAAGAGAGTTGGACAGGTATAAAAAAATTCATTTCTGTCTTTTTCTTTTTTAGAACTTGTTCAATTTTTTTTTCATTTGTACAAAATGACTTAAGTTCCTACTAAAAAGGAGGCGCTTAAGACCGTTTATAAATTGACTGAGCAAAATTTTATTCAAATCGGTCCAAAAAAAGGTGTCTGTTGACGAAAACATAGAATTTGTGCCACCGAAAGCCCAAATCTGAAGTCCATTTTGCTCTATCTCTTATCGTTTCCGAGATATATACGTAAAGTTTTGAAAGTGCGAAACGTTAACTTTGCCATCATAGTCGTTCAGGCGCTCATGAGTTCTTTGTATGGAAAAGTCGAAAACCGACTCACACTTGACTAATGTTCATAGAATGTTGTGGTTTTTTTTTATTAGCAAAAATGACTTAAGCGCCTTCAGAAGTGCAGGTGCTTAAGACCGTTTGTAAGTTAAAGTTAGCTGTGATGGCTCAACGAAGAAAGAAGATTTCAATATCCTACTTATACATATTTCATTAATTTTTCATTAATCATACAGTTTTTATTTATTACTTAAGCCAAGCGTTACGTTAGCTATTGCTATTGAAAGGAAAACTTGTGTATGAAGCTTGAAACAAATTATGGGACGCGTCTGACGGACGCGGCTGACGACCGCGACTGATAAGCCGATGGCTTGCGTGGGCGACGGTCGCGCGACGGCGATGCGACGCATACGAAATCAAACCTTATCGATATGGAAGTAGACGATGCGATGAGACGTGACGGCGACGGTCGCGCGACCGTCGCCCACGCAAGACACGGCGTAAGTGTGCACAGTCTTAAAACATTCAGCGCCTCAGATTGCGGTAGGACACCATCCGCTTCATCCGAACGCTCAAGGCCATGTCCACGGTTTATGTCCAATAGTTTGCACAATTCAGTGTCATATTTAGAGATGGGCCGAATATTCGGTAAATATTCGGTATTCGGCATATTCGGCAAGTTTTTCAATGTTCGTATTCGGCCGAATAGTTCGGTTACATTGCCGAATATTTACCGAATAAACAAAGTAAATAAATAACGTAAGTTGTTTCGTAATTCATGGGATAATGCCATCCCATTTCAAGATTCTAAGGACCAAAGGGCGTTATAAATGCGTTAAATATAAGTACCTACACTAAATTATGTAAAAAAGTAAAAATAACATAGCTTAACAAACAAAAATCTAAATTTTCTTATGCACTAAATTAAAGGAACATTAAGAGCCTTAGTTAGTACCCAATGTACCCATTACCAATCATTGAAAAGTTTTTAACTCTATGCCACGATTTCAAATAATATGGTGGAACCGAATATTCGGCCGAATGTTCGGTTCGGTAACAGCTGAACCGAATGTTCGGCCGAATATTCGTATTCGGCAAAGTCCCTATTCGGCCTATCTCTAGTCATATTCATTATCTAGATCGCGGCAGTGGACGGCGTTCGTCGCGTTTTTAGGTGATTATCTGATTATCGATGAATTATCGCATCGTTCTAAACTACCGCGCAGTAGCGCGAACTGAATTAAACTATGTTGGTTGCAATAAGACGTAGATTTGTTTAAAAATATGCACACCTGCCACCTGCGGTAATAAAATTTTATGGCTTGCGCGATGATCACATTTATTAATGTCATAACCGCCAATTGCTTGCATTTGAAATTGAACTTTAATTACTAAGAAATAACGTTGTTTTTGTAAAAAAATTAAAGTAGTTCAGTAATCAGTAATCAGTAATTTATTGCAAATTCATAGGTACATAAAGTTATTACAGTATTTATTTTGTGAACATCTATGAACCCTGTAAGGGCACTGCAAATTTGTATCCTTATTGCTAGCTTACTATCTAAATTCTAATTAGTAAACTTATTAGTCTTATTACTAGATATATCTTTATTTATAACTATATAAGTTACAGTAATATTTATGAGATCTCTTTTAAATTTAATGTAGTTTAACTTTCAAAAAACTCTTGCATATTATAAAAGGTGTTTTCTAATAAATATTTAGTTAGTTTTTTGGTGAATACTTTGTCCAATTTTTCATTTTTTATTTCTATGGGAAGTTTATTGTAGATCTTAATGCACATAATATATGGACTGGAGCTATGGATGTTTAAATTTGAAAATGGGACGGGAATATTATTTCTAGGGCGTAGATGTGAGATGCTCGGATCTTTTGGTACTGGAAACAAATTATTATTTTTCCTTTTAAATTTACATATTTCGAGTATGTATAGAGAGGTCAGTGTTAGTATGTTAAGTTTGAGGAAATGGGGTCTGCAGCTATCTGTTTGTTTTAAATTGGTTAGGATTTTTATGCATCTCTTTTGTAAGATAAAAAGATCGTGAATGCTTGTGCTGTTGCCCCACAAAACTATGCCGTATCGGAGCCAGGAGTGCGCAAAAGCATAGTATGCAGATAAAGCAGTTTTAAAATCTGCATGTTTTTTTACTTCTCTCAGAGCGTATGTAAAAGAGGACAGTTTAGATGTAATCTTTTGGATATGGAGTTTCCAGTTTACGTTTGTGTCTATTTCAAGGCCCAGCAGATAAGAGGAATTTACACAGTACAGGATTTGATTATTGTATTCATAGTTGATGGTTAAGCTACGTTTTTGGTGCGGCTTAAATTGCATAATTTTTGTTTTTCCTATGTTTAATTCAAGGTTATGGAAATTTAACCAATCAACGACTTTAATGAGGGTGTCGTCCAAAAGTGTCTCTAAATTTTTTTCATGTGCAGAGTATGGAAAAACTATGGAAATGTCATCTGCGAATAGGATACTGCTATGGTTTATTACTTTGGGAAGATCGTTGATGTAAATTAGGAATAAGAGGCACCCGAGCACACTGCCTTGTGGGATAGATCCTGACATAATTACGGGTTTTGATTTTACTTGCTCTATCATCTTATTTTTTTGATTATGGTATTCTATTTGGACGTGTTGTTTGCGTTTTGATAAATATGATTTAAACCATGTATGAGCTATACCCCTTACTCCTATATTGTACAGTTTTTACTACATTGCGAAGTTTTCGTTTGTCAACTAGACGCACACATTTGCAACTAAGCGATCGGACACTTTTGAGTGTCGAATTTGTAGGTGACAGTGTATCTAGCCTCGTGGCGCCGAATGTACTTTCTAAAGTACATAATGGTTTCAATGGAATTTTAACTCTCATGTAAACAAATAAAATATAATTTCTTTTGTTTCTAAAATTTTTCGAATAACTGAAATTGAATTCAATCTCAAGTACAATAAGAATCAAAATTCCCTAGCAAACATTTTGTATGGTGGGCGCCACGAGGCTAGGGAAGTTTAAATCGATGTTATCGCATCGATCTACTGAGGGGGGCGGTGCCTACAGCAGCTGTTGTAGTTGTATGCATACCTAGCTCACGCACACAGACGCGTCCACTGGCGCCGCGCCGGTGTCCGCGTGCGCTCTCTGCAATGTCTCTGCAAATTCTATGCACAGCGCAGAATATGCAGAAACCACATGGTGGTCTGTGGCAGAAACTCAATAGACATTTTTAGGGTTTTTAAAATAAGTACCTAGGTACGTGAAGTAACATGGTAAATTAAAAATTATCATTAGATACTTATTTGCGGAGGTGTAAACAATTTCCTTCGTTTTGCCATATATCAATAATTAACTATCTATATTAAATTCATTAATCCGTATACATTACATTTTTACAATTAAGTGTATGAATTATACTTTTTATCGTACGGTCAGCTACATAAATATCACTACAAAAATAAAAAATGTTGAATTTGGTTAACATTATAAAAGGCCTCACGCAAGCTGTGTTAATTAGTTCGCGAATTCGTCGAGAGGTGGCGCTAAACACAATTATGCTCATTAGAGAACCTATACTTCTAGCCTAGACCAGTCTTTAGAATTATGTGAGTAACGTAAAAGTTTTGTAGGTACGGAACCCTCGGTGGGCGAGTCCGACTCGCACTTGGCCGGTTTTTTTTTTGACGGAGTGGGAATGCTGTTACGCACGATGTGTGGGACTCGCCGTTTCTTTCCCCTCCCCTGTCGAGAGGGGGGAAACTTGGCCCTACCCACTAAACCCACTCCGGCGTTCCATCCTCTTTGCCGTTCGTGAGGGCGCGCTGGGATCGATGTTGTCATCATGTCATTCACCACGGCGCCCTCCAGGTTACTTGCCTCCTAGTCAAATCAGCTTCTTTTTATGAATTTATATGAAATCGAATTGAGTGACGTCACGGTCAACTCAGTTACTTTATATATTTCTACCTGACTTATTAAATAGAAAATGGATTTAAAAATAATTTCTGTCTATGTTTTTCTTATAGTTATCTGATGATTTATTCCGTGCATGGTATAATTTTTTTTTAACTACAGTCAAGTTCCCTATTGACCCCTCCTGTAAAGTCTTAATTCAACTCTTAGGGCCAGTTGCATCAACCACATTTGACAGACACATCATCGTCGCGCAGCAGATGTCTATGGAACTTCCCATACAATAAAATTTTACGAACGCTTTAACGGTGACCGACGGTTTGATGCAACTGGCCCTTAATCTTCCTGACCTTATGAAGTGTTAAAATAGACTCACTCATGCCAGGAATGGCCATGATGACTCGGGAGATGCAGACGAGGCCGATGCCGAGCGCCGCCGCGCGCGTCGAGTTGCCAACCGGTAGACCGTCCGGCGTGAACACGGGCGTGCCGCCCATCAACTCGCTGGAACAACAAATTACATCAAATACTTAGTTACTATTTAACTCAAAAAAAGTTCAGCCGGTATAGCCGAATGACCATCGTTTACGCTTAACGCCGTTGACAGGTTTAGACGAAGCCAGTTCTGGCTGCCAGTCTCACTGGCGGGAATAGGGTTGTAAATAGAAAAAAAACCAAATGTTTTTTTTCAGAATTATGAAAAAAAACATGAAAAAAAACCGAGCACCTTGGTTTTTTTTTCTAAATATGGTTTTTTTTCAGATGAACAAATAATACGACAATAACGGTTTTTCGTGAGTTGTAACGTATTTCAATAACAATAACGTACATTTTAATTCAGTATACAAACGTTTATTGGGGAATCCCCGATGCGGCATGCGGCGTGTAGCGTGGAGAGGCGGTGGTGTTGCCAACAGTAAATAGTGATAACTAATACAAACTACAGATTTCGTAAATGTTACTTTTATAAGACCAGAAATTAAAGTTATTTGATTAAATTCGTTTAATAGTTAACATTAAGTCTAAAAAACCGTATAAAAGTATTAACTACTTTGCAAATTTTGAGATTTCGTACTTTAGAAAAAAAACATACTCCAGAAAAAAAACTGTTTTTTTTCACGGTTTTTTTTCATGTTTTTTTCAAGCCAGAAAAAAAACCGTTTTTTTACAACCCTAGGCGGGAATAGAGCACCGGCCTATTTTTCAAGCCAGTGAACCCCGCCCGCATGCCCCGCAACCTCCGCGACAGTGCTAGGACGCGTGTAGCTGTAGACACATCGCGCCAGTCGCTGGCGCATATAAGTAGATTGCACACGCGCTAATTTTCCAAGATTTAATCCAGGAATAAAATTAACTCACTGGCCTCATCTAATCAACACGGGCCAGGCCAGCGCTGGCTTGTCTGGGGACTGGCGCCAGCGTTACTGGCTTCGTCTAAACCTATAGCTATTAAAAAAAAAAGATAGATTCGATAGCTATGAAACTGACATTATCGTCAATCGTGAGCGTTTACGCATTCGGCTGCGCCGGCAGACCGTCCTTTTCGCACTATTTGTAAGTGCGACAGGGATGACCTGACGTTTTATCGTTAATCACGCGACCGTGCCAGATTATAGAAAATCTTATATCGATGATATATTTATTTATGTATATATAATGTTATATATATATGTATACGTATGTATATTTATGTGTATTTGTAAGTAGGTATCTATATTATTTTAAGTATGTATATTTTTTTAATATATATAATAGTAAGCTGTATGATATATATAATCATTTATGGTTATTTAGTAGGTATTCCATTTCTCGTCATTGCGACATTTCCTGCACCTATTAAGCTCTTATAGATCTCTGTTTGGCCCAAAGGTTAGCTGGTAGAGAATGCCTTCTGGCATTAAGTTCGCCTTTTGTACATTTTTTTTACTGTGCAATAAAGTTTAAATAAATAAATAAACAAATACACACCTACTCCTCATCATGGGGATGTTGATGAAATTGGCGCCGCACACCGCGGCGAATGGGACCAGCGCCGCGAACACTGGGTTCTTCATTTGCTACGCGATGAAGAAATAAAATAAATTATGTTACAAATATACTAACATAAAAAAAATAGTGCGTGGAGTCTCTCCGCGCGAGAGAAGTGAAACTTCGTTATGTGGAATTGAAAATCGGATGGGTTATTTCTAAAATCGAATTGGCAACACTGAGCGTTAGGTAAACGTATAACGTTGTCAGTTGGAAGTCGCATTAGAGGATGCCCCACGGGCGACAAAGTTGCTCGGCGACTTTTTTGTCGCTCACATCTAGTCTATGGGATAGTATGAAAGTGGACAGACCAGCAAGTGTGTGCACTCTCATACTAGCCCATAGACTGAATGTGAGCGACAAAAAAGTCGCCGAGCAACTTTGTCGCCTGTGAGCGCGCACCCTTAGAAGTTTCACTTCAATAAATATGCGATTTACATCCCTTTAGAGATTACATCATCATTCGCCTGCCCTTATTTCAGTCATGTAGGGTCGGCGCAGCATGTCTTCCTATTCCATACCATACTTCTCTATCGTCAGTCATCTCATCTCAGATTTAGAGTAACAGAACTGTTTTATAAATTCAACAATACCTATTGCAATGATGACATTATGTGGCTAATAAGTTTCAGATCATGAATGGTAAATATTATCGTTTCGTTCTTAAGCGATTAGAATAGTGGCGTTAAGTATCCATTCATGGTTAGATTAGTCAACAAACACGATTACTCTTGTGACGTCAATTTGACATGCCCCCGATTAATCCAGGGGTTTCCCCGCTGGAAATGATGTATTCCTCTGTTTCTCCCTGTCCTGCGTGACCGGAGCATTAGGCAGGTACAGGAATTGAAGACATGCGTGAACGATTCATTCATACCTATTTACCACGCCAAGTTTAGCAGAAACATAGCAGATCTTATTAAATTTTAACACCTTTCGACGAATGCCATCGTAATTCCTATCCTACCTACCTACTTACCTATCTGAAGTCCGATGTTTTAAATATTTAAATAAAATACTAATAATATGTGTATTAAGTATATGTTAGCCATACAGACAGTAAACAAATATGAAGGTAAACAAATGTTTAGTAATTTGGTATAAGCAAAGAGAATCGAGTATTATAGAGAGTTACTGTCGAAGTGTGTCGAGAGATGGCAGTTTCTGCACATTTTAAAATGTGTAATCACAATCACAGTGCATAAACTGCCATCTCTCGACACAAGCTTAACTTTTGAACCTCAGTTTTGACAATTTGGCCCATATCCTTAGCTTGATATGTGTTAAAATGTCAAATATTAATATTAGCGCCTATCAGTAGACTATCTAAACAAGGAAGGTAGTGGTTTCGCAATTATTTGCAATATACCTAATTCTGGCTAAAGAAGACGAGGAAATATTTGTGATTTTTGCGAAGAAGTTTATTAGATGAAGTTAGTAAGATGATATTGACGTATCAGAAGGTGTGAAAACATTTATTTTCCTCGTTAAAGAGCGGAGGCACGACTGGCGAGTAAATATGTAAACAGTCGACACACCTCCTGTCGTCACATGTGTGATAACGTCCGGTGATAATTTCCACGATAAATGATAACGCGAAAATGTGTTTTTCCTGTCTTACGTAGTGTTTTCGTAGTTATTTGCGGTGTAAAAATAATTATGTGATAAATTTTGAGTGTTTTTTGATAAAGGAGTTGTAACGCGTAATTTAGTTTGTAATTTGTCAAAAATATCCAGATATAAGTAGTTACTTATCCATCGACCAATAGTTATTTGTTATACAAGGGTGCAAAGTTGTATTTTAACGCCGAGTGTGCAGGAATTGAAAAACGAGCAAGTGAAAGGATTCTATAGTTGAATACCACGAGCGAAGCGAGGATACGCTTAAATAAATGAATTTGTTACTTAGGCTTATGTACCTATTTAAACCAGATAGGTACTGATTTGTACCTACTTCTAACATTACATTGTTATAGGCTTAAGGAAATACTTCATTTTAACATTACAATCATCGTAATCAGCGCGTGATTAAATGATAAACAGCTGGCCAGACTGTATACTTAAATAGTAAGTATACCTACCTACCTACGAATGTCATATACAAAATGCAGGTACTTAAGAAAATAAGTCTTTAAAAATATCCAGCATCAACCAAACAACTAAGGTTTTACTTATTTTCTAAAAGACACCTAAAATCTGCGTATGTACGTACAACTCCACCAAGAAGCAGTATTACCTAGTTACCTAGTTGCTTAATTGATAATTCTATACCAAAGCCGAAGAAAAGGTGAATGGACTGCGTGAGAGATGATATAGAACGAATGCAAGTGAATGGTGAGATGACGTCTGATAGAGAGGTATGGAAGAAAAAGGCATGCTGCGTCGATCCCCAAGTAATTGGGATAAGGGCAAGCGAATGATGATGATAATATTAATTTTATTTCGTTTTCGACTACGACAGTTTCGAGGATTTTACAGGCATGAAAAATTTTCATTAAGTGTACAAAGGGCCTGACAGAAACACTCGTCAGCTCGTTCAAATTATGGTATAGGTGTAGCTTCTTACCTTGGCTTTGGAATTGAGGTAGAACGCAGTCCCCATGGCACCACCGCAAGCAGCACAATATGATGCCAAGAGTTGCCTGAAAATATATATTACGATATATATTGGAATATTTCACTTGTTCGGATGTCATTATTGGCACAAAAACTTTGCCCCCTTGTAAACAAATAACTATTCCTTTAGGGTCCCCCACATCTAGCGTCTCGCGAGCGTCGCGTCGGGCCAACTGTATGGGCAAAGCCTGACGCCGCGTCGACGTCGCGTCGACGCGGCGTCTTTTTCCATACAGTTGGCCCGACGCGACGCTCGCGAGACGCTAGATGTGGGGGGACCCTTAGATATGTGAGGAAACAGTTCAGTAGCCAGATTCATAATGGTAACTTGGTAACCATAAATTATAGTGTACCTATAGTGCCAAGTTACCATAAATTATAGTGTATAGTTAAGTTCCGTAATGAGTCTGATTGAAGTTACACTTAAAAGAGTTTAATTGACTTAAGAGTTTCTTATTGGTGGCGGTAAATTATTCCAACACTTCGTTGCGGCATATCGGAAGCTGCCATGAAAGGCGTTAGCGTAATACAAGGCTTTTTGCTCTCTTGCTTCAATAGTAAAGGCAGGACCAGAAACTTTGGCTAAATGTTTTGATGCAAATAGAGACTTGGGGCCCGTTTCTCGAAAGGTACAAGCCTTGTATTACAAGTGCGCGAACTGTCAAATCGTATGGGTTGTCATGGAAACACACTTGTAATACAAGGCTTGTACCTTTCGAGAAACGGGCCACTGGACGCACACGATTGGCGCGAGATGATAGATCACATGTCTTCTTTTAATAGGCTAGTTTCCTATACTTAAAATAAAATATTTTATGCAGTGCACGAAATAAAGCACCATATAATTAGAAGAAAAATATGGACAGTACTTATGTTTAAACATAATTTCCATTTAATAAGTCAAAGAGAATGATATAAAGCAAATGACTTGACCGTGACGTCACTCCTCAGTATTTCATAGTAATTCCATATTAGCAAATTGTTTTGACCGTTCTTAAAAAGAAGCTGATTAGACTAGTAGGAAACTAGCCTATTGTATTCATGACATAAGGACGGGGTAGTCTATCTCGCGGCGACATACTCTCGCGCCAATCATGTGGTTAAGTACTGGGGCCCGTTTCTCGAAAGGTACAAGCCTGTATTACAAGTGCGCGAACTGTCAAATCGTATGGGTTGTCATGGAAACACACTTGTAATACAAGGCTTGTACCTTTCGAGAAACAGGCTCCTGGTTACCCAGATAACTCAAGAGAGAAAGATAAAGCTTACGATTTGGAGATGGGCGCGGTACCCGAGCGGTTGGTGTAGTTGACGAGGGCGTTGAACGTCTGATTGATCCATTGCCAGAACATGGTGGCTGCGTTTGTCTTGTAGAATGTGATCATGCCTGCAAGTAACCACCGAATTTAGGACTTTTTTTTTTAATACTACGTCGGTGGCAAACAAGCATACGGCCCGCCTGATGTAAAGCGATTTCCGTAACCTATGGACGCCTGCAACTCAAACAGTGTCACATGCGCGTTGCCACCCCATTAGAAACTTGTACATTCCCTTTTGCTGAGTTAAGTACACAGCAAAAAGGAGTGTACAAGTTCCAAGGAGGGTTCGGGTTGCCGACGACTCAAAGGACAATAGACGGAACAAGTTAGTTCCGTAAGTCCTCCCGTCATCAGCACACCGCACCCTCGTTGAGCTCTGGCAGCCTTACTCACCGGCAGGAACACAACACTATGAGTAGGGTCTAGTGCTATTTGGCTGCGGTCTTCTGTAAGGCGGAGGTTGGGCTCTGCTCTAGAATCGAGCGAGACGATATCCGCTGTGCTGTGCCCTACCACACAAAGCGGAATATCATTCGCTATGCCCTACCTCCTAATATTGACCAAGTACGAATCAATCAGGATCAAGATCGCCAGGGGGTCTTCTGGGGCTCACGAAATAATGAAGGGGAATGTTACTGTTGTACTGTAGGGAATGGCTCAGTGACGACCGGTCTGGCTCAGTCGGTAGTGACCCTGCCTGCTAAGCCGCGGTCCTGGGTTCGAATCCCGGTAAGGGCATTTATTTGTGTGACGAGCACAGATATTTGTTCCCGGGTCATGGATGTTTTCTATGTATATAAGTATGTATTTATCTATTTAAGTATGTATATCGTCGCTTAGCACCCATAGTACAAGCTTTGCTTTTAGTTTGGGGCTAGGTTGATCTGTGTAAGGTGTCCTCAATATTTATTTATTTATTATTCAGATACCTTATTGACAGATACAGTTTGTGTTTAAAAAACTATGAAAGGAGAGCTTCTTATCATCATCATCATTTCAGCCATTAATCGCCCACTGCTGAGCATAGGCCTCCCTTCGTGTACGCCACTTATCCCGGTCCTGTGCTAATCTCATCCAGAAGTGCCCCGCAGATTATTTTTTTTAGCTTCTTATAACCAGTGATAAGTGTGTTCATAGGCGCCTGCGTGCGTAGCCGAATGGCACAAACGCTCGTAGATATCTATCTCTATCGCTCTTGCGTATTGGCGCGACAGAGCCAGACTACCTTACGCGGCGTTTCGTTTTCGTTTCGCGTCGTAGAAATGCCATTCGGCTACGGGGCCTGGGCAGCCATCCAGCCTAGCACGAACATTTCTTCGACCGTGTCGAAATAAGGGTCCCCCCACATCTAGCGTCTCGCGAGCGTCGCGTCGGACCAACTGTAGTTTCTAATGGGGTGGCAACGCGCATGTGACACTGTTTGAGTTGCAGGCGTCCATAGGTTACGGTGACCGCTTTACATCAGACGGGTCGTATGCTGGTTTGCCACCGACGTAGTATAAAAAAAAACTGTATGGAAAAAGACGCCGCGTCGACGTCGCGTCTTTGCCTATACAGTTGGCCCGACGCGACGTTCGCGAGACGCTAGATGTGGGGGGACCCTAATATGCGCTGTCGACTAAGTTCTTTCATCGACAATGGTTTGTCAAGTGCAGGCTATGTGGCTGTTGAATGTTGATAGAACATAAGTACTTTTTAAAGGTAAAAAAAAAACATTACTTACAGCCAGTGATAAGTGTATTCATAGGCGCTTGGGCAGCCATCCGGCCTAGCACGAACATTTTCTCACCCGTGTCGGGGTGAAACGCACTGTCGTACAGATATTTCATCGACCATAGTTTATCCTCGTCCATACCTGGCGGCATTTTCTTTGTTTTCCTGTCGAAATAGGAATAGAATAAAATAGAAAAAGTTATAAAGGTTTTCCTGTCGAAATAGGAATAGAATAGAATAGAAAAAGTTATAAAGGGGTCATTCCATTGTGACGGGTGGGATATTTATACTCTTTTTTGCCTGCATTTTGCTTTATTTCTGCCAAACAGCAACAATTAGCGTATTAAATATGACATTATCAATTACTTGAATAATCAATGCGTACTGTACCATAAAAAAAAATATGAAAATGTCATTATTATTATGAGAAATTGATGGTATAAGAAGTGTGACGGGTGGGACTTCAAAGTGCCTCTCCTCTCCGACTTGACTTACACAATTCGCAATTGGTAAGAAACTACGAAACTTTTGTTAAACAACCATTTTTTATTTAATTCCTGATATTATATAGATTAGGTATTAGTATAATTTACGCAAATAACTCGTAAAACAAAAATAATTTTGCTTCTCAATGCTTGTGACGGGTGGGACAGCGCTTTGTGACGGGTGGGACGAGTAACATTTGAGTATACAAATATATGAAAAATATAAAGACAGTTCGTTTGTATTTACTTTAAATCAGCTCTTTTATTAATTATTTAATGTTACAAGTAATAATTTCAGTAGTTTTCTTAGAGCATTAAACCAAAAAAAATATTTTTTCAACTTGAATTTTTAAAGGTTCAGAAAATTGTCAAACCTTGTCATACAGTCTATTACCACATACTTTTATCAGTGGGTCAGAAATAATGTCAAAAATTTTACCAGTTTTAATGAAAAAGACTTCTTCCTGACTCATAGGCCTCATTGCATTCATTGTGTTCTAAAAAGTAATACCACAACCGAATAAAGCAATATTAGACATATAATTTGCTTTAATATAACCCAGTTAGGTTTAACTAAACTTAAAAGAAGGATTTTATACTCATTAACTCAAGTTTTATCAGATAACCCATTTTGCTCACCCGTCACTGTGACGGGTGGGACCTACTTTGAAAAGCGTTAAAAGTATACTTTTATTCACAAAAGCAACGCGTTTTTTAGCTAAAATAACCAACCTCAACCTAATTGTTACTTTCACAAAGTAAGACATCAAGAGTTTAGATACTTTTAGGGTAAACAAGAAAAAACTTTGTTTTATTGTGACGGGCGGGACGTGAGTTACGCATTGTGTAGACGCCCAATAAATCCTAACCATGAAACTTAATTTAAATTTACTTGCCACTGGTTTAAACAGCTTTAAATATATTTTCTTTTACACATATCACTTTCTCCATAATGTTTATTAAAAGCGCGAAATAGCGCTGCCAACTTAGGGTATATATATGCCACCTTAGACAACTGGTGCTAGGGGTACGTTTGGACACATATAAAATGCAAAAAAATGTCATAAAAAGGAAAAACTCATTGATTCATAAAATTAGGCATAATGTTCTATTCTCTAGATGTAGATTTAAATGTAAATTAAGTTATTTAATTTTTATGCCTGTGGTGTCGGTTTCGCTGGAATGACCCAAAGGTCGTACTGCACTTATTAAATCATTAAATTTATTTTTTGAATGCTCGATAACAGTAAGAGTTAGGACACTTGTTTCTTAGATAAAGTAATGGTAATAGACCTAAATAAGTTACCGGAAATCAATAAAAATAACGCCTCTTTTTTGTTTGCTTATTCATAGGTAATAAAATAAATAGGTACCTAAATATTAAACTAATTAGGTTTTCGTTTTTAGGGTCCCGTAGTCAACTAGGAACCCTTATAGTTTCGCCATGTCTGTCCGTCCGTCCGTCCGTCCGTCCGTCCGTCCGTCCGTCCGTCCGTCCGTCCGTCCGTCCGTCCGTCCGTCCGTCCGTCCGCGGATAATCTCAGTGACCGTTAGCACTAGAAAGCTGAAATTTGGTACCAATATGTATATCAAAATAAAAAGTGGAAAAAAATGTTTTATTAGGGTACCCCCCCTACACGTAAAGTGAGGAGTGACTTTTTTTTTATTGCAATCCTAACGTGTGATATATTGTTTTATAGGTATTTAAAAATGAATAAGGGTTTACTAAAATCGTTTTTTGATAATATTCATATTTTCGGAAATAATCGCTTCTAAAGGAAAAAAAAAGTGTGTCCCCCCCCCCTCTAACTTTTGAACTATATGTTTAAAAAATATGAAAAAAATCACAAAAGTAGAACTTTATAAAGACTTTCTAGGAAAATTGTTTTGAACTTGATAGGTTTCGTAGTTTTTGGGAAAAATACGGAACCCTACACTGAGCGTGGCCCGACACGCTCTTGGCCGGTTTATTTATAAAATTATTGCAATCTACGATCATATTTATTTAGGTACCTATTGCTTGGCGATCATACTGTTCAAACCTTTAGTGATTGTATGGTTACGATTCCATTACTTCAACAGTCTGTGGTGTTTAATAAACATAAGCCAGTACCGTTGATATACGAATCTATGACATCGGTAACAGCATTGAACAAACACAGGTGTAATTAATGTACGCAAAAGGGGTCATCGATTTTATACATCTGGTCGTTATTCTTTTCATAGTCAAGGACCCTTTATTTGTAGATAATACTAGAGAGTTACTGTCACTGGCGACAGCCGCAGGCTGGAGAGAGTTACAAACACGAGTTTACAAAATCCTTACCGCCTGAGTTACACACAATATTTTTCATCACATTTGAGAGGAAAAAATCATAAGGCAAAACCTTCAATTAATGGCGGCGCCGCTACGTCTAGCACTTGTACTGTACTATTTTATATTCTGTGGTCTAGCTTCACCTTTATCGGATTCATCATATAAATTTAATGCATCTATATCCACTAGCAGCGGCTGATCCATACAAGCCGTTTAGATTACTAGTAAAGTACCTACCTAATGTAAAGAAAGGTAGGTTTCTTTTTGCTTAGTGTTGCCTAGCAGAAATTTTCATCAGCCGCCCCGCCACTGATACCTACAGTACGGAAGTATTAAAAAAAAAACTTACTTGTATTCTGTAACAATTTGCTTGGCTTCATCTAGCTGTGCTGACGTGGCAAAAATGTTGAGCGGGTTGGTGAGCTTAAAGAAATGCTTCGCTCGGCCAATGTATGTATCCTGGTCATACTGGGACCCGGACAGGTCTATAGGCTTGGACATTGTGACTGGGTTCGGTGCTGAAACAAAAAAAAGCTTAGAAACGGTAGACGGTCAACCAAATCTTGGCACTACTTAAAGGACGAATTTGAAAAATATAGGGATCACCAGCCGGCCAATTGTCTTCATAAAACACGTGCTTTCCTAAACCTTGACGTTGGCGGAATCATTAACGATTGACGATTATAACACTTAAAACCGACCAAGAGCGTGTCGGGCCACGTTCAGTGTAGGGTTCCGTAGTTTTCCGTATTTTTCTCAAAAACTACTGAACCTATCAAGTTCAAAACAATTTTCCTAGAAAGTCTTTATGAAGTTCTAGTTTTGTGATTTTTTTCATATTTTTTAAACATATGGTTCCAAAGTTAGAGGCACTTTTTTTTCGTTTAGGAGCGATTATTTCCAAAAATATTAATATTATCAAAAAACGATTCTAGTAAACCCTAATTCATTTTTAAATACCTATCCAAAAATATATCATACGTTGGGGTTGGAATGAAAAAAAATATCAGTCCCCACTTTACATGTACCAGTGGGGGCAGTGGGGTACCCTAACAAAACATTTTTTCCACTTTTTATTTTACCACTTTGTCGGCGTAATTGAAATACATATTGGTAAAAAAATTCTGCTTTCTAGTGCTAACGGTTACTGAGATTATCCGCGGACGGACGGATGGACAGACGGGCAGACAGACAGACATGGTGAAACTATAAGGGTTCCTATAGTTGACTACGGAGTAGTCTACGGAACCCTAAAAAGGCGACGAATCTGAAAAATGTAGGGCTCACCGGCCGGCCAATTGTCTTCATAAAACACGTGCCTTCCTAAATCTTGACGTTGGCGGAATCATTAACGACCCATACCATAACACTTATTATAATTTTTAAGAAAAAAAAACCGTCGCCTTTCGGGTTCTGGTGAAAGCTACTTGCGAATGTTGGATTATGTAGAAATGTGTAAGTATTTTTTAAAACTGCTTTTAATGCTTTAATTATTAGATGGCAACACAAATGAATATACGTATAACGTTAAGGTTTGAGGAGTTTCCTCAATTCCTCATGAATCCGATTATATTATAAGAAATCGAAGCTTGACAAACTTTGACTTCAAAACTTATGCTTAACAAACATAACTAAATAAATGTCACTGTTCTGAACTTAAATGCATGCTTTTCTTACAAAAATACCAAAGTCACTTATGAGTGTGCCGTTCAGGTTTGAGGAGTTTGGTTCTGACTATCATCAGCAGTTCCACTGTACCAAATGTCACTGTTCTAGACGTAAGTGCATGCTGTTCTTATAAAAATGGCAGAGTCACTATAAGCGTGCCGTTCAGATTTGAGGAGTTAGGTTCTGGCCATCAACAGCAGTTCCACTGCACCAAATGTCACTGTTCTGGACGAAAGTGCATGCTGTTCTTATAAAAATACCAAAGTCACTATAAGCGTGCCGTTCAGATTTGAGGAGTTCGGTTCTGACCATCATCAGAAATTCCACTGCACCAAATGTCACTGTTCTGGACGAAAGTGCATGCTGTTCGTATAAAAATACCAAAGTCACTATAAGCGTGCCGTTCAGATTTGAAGAGTTCCGTTCTGGCCATCATCAGCAGTTCCACTGCACCAAATGTCACTGTTCCGTACCTAAATGCATGCTGTTCCTCTAAAAACACAAAAATCACCATATGTATGCCTTTCAGATTTGAGGAGTTCCCTCGATTTCTCCAGGATCCCATCATCAGAACTGGGTTCTGAGAAAAATGTCTGTCTGCCTGTTTGTCTGTCTGTGTGTACTGTGTATGGCTGTCTGTGGCTCGTAGATCGTAGCTCCCGAACGGATGAACCGATTTAGATTTAGTTTCTTTTTGTCTGAAAGCTGAGTTAGATACAATAGGGTAGGTACACGTTATATGACACCCTGTTAGGGCATAGCAGGTAAACTTATGATCTAGAACTTAAATACTAATCTATCCTAATGAAAATACATACTAGTTAACAATAAAAACAATATATACAAAGCTTAATCACAGTAAATTATAAGTTACCTAAATATTTGACATATTATATACACAAATCATTAATTTAAATTTTAAATTTCTTTGTCTAGCAAAAAATCTTGTAAATTATAAGATGGGAGTGTTCTTAGCCATGTTTCATGAAAATCTGACTACTATGTCGCAGTCGGGGATTTTTTCAAAATTTTAATTAGTGACATGATTTGGTTGACCGTCTATAAAATGGATATTAGACCGCGGGCTAGGGAAAATATGGGTGATCATGGCTTCCCGTGAGATACTTCGTAGAATGGTTAACGGCCATGAATAATATAACGGCTATGAATAACCACCGTGAAAGTCAGCTGTCATTTCACCACACTCTCGCCAGTCTCGCCACAAAACAGTTGTTTTGCAACGAAGTTTTGTTTTGTTGTAAGAATGATCCGTAAAGTCTACTAAAAATAAATTACTTCCAAAGGCTTAAAAATCCTTTGAAAAAAACATGCAGTTTGTGGCATCCCTTGAGAGATATGAGTTGAAGTTTAGTGAAACGTCCCACTTTGTGGCTTAACATAATATTGAGAACTGTACTTCGTGTAGGTACAAATAATAATAAACGATAAGACAGCAACTTGCGTAACTTCTTACATGAATTTCTTAACTTTTATCTGTTCTCGCGTATTATTTAAACACAACAAAACAACTGACTCCATGAAGGCGGGTTTTTGACTACTTATAATGTGTGAACACATAGGTATATTTTTATTTTTTAGCGAGACTGTACCTATTAAATTATAGCCGGTCAAGCAAATCTTGGCACTAGGCGGTATATTTAAAAAATGTAGGTATATGTAGGTGATTTATCGTCCCATAGAAAATTGTAATTTAGCACCGCGCCTTTTCTTAGTAACAACATTTGCTTGGTCGTCTATTACTCTACTAGCGTTCGCCAGCGGCTTCGCTCGAGTTTGTTCTAAAGTATGTAAGTATTACTAATAACTTGTAAAACCTAATTTGTAATTTATTTATATACCTATACTATTAGGTATGTAGTTGTAAGTTTGCTGCGCCCTTGCAGGGTCATATTACTCCCACGTGTTATATGTTTGTAATATGTTGGCAATAAATGCTTTGTTTGTTAAAATAGAAAATTGTCCCCCCCCCCGTTTTAGGGAAGTGGTGGGTTAGAAAGAGACAAAAAGTAGCCTATGTCACTCTCTATCCCTTAAAATATCTCCACTTATATAATTACGTCAATTCGTCGCTCCGTTTTGCCTTGAAAGATGGACAAACAAACAGACACACACACTTTCCCATTTATAATATTAGTATGGATGGATACTTTATGGGGACCGTTAGTGTATTAGCCTCTATTAGGTTTAGTTATTCCTTTTACTATAGCAATATTTATAGTCTGCACAGATTTTTTGCCCTGAGGTAGTCTGGCTGTAAGCGAGTCTAATAGTTTTTTTTAACTAAGTATTTTAGCTGGATAATGATTTACATTACAATACATTTTATCTAAAAAATTAAAACAAACAATGACAACGTACTTTGCTCTTCCGATAAACGACTAATGAATTCATTAAATTGTTACTTAATTAGCTACCTACAATGTATTAAAGACATTTTAATAGTAAAAAGTAAACTAATACAAATAGATATGCAAATGCACTACGCATGTTTTTGCCAATTTCAACGTTATTACTTAGTAGCTTTTGCCTGCTGCTTCACTCGCGTTAGAAAGAGACAAAAGTAGCCTATGTCACTCTCCATCCCTTCAACTATCTCCACTTAAAAAATCACTACAATTCGTCGCTCCGTTTTGCCGTGAAAGACGGACAAACAAACAGACACACTTTTATAATATTAAAGATTAAATAGTATAATATTAAATAGTAAAGATTTATAATTGACAAATTTAGTCTCTATTTGTTACAGTCGTGTAAAAATATGGGTGTAGACAAATTGATTAAAATATGTCCCATAGCTCTTATGTTGGCGAATTCAAAGTTATGAGATATATTTTATCACTTGTATATTCCTATACTTACTGTACAGTCAACAACACAGCTGTGAATACAGACAAAGTGCCAAAAATATGTATACAGAACTTAATTGCGTGTCTGTACAGTCAACCAATTGGAACCCTAGGCCACTGTAGAACTATGTCATAGTGACGTTATAAATCAGATTGTAAGAAATCTCTTACTGCTTATCATTTTGACATGGTTGTAGAACTTGTAGAGTGGCCTAGGGTTCCAATTGGTTGACTGTACATTAAAGTGTGTATTTTAAGCACTTTATTCACGGTGTGTTGTTGACTGTACTCATAGCTGGGCAGTAACTCGTTAATCCGTTAATCGTTAATTAACGAAGTTAACATTTCGATTAACGGATTAACTTTTAAGTTAACTTGAAAAAATGTTAACGGACTCGTTAACTTCCGTTAAATTTTTCCGAGTCCGTTAATCGTTAATCTAGTAGGGCACAGGCGCCATCTGCGCTGCGAAAAACACGTTCTGAACGCTACTATAAAAGCCCGAAGTACGGCAAATCCTATGATTTGCCGGTAAATCCTAGGTTTTACCGATGTCAATTGCTAAAAGTCCGAAATATTACCTAAAAAAGTATTCTTCACGTGGATTTGCTTTTACTAACTTTGATTCGGTGAATCCTAGCTTTACCATGGCGACTGTTGTAGTGATAGGGCAGCAAATTCGAGCCCTATTTACGACCACATTCGCTTCCCTAGCCTCTACCGCCCAAAGTGCCACAACAGTCCCGTCACCGCCAGCATCTCTCCTGACACAGCTCTTGGCAGTAGCTCAGGCGATCACTGCCTTCCACGTGCAGCCTAGAGTTCAATAGGCTAGCTGTACTTCGGCCTTTTACAGAAATGTAATACGCTATAGTGGATACTGATGCAACTAAATATTTAAAGAAAAGTTCATTTTTTTCACGTGTTAACGGATTAACGATTAACTTTAACTTACGTTAAATTTGTCGAAATGTATCGCTTTAACGATTAATGAAGTTAACTTTTTTAGTAACGGATTAGCGATTAACGAAGTTAACTATTTGATTAACGGTGCCCAGCTATGACTGTACTACCTATACAAACAAATACGTCGAAATTCGCGGGAACACCGTTCCCAAAAAGAAAATGGAGTGAAAGAAAGTAAGTAACAAATATTAAGTGGACGTTGTGGTCAAATTATCTACCTACACATAATAGTTGTGTACTCCAGGCAGGCAAGTATATGGTCGCGCGATAAATGATAAAACATCAGGCCGTCCTATCGCACTATTTGTAAGTCCCCGGCCGGGCCTGCCTGCTTGCCTGACAACAATAACACATCGTGCCAGCGTATTGGTCGCGCTAAGGGGCGGCGTGACATGCATACAATTTAGGTATCTACGTAACATACGTCATCTTATGACACCCAATGGTTTTTTTTATACCACGACGATGCCAAACAGGTATACGGCCCGCCTGATGGAAAGCGGTCACCGTAACCTATGGACGCCTGCAACTCAAGGGGTGTCACATGCGCGTTGCCGACCCATTAGAACATTTTGAGACATAAATGTCATAAAATATCATATCGAGAATCGTAATGAATGTAAATAATTATGCGTCTAAAATCATTTAGCAGTTACTCTGCCGATGATTCTAAACCCAGAATCCAGACGTGAGTTCAAGTCTCACCCGGGGCAGATTTCCACTTTAAAATTTATAAAATAAGTAGGTACAGCAGCTCTTGTATACGTATTTAAAACAATTATACCTATCTAAATCAACAACTATTAGAGTGGTTATTAAACAACAGTTCATTGATTATGTGATTGGTGATAATAATGATAATATGATACGACTCGACTAGGCAATCAGCTGAATCAGCGTCATACTATTACTAATCAAAATAAAGATTAATCCTGAATATATAGGAGTTTTTATTACTTTATAGACCTACACGTGATTTTTAAAGATTTGTGATTTATATAAAATCAAACTTGTGAATTACAAATAACTTACTTCTGAATCGCTTGTACTTTCGGCACTCAGACAGTGAAATAAACACACACGTGTTTAATGTTATAAATAAAATTTCAACATTGGTTTAATACAACTCTAGTACATGATTTGATTATATTTCAAAAAATTTAATTGTACTTAAGCATTAATTGTACCTAATAGTAGGGCTTTATCTCAGAGCCCATCAAAATAACAATAAGATAGTTTATCAGGGGAGCCGTGACCCGCGAGTCCCTCAACCTTCTTATCACTCCTTTCGCATAGCGTAACACCAACACGAAATGTACGATCGATATTTCACACAAAATGTGCACCTAATTTAATAATAACTTACTCATGTGTAATTTAGTAAATGCATTAAAAAAAAATCTAAATAAGTATAAATCAATATGGGCGTAAAGCTTTTTAGGAGAATAAAAATAAAAATTAGACTTACCGTTTTATTGCTTTATTTGATGGAATAAGCTCGATTGTGTATTTGTAGAATATGATTTTTCTGTTTAATATTAACTGTATTGGTACATTTTGTCAAATATTTCTGGTGCTATTTAAATTTTTCTGTGGTTCTTGTTTAAATGTTGCGCCGTGACAAGCGCTCGAAAAGTGACATAAAATCAATTCGTTTTCGTTATTGAAGGTCCATTGTTTACTATGGCGCTAGTGTGGAAATAGGTGTAAGCATAAT
This sequence comes from Leguminivora glycinivorella, assembly GCF_023078275.1. NCBI lineage: Eukaryota > Metazoa > Arthropoda > Insecta > Lepidoptera > Tortricidae > Leguminivora > Leguminivora glycinivorella. The sequence goes on along the minus strand of NC_062993.1, from coordinate 8,788,771 downwards.
TTTAAAATAACGTAATATTTTATGAATTGCCTTTTTTATGTTTATTTTTATATAACAGGTAATAATAAAGAGAAAATACATATATAAAGTTTATATTATTTAAAGTTCATCAAAATCTTGTGACCGGAAATCACCAATTTCTGAACGGAACAGGACTTTACGTATTGTTAACACGCAGACTTTTTTTGAGTAATAATCATTTAAACTAAAGTTTTTATTTTTTTGCAGACATTGATGAGGCAAAAATAATTTTACTAAAATGATAAAATTAAATAATATTGAAAATTTGTTATAATTACCACTAAAGCAAATTATTGTACTTTTGTAGACTGGCAAGATTATAGCTGTCACTTTACGTGTAACGAAACTCCTCGAAGTTACGTCTTTGGCGAGCAAAGACGTTCCAAAAATACTTTTTCCTCAAAAATAGCCTTTAGTGAGGTTTTAATTGCTACAAACTATGTCCCTAATCAGCAGAAATATTATCCGTACCCTAGTGCAGGTATGTGTCTAAATTTTCTTATTAATTAAAACATTTTGCTATACCTACATATATCTGCAAACAATGTGTTTCGTAACGTATTTTCATAGTAATTGTGCTCTAATTCATCGTAACTTGTTGCCTACGCAGCATAATTTGTGATGTAGTTTCATATCTTCAATGTCGCGTATCATTTGATACCTGATCGTCTTGAAACCACGTGATATGGCTAATAATATGAACGTGGATGTTTCAGGGGTCCCAGCTCGCGGGCAAAGGTCTGCATACCACGAGTGCGGTAAACGCCGACAAAAACGTATGTTTTGCGCCATATTCCATCAGCTCCCTGGTGAGAACTAACTGTACACTAATGCCCAGTTGAAGAACCTGATGAGTTATGGAGCAGGAAAACCGTTGCTTTTCGCTGAAATGTATCAATAAAAGTTTAATTATCCAAATTGATCACATAATTAGTATGTTATTGTTAGTACAAGATCATTTTCCTAAGTTTATTATGAACTTTGTTGATAAACTCATTGACCTCTGACTTGTATCCCGGATCTAATTATCCTGCTTCATTGCTCTTATATTAGATTATGTCTTCAAAATTTATTTAAATATGTTATGAAATTGGCATCAAAACTGTTACAATAAAATTTGGCACCTAAATTATAAACAACCAAAAACACAATTTTTCTTACTGTTTATTTCAAATTTTATTTCTCTAATTTCTGAGTATATTTCTTAGATCTACAGGTTCTTCCGAGAATGAAGCGTAAGATTTATCCAAATGTTGCATGATATTGTTTTTTTAATTCCAAGCCATTCTATTTATTGGAAAATTTTAATTCTGACATCCAAAAACTACTTGCACAGTCACACACTACTTTATTTATGTAAAATTAGACTACTTTAGGTGCACAAAATTATTAACCATTCGGAATATAAGAATAGACTGGCTATTTTATGTTTAATTATAACATGATGTATATTTGTAGCATGATCCCAGTGTGTCAACTTACCCCCTTATTCATAAACATTGACTAAAGTTATCAAGCTAATAAAGTTTGTTTGTCCCTTTACAACGTGTTGGTGTGATAGAAAAGGACAAACAAACTTTATTGGCTTGATAACTTTAGAGTATGTTTATGAATAAGGGGGTTAACATAATTTTTTAAATGTTGTGTCAAGCATATAGCATGAATTTTACTGCATATGCCTTTGTAATGTCCTTTTTAAAAGTTAAAAAATATTGCAACGTTTTTATATTTTCAATGTTTTGCTGTCATCAATTAGAATTTGGTTTATTTTCCTTATTTACTTGTTTATTTCTATTATTTCTTAGTTTTATAATTTTAACATTACCTTTTTTCCTTTTTTTGTTCTTTGATGAAATTGGAATTGAATTTGATTCTTATTAAATGTGTACGTACTGAATGCCGTAATAATAGCTTACCTAGCTAATCTTACATCTAAGGTATTCTAAAGTTGTTATGTAAGAAAACCAAAATGCTCCTATGCTTCATCTACTATAGTGAGTAAAGATTAGCTCAGCATAGTTCTTCATACCTATGAGAAAGTTAGTATCGATCCAGAGGCCGTGAGTTCAAGTCTCACCCAAGGCAGACATTTTCCACTTTTAAATTTATTCTAAGCCAAGTTAGTAGAGCTCACAGGAATATCTTACTCTGGCCTATTTTGGTTCTGTCTACATCTTGGACATATTTTCCATATCTACAGCAAAAAAGGTTGCATTAAGTGAATCCTGCGTCAGATATTATTGGGTATACATTTTATTTTGCTGCCCAAGGTCGTATCTAGAGTGCCTAAGAAAGCAGCGAAAATCGGTCACATTCATTATTTAGATTTATTTATTTCATAATATAAAGTTAGAATATAAATTATTCTAAGTTTTTTTATAAGTATTTATTTACATGAACATATTTACTTAATTATATAAGAAACTAAAACTAAACTTAAAAGCTAGATAATGTCTAAAATAGGCCCTTGAGGCATTCTAAGTTAATCTATACAAATTATTATTATGATCGTCAAGTTATTACTACAAACAATGTCAAAAGCAATTATATTACAATTTTAATACTACTTAAATTAGAAATATAAATGAAGCGCTGGTAGCCTAGCGGTAAGTACGTGCGACTTTCGTTCCGGAGGTCGCGGGTTCGAACCCCGGCTCGCACCAATGAGTTTTCCGGAATTTATATGCGAAATGTCATTTGATATTTGCCAGTCGCTTTTCGGTGAAGAAAAACATCGTGAGGAAACCGGACTAATTCCAATAAGATCTAGTTTACCCTTCGGGTTGGAAGGTCAGATGGCAGTCGTATTCGTAAAAACTAGTGCCTACGCCAAATCTTGAGATTAGTTATCAAGGCGGACCCCAGGTTCCCATGAGCCGTGGCAAATGCCGGGATAACGCAAGGAGGATGATGATAAATGAAGATTAGTCACTATGTCAATTGTAATATGTATTAACATTATTTTACTTGATGTAGAGCAAAGAGGGTCGCATTAAGTGCACCCTCATCCCCGGAGATGGCGTTGGTCCCGAGCTGGTCTACTCTGTGCAGGAGGTGTTTAAGGTAAGTGGACCGTGTTTGTACCAATAGACTGCAAAATAGGTATTTATAATGCGTACTAGAGCAGAGAAAATAAAGCTTACTTTAATATGATAGTTGATAGCGTCATATTTTATTATTTCTGAAAGTGAGCAAATGTGCCATTTTAAGTAAGAATTTTATGGCATGTTCCATTTATTCATGATGCAAGTTCAAATGAAAATCTATCTCTAAATAATTGTGTTCCCGATATTTGCAATAGATACTTGTCGTTAGTTTCATTGTATTTTACTGTATCTTATGTTTTGTGTGCAATAAAGTATTTTATTATTATTATTATTTGTCTGTCTTTTCCATATATCGGGACCATGGGGTCCCGGACCTTTGGGAGGCATGCGTGGGGCCGAAGCCAACAGCACAGACGCCCTTTAAGACATTTTAATCTAAACGCAAGGGATACACGTGGCGGATACCATCCCCGAGCGCACAATATGATACAACCGGAGATGGTCCCCGCCATGTGCAAAGACTATTGCAGTGCAGCACTTTTGTGCTGCGATGTGAGCTAAGGTCATGGGTCTACATCTCTAATTAATTGTAGTAGAGTTATACTTTAGTTAGAACTTAGAATTAGTATTAGTATCAATTGTAATTTCAATTCAATTTTAAATATTTTCTAAATATGTACATGTGACGTGTAAAAGTGCCCCTGTGGCCTATTTGCTGAATAATTTTTTTTTTGATTGTTTTGAAAGTTGGATGAACTGGTTAAAGGGTTAATTATTATACTTTCATCTGCAGCTGTAGTTCAAATAAACAATGAAGTCGTGACTCACGTTACTTTTACGTGGATTCACCCTATGTAGAGTCAGGTTCGGGATTTTGACAACCCTGCCTGGGAAAGCGTTAAGTAAATGTCATAATTTTTTTAAACATATCCACTATCTATCAACTTTTTGACCAACACTTTTAGCAACTTTTCCTATTCTATATCCTAAGCCTGTGTGGATCTTGCTTCTAACTTGGTATAGAGAAACAAAGCCAATTTTCAAAAGTATAAAATCTCTAACAGCTGTACTGTAAAAATACTATAGACTGAAAAACTCCATGTTAACTATCAGACAAATAAGTTTTTTTTGCAAAGAAATCATTTTTGGCACAAGATTTTATCGCCGACTGTATACCTTTCTTTCATCACCATCAGTCATCTACGGCTCTCCGAAACTAAAAACCCCTTACTCGATGGGGATACGATGTTTCATAACTGAGTTCCGATGACCACCTTTCTGCTTCATCATCAGATCGGCTCCATGATACCATAATATTGCATTGTCACGTGATTTACATTATGTGTGCAAAATGTCACCTCAATCGTAAACCGGGAAGCGGGTCAAATATAGCTTCTACGTTTTGACCCAAACTAACATACTAACAAGGCAAGTTGAATAAAAACTTGTAAAAATGGCGCACTACGTCACAAACCGCTGGCTTGCTTGGCGGGAACTCGCCCGGCGGGTCCTCCGGCATCTGAGCAAAGTTCACGAGTGCCCACCAGGCGCATGTTCTGTTGCGAAAGTGTTAACTCTAACGCCATGACAATACAATTGTTGTTTATGTAACAGGCGGCCGGTATCCCCGTGGACTTTGAGTCGTTCTTCTTCTCCGAAGTAAACCCGACGCTGAGCGCTCCGCTAGAAGATGTCGTCAACTCCATCGCTCGCAACAAGATCTGCATTAAGGTAACTAGACTACGTTCTTAGGTAAAATAGGTAGGTGGGTATATTTTACTCCGACTTGTCTGGCAAAAATTCCCAGGCTCCGCCACTGCTAGACTGCAGTGACATGTAATAAAATAAGTACTTAGTAACTCAGTGCAGGTTCCTTTTCGAAGTAAACCCGACGTTGAGCGCGCCGCTAGATGTCGTCAACTCCATCGCTCGCAACAAGATCTGCATTAAGCTAACTAACCTAATCTGTTCTTAGGTACAGTCACCTGCAATAATATGTTACCCTTGAGAGGCCGCAAAACCGTGTCAGGTATTTTTGCAGCCTTCGTCATGTAACATATTTTTGCTGATGACTGTAGAATAGGTATTTTGCCCCGAGTTTCCTGGTAAATATTCCCAGGCTCCGCTACTGTTAGACACTAGACTTCATCGGGCTTAAGACGACTGACATCATTTATTAGATTTCCATACCTATCACATTCTAACAATAAGGGCCAGTTGCATCAACCACATTTGACACACACATCATCGTCACGCAGCAGATGTCTATGGAACTTCCCATACAATAAAATTTAACGAACGCTTTAACGGTGACAGACGGTTTATGCAACCGGCTTCTAGTGTGAAAGTGCTGCATAACTTGACAAATGAGAAAAACTAAACCATGTTACCATTGCTAAGGCCAGGCAGGCGCGAGAATAGGAGGCGGCAAATATTTCATATAGACGTGCCTCGGCCGAGGTGTGGTTCTCTAAGCCGTTTTTCACCATCACTTACACAGCCTTCATTAATGACTATCCCCCTTATTCATAAACGTACTCTATCAAGCCGATAAAGTTCGTTTGTCCCTTTCCGACGTATTGGTGTGATTGAAAGGGACAAACGAACTTTATCGGCTTGATAACTTTAGAGTACGTTTATGAATAAGAGGGTTAACATTTATGTATCTCTGCTATACTTTCAGGGTATCCTGGCCACCCCGGATTTCTCCCACACCGGCGAGCTGCAGACCCTCAACATGAAGCTGCGTAACGCTCTCGACTTGTACGCTAACGTCGTGCACGTCAAGTCGCTACCGAACGTCAACTGCCGTCACAAGGTACTACATAGGCTAGCTCCCTACCAGTCAAATCAGTAGGCCTAGCACATGATTGCCGCGAGAGTATGTCGCCGCGAGATAGATCAGCTAAAGATCGTTATCAAGGTGCACTTTTCGTGGCAAATGGTACAGTTGGCAGAAAAAAAACAAATACATTTAAATATTCACTGGTGGATATGCCGGAGGGCGTCAACAAAAATTTCGTTCAGTATTATAAAGAGTTAAATTACCTTCCTGTAACTTCTGTCAACGTAGAAAGGTCATTTACTTATTTAAAATGGATTTTCTTCTAATCGACGTGAACGACTGACAGCCAAATCTGTTGATCAGATTTTAGTTATTTATTCAATGTAATTTGGATAAGTAATTATAAATGTATGACGTGCCGTCCCGTGTGGTGACGGGTTAAGAATTTCACCACCCCCTTTCTTCCCGTGGGTGTCGTAGAAGGCGACTGTGGGATATGGGTTAAATAGTGACGTAGAGGTTGGCAACCTGTCACTGCAATGTCACATTTTCGATTTCTTTCAACCCCTTTTTGCCAAGAGTGGCACTGAAACTTGAGTAGTTTCATGTGCTCTGCTTACCCCTTCATGGGATACAGGCGTGGATAGTATGTATGTATGTATATATTTCACAATTTGTTAAGTATAATAATGTTTTAAATACTTGTGTATTTGTTTTTTTGCCAACCATACTCTGCCACCAATACAGCACGCTGATAACGATCTTAATAGATGACACGTCTTCATCTAATTGTATTAATGACATAAGAACGGGTAGTCTTATCTCGCGGCGACATACTCTCGCGGCAATCATGTGCTAACCCTACAGCTTCTTATTAAGAACTGTCAAAACGATTTGCTAATATGGAATTACTATGAAATACTGAGCAGTGACGTCACGGTCAATTCAGTTTATATAATTCTACCTGACTTATTAAATAGAAATTGGAATTAAAAATAACTTCTGTCCATGTTTTTCTTATAATTATATGATGCTTTATTTCGTGCATGGTATACAATATTTTATTTTAACTACAGTGAAGTTCCCTATAGGACAGTGTATTCTCGAGATGAATATGTTACCACATATGCTTTCAGGACGTGGATTGCATCATCATCCGAGAGCAGACCGAGGGTGAATACTCTGCCTTGGAGCATGAGTCTGTACCTGGTAAGTTATATTCTCCACTAAATACAAAGATTATGGATGAAAAGTCAAAATGCGAAGTCAATGTCGCTTAGTTTCGATTATGGGCATTTTCAGTATTTGGCTCTCCCCAATTAGCGTAAATTGTTAACAAAAATTAACTCTCTGTCAGTTTTGTGACGACAAATTAGGCATAAAATCAGTCAAAAAAATTAGGATGGAGGGATGGATTTTTCCTTTAATTTAAAAATATGTAATATCGCTCGCAGACGTTTCTGCATGATAAAAAACAAATTTATGTAATTATCATAAATACAATATTTCTATAGAAATTTCATGCTTAATTATCGTCGCAAAACTGACAGTGAGTAATTTTTGTTAACAACTATACGCTAATTGGGGGCCCCGAATTCTGAAAATGCCCTTATCCGTTAATTACTTTGCATTGGCACTCAGTATACTAAAATTTCATGATATTCACATCTTATTTCTGGTAATTTAGTCATAAAATAAGTTTAACAAGGTTTGGTCACTATAACAAAGAGGATCGAGTATTATAGAGAGTGACTGTCAAAGTAAAATGTGTAATCATAGTGCATAGACTGCCATCTCTCGACACAGGCTTAAAACTTTTGAACCTCAGTTTTTGACAATTTGGCCTATATTATTAGCTTGATATGTGTTAAAATGTCAGATATTAATATTAGCGCCATCTAGGCGAGCGTCCCCAAAGGTGTAACGCCATCTAGGCCACCTTACCTTTTTCTTTATGGTTCTGAGGTACGTTTTTTTCTTAGACTTAATCTGTCTATACGGAGTTAAGGCCTGATTCGTAACGGATTTGTCAAATTCAAAACTGTTTTAACGGTACCAGAGCCGGCCGAATCAAAGTATGTTTTTCTATAATGTGTTTAAAATGTATTTAAAATTTATTATTTATTAGTAAATTCATCATTCTCCATTTCTCCTCGCTCATGTTGTAAGTTTTGTTGTATGCCCTCCATCGTACATCCGACAGTGTTTTTCGACACATTCTTAGTTTTAGTCCTATCAAGGACTATCTTTTTTTAAATATTTTGGTGGCTTATGGTTGGTGTCATTTAAATGAATGAATTTCTTAGACACTCCATCCTATTCCGGTTAATAGGTGAATACTATGAGACTTCGTTAAATTAAGTTTTTTACCCGATTTGAAGAGCGTTGGCTTTAGCAGGCTGCTGGCTTCATAGCTGTGGTGGATGATATCCAGCTATTGTCAGAATAAAGTTGAAAGATCATATTATTAAATAAAATCTGCGAACAGCTTCGTTCAGCAGTTTTTGTTGTAGATTTTTTATCGAAAAGTGGTTACTTTGCTTTAAATGCTTAGTAACGGCAAAGACCTATATAACTCCATCTAGACGGATAAAGTCTAAGAAAAAAACGTACCTCAGTACCATATAGATAAAGCAGTGGTGACCTAGATGGCGTTACACCTTTGGGGTAGGCTCAGCTAGATGGCGCTAATATTAAAATTTGACATTTTAAAACATATCAAGCTCAGAATATGGGCCAAATTGTCAAAACTGAGGTTCAAAAGTTTTAAGCCTGTGTGGAGAGATGGCAGTCTATGCACTGTGATTACACATTTTGCTTTGACAGTAACGCTCTTTAATACTCGATCCTCTTTGGTAACGGACACTGCATCGACTGAATTCCTAGTAAAGTGGATATTTGGAGACTCATCTACATTATCATTGTTTCATAGGAATCGTAAAGAAATTGTCTTTCAGATAAGGTATAATGTTGGTTGCCTGGTAGTGTTGAAAATGATTTAAATGCAAGTTTCGTCAACAGGAATCAAGTTTTTGACAGCAATTTGTCGCCGAATTATTTTCAGCGATCACTTTAATTTTATCTATCTAGTTAGTTAAGAATTGCTTTTAAACATGATTCTAACATAATAATTTTGTGAATCTGGCAATTTGAATGGTGTAATGTATATATAATGTAAGCTAGAAATTATACAAGAAAAAGCACTCTGAATTTGACAAATCCGTTACGAATCAGGCCTTACATATATATGTCTTTTAGGCTTGTGCCGTTTCGTTCGTTGATCGGAGCGCTCCGATCTCGTTCGATCGCTCCCACGAACTAGTTGGCTCTTTTAGATCTTTTGCTCATTTAGTTCAGTGAGACCAGCGACCACTACGGTCGGAAAGATCAGAACGAATGGGACCAAATAGTGTCAAATGATACGAATAGTCCACAGATAATAACAATTCCGAGCCGAAAGGTTGTAAGTAACCGAAACTTAATATGAAAACTTGACGTTTTTGTGTTGCTCTGCTAAATAGCTCGCTCTCGGTCGGCGCAGTCACACACTCGTTCTCGATCCAAACCGCTCGCGCTCGCCGATCCTATACTGAACTAAATGAGCAAAGACCGATTCACAGAGCATGGAAAGATTCAGTTCATTTCGGTCATTGATGGGATTTTATTCCTAACAGTTCATAGTTCGTGAACGACACAAGCCTAATGTCTTTGCTTCTTCTTCTTCCTCGTTCCCTCAATGCTGAGGATCGCGACCACAAGTAGCGTGTCTCCATTGAACGCGGTCATAAGCCATGTGGACTGCACGATATAGGCTGCCGCCAGTCGACTTCTTCGCACAGTCAGACCATCTCTTACGTCTTTGCTTACAAAAACATTCATATTTAAAACAAATAGACGGCGACAGACTTCCAGTTTTCCATGGGTATGGATTTCAAAATAATAGCAATAACAGTCTTTTGACCTAATTGTTTAAACTGTGTAGTGTCATACATATAAAATACCCTTCATTGACCTCACTGGTAACTCCATACCTTCCAGCAGCGGCTGGTCCATACAAGCCGATTGCCGCCGGTTTGCCTATTCTATTCTATATTCTAAAATTAGTACCTAATGTTAAGGTAGGTTTCTTTTTGCTCAGTGTTGCCTAGCAGAAATTTTCACCAGCCGCCACTGATACCTTCAATCTCATTTTATATTTCAGGAGTGGTCGAGTGCCTTAAGATCATCACAGCCGTCAAATCCGATCGCATCGCCAAGTTTGCCTTCGACTATGCCGTCAAAATGGGCCGCAAGAAGGTTACAGCTGTCCACAAGGCTAACATCATGAAGCTTGGTGACGGTACCTTCTTGAGGAGTTGCGAACAGGTTTGTATCATTCATTCATTCATTCATACTCGAGTTGCGTTCGACTATGCCGTCAAAATGGGCCGTAAGAAGGTTACCGCTGTCCACAAGGCTAACATCATGAAGCTTGGTGACGGTACCTTCTTGAAGAGTTGCGAACAGGTTTGTACCATTCATTCATTCATTCATACTCGAGTTGCGTTCGACTATGCCGTCAAAATGGGCCGCAAGAAGGTTACCGCTGTCCACAAGGCTAACATCATGAAGCTTGGTGATGGTACCTTCTTGAAGAGTTGCGAACAGGTTTGTACCATTCATTCATTCACACTCGAGTTGCGTTCGACTATGCCGTCAAAATGGGCCGCAAGAAGGTTACCGCTGTCCACAAGGCTAACATCATGAAGCTTGGTGATGGTACCTTCTTGAAGAGTTGCGAACAGGTTTGTACCATTCATTCATTCACACTCGAGTTGCGTTCGACTATGCCGTCAAAATGGGCCGCAAGAAGGTTACCGCTGTCCACAAGGCTAACATCATGAAGCTTGGAGATGGTACCTTCTTGAAGAGTTGCGAACAGGTTTGTACCATTCATTCATTCATTCATACTCGAGTTGCGTTCGACTATGCCGTCAAAATGGGCCGCAAGAAGGTTACCGCTGTCCACAAGGCTAACATCATGAAGCTTGGTGACGGTACCTTCTTGAAGAGTTGCGAACAGGTTTGTACCATTCATTCACACTCGAGTTGCGTTCGACTATGTCGTCAAAATGGGCCGCAAGAAGGTTACCGCTGTCCACAAGGCTAACATCATGAAGCTTGGTGATGCTACTTTCTTGAAGAGTTGCGAACAGGTTTGTACCATTCATTCATTCATTCACACTCGAGTTGCGTTCGACTATGCCGTCAAAATGGGCCATAAGAAGGTTACAGCTGTCCACAAGGCTAACATCATGAAGCTTGGTGATGGTACCTTCTTGAAAAGTTGCGAACAGGTTTGTAATTTTTTTTTCTCGTTCGTTTAGTGTCAGCTATTAGCAACTATAGACTATGCGATGAAAAGCCGAACTTGGTGATGGAACTTTCTTGAACAGTTGCGAACAGGTTTGTAGAATATTGGGCAAAAATTATGATTTTATTAATAGTTTATTTATTACATATTTAAAAAAGCATCCAAAAAGGGTTTTACTTTTATGTTCCGTTCCGATAGATTTTTTTGTGTGTAGAAAAAAATTATGTCAGTTACATCCATATTAATATTTAAATCGCTACTAAGAATCCGCTCTCTAGTCATTATGAAGCTCGGTGATGGAACTTACCTCAAACGTTGTGAACAGATTTGTGAATCTTTGTCTTGAAACTGGGTGATGGTACCTTCTTAAAGAGTTGCGTACAGGTTTGTACCGACCACTCAGTGTCCAGTTGCGTTCGACTATGTGGTGAAAATGGGCCAGGAAAAGGTCGTCTCTACTTTTGCATGTAGTAATTTGCCTATAAAATTACGACGATTCATCAGAAACTTATATTTTTTTTCAGATGGCAAAACTGTACCCCCGCATCGAGTTCGAGAAAATGATCGTGGACAACTGCACGATGCAGATGGTGTCGAACCCGAACCAGTTCGACGTGATGGTGACGCCCAACCTGTACGGCAACATCGTGGACAACCTGGCCAGCGGGCTCGTGGGCGGCGCGGGCGTTGTAGCCGGAGCGTCTTATAGCCCCGAGTGTGTCGTGTTCGAACAGGTGAGAGAGAACAGACAAGGACGGCAACATCGTGGACAACCTGGCCAGCGGGCTCGTGGGCGGCGCGGGCGTTGTAGCCGGAGCGTCTTATAGCCCCGAGTGTGTCGTGTTCGAACAGGTGAGAGAGAACAGACAAGGACGGCAACATCGTGGACAACCTGGCCAGCGGGCTCGTGGGCGGCGCGGGCGTTGTAGCCGGAGCGTCTTATAGCCCCGAGTGTGTCGTGTTCGAACAGGTGAGAGAGAACAGACAAGGACGGCAACATCGTGGACAACCTGGCCAGCGGGCTCGTGGGCGGCGCGGGCGTTGTAGCCGGAGCGTCTTATAGCCCCGAGTGTGTCGTGTTCGAACAGGTGAGAGAGAACAGACAAGGACGGCAACATCGTGGACAACCTGGCCAGCGGGCTCGTGGGCGGCGCGGGCGTTGTAGCCGGAGCGTCTTATAGCCCCGAGTGTGTCGTGTTCGAACAGGTGAGAGAGAACAGACAAGGACGACAACATCGTGGACAACCTGGCCAGCGGGCTCGTGGGCGGCGCGGGCGTTGTAGCCGGAGCGTCTTATAGCCCCGAGTGTGTCGTGTTCGAACAGGTGAGAGAGAACAGACAAGGACGGCAATATCGTGGACAACCTGACCAGCGGGCTCGTGGGCGGCGCGGGCGTTGTAGCCGGAGCGTCTTATAGCCCCGAGTGTGTCGTGTTCGAACAGGTGAGAGAGAACAGACAAGGACGGCAACATCGTGGACAACCTGGCCAGCGGGCTCGTGAGCGGCGCGGGCGTTGTAGCCGGAGCGTCTTATAGCCCCGAGTGTGTCGTGTTCGAACAGGTGAGAGAGAACAGACAAGGACGGCAACATCGTGGACAACCTGGCCAGCGGGCTCGTGGGCGGCGCGGGCGTTGTAGCCGGAGCGCCTTATAGCCACGAGTGTGTCGTGTTCGAACAGGTGAGAGAGAACAGACAAGAACGGCAACATCGTGGACAACCTGGACAGCGGGCTCGTGGGCGGCGCGGGCGTTGTAGCCGGAGCGTCTTATAGCCCCGAGTGTGTCGTGTTCGAACAGGTGAGAGAGAACAGACAAGGACGGCAACATCGTGGACAACCTGGACAGCGGGCTCGTGGGCGGCGCGGGCGTTGTAGCCGGAGCGTCTTATAGCCCCGAGTGTGTCGTGTTCGAACAGGTGAGAGAGAACAGACAAGGACGGCAACATCGCGTACAACCTGGCCAGCGGGCGTTGTAGCCGGAACGTCTTATAGCCTTGAGTGGTGTTCGAACAGGTGAGTATTATTTTTTGGAGGAAGATTCAGAAAAGAAATAGGGTAAGAAAAGATCAATTCATAAATGGAATAGAGATAAATGCAAGAAGAAAAAAGGCAAAAACATATAACTGTAACAGAAATATACAAAGCGACCGAAACATGGGAAGAAAGACTAAGAAAGAGATACATAAAATAATATAAGTGGGGAGAAAGAGATACATAAAATAATTACGTTTTCCATGTCTACAGGGAGCAAAGATAAACTATTGTGAACTTTCTTCTGAATTCCAGGGCGCCCGCCACATCTTCTCCGGGGCTGTGGGCAAGAACATCGCCAACCCGTGCGCCATGCTGCTCTGCTCCGCGAACCTCCTCGCCCACGTTAACCTGCACTCGTACTCCAAGATGATCAAGAACGCCATCAACAAGTATGTATATCCATTAAATATATGTCAAGGGTATCGTTAACCCGTTCAAGAAGATCGATAACCCGTTCAAGTGCATCACTAACCCTTTTAATAACATCGATAACCCATTCAAGAACATCGCTAACCTCGTTCAAGAGCATCACTAATCCCTTTGAGAGCATCGCCACCCCATTCGTGAGCATCACTAACCCGTTCAAGTAAACCGCTATCCCATTGATGAGCATCGCCAACCCATGCGGCATGCTGCTCTGCTCCGCGAACCTCCTCGCCCTCGTCAACCTGCATTCATACTCCAAGATGATCAAGAACGCCATCAACAAGTATGTACAATATTACCTTTAATGTCTTCGCTATCCTGTTCAAGAAAATTGGTAACCCATTCAAGAACATCGGTAACCCGTTCACGGCCATCGTTACCCCTTTTAAGAACATCGCTAACCCATTCAAGACTATCCTGTTAGTACATCCTACACGTCAACCTGCAATAATCTGACTCTATTTAATATTTTATTTCAATTCATACATATTTATAGCATAATACAAAGGCATTATATTTAACATAAATAACCATTTAAATGAAATAAAATAAAAATTAAATTAACCTAAATAAAATTGTATAATTATGAATACCTCGTCGGATATAATGAAAAAAAAATTTTCGCGAATTTAACTAAAAGTGATATACACTATGGTTCCTGATAATGCACCTAACGACGTGTCGAATTTAACGGAAAACAAAAAAAAAACACGGTGTATTTAACAAGAACATAGCTATGAAAACTGAAAAATACTAATAACCTGTTGTGATTTTCAGGGTTCTCATGGACGGCAAGGTCAGAACGAAGGACCTCGGCGGCCAGTCCACCACCAAAGACTTCACCTATGCCATCATCCACAGCCTCACGCCACCGCCGCAGTAAAATCTTACATTTCATGTTTCCCAACTATTGTCAAATCAAGTCTTGCAGAAATTGCTATCGAATCCGGCTGTATCCGCCACTTTTAGGAGCTACAGGGTTCAACCGGTCCAGCCAGTTACGGCCGAAATCCGGTTTACAATCCGTACTTTCAACCTAACATAAATAAGGAGCGTAACTTTTCCAGCAATTTCGGCAACACGGTAGAAATTAAGGAATTCATACATGTGTTTTCTAGGTAAATGATCAATTAAAGCTCATTTTACTGCTATTAATCCTAATTAACTATTCCAGCTGAATACGACATGTATATTTAACGCGACAATGCTGCACCAAAATTGCTGGAAAAGTTATGTCTGATTATAAGAGTGCTTGGTTGAAGTAGTTTACAGATATCGCAAGCATAGGTTTTTTTTATCACAGAATTTTCTGGAGGCTAGCCTAATTCCATGGGACATTTTAAAGGGAATTATATGCTGGCGCTTGAATAGTTCTTACTGAAATCACTGTCAAATATGATGCCGGATAGTATTTAATAGTTTATAGAATACAAATAACCGCCTAGAATTTCATTTGACAGTGGTTTTCGATAGGTAAATGATGAAGAATATTTAGGTATGTAAAATTTGAGATGAAAATGAATAAATGGAAAATAATACAGCTTTCAACTGTTTAGTAGATACGCCCAAGATATTTAAAACTTGGCAATTGACAATAATATAAGTCTTGATTATTTGACAATGTTGAGAAACATTTATTGGCCAAATAACTTTTTCACTTAAGTTAGGTTCAAGTAGTACAATTCCCATTCGAATCTAAATGCAATAATTGTAAGGATAATTTATTTATATTTATTTATGATTGAATCAGACAGCGGAATATTCACCAGTATTGTATTAAGTATTGAAATCAGTTACCATTGTAAATAATAGGTAAATAAAACTAATAAAATATATTGTACTTTTGTTTTATTGTTATTGCTTAGATCTGCTTACGGGTTTAGATTTCAATTGTTTTGAGTCTTTATACAGGGTGAAATAAAAAGGACCAGTGCTGGAGTACAGGAATTATGCAGAAATCGCAAAAAAAATTTGGCGGCTGTTCCATAGAAATAAGCGACATCGCGTTAGTCCGTTTTCACATTATCCGATCCGATATCGGATGTCGGAAGGATTTCAATGGAAAAAATCCAAGATGGCGCTTGTAATGTATGGAATATCGGTCCGACATCCGATATCGGATCGGATAATGTGAAAACGCACTTAGTCGGAATGTATGGAACAGCCAATTTTTTTTTTTGCGATTACAGCATTGGGCCCATAATAAAAGTTACTCATTATGACCTCAAAAGTCACTATGCAAAATTTGGCTGAATAAAATAGTAAAAAAATTGCTATAGAATCTTCGACCGTTTTCCCATGGCTTAAAGTAGCAATGGTTTTATACAAGATGGGGCCTACCGCGAACAGCAAAGTTTGCATACTAAGCATCTTTCTCTTTTACTCGAAAGATGCCCGAAACTTAAATTTCGATGTTAGCGGTAGGCCCACACTATTAGAGCAGCCAAAGGCATATACGTCACTATAAAGTTACTTCACATTTGCGACCGAAGTTTACTTCTTCACTCTCATAGACATTCTGTATTTGCTATCCTGCTCGCACATTGGTTAGTCGCCGTGTGGTATCTCTCTGGGCTTGGCCAGTTTCTTTACTCTGTCTGAGATGACGTATTTGAGGGCATTCGGCGGTACCTGAATGTAAAAAAGGTTCGTTAAGAGTTGTTAAAGCAACAAATGAGCAAAGTTGGTTGTTGCTGACAGCCAATGTAAGAGCAAGCGAAATATTCCACGTCTCACTATTCTTACTTGAGTAATAACTATCACTATTATTTTGCAACGTAACAAGATTAGCGAGGGACTCCAAATAAGCGACAAATAGTTATTTACAATACAAATGCAAAAAGGATATAACCACGACCGGTAGGAGGGCGTTTTCCAAAATAAATATCGAATTTCACCAGATCTGGACGTGTTTGGGCTCATTCTTCTCAGAATCACGAGCTGATTCGATCCCGACGATAAAAAAATGTGTCCCAAATTTTCCATACAAAATTCGAGTTTCCAATACGTCACGCACGTAGTAAGTTTATACTAAAATCGTGACGTAAAAGGAAAAAAAAATAGGACACATTTTTTCTCGCGTTCTAGCTCGTGATTCTGAGAAGATTGAGCCCAGACACGTCCAGCTCTCGTGAAATTCGATTTTCGAAATTTATTTTGGAAAAAGCCCAGGAGTGTTTTGAATTTAACGAGTTACGAATTAGCTATTGCAACAAGGTTTGTTACCTTGGTGGGGTCCCTGTAGTTGGACTCCTGCGAGGGTCTGCGGTACACTTTGAATTCAGGCCTTAGCGCGATGACGTTGATGCGAGGCATCAGTAGTTCTAGCTTGCGTCTCTCTCCACGCTAAAACGGAAAGTTGATTGATATGATATTGACATGTTATATTACTCCAAAAAACTAGCAGGGCTTTAATTGTGTGAACTGAAGTTCACGAACTGCTTCTGTCAAAGTAATTCAATAAATTCGGAATTTCGCAGTAAGCCTCCTGTTCTTATAAATAATGAGTTCAATTTGTCCCTACCAGTAGGCCTAGCACATGATGGCCAGCATCTGTTGAGTGCAGCACAAGTAAATTAGGTCTCCTTCGCGCATATGCATAATATCTATGATATTATATGTATGTATATTTGTATTATATATTTGTGTATAAGTATACCTATATGTACATTGATATTATATGCTATGTACTATATAGGTATGTATTATATTGATTGGATTGTAAATAATAGTGTTAATAGTTGTCGTAAATTGCCTAAGATACCTAGTTGTCATGCTCTCTAAATTATTTTTCTTACTGCACCCACATTCGCGTATTTCTGTTTTGCCCTATGGTTGACTGGTAGAGAATGCCTTAAGGCATTAAGTCCGCCATTTGTACTTCTTTTTTTATTGTGGAATAAAGTTTAAATAAATAGATAAATAATCTAAACTGTGTTTGGGCAGCCAAAGGGATTAAGAGACGTCAACATGTGTCAACCCTGTTGCTTGTAGCAATGCTGAGCCCGAATCGCCCGTAGTGATAAGATTCATATAGTAATCCTTGTAGTTGTGGGCACGATTAACGATGATTTTAGGTGTTCTTGGCAAAAAATATGGTTTTCCCCTCACTAGCTCGAAAACACGTGTTTTGTCCTTTAATACCAGCGGGTAAAAACGCATTTTATCCACTAGTGGGTAAAGTAATTTGACCTTGAATAAAGTCAAATTAACTGGTTTTTAAAATTGACAAAAGTAGGTGAATCTAGTAACTAAGATGATTTACCACCGTGGAACTACTGGAAGCAGTGATAAAAGCATTTTTTTGCGTTGTAGTTTCCTCGCTGTAGTGAAGGGAAAAGTTTTGTGTTACACTCGGGTGCAATACTACATTACGATACAAGTGTGAAAAAAAAGAAGTTCGAAACACGACCGAAGGGAGTGTTTTAAATCGACACGAGTTACGAATTTCCTTTTCGCACGAGTATCGTACGATGTTTTTCAGTACAGATGGCCCTCCAAAGTTTCGACCTGACATATAATGAACAACTTCTCGCACTAGTGCGTAAAAAAAACACCATCTGTACTGAAAATGTATTTTACTTCTCGTGTGTTAAAAAACTCGCAAGTTCAGGATTCTATTCTCGAAACACTCGCTTCGCTCGAGTCTATCACTGCTTCCAGTAGTTCCACAGGTGGTAAATCATCTTTATTACTAGATTCACCTACTTTTATCAATTTTAAAGCAGTTAATTTGACTTTATTAGAGGTCAAATTACTTTACCCACTAGTGGATAAAATGCGTTTTTACCTGCTGGTATTAAAGGACAAAACACGTGTTTCCGAGCTGGTGAGACGAAAATAACTATTATCCCGTCACTCACCCTCGGAACCTCCACAGTAAAGTCCCTCCTCGGATTCGCGATCTGCGATATATAATCCATATGCTTCTTCCATTCTGTCTCGCTCCATCCCTTCTTCTTCTTCGGGTCCTTCTTTTCCTTAGTCTTTAAGTCTAAGACGCAGCCGGCGAGCTTGGAGTAGGGGGTACCATTCGACATTTCGATCATACGGTCGATCCGCTCGAGACGCTCGGCAGAGAACATGTGTTTGTACATACGTTTGGTTAGGATGAGACGGCTGAAAATGGTAAATAAGTACAGAGTTGCCATGGGTACATAAAACTTTAACAAATAATATCACCACGAAATGGAAATGTATAAAAACATAGTACCTAATTAAAATTACAGATCTATGTGTGTGCAGTAAAATGGATGAGACTCAACGAATGTTAGCAATTCAACGACCACTTACCGTATATACGGCCACGCAGCATCATTAATTCGCTCCGTGATCCTTGCGCGGAGCGCCGAAGCCCTGATTCCACGCGGCGTATACGATGGCATTCCCTCGTCCGTCACCGTGAACCAGGGCCGAGGGACGCTCATCATATTCAGCCGTTTCGAGATCTTGTACGGGAACGTTGGCGTTGGCGGGTCGCGCTTTGGCTTACCCATTGTGATATCAACTTATTAACTGTTGAGGTGCGAGTTTTTTTGTGATATCAACCTAAGAATTGTGATATGGAGTTTAAATTACTCTTAGAATGCGAGACAGTCAACTTAGTAATCAATGTGCTAGTTTGGTGCAGTTCAGGATTTGTTTATAAACTTCTGTTGCAACTGTCGATGAGTTCAATTTTATGCTTTATCGTAATATTCAAATTACTGTTGCAATGCGAGAATATTTTTGTGATATCACAAGAGTAGACAGGTGGACACAGTTGAGGAATTCTTTATGAACTTTAAATGTAGCAACTGTTGATGACTGTCGCACTTTTTTTGTCGTAATATTGAAATTAATGTTGCAACGCGAGACAGTTATTGTGATATCACAACAGGAGAGTTTTATGCATTTAAGTATTTGAACTTTAACTGTACAAACTGCAAGACTGATGCACTATTTTTCTTCATCGTGGTATTCATTTTCTGCTGATTGTTGGCGCATATACCTCTTGTTAAACCAGTTTCTAAATTGCTTGATTTATTAATGGACTTTGTATGATATCAACCACGAAGATAAGCCAATTTAGTTCATACATTCTGAGTGTTTTGTAAGTGTTTATGTAAGTTTGCGGTGCCCATGCTTATTCGTGGTTTTCGTATTTGGTTGGTGATCCGTAGAGTTACATTGTGTTTGCTTATTTTTGGTTTAGTATGGGTATTTAATACCCATTTTTATTTCAAGTAATTAAATATGTTGGCAGTTTGAGAGACGATGGTCATGCCTTGTGACAGTTTTGACATAAATTTGATTGTCGAAATACGTGTTTTTTTTTGTGGAAAAAAGGTTTGTTAGACTGTAACCTGGTCTCTATGCTTAGGTACAATCTGCCTAGCGATCCCTAGTATTATATTCTTTGACCTAGAGTCTGTTCGGTAATCGAGATGGAGATGGTTCGGAATAGAGGTATACCTCTATTCTCCATGCTGTTCGGGAAGAGAAGTGTCGTGAAATATATGGTGTTCCATACATTTCACGACTCTTCTCTTTCCGAATAAGCTCTACAATTAATATTGGTAGAGACAAGAAGTGAAGTAAACAAGAATGAAGTGGTCTAGAGCCAAAAAAATTTAATCGCTTTTTTGGTATATTAGATTTTGCTAGGCAATTCAGCCCTAACTTTAACTTAAAGCTTTAATTAAATTTCTATTTTTTTGGTTGAAGGAACATGATCGACTGGGTACTAAAACTTGTACAGTAAAATAAAACCACCAAATACATTAAAAAAACTTGTATTTCATTCTTAACATAATTAGATTGTTCATAACTTAACAAATACTGTTCATGCCATAATAGCAGCCTTTTCACATCTGTTTCACCTATAAAACGAGTCATGTGAAATCCCACACGAGTTGCCGGCACCAATCATGAGAGAGTATAAAATGGTGGCAAACAAGCAAACAGCCTCACTAAGGTCAAGTGAGCATTGTAGCATATGCACTTATCGTTCGCACTGTCAATTTGACATACCTATGAAAATACTTTTACTCTGGCAACACATATTCATCGTGAACCAATAATGGTCCACGATCCGCCCTCAAGTCCTTTAAAAAAAATGTTCCCTGATCATGAAAAATCAATATTATTTTACACCGTTCTTATTTTTTGTTCATTGCTTTCAATAATATTACAAACTAGGAGGTCGTTATATAGGTTTTCGTGTTTGTATTTCTCACTCTCATAATTTGTGCCGGTAAACATAACTGACAAGACATTCGAAGTTAAAAAGCAAAAAATACCACGTTGCACTATTGCTATTAGGGTAACATCACACTTTGGGTTTCAAGAATTAAGATAAATTTAAGTTGGATAAAAATTAAATAACACAGATTTGACACGAAACTCAATTTTCTACGCTATAGATACATATAAAGTTCGATCACAACAAACGTTTGTCATAGACAAATCTGAGGCAAATAAAAATACAACGTGGTAACAAGCAAAACAAATAATGTAAACAATGCGTCTAACTAAGTGTTAAAACCTCGCCCAGATCGTTAGTGCTTCAAAAAAATTAATGTGACATACAATTTTATAGGTGACTTTTATCCAAAACAATGACAAGTAGGAACGTCATTCAAATAAATACATAGCACGGCCAAAACATATGAAGGCCTTGTACTAAGTTTTCAAGACGTTAAAAAACGTTACAATAAATTTAAACTTCTCACAAAAAAATTTAGCACCAAAAATATGCGCCGAAAATTCAAAATGTAATCCTCGAAAAATATTCCACATTCAACTATTATACTGAAAAACCAGATCTCAAAAGTACTTGTCACATTTTCAGGCTGGCAACATTGAATTTTGACTGGCAACACTTTACCACGCCGAGATCTGCCAGCGTAACGATACACTGAACGAATGATGCGACGTTTGAATGAATGATTTGATCCCATTAAAAAAAAACATGATATGTTTTATCTGTATTCATAATATTCATAAATACAGGAAATAATATACTAAATTTCGCTTATAATATTGGCAGTACTTTTCTAAATGCATGAACACCTTAGACATCATTGCTCAATTTTCTGTATCCTATTTTCCATTACTCGTACCATTTTAAAGGAGCGTTACTATTCGTCATTCATGTACAACAATAGGCCTTATTATACTTATATCGTATTGTTTACTTAAATGGGAAATTGGGCTTAGTCAAGAAACATTGTTATTTTATTTTGTATATTATGTTTCCATTTAGCTAAAAATAATTTAGCCATAAAAAAGCTTGTAGTCTGTTGTTCATAAAAATAGAGTCGATAATCTACTCTACCTTCAACGTGGTTCTAACGACGTTTTTACTTTATAGTCAATAGTCATTTTCATGTTTTGCGGTAATTCTAACTTTTGTATCTTGCACATTTTGATTCATGAAATCTAGCTCGAACAGAATGAACATTAATTTTGTGAGTGAACCCATACTCGGAGTAACAATTTGATTGGTTAATACACAATATTTTCATTCACTCATTCATTCCATTCGCGTGAACCTAGCTATGAAAGTGACGGATAAAAAGGCAACCCTACACAAACATTACATCATTCAATCAATACATCGTTATAGTAATGTGGTAAAGCGCGAGACCTGGTTTTAGACGGGTGCGTCCTTATTTTTCGACATCAATGGTTGCGATGCCGTTGACAGGCTGAGGCGCCTCACTGCTGGGGGTTGCGTCGTCTTCAACGATTTTTTTGTGTTTGTTTCGGTTGTCATAGCTGGAACAATTAACTTTAGTTATAATTTATGTTGTGATTTTGTAAATACGTGCATGTTCGTTGTACGTGCATACAGCCCGTATGCACGTACAACGAACATGCACGGAAAGTTAGCCCAACTTTCCAGATTTTTGAATATTATTTTGTTCGATTCACTAGTTGCGTATTCTCATTTTGTTAAACTTGTACTATGTTTTCATAGTAATTCGATATTGGCACACATTGTCATTGATAAAGCCATGCGGTTTTCTTGGCCTAACCCTAACTACAATTACCAATTCATGTCGATATTTCTATTGGCTTTACATTTCATTTACCATGATTATATGTGACAAAATAAATTAAAATACTAACATACGTAGCTTTTATCTTATATACATTTAAGTATTGGCATTGTATAAGTATTAAAAAAAAACAAATATAACAAAAAAGTAAACATGCTTTGTAGTCCGTGCAGAAAATCCAACTCACTAAAAGAAACCTTAAGAAAGAAAAAAATAAAGACCATAACAGCTCACACACAAAAGCAAGAACAAATAACCAGTGTGCAAAAACATTAAAAGGATGTTAAAGACGACTCTACACCGTCAATAATATTGTCAGTTTTTATTGATAGTAGAATCGTCTTAGTGAAAGCGTAGTGCAGAAGTGAGAAGCGAGTTAAGAAATGAAGAATATGACCGACACCAGACCCCCATTTTGTGTGATTCATAAGTAAAAGGTACCATTAAAATTGTCAATAAGGCGATAACGTCATAGACATGCAGAAATCAACCTTATTGATAACTAACAAGGCATCTTTTTCTTGGGAAAGTCACATTTTGTTAGAGAAGACAAATATTCAACTTTTTTTGACATACCTCCCATACTATATTCGCAATTTCGTATGGTGTAATGGTGGCGATGATATGTTTATATGGAAAAAAGAAAATGTTTTGTGAAAAATTTTGTAAAAAAATCCCGGCATTTTACTGTAACAAAAGCATTGGTCTACTTTATGATATAAAATTTTTTGAATAAAATAACACAAAATACATCCTACTTCTAATATACTAAAAACAAAAAAAAATAAGACAACCGACTTTTAGATACAAATATCTGGGCGACCGAGCTTCGCTCGGTTCTATTTTAATATATCTTGTCTTTAGATAAAAAAAAACTCTTATAAATACAAAAACAAAAAAAAAAGACAAAAAACAAAAACTTAATTTCTGGCCGGGATTCGAAACCCTGACACCTACGATCTATCTGCATACATTAGACCGACCTCGTACGACTGAGCTAAGCGGAATCGATGCGCGCGCGGCGAAATTAAGGACCATATTTTACGTTCACAAACGCGAAAGAAAAACTCATGAAAACTCGAAAATTCGCGTTTTCCGGGATCTAAGGCTACGCTAGATCGATTTTTCACCCCCGAAAACCCCCACATAACAAATTTCAGCGAAATCGTTAGAGCGGTTTCCGAGATCGTCGGTATATATAAATAAATAAATAAATAAATAAATATACAAGAATTGCTCGTTTAATAGTTATAGTTATACTATAGATTTAGTAAAAAAAATCAACACAATGTAATTATCGTGTGTTACTGCCATTATAGTTTTTGTACAACATAATGTATTTCATTGAGATTTATTCTTAAAAATCTCTTTGTAAATTAAAAGAAAATTACTTATAAAGAAGTCAGTTGAATAGTTTAAAAATATTTTTAATTCGGAAAAGAAAACTCATTATTAACATAAGGGGGAAACTCAAACGGCATAAAAACAATATGGCGACTCACCAAGCTTTCAGCTTTTGGTAGATGTAGATGCAGGTCATTGGGATCGGGGTCATGATAGCCACCGATACTGGGACCACTGGAAAAGATATATTATTGATTATTATTGGGATACGTTATTTCCAAGATTATTAATAGTACATTACGACACAAGTGCAGAAAAAAGGAAGTTCGAAGCGAGTGACGATAAATTAAAACACGACCGAAAGGAGTGTATTAAATCGACGAGTTACGAATTTTCTCTTCGCGCGTGCGTCGTACGAGTTTTGCCATTTTTTTTAATACTATAAATGGGCTTACTCTTGGCCACAGACTAGCCAAAGGCAAAGACGTGGCTTACGATGGAGTGAGCTCGCCCAGAAGATGCCCGTTAACCCTTGTTTTGAAGGTTGCCGGGTTATATGAGCTCGAAAATAAAGCCCGCAAGGAATTCCACTCCTTGCATCCTTTTCTCTTGTCATTACATATGCTCTTTGAAGTTTCGACCTAACAAGATATTATGTACTACTTTGCGAACTAGTGCGGGAAAGAAACACCATGTGTACTGAAAAATATTTGCACGGAATGATGGCCGCTTACATATCGTCACTACTTTGAAAAAATCTCGTATCTCACGCTGCTCCTCAAAGTTAAAACGCAGTAAGTCTATATGCATTCCATACATTCATACTACAATTTTCTTTTCATTGACAGACGAAGATACAAGTTTTTTTAAAGTAGTGACGATATGTAAGAAGCGCTTGGCATCCGTTGGATCGTTGGAAAATTGCGGGTCACAATTGGACGAGACTAGCAAAGGACCGGGACAAGTGGCGTACTAGAAGAGCTGTAAAAGTCTAATATGATGATTATTTGATGATTACCTGTAGTGAGATCAGCCTGAGGCTGCGGCAAAGCGTATCGCAGCAAGAATATAGCGATGCCAGTGTTTTGAACACCGGTTTCTATGGATATGGCGAGCGCGTCGGGATGGTTCTGACGCAACACACGCGCTATAAGGTAGCCGAAACCGTAGCCTAGCCAGGGGAGGCCGATGCCTGCGGCTATGATCTGAAAGGAGAAAGATAATCCATAGATTAACATCCCTTAGCAGAGAAAAAGTTAAAACCTGACCAGAAATATACAACTACGCGCCATGTTGTGGAATTTTATTAGAAATATTTTCTTTTTTTTAATACTAACCCTTTTTTATAATAACCTATGAACGCCTGCAGCTCAAGGAGTGTCACATGCGCGTTTCCAACCCATTAGAAGCTTGTACCGGGTTACCGACGACTCAAAGGACAATAGACGGAACAAATTAGTTCCGTAGATCCATCCGTCACTAGCACACCGTACCCTCGTTGAGCTCTGGCAGCCTTACTCACCGGCAGGAACACAACACTATGAGTAGGGTGTTCTTCATACTATACTGAAATGGCACTGCATACATCGGAACAGCGCCCTCTTGACAAGTCATATATTTCTGGCCAGGCTAACGTGCGAGATCATTTACAACCTTATATTATACAAAATATCTGGGCGACCGAGCTTCGCTCGGTTCTATTTTAATATATCACGTCTTTAGATAAAAAAAAACTCTTATAAATACAAAAACAAAAATAGACAAAAAACAAAAACTTAATTTCTGGCCGGGATTCGAAACCCTGACACCTACGATCTATCTGCGTACATTAGACCGACCTCGTACGACTGAACTAAGCGGAATCGATGCGCGCGCGGCGAAATTAACGACCATATTTAACGTTTACGCGCGAAAGAAAAACTCATGAAAACTCGAAAATTCGCGTTTTCCGGGATCTAAGGCTACGCTAGATCGATTTTTCACCCCCGAAAACCCCCACATAACAAATTTCAGCGAAATCGTTAGAGCTGTTTCCGAGATCGTCGGTATAAATAAATAAATATACAAGAATTGCTCGTTTAAAAGTATAAGATTATTTAACACCACACATACACTGATCTGCCAAGTAAACAACGAGAATTATAAGATTCGTTAGAATAGCCAAATCGGTCAATTCTACGAAAAACGACAGTTCGGGTGTTGACCTCTGCATACCCAAGCATAGGCAATATTAGGCTCACAATGATGTAAAAGGGTGATTCTCTGTAAGGATGTTCAACAAACAGTCCCCTGGCAATGATTTTTTAAAATATTTATTTATAAAGTCAGAAATAGTTTGTATAATTTAATTAAGGCAAATGGGTTTTATTAAATTATACTAACTATTTAGGATTTCATTAATAAATATTTCAAAAAATCATTGCCAGGGGACTGTTTGTTGAACATCCTTACAGAGAATCAGGTCAGAAGTACTCGAAACCGACGAGCGTGTATGAGAAACGTTATGAAAGTGTGTGAAGCGAAAGTGGTTTGTCAGGATCGTAGTAAATGGAAATCCGTGATCTCTGCCTACCCCTCTGGGAAACAAACGTGATGGTATGTATGTATGTATGGATATCAGTGGCGGCTGTTGAAAATTTTTGCTAGGTAACACTGAGCAAAAAGAAACCTACTTTTACATTAGGTACTTTACTAGAAATCAACTTTAGGCAAGCCGGTGGGAATCGGCTTGTATGGATCAGCCGCTGCTGATGTATATATATATAATGATAATTTAGACCGTAAGGTCAAGATTAGTACTCACATGGGCTTTAAAACACGTAGAGATGGAGTAAAACAGTCGTTGTTCTAGTGTCCAAACCTCTAACACTAATAGCATTGGACACCTTACACTTTAGTAGTAGTAGTAGTAGTAGTAATACACTTTATTGTACAAAGATAAGAACACACACAGTAAAGAAAAAAGAACACACACATCATTTGTAGAAAGGCGAACTTATCCCATTAAGGGATTAATGCTTTATAAGCAGAAAAAGCGTAAAAATTGACTCATCTGCCAAGTAAACAGCGAGAAAATATACAGATTCGTCACAATGGCGAATATAATGATAAACAGAAGCAGCGATGTCGACAGTGGTTTCAATATCCGGACCATGGAGGCAGAAAACTTTGGAGTCCATTTTTGCATGCCGAGGCCTATAACTCCTATAAGCATGGGCACTATAAGACCCACAACGATGTAGAATAATTACTAATGATAGTTTAGACCGTAAGGTCAAGACTAGTACTCACATGGGCTCTAAAACACGCAGATATGGAGTAAAACAGTCGTTGTTCTAGTGTCCAAACCTCTAACACTAATAGCAATGGACAAAAATTTTATAATCAAAAACAAGTGTAAAAAATTGACTCAGCTGCCAAGTAAACAGCGAGAAAATATACAGATTCGTCACAATGGCGAATATAATGACGAACAGCAGCAGAGATGTCGACAACGGTTTCAATATCCGGACCATGAAGGCGGATAACTTTGGAGTCCATTTCTGCATGCCGAGGCCTATAAGCATGGGCACTATAAGACCCACAACGATGTAGAATAATTACTAATGATAGTTTAGACCGTAAGGTCAAGACTAGTACTCACATGGGCTCTAAAACACGCAGAGATGGAGTAAAACAGTCGTTGTTCTAGAGTCCAAACCTCTAACACTAATAGCAATGGACAAAAATTTTATAATCAAAAACAAGTGTAAAAAATTGACTCACCTGCCAAGTAAACAGCGAGAAAATATACAGATTCGTCACAATGGCGAATATAATGATAAACAGAAGCAGCGATGTCGACAGTTTTTAATATCCGGACCATGAAGGCAGAAAACTTTGGAGTCCATTTCTGCATGCCGAGGCCTATAACTCCTATAAGCATGGGCACTATAAGACCCACAACGATGTAGAATAATTACTAATGATAGTTTAGACCGTAAGGTCAAGACTAGTACTCACATGGGCTCTAAAACACGCAGATATGGAGTAAAACAGTCGTTGTTCTAGTGTCCAAACCTCTAACACTAATAGCAATGGACAAAAATTTCATAATCAAAAACAAGTGTAAAAAATTGACTCAGCTGCCAAGTAAACAGCGAGAAAATATACAGATTCGTCACAATGGCGAATTTAATGACGAACAGCAGCAGAGATGTCGACAACGGTTTCAATATCCGGACCATGAAGGCGGATAACTTTGGAGTCCATTTCTGCATGCCGAGGCCTATAAGCATGGGCACTATAAGACCCACAACGATGTAGAATAATTACTGATGATAGTTTAGACCGTAAGGTCAAGACTAGTACTCACATGGGCTCTAAAACACGCAGAGATGGAGTAAAACAGTCGTTGTTCTAGAGTCCAAACCTCTAACACTAATAGCAATGGACAAAAATTTTATAATCAAAAACAAGTGTAAAAAATTGACTTACCTGCCAAGTAAACAGCGAGAAAATATACAGATTCGTCACAATGGCGAATATAATGACGAACAGCAGCAGAGATGTCGACAACGGTTTCAATATCCGGACCATGAAGGCGGATAACTTTGGAGTCCATTTCTGCATGCCGAGGCCTATAAGCATGGGCACTATAAGACCCACAACGATGTAGAATAATTACTAATGATAGTTTAGACCGTAAGGTCAAGACTAGTACTCACATGGGCTCTAAAACACGCAGAGATGGAGTAAAACAGTCGTTGTTCTAGAGTCCAAACCTCTAACACTAATAGCAATGGACAAAAATTTTATAATCAAAAACAAGTGTAAAAAATTGACTCACCTGCCAAGTAAACAGCGAGAAAATATACAGATTCGTCACAATGGCGAATATAATGATAAACAGAAGCAGCGATGTCGACAGTTTTTAATATCCGGACCATGAAGGCAGAAAACTTTGGAATCCATTTCTGCATGCCGAGGCCTATAACTCCTATAAGCATGGGCACTATAAGACCCACTACGATGTAGAATAATTAGTGACGACCGGTCTGGCGCAGTTGGTAGTGACCCTGCCTGCAACGCCGCGGTCCCGGGTTCGAATCCCGGTAAGGGCTATTATTTGTGTGATGAGCACAGATATTTGTACCTGAGTCATGGATGTTTTCTATGTATATAAGTATTTATATATTATATATATCGTTGTCTGAGTACCCACAACACAAGCTTTCTTGAGCTTACCGTGGGCCTCAGTCAATCTGTGTAAGAATGTCCTATAATAATATTTATTACTAATGATAGTTTAGACCGTAAGGTCAAGACTAGTACTCACATGGGCTCTAAAACACGCAGAGATGGAGTAAAACAGTCGTTGTTCTAGTGTCCAAACCTCTAACACTAATAGCAATGGACAAAAATGTTATAATCAAAAACAAGTGTAAAAAATTGACTCACCTGCCAAGTAAACAGCGAGAAAATATACAGATTCGTCACAATGGCGAATATAATGACGAACAGCAGCAGAGATGTCGACAACGGTTTCAATATCCGGACCATGAAGGCGGATAACTTTGGAGTCCATTTCTGCATGCCGAGGCCTATAAGCATGGGCACTATAAGACCCACAACGATTTAGAATAATTACTAATGATAGTTTAGACCGTAAGGTCAAGACTAGTACTCACATGGGCTCTAAAACACGCAGAGATGGAGTAAAACAGTCGTTGTTCTAGTGTCCAAACCTCTAACACTAATAGCAATGGACAAAAATTTTATAATCAAAAACAAGTGTAAAAAATTGACTTACCTGCCAAGTAAACAGCGAGAAAATATACAGATTCGTCACAATGGCGAATATAATGATAAACAGAAGCAGCGATGTCGACAGTGGTTTCAATATCCGGACCATAAAGGCGGATAACTTTGGAGTCCATTTCTGCATGCCGAGGCCTATGAGCATGGGCACTATGAGGCCAACGACGAAGGAGGCGATACGCGCGTATGGGACCACGATGTTGGCGTTACGGAACACTACTTGGCCGAGGGAGAAGAGCCAAGCTGGCATGAATCCTGGAAAAGAAAGGTTTTTTAATTAAGAAGGGGCCTGTTAAAAAATTAAGGAGTCTAAAAAGTTGGTTACAACGGTAGTGGAAGGCCTAAGAAAAGATGGATGGAATGTGTGAACAATGATATGAGAGTGAAAGGTGTTAGTATGGAAATGACGGCTGATAGAGAGGAATGGAGGAAGAAAATCTGCTGCGCCGACCCCAAATAATGGGAACAGGGCAAGAGAATGATGATGGTTCCAAAATTTCTACTTAAACCGTTTTAATACGACTCAATCGGATTTCGGAAACTGTTAGCACTTTATAAATGAAACTATGAGATTTTTTTTCCTGTTACTAACATATTATAAATAGTGAGTTTTATATATTAACGAGTAAGATTTTCGGGGCTGAGAAGTGAAAGCGAGCGACAGGTTTCCTCTCAGCATGAATGTCCAGATGTTAGAATCTTCATGTGATATTCCTCTTAAGAACCCATTTTATAGCTTAGTTTGTTTGTACTTACCAAAACAAGCCAGCGTGGATATAGAAGTCATAGCGAGCGACAAATTAAGGTTCCCTCCCAGCACGAAGGTCCAGATGTTGGAAGCTCCTCCTCCAGGTGATACTCCGGTGAAGAACATGCCGAGACGCATGGCAGCAGACACGTCGTCCGAACCGGGGAATACGAGGAAGCCGAGGCCGAATGACATCTGGAAACACAGAAAATACGGTGAAATCCTATGCCCCTTTTTTTGGAGTCAGTAAAGGTATATCTACCAAAACCCGTGCTGCTTCGCGAAAACGGTGTTAAAATACCATATTTCGATTTTAAATCAACGAAGATTAGCGTTTACCGATTTTGGAAACTGAACTGTTTTATGATTTTATTTTACGTGGCTTTTATTGCCCATTTATGCCCTTTGACTACTTCACTGTTGGTCACTCTATCGCACAGCCAAAGGTTATGAAGAGCAGGGACACCAAGCAATATACTCAACAGTGGCATTATAAACGAAGTGTTAGTCCTGAAGTCTCATGAATAACCAATATATTTACTCACCAGTGGCATGAAGAGAAACTGGCCTAACATTCCTATAGCGGGCCCCACTGGCCTTTTGACTACTTCCTTCACTGTGGGCCAGTCCATCGCGCACCCGAAGTTTATGA
Source organism: Leguminivora glycinivorella (assembly GCF_023078275.1). Taxonomy (NCBI): domain Eukaryota; kingdom Metazoa; phylum Arthropoda; class Insecta; order Lepidoptera; family Tortricidae; genus Leguminivora; species Leguminivora glycinivorella. The sequence goes on along the minus strand of NC_062993.1, from coordinate 8,757,520 downwards.
AGATCAGGGACACCTGGAAAAAAAATCATTATCGTTTAGAAAATTCTATTATTTTCAGTTTCATAATAGAGGAATAAGTAAGGGAAGAGTTGAATATAAATATTACATACATACATACAGTCACGCCTGCATCCCATAAAGGGGTAGGCAGAGCACATGAAACTCCTAAAGCTTCAGTGCCACTCTTGGCAAATAAGGGGTTGAAAGAAAACGAAACTGTGGCATTGCAGTGACAGGTTACCAGCCTCTCGCCTACGCCACAATTTAACCCATATCCCACAGTCGCCTTCTACGACACCCACGGGAAGAAAGGGGGAAATATTATAAATATTAAATATAAATATTATAAAAAGTCACCTGCTCACTATACAAATTGGCAAAATAATAGTGGGCTAAAACACCCACAAAACTTATAAAGGCAAATACACTATTTATTTTCTCTACGTCACTCATATTGCAATTTATTAACTAAAAACATAAAATACGTAGTTGATCTGTATGCAGCAAGCATCAAGTGATAGAATTGGTTTGAGTATGCAAACGACAAACTATCGACACTTAACTATACATTATCGCCTGGATTAAACATTGTGCTGTTCTCAAGCTAAAGGTACCACGTTTTCGCTTATACATTGACGTAACAGGTAAGCGTGGAAAGCGACAATGTGGTAACTTTTATTGGGAACGCCACAAATGCAAACTAATCCACTTAACACTTATAGATTATCGCGCGGATTAAACTTTCAAGAGACTTTGAGAGGACGATTAGATATTGCTTAAAAGGATACAAACGTGGGTGAGCGTCAGGACCCCTGGACCACTACAGATATTTGATGTTTAGTACATACTAAAATTTAGTACCTATTTGATACTATTTGGTACCTGAGTACATATATTTGGTACCTCCACTGATATCGAAAAATCGAGCGAATAAAGTGGCCAGACATTCTGACGTCAGGATGTCTGGACCATTTTTGGTTTACATAGTTCTAGACAACACTACTAATTGATATCCTAGTCAATATTTACTACCTATTTGGTACCTGTCAATATATTTTTTTCAAATTTTTTTGGCATACCAGAAAAAAGTTATGACGGAATAAATTCCGTCATAACTTTTTTCTGGTCTTTAAAAAGTTGTGAGCCCGGCCGTGCCGTTGAAGTATGTAGCGCCTGTTTTGACACTGTTTTGTTACTTTTATATTTCGACAATATTAATGCCACTAGTCAGTAGAGATGATGTGCGAGTGCCTAAAAATAAATTCCTATTTAATTTGACGCGCAGGAGGGCAGGCGGATTTGCCTCTATTCTTTTGACATATGCGCTACATACTTCAACGCCACGGCTGGGCTCACAACTTTAAATTCCATCATAACTTTTTCTGGTAAACCAAAAAAATTTGAAAAAAATATATTGACAGGTACCAAATAGGTAGTAAATATTGACTAAGATATCAATTAGTAGTGTTGTCTAGAACTATGTAAACCAAAAATGGTCCAGACATCCTGACGTCAGAATGTCTGGCCACTTTATTCGCTCGATTTTTCGATATCAGTGGAGGTACCAAATATATGTACTCAGGTACCAAATAGTATCAAATAGGTACTAAATTTTAGTATGTACTAAACATCAAATATCTGTAGTGGTCCAGGGGTCCTGACGCTCACAAACGTGGTGCTACGAGTAAAATGTAGCTAAAGTAAATACCTACAGCCCTCCAGCACATAAAACGCAGATGGTATTTAACTTAACAAGAAATTGGTAAAGATTTATAAATTGCTATTGGCCGCATTGTTTTTGATCTATGTGCATTCGTAGCTGCGTTGTTATAGTATTTACATATGTACGGTATATTTAGGTTTATTTTAATTCCTATTTATGTATGTTTATTAGTATTAAGATTATTTGACGTTTTCTATCACTCACTGCATCACCTACTCAAATCAGTTGTTTTTTGTGTCTTGTCTCTACTACCCAAAGGTTGTCTGGAAGAGATCGCTCTTTAGCGATAAGACCGCCTGTTGTCTACCATAGTTAATTAAAGTTATGTGATGTAATTTTGTTATATTGGTGAACATAAAGAATATTTGTATTGTATTGTATTGTAATCTTAGAAAGAAGTAATCTTTGTGTGTTTAATATGTCGAATACGGAGTCTATGCCTCGCTCAGGTCTCAGTACTCTGACCGACCAGTTACCCACTGGGTATTAAGTTGTGCCATTGTTTATTGGACACTAATTTTGCAATACCCTACTCGGGTCCATGTTACCATTTAATGTAAAATTTCATGTGTACTTGGAAGCAAATAAATAGATATCTCTATCACTCTTACTTATTGAACTAGGTAAATCTTTAGTAATATACTTACAAACAGAGCCACGTTGGTGACGAATACGCAGTCTAAGACAGACTACGAATTACTCACGGGGTTGACGGGGTACTCAGTCGTGCCATTATTTCTTGGACACTTATTGAACTAGGTACATTTTTAGTAATATACTTACGAATAGAGCTACGCTGGTGACGAATACGGAGTCTATTACCCGCTCTGGCCTGAGTACTGTCACCGAAAGCGAGTTGTCGACGGGGTATTCAGTGGTACCGCGTTTGGTGGATAACTTCACTTCACTGAATCCTGGAATGGACCAAAAAAATATTCCATTAATGTGAATCTTATTTTAAAGATAGATAAACAATTTCACTACATCTCATATTGCATTGCATGGCATTGTGTACATTTCAGAGAAATATGAGTAGACAAGACGAATCAAACTTCTTTGCTAAGTAATCTAAGTATATGGTTTCTAGACTGTTTACATGGCGACCGTGCGGAATGCCTCGCTTCTTTACACAAAATTGTAATGGTCGAAAATAGAGTTAAGTGATTGTATAGTTCGGACTGGTTACCACAAAAGCAAACATTTTGGATATTTTGTGGGTTACGATTATAAATATAATTTTCCCCTCACTAGCTCGGAAACACGTGTTTTGTCCTTTAATACCAGCGGGTAAAAATGTATTTTATCCACTAGTGGGAAAAGTAATTTGACCTTGAATAAAGTCAAATTAACTGCTTTAAAATTACTAAAAGTAGGTGAATCTAGTAATAAAGATGATTTACCACCTGTAGAACTACTGGAAGCAGTGATAAATGCATTTTTTGCGTTGTAGTTTCCTCGCTATATAGTGAGGGGAAAAGTTTTGTGTTACACTCGGGTGCAAATGTATTTTACTTCTCGTGTGTTAAAAAACTCGCAAGTTCAGGATTCTATTCTCGAACCACTCGCTTTGCTCGTGGTTCAACTATAGAATCCTTTCACTTGCTCGTTTTTCAATTCCACACTCGGTGTTAAAATACAACTTTGCACCCTTGTATAACAAATAACTATTAGAAATTTGTACAAAACACAAATGTCATGAAATTTCATACCTAAAAACACCCGGCGGCCTGCATGACGCCTTCGAAGTACGAAGGCCCGTCTGAGGTCTACCATTTCATCACTCAATCTACTGTATTACTTACCTAAAAACCCTTCACAAACATCTCCCCTCCTAAACACCCCGATAAATGGGAACGTACCAAGATTCTTCTCGGTTTTTGGCTATATTTTTTTATCATCTGAATTTGGCATGATTTTCTTACCTAAAAACACCCCGTCGACTTGCATGACGCCTTCGAAGTGCCCCCTACTAGCATGGTCTTCACTGAGCACGTACGAAGGCCCGTCCGAGTTCTGCCATTTGGCTGTAGCTAGCTGTTCTTCGCTCGACGACAGTATTAGTTCGTCGTTAGCCTGTATCCCAGTGCCTGTGGACAAATATTGTGTTAGTTTATATTGTGTAACCACTCCCTAACCACATTTCTATGCGGTTAAAAGGCGCTCTAAGTTACAGCGACATGAAATTAATCAAACATTACATATTCCGCTATTTCCGATCCGATATTCCGTTTTTCAATATTCCGTTATTTTTAAAACAATTCGTATGCCCGAGTTATGCAGGTTAGCCCCGTGGGCCTCAAATAGTAAAATAATGATGTTATGTAATTTTCATACCAACGACTTCTGAGATTGATTAATCTATCCATCTATATTATATTGTTAGTAGGATTCGCTATTTTGTGTTTTTATAATAAGAAGATCAATATTAGTGACATACACTATTGGTGTGTGTAAAGTATGTAAAGTCTCTAATCCGCATCAGGCTACGGGCCACGTGCAGTGGTCCTAAGACCCGTAAATATTCAAATACATATTTGTAATCATGATCCAATAGCTGTTTACTTCATATAAAAGTCTAATTTTAAGAATTTTCGACTTAATGTTTTCGATATAAAACCAGTATGCTTGATTTTTTTCCGCTACTGTATAAATGATTATTTAATTGAACTCCAATCAAATGACACAGATGACACTTGAAGGATGACATGACTTTGAGGTTGGTATAGATAGCATATGCAGATTACAGTATTTATAAGTAATGAAAATCAATAGTCTATTCTAATGAACACAAGTTAATTTATAATCTATTGAAAATATTTTAACTTGTGCTGTCTTAAAGTAGTCACACTACTATGTATTTAAATTAAAACCGAAATAAATTACACATATGAAAGAAAAAGTGACCAAGTCCTCTGGTGCCTGAGGCTGGAATCGAACCAGCGTACTTTCCAATCGCGGGAAATGCCTCTTTATCCGCTCGGCCACCCAGGTCACAGCTGTCGAGGTCGAAATTATCTCTCATATAAGTAATCTATACAAGGACTCGTAGCGCCCTCTGTCCACCCCTAGGGCAGAACGGTATGGTTCTTGCCCCCCGTGTAAACCAAACTCAGGTTGGTTTCGACACAGCTCGAGAGATGGCGCTGCTAAATCAATTCTAATGAACACAAGTTAATTTATAATCTATTGAAAATATTTTAACTTGTGCTGTCTTAAAGTAGTCACACTACTATGTATTTAAATTAAAACCGAAATAAATTACACATATGAAAGAAAAAGTGACCAAGTCCTCTGGTGCCTGAGGCTGGAATCGAACCAGCGTACTTTCCAATCGCGGGAAATGCCTCTTTATCCGCTCGGCCACCCAGGTCACAGCTCAATCAATAGTCTACATTCATTTTGTTATCTCAGAGTCTAAACATACCTTTGATGACGCATATAACTGACCATTCGTACATCTTTTTGTACTAAGCTAGACTTCTAATTGACAGTTAATTGACCCTATTTGAAAGTCATTTTGGTGTAACGAACTCAAACTTAACGAAGGGGTTCACCCTATTGTAATGTGATGCTAACCACATGGAGGAAGTGGCATTCGAAGTCCTATTATTACTCTATTTAATACCAGCTTTTCCCGCGGCTTCGCCCGCGTACTAAGTTTCGAATAAAATTATCAAAATAATCTAGTTTTCCTATACATACTTTAGACCCCATTTCACCCGCTTATGAGGTGAATTTTGAAAAATCATTTCTTAGTGATCTCACTTTAAAAGGAACTTACGTGCCAAATTCGGAATCGCTAGGACCAGTGGTTTCGGCTGTGAGTTGATATGTCAGTCAGTCAGTTTCTTCTTATCATATATTAGATGTGAAAAAAGCCTATAACACAACTAATAAAAGATTGGATTACCAAAACCATGATAATGATGATTGATAATATATTCACTGTCAGATAATTCATTTGATCTGCTTAATCGATATCTAAGGATTAACTAGCCAGTTTTTTTTTAATTTAATACCCAATTAGACTTAAAAACATTATACCACGGCGGTGGCAAACAGACATACGTTCCGCCTGATGGAATAAGCCCACAACATATTTATTTATAAGTGGAAAACACTGCCTGGGCCTTGGCAATGTAGCCTTGAACAAGAACTTTTTCCATTTTCCATTTTTAAATTAATTCTGGGTCCAGTTTTTTACGTAAAAATATAATAAAATTTGGTTCGTTTACGAATAGAGATTACTAACCATTGACAGTAACGTTGACCATGTAGTAATCATCCATGTGTACAGAGACCTGGTCCGGTATGAAGTAGGCTGTGAGCTGCGGGGCCGCCTGGCACAACACCCACAGAGGACACATCGCCAGGATGTACAGCACGATGAGGTGCAGCGGCCATATTGGGCACATGGTCGCTGGTTAACTGTGGACAAGGAAGATTCTGTTAGAAAGATATTTTACAGATTTTAAAAAGTAGGTTAATATTTTTTTTTATGTTTCTTTGGTTACTCCACTTTCTATAAACTTTTGAGGCCTACTTTACAGTTAGTTTCATTGCCAGCACGACAAAATCAGAAATGAACAGCTATAGTAGTATGTGTACTTTATTTATTCGTCTCAAAAAAATTAATTTGTATAAATTGTAACATTTCTCCATGAAACCCACACAAAAAAACAAACTCCTTTATAAAGTCACTTATCGGAACGTCAATGATAACTTCACTTCAAAATAAACAAATTTTTTTTATTGATATTCAGTAGTTTTAGGTATATATCACAGTTTCCAGTCGATATTAACCTATTAGCCTAGACATTCGATGAATTAATGCAACTTGACTTGTGCAATGGTGCTAAAAGTACCAACCAAGGTTAACAAATTCACCGTGAAATTGTGTGCCGGTAATATTCAAATTAACTGGTAACGAAACAATGATCTTTACCACATTTTACACAACAAAATATTACGGTTTCATATTGTATATTTATAAAGAATATACTAGAAAATTACGCGAATTAACACTGCAAATAAAATAGAACACACTAAACTAGAAACACGTATTAAAAAACAATATACAAATGCGTCACACTTCGAATAAAATTACAATAAATTATTTTAAATTTCAAATCAGTACAAGCCGGCAGTAACATTCAGATTGGGGTAAACACCGAATTAAAACGATCACAAAAACTTAGAATTTGCGTATTTTAAGTTGCACAAAAACCCACCTAGCGAGGTCGAGCGACGCGATATAACTAAAAGGATAACTATCTTTAAACTTGTATTATAAGTTGGCCATTATCGATATCTTAAGAGCGTTATAACATTTCGGCGTCGGGCGAAATTAGGTATTTTACCCGCCGCGCGAGCCCAATATGCCGACCCTTTCTAGCACGTCTTATCACTCGCTCGCACTACAATAATGGACAAAACAATCTTGATCCTTTCTATGGAATTTTGATAACAACCACAATCTACTATCTCGATATAAACTTTTGGTTTCTAATAAACATTATTTTGTACGAAAATACGAGAATATAGCGCGAAATAATATCAATTATGTTAAAATTTATTTAAAAAATTAAAGTAATAATTATAAAAGTAGACCCCATCCCAAATATTTGCTTTTGTTATATGATAAGTATTAGAGTAAAGTATATATTAATATGATGATAAAATAAGACAAATACAATTCTAATTACTTCAAGGTGGTGCTCAGGGTCTGATGATGGAGCCAGATGGTGGTCACCAATACTAATGAACAATATGACTATACAACTTCGTGGTTTACATGTCATTCTAGCATTTTCACTTTCACATTTCAAGTGCATATACCACGAGTATAGGTTTTCGGGTGTGCTGATTTAAAAATTAATGACCGATTTGGAATCTGACATTGCTGACTGTCACTTTGACACAAAAGTCGTCATGGGTGTCGTAAAATAGGTTTTAGGGGGTGCTGATTCCAAAATTAATGACCAATGTGGAATCTGACATTGCTGACTGTCACTTTGACGCAAAAGTCGTCATGGGTGTCGTCAAATAGGTTTGCGGGGGTGCTGATTCCAAAATTAATTAACAATGTGGAATCTGACATTGCTGACTGTCACTTTGACACAAAAGTCGTCATGGGTGTCGTAAAATTGGTTTTAGGGGGTGCTGATTCCAAAATTAATGACCAATGTGGAATCTAACATTGCTGACTGCCACTTTGACACAAAAGTCATCATGGGTGTCGTAAAATAGGTTTTAGGGGGTGCTGATTCCAAAAATAATGACCAATGTGGAATCTAACATTGCTGACTGTCACTTTGACACAAAAGTCGTCATGGGTGTCGTCAAATAGGTTTCCGGAGGTGCTGATTTGAAAATTAATGACCGATTTGGAATCTTGACATTGCTGACTGTCACTTTGACACAAAAGTCGTCATGGGTGTCGTCAAAAAGGTTTCCGGGGTGCTGATTCCAAAATTAACGACTATTTTGGAATCTCACAGTGCTAATTGTCATTTTGACACAAAAGGAATCATGGGTGTAGTCAAATAGTTTTTAGGGGTACTGATTCCAAAATTAATGAAATGATTTAAAAAGTAATGACCGATTTGGAACCTGACATTGCACAGTACCCCTGGAAACCTATTTGATGACACCCATAACGACTTTTATGTCAAAGTGACAGTCAGCAATGTCAGATTCCAAATTGATCATTAATATTGAGATCAGTACCCATGAAAACCTATTTGAAGACACCCATGATCACTTTTGTGTCAAAGTGACAGTCAACAGTGTCAGATTCCAAATTGGTCATTAGTTTTCAAACACCTCCGGATACCTATTTGACGACACCCATGACGACTTTTGTGTCAAGTGACAGCAATGTCACATTCCAAATTGGCCACTAATTTTGGAATCAGCACCCCCTAAAACCTATTTTACGACACCCATGAAGACTTTTGTGTCAAAGTGACAGTCAGCAATGTCAGATTTAACATTGGTCATTAATTTTGGAATCAGCACCCCCTAAAACCTATTTTACGACACCCATGACGACTTTTGTGTCAGAGTGACAGTCAGCAATGTCATATTGAACATTGGTCATTAATTTTGGAATCAGCACCTCCTAAAACCTATTTTACGACACCCATGACGACTTTTGTGTCAAAGTGACAGTCAGCAATGTCAGATTCCACATTGGTCATTAATTTTGGAATCAGCACCCCCTAAAACCTATTTTACGACACCCATGACGACTTTTGTGTCAAAGTGACAGTCAGCAATGTCAGATTCCAAATTGGTCATTCATTTTGTAATCAGCACCCCCTAAAACCTATTTTACGACACCCATGACGACTTTTGTGTCAGAGTGACAATCAGCAATGTCAGATTGAACATTGGTCATTAATTTTGGAATCAGCACCCCCTAAAACCTATTTTACGACACCCATGACGACTTTTGTGTCAAAGTGACAGTCAGCAATGTCAGATTCCACATTGGTCATTAATTTTGGAATCAGCACCCCCTAAAACCTATTTTACAACACCCATGATGACTTTTGTATCAAAGTGACAGTCATCTGAGGTACTACATATTCGTAATCTGAAAGTAATCAAGTCAATAATTTCAGTTATTTTGAATCGACTATGATTCCGAATTATTGGTAATAGTAATGATTGTATAGATGATTAGTGATTCCTTTACATGTAATGGTAATTTACCGTTTCACTTGATTACATTACAAGTAATCTGACACCCAGTAGTGTCAGATTACAAAGTAAAATCAAGTAATCGTGTAATCCGGAATCGATTACGATTTCCCCATCTCTGGGTTTAGTTATATGGTTCATTGGTACTGGTGACCACCATCTGGCTCCATCATCAGACCCTGAGTACCACCTCTTGTCAAAGGTCTTGTTGAGACGAACCCAACGAGCCTAAACACGAAGTCGTTTACTTACATGGTTCACTGGTACTGGTGACCACCTTCTGGCTCCATCATCAGATCCCGAGTACCATCTTGATGTGTCTTATCATCTTGACCGTATTGTAATTTTCACATTTTTATCATCACAATGTTGTAATACTTTAACATTCAAACATAACAAAGTATTACAAAATAAAAATAAAAAATAAAATAAAATAAAATATCTTTATTTCAGACCAAAGTCCATACAGTGAGCAAAATACATTTTTTAAAAAACTTATTCTAATTCTAATTAAGGTGCCTTGGTGACAGCCACATACACTCAGTTATATGTGTAGGTGGCCACCACCGAGTGCATTCTAGTCCAGTGTATGAGGAGCTGACTATCCCAGCGATCAGCTAAGACGGCCAGAAGGCTGTTCCGGCTGCCAC